>NC_064928.1:125277907-125902907 GCF_023897955.1 Schistocerca gregaria | reverse complement strand
ACGTCCAAAGATAATTTGCAACTAAAGAAAACGAAATTTACATTTACACTTAAATTCAGATCGTACAGCATCGGGTCAACATTTGAGAACAACTAAACACACATTATGTGAGATTCGCGATACTATGAAAATTACCCGCTCTGCAGATAAAGTCTCTCTGTTAAATATTTTGCAGAACAGAAATTTTCGTAGAAAAGAAGTAAAAACAGCAGAGTTTATTAAACAACCACTTCGAATTTAATTTACATGGGTTCATCCAGTTAAAGAGCTATAGATATGTAACAAAAACCTGCCCTATTACCCCAATCGAAATATTTTTGAAAACAGGGTTTTCTGAATGCATATTGGTAAATGTATTTTTAAATCTGTACTTTTTATAATGCATTTTGAAAGATATTTTAGTTTTTACAGATGTACACGTATTTTTTGAAAGATAAGCAGGTATGTACAGATATTAAATGTTATACACACGCCCTTAAAAGAGACGATTAAATTGCAAATAGAAGTTACAAGTCCTGTTGTACACTCACTTTAGTCTTTGGCTCCGTCAGTGTCATCATTAATTACTGTGCTTTAAACTGAAGTTTAAACAGTATAGGACGGCCAGTGTAATCTTCAAGTTATCGCCCTACGTTGAACGCTCTCTGTCAGCCAAACTTAATTAAACGTAAATCACCATACTGGAAAAAGAACATGTATTTCAAGTAACGCCAATGTAAGTTTGCCTTATTATCTCTATGTGTACCTTCTACAGCCTATATTCTGATGATGCTCTTGTTTATTTGAAGAGCAAAACCGGCAAACAAAAAATACTAAGTGCGACTTGTAGCTGTTTTCAGAAACTTATAAGGAAACGATATTTGTTTATTTATTTACTTTACTTATTTATTTATTTAATCTGATCTGATTAAGTCCAGCAGGCCCCCTCGTGCATCAGATAAGGGTTTCAGATACACAATACCTGTTTTACATCATAATTATCTAAGAAAAAGCAGCTTTACTGTGATAACTCGTATTAAAATGATGTGAGTGTCTGCAGTGGCAGTGAGAATAACTTATACTAAGAACTAATAAGGTCCGTTACTGGCAGTAGTTGTGCTACTGCACCTGTGCCACTGATAGTGATACTAAAAAAAGAATAATAACGACAGTAACAATAATTTGATTAGATAAAATATAGGCGTACAAAATAAATGTTTTCTGATATAGCGAGTTCTGCGGAAAACGAAATTTAAGGAGACTGCAGCGATTAAGGATAGTCGGAGATGAGGAAGATTACGTCGGAGAGAGGTATGCGCAATGGGACGGGTGCGATCAGGAACGGCAGTAATTTTTATTGTTGCTTTAGTAGATATGTTATTAATTGTCTTGTGAAGTTGGAGAAGTTATTCAGTTTCCTAATAAAATGCATTTGGTTGTTCCTGAGTCGCGTTCCTGCTATTGAGAACATCGAGAAATTGTCCGAGCGGTAGAGTGAAAAAAAAAGGATATTTTATCTGGTCGGAGAAGATTTTTCTGCCATGTTGTTCACACAAGTGAGGTCGCCGAGAGATATCAGGGACAATGTTGATTTATAAGACAGTAGAGAAGACAGGAGGGGATGGAAAACTCATTTGTCTGCGCGCAGCTAGGATTGTTGTGTAGATGATGTTGAAGTGCGAAAAACTAGTCGGACATCACAGGTATAAAGAAACCTGGCATTCGTAATTAATTCCTGAAGCCGTGAGCCTTCCTGACAGAGACCATGAAGGATAACATTACTGTGATCAACAACTGCAAGTATCTTTGTACGAGTTTCTTTTTCATGTCTAGAGGGAAAAGCTTTTTAAATTTTTCTGTTGCATGAAGAGATGCTGATGACTTCTTGCAAATGGTTCAAATGGCACTATGGGAAGTAACATCGCAGGTCATCAGTCGCCTAGAACTTAGAAATACTTAAGCCTAACTAAGCTAAGGACATCACACATATCCATGTCCGAGGCAGGATTCGAACGTGCTCCCGTAGCAGTCGGGCGGTTCCGGACTGAAGCGCCTAGAACCGCTCGGCCACCACGGCCGGCTGACTTCTTGCATAACGCCGATACGCGCTGAGTTCAATTTAGATTTTCATCTATTATTACTCCTAGGCTCTTTGTGAAGGAGAGAACGTGACGTCTGTGTCCCATTTGGGAATAAAGATGGAAGAGATTTCCGATACTTCGGGTTAGTGGACCTAGAATGACCAACCAGACCCACTTGAGTTTCGGATGGATTAATCTTTATATCCTGAGCCCATTTTGATAGAGCACACAGGTCGTACTGAGGTTCTCGTTAGCTGTCTTTGTAGCTATATTCAAGTGGAGGTCGTCACCGTATATGTGGTGTATGCAGTAGAACAAAACTGATGACACATTATTTACACATATTGAAAAAATTATAGGACATAATACCGAACCCTTGGGGACGTCTGGTACTACCCGCTACCATTGTGTCTTTATGGCGCCGGACATCACACATTGCTGGCGTGACGTTAGGTATGAGCGAAACCATTCCTCTATAGTTGGCGAGAAACTTAGGCTGCTAAGTTTGGTAAGTAAAACGTCGAAGTATTAAGGGCTTAGCTGAAGTATAAGATCGACATCGTAGCAGACCCTTGTGCGTCTGTGGCAAACTTCACGTCATCTGCCACCTTTGCTAAGGCAAATGTGCTGTGATGTTTGCGGGTGTCTGGCTGGTTTTGGTATAGATAGGTACTTTGTTGGCTGGTCGTGGACTATGTGTTGCAAGGCCTTCGACAATGCAGGAGCCTTGCAAATAGGTCGGTAATCAGAGAGTGCTGTGGTAACATCCTTTTTGGGTAATGGCTTAATTAGTAATTATTTCCAGGTTTCAGGGGAAACACTTGTGATAAAGGAGATGTTGAGGTATCTACTATAGTGGGCAGTAGTTGGTCAATAAAGAATTTCATCATTTCTATATCTACATCTACATATATACTCCGCTAGCCACCAAGCGGTGTGTGGTGGAGGGCACAATTAGCGCCCAAGTCATATTTCCACCCTCTGTTCCACTCGCGGATCGCGCGAGGGAAAAATGACTGTCTCAACGCCTCAGTACGGAATTTAGTTAGCAGCCCCTTCTGTTTAGCGTGTCGTGTATCTGCAAGTGTGTCCCACTTCAAACTTTCTATGAGATTTGTAACGCTCTCGCTATGGCTAAATGTACCAGTCACGAATCTTGCCACTTTTCTCTGGACCTTCTCAACCTCTTGAATCAGACCCAAATGGTAAGTGTCACATACAGACGAACAATACTCTAAGACTGGACGAACTAACTTATTGTAAGCTATTTCCTTTGTTGAAGGACTGCATCGCTTCAGGATTCTACCAATAAGCCGCAGTCTAGAGTTCGTCTTACCCATTACTTGTGTAATCTGATCATTCCATTAGATATCATTTCGAATAGTCACACCCAGATACTTGACTGATATTACCCCTTCCAAAGACTGATCATTTATTTTGTACTCGTACATTAATGGGGATTTTCACCTTTGGAACGTCCACTTAGAAAACTTATAGAAGACTGGTCTATGTGAAACGTCCTCTTTGAACAATTATACACGAATGTGCTTAAACTGACACACAATATCTTTAGCGCAACGCAATCTGACTTCCAAAAATCCCTACGAAAGAATGGCCCTGACTAACATTAATCTATATGTTTCACAAATCACTTACCTCACAAAAATCTTCGTCACTCGAACTACTGCAATACAGCGAGCGCCACTACTGCCAGCTAACTAAAAGATTCAAACTACGGAAGTCACTAACAACTGATAGGCATAGTTAGCAAATGAAAGATTTTAATAGAGTACAAACAATGTATTTACCTCACTAGTCATAATACATATAGCAGTTCATGACAGCAATTCTTACAAATTTCAAAACTCCGCCATCTCTCTCCCCACGTCCACCACTGCTGGCGGCTCACCTCCAACTGCGCGACGCTACGCGCTGTTAGCATCCAGCTGCCGCTGCCCAACACTACAATGGCAGACAACAATGCAAACCAGCCACAGACTGCACACGGCACAGCCAGTGATTTTCATACAGAGCGCTACGTGGCGGCGGCATTACCAATAAAAAAAACCTAAACAGCCTTCTTACATAGCCCCCTTGCTCCCCACAAAAAATTTACACATTGTTTTGGGCAGTGGCCAATACAGATTTGGATTTTTTTCATAGTTATGATTACAATAACAAAGAAATCAAATGCACACACTTATTGATACAATGTTGGTCAAAAGCTAAAATTTTCTCACAGTCCATATAGACAGTCCTGATCATTCATCACAGTAAAAATGCAGTGTTTTTTTTTTTTTTCAAAGTCTGAGCAATAAAAGAAATTGTAGTGGATTTCTAAGCAGTCTTGAAGAAGTAGTGTTGTCCTTCCAACGAAAGGCAGTGCTGAGTCTTGACATGCAGACAGGTAATGGGCCACAGCAGAGTCAGTCGACGTTGAAGACTATCGGTAGGTAGGTCATCACAGAGCAGACCCACTGTAGTCCTGGTAGAGATTACGGTATTGGTGGGCCACCAGAGGTGCAGACCCATTGCAGTCCTTGCGCTACGTGGCGGCGGCATTACCAATAAAAAAACCTAAACAGCCTACTTACACCTTGTATTACTTAGTAGGTTACAATCACTAATATTGAGAGATAACTGCCAGACAGTCCACCACGCATTTATTTTCTGCAAATCCTCATTGATTTGTTCACAGCTGTCGTGTGATAGTACTTTCCTGTAGACTGCAATCATTATCGGCAAACAGTCTAATGCCGCGCTGTCAATACCATCAATCAGATGATTTATGTAAATCGTAAAAAGCAGCGGACCTATTACGCTGCCCTGGGGCACATCTGAAGTTACGCTTGTTTCTGTTGAAGTGACCCCGTTCAGGACGACATACTGCTCCCTGTCTGTAAGAAAACTCTCTATGCAACCGAATATGTCATTGGATAGACCATATGCGCGCACATTTTGGAGCAAGCGAGAGTGCGGAACTGAGTCGAACGTGTTTCGAAAGTCGAGAAATATGGCATCAACCTGGGAGCCAGTATGTAGAGCCTGTTGTATATCACGCACGAAGAGGACCAGCTGTGTCTCGCATTACCGCTGTTTCCTAAAACCTTGCTGTTTCTGCAGATGTGCTTCTCAGAGTCTAGAAACGTCATTATGTCTCAACACAAAATATGTTCCATGATTCTACAACAAATCGGTGTCAGGAAAATTGGGTGGTAATAATATGCATCCGATTTTCTCCCCTTTTTATAGATTGCTATGACCTGGGCCTTCTTCCAGTCCCGTGGAACTTTCCGCCGTTCCAGTGATCTCTGATAGATGACGAATAAGAATGGTGCTATATTTGTAGCATAGTCAACATAAAATCGAGTGTTATATTATCCAGTAAATGCTGATGTTGTGTGTGTGATTGCGTTGCAAGTAATGTGCTTTGGATCGAAGTTTTTATGACTCCAGGCCTTTACAAGCACGTATTAAGCAGTGAGTCTATGTGTCGTTTCTTTTTCAGTTGGGGTTGTAGGTATGGAAATACCAAACTATATCTACATACATAACCTGCAAGCCACTTTGAACTGCATGTCTAAAATGTCTTCCAGTGTATCATGTATTTATCGACTCAATCAAGTATGGGGCACGTAAAAAATGTATCCTTAAATGCCTCTCTCGGACTGTGATTAATGCAATCTTGTTCCAGTGGTCCCTACATAAATGATACGTAGGAGGTTGTATTATGTTCCTAGAATCATCACTTAATACTGGTTCTTGAAACTTTTTAAGTGCGCTTTCGCGGGGTGGTTGGCATTTATCTTCAAGCGTTCCGGTTTTTTAGAATTTTGTTGAAACAAAACCTGTTACATTTCTTGCCAGCCACCTTTGTACATATTCATTATTCCGTGTTAGTCCTATCTAGAATGCGTTACAGTCTCTTGAGCTATGTTCTAGCGTAGGTCCGACGAGTGTTTTATATAAGTAATCTCTTTTGGAGACCCATTGTGGTTTCCCACCTTGATACTTGCGGTTCGAAATCTGCCATCAGCTATAAAGATGCTACTGAGCGCATGTAATAATTCCATTTCATACGGCCACAAACTGTCATTCCAGATATTCTTGTATCAAATGATTGATACCAGCTGTGCCCCATTAATGTGGTCATAACCTAATAGGTCTTTTTGTTTTGTGAAGCTCACAACAGCATACATTCGGAAGGACGACGGTTCAATCCCGCGTGCGCCCATCATGGTTTAGGTTTTCCGTAATTTCCCTAAATTGCTCCAGGTAAATCCCGGTACGGTTCCTTTGAAAGGGCACGGCCGATTTCCTTTCCCCATCCTTCCCTACTCCTATGAGACCGATAACTTCGCTGATTGGTCTCTTCCCCCAAACAACCAACCAACCATCACAACTGTATATTTCTGAACTTTTACAGCAAGTTGCCAATCTTAGCGCCATTTCCAAATTTTATTAAGATCTGACTGATTATTCACGCAGCTATTTTAAGATAATACTTTAGATACCTCCATGCACAAGAAGTATGAGGTTAGTATTAGAACTCTCTGCAAGGCCATTATCATAAACCAAAGAGCAAGTGTGGCAATACACTTCGCTATGGCACGGAAGTAAGTTCTGTATCTGTCAAAGTGTCTCCATCCAGGATAAATTCCGTGTCCACCCTACCAAGAAATCCTCATAACCGAACCGCAAATCGCGTCTGGTGATTGCAAGCGAGCCGGCCAGTGTGGCCGTGCGGTTCTAGGCGCTTCACTCTGGAACCGCGTGACCACTACGGTCGCAGATTGGAATGCTGCCTCGGGCATGGATGTGTGTGATGTCCTTATGTTAGTTAAGTTTAAGTAGTTCTAAGTTCTAGGGGACTGATGACCACAGATGTTAAGTCCTATAGTGCTCAGAGAAATTTGAACCATTTAGATTACACGCGTTCGTGTCAGTTGAGTCAAATTAATTGAGACAGTACATTCAGTGTTGCCAGCACAAGTAAACTGTCATAGAAATTTGAACAGCTGTTTAACAGACTCTACTGGTGAGAAACAAACGACGTAAAGAAAAATAAAATTCGATTCGGACCTAGCACGTAAACACAAGAGCAAGTATCGATATCGCAAATTCGATTTTTCGTCTTACTGTACACGTTGTGTCGTAGGTAGTGAGTAGCACACCGGCACCTGACTGAGCGTTACGACTGAGTAACCGGTTATGGTAAGCAGAGAGTACCAGGTGCCAGGGTTACCGCGGGCAGCGGGCACGGTATATCGCGAATGTCGGTGCAGATACAGCTTAATATGCGGTCATTCCGAGAGCCGCGGCGGTGGAGTGTGTGAAGGCGAGTGTTGTCACAGCAGGAGGGGCAACAGTTGGGCAAACACTGAGCAGCTTGTCACCCACGCACGCACGCACGCACGCACACACACACACACACACACACACACACACACACACACACACACACACACACACACACACACACACGTTTATCGAGGTGTTCCCGCGGCCGCAGCGTAAGACTTTGAGCAAACACTGGCGACCGTCCAGTCCAGCCAGGCCAGCTGCCGTTGCCCCGGCTGGAGAACTGGAGGAGACACTGGAGTGTCGGCTGAGTGGGTCACAAGCACCGGACACTACTTGCCTGCTGGAGCCAGCTGCAGCAAGCGACTCATTCCAGTAAATGAGGCGGACATGGACAGTCTTTTGCCTAATCATGAATCCTCCGTGTGCCGTGACACATTGAGGCGATCGTTAGCGTCCGTGCGGGACTGCTTTAGTTGCCCTTCCCGTAGCAAATGTTCCGTCGCTTAATACCAGGCACAATAAACTCACTCACGTACATGACACGACTACCCCGCTGAACGAAACATTCAGCGCACTGCCTCCCAATACCTCTGTAATTTCAGGGAATCTCAAACTTTTTCCGTCGCGTACTCCACCTGGAACATAAATTACTTTCCCCCCGTCCCCGCCCCCAATCTTGCTTCCTTTTCTCAGCACCTCTCCTGCTTGGCACAAAAAACTGCCGGCCGGAGTGGCCGAGCGGTTCTAGGCGCCACAGTCTGGAACCACGTGACCGCTACGGTCGCAGGTTCGAATCCTGCCTCGGGCATGGATGTGTGCGATTTCCTTAGGTTAGTTAGGTTTAATTAGTTCTAAGTAATAGGGGACTGATGACTTCAGCAGTTACGTCTCATAGAGCTCAGAGCCATTTGAACCATTTTTATAACAAAAAACTGCGCACGGTATCTGTTTATTTCTGTCTAATTACTGCAACTACCAGTTACAACAATATTGGATAATTGTAAAATAATAATTGGAGACTGTCATTCGAACACATCACACCTAACATGTGGACAACATGGCGGATAACGCCAGTGCGCCTGTGTAAAATACGCGATAAAAAGTGTTTGTGTTGTTGCAAAAAAGAAGAAAGCCAAAAAAAAAAAACAAGGAGAGAAGAATGCCTGCTGCAGCATCCAAACTGCTGTCGAGATTGTACTACTGTAGTAACTGAAGATCCATGTAATTTGCCAGCTGAAGATGGGTACAAACCCGAAATGCATATTGGCGTAAATAAAAACGCATTAAAAAGTGGCTGGTTGCGGTATTTTTTCAGAGAAATATTATCTCACATTTGTATTATTCATAGGTGGTACAACACGACAAACACAGCTAGTTCATAAACAACCACTGGTGTGAGTGCATTTAGTGGAAATGAACAAATGTGTGTTCTTCACTGCACAGTTGTCTGCAGGTGTCTTTAGTTCTACAAGCTTCAAGCTATCGTTAGCTACAATTCTATAGAAAAAAAAATGCGTTGCGATCGCTCCTCATTATTGGAAAGAAGCCTAATGCCAGATAATCAACTTGATATTTATGCTCTTTGCTTTTGCGTTTATAAATAACGTTGCTGGTACAAACAGAGAAGACGCGAAAGAAGAAATACTTTAGTTAAATTCGTATCTTATTCCTTATTAGCACAGCGTACTTTCGTAGGAGAAGAGACACTCGTTGGGGCACTTCCATGGGAATTAGAAGGAAACAGAATTATATAAATACCTTCAGCTGCTGACGGGCGTTGATATATATCAACGAGGACAGGTGAAAATTTGTGCCCCGAACAGGGCTCCAACCCGGGATCTCCTGCTTACATGGCAAACGCTCTATCCATCGGAGCCACAGCGGTCACAGAGTATAGTGCGACTACAGGGATTGTCTCACGCACGCCTCCCGTGAGACCCATTACCTTGTATGTCCACACACTACATTCGTAGTGTCCCACCCCAACACACTCATTACTAGTAGAAGACAATCTTACCAAGTCCCGTAAGAGTTGGGAGAATACGTGTGCATCCGCACAGAATAAGAAGGTCATGGTCGGTATCACCAGATCTATCTACTTATATGGATATGGTGTCCGTTCTTTCGGACATATCCGAAAGAACTGACACCATTTCCATATAAGTATACACTTCCATGGGATATCTTGTTAACCACTGCCATCACCCACTGGAAGGGTGGAAATTGTATCACTTTACGTTAAACATAGTTCACTACTCCCAATAAACACACATTTAAATTTAACTTCTAGCAATCACACTAACTCTCCGGAAGGCTGGCTGAAATCGCGAGGAATGTCAACAGCCGGCCGGAGTGGCCGAGCGGTTCTAGGCGCCACAGTCTGTAACCGCGTGACCGCTACGGTCGCAGGTTCGAATCCTGCCTCCGGCATGGGTGCCTGTGATGTCCGTAGGTTAGTTAGGTTTGAGTAGTTCTAAGTTCTAGGGGACTGATGACCTCAGAAGTTAAGTCGCATAGTGCTCTGAGCCATTTGAACTGTCAACATGAGTCACGATAACCTTTTTGTAATCAGCGATTCAAACGGCTTATTGTCATAAGTAGTTGTTAAATTTTAGGAAATAGCAAACCCTTCGGCTGATCAGTAACACGAGGTGTGAGGAGGAATTCTCATGATTCCTGTTGACAGGATCTACTGGCCAGTTCTGGTCAAATAAGAGAGCAAATTAACGATAGGGCAGCTTCCTGGTTTGATTCATGAATATGAGAATCTGAGCTAGCAAAGTTTGTTCACTGGAAGCCTTTTTCCTACATGACATAAAGTACACTACTAGCCATTAAAATTGCTACACCACGAAGATGACGTGCTACGGTCGCGAAATTTAGCCGACAAGAAGAAGATGCTGTGATATGCAAATGATTAGCTTCTCAGAACATTCACACAAGGTTGGCGCCGGTGGCGATACCTACAACATGCTGACATGAGGAAAGTTTCCAACCGATTTCTCATACACAAACAGCAGTTGACCGGCGTTGCCGGGTGAAACGTTGTTGTGATCCCTCGTGGAAGGAGGAGAAACGCGTACCATCACGTTCCCGACTTTGATGAAGATCGGATTGTAGCCTATCGAGACTGCAGTTTATCGTATCGCGACATTGCTGTTCGCGTTGGCCGAGATCCAATGACTGTTAGCAGAATATGGAATCGGTGGGTTCAGGAGGGTAATACGGAACACCGTGCTGGATCCCAACGCCCTCATATCATTAGCATTTGAGATGACAAACATCTTATCCGCATGGCTGTAACGGATCGTGCAGCCACGTCTCGATCCCTGAGTCAGCAGATGGGGACGTTTGCAAGACAACAACCATCTGCACGAACAGTTCGACGACGTTTGCAGCAGTATGGGCTATCAGCTCGGGGACTATCGATGCGGTTACCCTTGACGCTGCATCAGAGAGAGGAGCGCCTGCGATGATACACTCAAGGACGAACCTGCGCGCACGAATGGCAAAACGTCATTTTTTCGGATGAATCCAGGTTCTGTTTACAGCATGATGGCGGTCGCATCCGTGTTTGGAGACACAGCGGTGAACGCACATTGGAAGCGTGTACTCGTCGTAGCCATACTGGCGTATCACCCAGCGTGATGGTATGTGGGCCATTGTTTACACGTCTCGGTCACCTCTTGTTCGCATTTACGGCACTTTGAACAGTGGACGTTACATTTCAGATGTGTTACGACCCGTGGATCTACCCTTCATTCGATCCCTGCGGAACCGTACATTTCAGCACGATAATGCACGACCGCATGTTGCAGGTCGTGTACGGGCCATGCTGGATACAGAAAATGTTCGACTGCTGCCCTGGCCAGCACATTCCCCAGATTTCTCACCAACTGAAAACGTCTCGTCAATGGTGGCCGAGTAACTGGCTCGTCACAATACGCCAGTCACTGCTCTTGATGAACTGTGGTATCGTGTTGACACTGCATGGGCAGCTGTACCTTTACACGCCACCCAAACTCCGTTTGACTCAATGCCCAGGCGTATCAAGGCCGTTATTACGGCCAGAGTTGATTGCTCTGGGTTCTGATTTCTCAAGATCTATGCACCGAAATTGCGTGAAAATGTAATGACATGTAGTTCTAGTATAATACACTCCTGGAAATTGAAATAAGAACACCGTGAATTCATTGACCCAGGAAGGGGAAACTTTATTGACACATTCCTGGGGTCAGATACATCACATGATCACACTGACAGAACCACAGGGACATAGACACAGGCTACAGAGCATGCACAATGTCGGCACTAGTACAGTGAATATCCTCCTTTTGCAGCAATGCAGGCTGCTATTCTCCCATGGAGACGATCGTAGAGATGCTGGATGTAGTGCTGTGGAACGGCTTGCCATGCCATTTCCACCTGGCGCCTCAGTTGGACCAGCGTTCTTGCTGGACGTGCAGACCGCGTGAGACGACGCTTCATCCAGTCCCAAACATGCTCAATGGGGGACAGATCCGGAGATCTTGCTGGCCAGGGTAGTTGACTTAAACCTTCTAGAGCACGTTGGGTGGCACCGGATACATGCGGACGTGCCGGTCTAGCAATGGTAGAACGATGGGTTCGATGACGGTTTGGATGTACCGTGCACTATTCAGTGTCGCCTCGACGATCACCAGAGGTGTACGGCCAGTGTAGGAGATCGCTCCCCACACCATGATGCCGGGTGTTGGCCCTGTGTGCCTCGGTCGTATGCAGTCCTGATTGTGGCGCTCACCTGCACGGCGCCAAACACGCATACGACCATCATTGGCACCAAGGCAGAAGCGACTCTCATCGCTGAAGACGACACGTCTCCATTCGTCCCTCCATTCACGCCTGTCGCCACACCACTGGAGGCGGGCTGCACGATGTTGGGGCGTGAGCGGAAGACGGCCTAACGGTGTGCGGGACCGTAGCCCAGCTTCATGGAGACGGTTACGAATGGTCCTCGCCGATACCCCAGGAGCGACAGTGTCCCTAATTTGCTGGGAAGTGGCGGTGCGGTCCCCTATGGCACTGCGTAGGATCCTACGGTCTTGGCGTGCATCCGTGCGTCGCTGCGGTCCGGTCCCAGGTCGACGGGCACGTGCTCTTCTCGCCGACCACTGGCGACAACATCGATGTACTGTGGAGACCTCATGCCCCACGTGTTGAGCAATTCGGCGGTACGTCCACCCTGCCTCCCGCATGCCCACTATACGCCCTCGCTCAAAGTCCGTCAACTGCACATACGGTTCACGGCCACGCTGTCGCGGCATGCTACCAGTGTTAAAGACTGCGATGGAGCTCCGTATGCCACGGCAACCTGGCTGACACTGACGGCGGCGGTGCACAAATGCTGCGCAGCTAGCGCCATTCGACGGCCAACACCGCGGTTCCTGGTGTGTCCGCTGTGCCGTGCGTGTGATCATTGCTTGTACAGCCCTCTCGCAGTGTCCGGAGCAAGTATGGTGGGTCTGACACACCGGTGTCAATGTGTTCTTTTTTCCATTTCCAGGAGTTTATATTTGACCAATGAATACGCATTTATCATCTTTATTTCTTCTTGGTGCAGCAATTTTAATGGCCAGTAGTCTACATATAAGTTTTTCATGAAAAGCAGTCGTCCTCCCTCCGCCCCCCCCCCCCCACAATGCATCACTTTCTGCACCCTCTAAGGACGCTGCCCCCTCTCCTCGCTCCCCTCCCTCCCCCATACTTATCAACGGTTCTGTTAGCTCACGACCAAAAACGTCCGATTCCTTAAAGAATCGAACTTGCATGTATGAAACAGCTCTAAACGTCTCACTAGTCTACAACTGATTAATGTTAACTTACGTTGAGCTCGAAGGGCGCGATCTTTAGTGTTTACTTAGGAGAAGAACCTTTTAGCCGAGATTGCTATAAAAAGAACTTTATTGCAGATAAATGGTTTTTGTAAAACTAACTTACCACCTTCAGTTCAGTAATAAATAATAAAATTACAGGAAGTGCTACAAAAGTTTATAGAAATATTGCACCGTTAACACGCAGAAGAACCAAAGGACAGCATGCATTCATAAAGGGTATCACAAACATCTTGTCCCAGCTAGACACAAAATCTTTCCACTGAATTTCCAAGTACATAAAACGTGAAATGAGCGACGCGTTGGCACGTCAAAATTAAAATTCCGCTGTACATCACAATACGACAAAACGTCGTCCACATAACATAAAACGTCATGCCCGCCAGGGCGCCAGAAGGCGATGAATCAGTACCCAATGCATGAGACGAGCTAACCGCAACCACGACTGCTGTTGCTGTAGTACACAGATTCTATCAGCAAAAGTCAAACACATTTACATATATAAAAAATCTGAAACGTTTATAAAATATTTCCAGCATACAGTCTCACTTTTGTTTCTTATAATAAAATTAAAAAAAAATCATTTTTTCTTTTGGAACTATGTTTACCTCTTACTTAGCGATACTGTTAAAAAAATATACTTTCAGTTTAGTAGTGATATAGCGCAAGTGCCGTAAATATGCTGTATACGGTTTCTTTGCGGCATTGCTCTCGTGTGGAGTCGTCAAAAATATAGACGTTCCAGAATTTTTTACATGAGTATATTTGGAATAATGATTGTTTTAAATTACCTGTTTCACTTTTATTGACCTAATTGCTGAGACACCGACCGCGGTTCCCATCAGTCCGTCTCATGCCTTGGCTGTTGACAGTCTTGTGGCCATCTGGTGGGCATGACGTGTTATATTATGGGCACGAAATTTTGCCGAATTGTGCTGTACATAGTAATTTTGATTTTGATGTGACAACGCATCATTCATTTCATGTTTTATGTACCTGGAAACTCAAAAGAAAGATTCTGCGTATGACTGGTACAAGATGTTTGTAATACACTTTATGAAGGTATGTCGTCATTTGGTTCTTCTATGGATTGATGTTTCGCAGTTTGTAGCACTTTTTGTAATTTCATTACACAACTGAAGATGGTGACGTAGTCTTACAGAAACCGTTTATCAACAGAAAAGTTTCTTTATAGCGGTCATGGCTAAGAAGTTCTTCTTCTCCTAAGTAACAGTTAATGCGTTAAATACGTGACGTTCAGCTTATAAGCAAGAAAAGCTTCTGAAAATGTTTGAAATTATGTTTAAAGTTTTTTTTTTTTTTGGGGGGGGGGGGGGGAATGTGGGACAAAAAAAGCTTCTTAAAGGTTTGAAATTGTGTTTACAGTTTGTTGGAAGGCGCTAAGTGGTCTCATCCTGAAGTACTAGAAGAAGAGGGTCTGGCTAAAGACTTGCCCGCGAAAGGCAAAGGTCCCGAGTTCGAGTCTCGGTCCGGCACACAGTTTTAATTTCCCGGGAAATTTCATATCACCGCACACTCCGCTGCAGAGTGAAAATCTCATCATGGAGGGTCTGGCTGTGTACGCGCTGGAGTTACTCTGCCTCAAGTTATATACACACAGTTTCCAACTGTAATACTTGTATAATTTTTCAGTTCGGTCAGTAGTTACATGAAATACTGAAAATCAAACAATTTTTTCCCTTTATTTTATTTATTTATATCGGACCCGGGTTTCACACGTACAGTACCCGCTTTATATCAGAGTCACCTACGAAATAAGAATTTTACTGTGACAAGTAGTGTTAAAATGGTCTATAGAGACAACATGAGTAAATAATACTGACTACGAACAAATAAAGTTGATACTGGCCGTACTTTTGTTACTGTTTTCACTAATAACTTTAATAATATTGACAACAACGATAATAATAGTGACAATAACGATAACAATAATGATAGTAATGACAATAATAACAATAATATCGGCAACCTCCAGCTGGGAATGTGCATCATGATCCATGAACCGAGTTAACCGTTTATTAATATAGATTTGTGTACAATTAAAAATCCTACAATTAAGTCGTTACGTGTGAAACTAGTGGATGCACGGCGTAAATTATGGACATGACATGGATTAAATAGAACGCAATATTTAACAATCTAATAATGTACTCATACGTTACTAAATGGCTAAACCAGTCACTCGGTTCCATTTCCAGGTTACCGATCTAACGGCTTCCAGGGGCAACAAGCGTTTGATTTTTCGCTAACTGAAGGAATTTAAAAGTTTAACATGCTATCGTCGTCATTAAGGCGTATAATCTCACGTTAAACACAAAGGAAATTAAGTATTAAAGTTACAAAATATGTTCAAAGAGTGCTCAGAAACAGACTGAAAAGCTTATAAGGGTACTTCAGGTTATTTTACCCTGAGAAATAATTGTTAACAAAAAAATTAGTAACGTTGCGCCGTTTACGAGTGAATTAGCATTGTCGTTAGTCAATCAGGTCATCGCTCGCTCAGATTCAAGCAACCTACTAGTTAGTGCCAGTTCTGCTCACAGTGTAGACGGTAGCGCACGAGACTGCGCAAACTATACTTCCATGCCCAATTTGTGTATCGCTTTCTTCTTCAGTTTTAGGACACTGTCGCTGGCGGGCCGCTTGAATTACCGCCTGATTGACAATTTGAATGTCAGTTAACTCGGAAACGCCGCAACGCACCGAATTTTTTTTTCTTAACAGTTATTCCTCAGCACAACCTACCCCGCAACACCTTTACCAGCTATTCAGACTGTTTTTACATCCCTCTATAATCACATTGGTGATTGTCAGCGACAAGTCGTTTATTAGTAGGGCAAAACAGATATTACATCTGAATTCTGACTGTTCCTTCATTATTTCATTAGGGTGTTTAATTTTATTTCTACATGCTTCCAACTCCTCAAGCAAGTCTTGGATTAGCCATTTAGGGGCAACATGTAATTTTTTCAAGTATGCTGCCAGCTACCTGATTCGTACTGTGGCCTACATGGTCTTTGTATTGAATCATGAAGATGAATCCAGTCGAACCAATTTAGCACCGTTCCACATCGTAGTTTGCATAGTAAAGATGCGTCTTATCTTGTACTTCTTCCCTCATCCACTCTTCTGTTTAATCTGTGCTTCAGTCCAAATTCTAATAACACTTTGTTTGAAAAGCTATATTAAAAATTTGAGAAGGGTAGTGGCCAACTTGCCTGATAATATTCCACGGTACTACAAGGTAAAAAATTTTCTTTCCTTCCTTAGGCCTTTGCTTGCTTATGTTTTCCAAGAATCTTTGTAACAACCTCACTTTTGAAGCCATTACCGTGGTATCATTTCAGATAACTTGCTTCTTGCGTTCCCCAAAAATTGTAATACAGCTTTTCAAACAAAGGAGCAATTACGATTTAGTCTTGAGCATAGATTAAACAGAAAAGTTGGTGAGGGTAAAAGTAAAACATATAATGCATCAAGAGTATACCAGTTATAACGTGGAACATGCGAACAATTATGTATTGGTTATGCCGGGCGCAGCTTTGTAACATAATTCTAGTATGTATCAGCAAGAACCGCTGGTCTCCGAATAAATTAATAGGTGTAAATAGTGTGCTGCTGGAAAGATAGTATAGAAATGTGTCAATTTCAACAACTGTGATTGATGATTGGTTTAATAAAATTTATAGTTCTTTTTAATTGCACCTTGTATGTCGGTTATGACTGACAGATGTTTAGTTTAGGGAACGCGGTATTGTCGCGGTGATATAGCGTAATTGTAACGTAAGACGTGTCACAGTTGTGTACTTAGTGTTGTTTTTACCACAGGCTAAAAGTCCATATGATGTTTCAGTTGCATGTCAGGCTGTCGCATATTAGTGATACTGACCTCTATCGAGGTTGCGAGGTGACTTTAGTTGCTCACTGCTTCACACAGTATGCTCATACGCGGTATATCGTGTGTACCTATGTAATGGTTAGTGGTGATGAGTAACGCGATTTGTTACTCATAAACATTAGTGGAAACTGTATGATTACCCTTACATTTAAGGTGTGTAAATACATGTACTGCGCAGACTTAAAAGAATTTTGTAATATCTTGTGTAATATTCAGCTTGTGTATACAGTGCGATGAGAAGTCCTCCTATGAAAGCAGAGGAGAGAGGGGATCGATGGAAAGTGTACATTGAAGGCCTCTATGATGGGAACGACATGTCTGGTGGCATGATAGAAGAACAAAGAGGAGACTATATGGTACAGACTAAAATCAGATTTTAAAAGAGCTTCAGACGACTTAAGATCGAATAAGGCAAAAGAGGCAGATAACATTCCACCACAATTTCCAAGCCGGCCGGTGTGGCTGATCGGTTCTTGGCGCTTTGGTCTGGAACCGTGCGACCGCTACGGTCGCAGGTTCGAATCCTGCCTCTGGCATGAATGTGTCTGATGTTCTTAGGTTACTGAGGTTTAAGTAGTTCTATGTTCTAGGGGACTGATGACCTCAGAGTCCCATAGTGCTCAGAGCCATTTGAACCAGTTTTACAATTTCTAAAATCTTTGGGGGAAGTTGCAACAAAACTATTGTTCACGTTGGTGTGTAGAGTGTGTGAGTCTGGCGATATACCATCTGACTTTCGGAAAAACATCATCCACATAATTCCGAACGTTACAAGAGCCGACAGCTTATCCATAGAGGTTGCTGACAAGAATAATATACAGAAGAATAGAAAAGAAAATTGTGGATGTGTTTTATGACGCTCAGTTTGAGCTAACGAGGGTAAAGGTACCAGAGAGGCAATTCTGAAGTTGCGGCTGATAGTGGAATCAAGAGTGCAGAAAAATCCAGACACGTTCATAGGATTTATCGACCTAAAAGAAGCGTCCGACAAAGTAAAATGGTGAACTTGTTCGAAATTCTGAGAAAAATTGATCTACGCTATAGGGAAAGACGCGTAATATTCAGTGTATACAAGAACGAAGTGACCGGATTAAAAAGGGTGTAAGAAAGAGCCGTGGTTTTTCGCCTCTACTGTTCAATCTATACATCAAAGGAGCAATGACGGAAATAAAGAAAGGTTCAAGAGTGGAACTACAATTCAAGGTGAAATGATGTCAATGATAAGATTCGCTGGCGACATTGCTAGCCTCAATGAAAGAGAAGAGGAATTACAAAATCTGCTGCTTAGAATGAATAGTCTAATGAGCACAGAATATGGACTGAGAGTAAATCGAAGAAAGACGAAAGTAATAAGAAATAGCAGAATACAGCGAGTAACTTACCATCAGGATTGAAACTTCCTGGCAGATTAAAACTGTGTGCCCGACCGAGACTCGAACTCGGGACCTTTGTCTTTCGCGGGCAAGTGCTCTACCATCTGAGCTACCGAAGCACGACTCACGGCCGGTACTCACAGCTTTACTTCTGCCAGTACCTCGTCTCCTACCTTCCAAACTTTACAGAAGCTGTGAGTACCGGGTGTGAGTCGTGCTTCGGTAGCTCAGATGGTAGAGCACTTGCCCGCGAAAGGCAAAGGTCCCGAGTTCGAGTCTCGGCCGGGCACACAGTTTTAATCTGCCAGGAAGTTACATATCAGCGCACACTCCGCTGCAGAGTGAAAATGTCATTCTGGAAACATCACCCAGCCTGTGGCTAAGCCATGTCTCCGCAATATCCTTTCTTTCAGGAGTGCTAGTTCTGCAAGTTTCGCAGGAGAGCTTCTGTAAAGTTTGGAAGGTAGGAGACGAGGTACTGGCAGAAGTAAAGCTGTGAGTACCGAGCGTGAGTCGCGCTTCGGTAGCTCAGATGGTAGAGCACTTGCCCGCGAAAGGCAAAGGTCCCGAATTCGAGTCTCGGTCGGGCACACAGTTTTAATTTGCCAGGAAGTTTCATATCAGCGCACACTCCGCTGCAGAGTGAAAATCTCATTCTGGAAACATCCCCCAGGCTGTGGCTGAGCCATGTCTCCGCAATATCCTTTCTTTCAGGAGTGCTAGTTCTGCAAGGTTCGCAGGAGAGCTTCTGTAAAGTTTGGAAGGTAGGAGACGAGGTACTGGCAGAAATAAGTACCGGGCGTGAGTCATGCTTCGGTAGCTCAGATGGTAGAGCACTTGCCCGCAAAAGGCAAAGGTCCCGAGTTCGAATCTCGGTCGGGCACACAGTTTTAATCTGCCAGGAAGTTTCATATCTGCGCACACTCCGCTGCAGAGTGAAAATCTCATTCTGGAAACATCAGGATTGATCATCACAAAGTGCACGCCGTTAAGGAATTCTGCTACTTAGGCAGTGAAATTCTCATGACGCACGAAGCAAGGAGAACATAAAAAGCGCCGGCCGTGGAGACCGAACGGTTCTAGGAGCTACAGTCTGGAACCGCGAGACCGCCACGGTCGCAGGTTCGAATCCTGCTTCCGGCATTGATGTGTGTGATGTCCTTAGGTTACTTAGGTTTAAGTAGTTCTAAGTTCTAGTTGAGTGATGACCTCAGAAGTTGTCTCATGGTGCTGAGAGCCATTTGAACCATTTTTGAACATAAAAAGCAGACTTTGCAGGCAAAGAAGGCATTTATGGCCAAGAGTATGTGCTAGTACAAACATAGGACTTAATGTGATGGACAAATTTCTGAGAATGTACGTCTGGAGGACGGTACTGTATGATAGTGAAACGTGGACTGTGGGAAAACCGGAACAGAAGAGAATCGTAGCATTTGAGATGTGATGCTCCAGAAGATTGTTGAAAATTTGGTGGACTGCTGATGAGGTCAGAAATGTAGAGGTTCTCCACAGACTCGGCGAGGAAAGGAATATATGGAAAACTCTGGCAAGAAGAAGGGGCATCAGAAAATAGCTTCCATGGTACTAGAGGAAACTGTAGACTGTAAGAACTGTAGGGGACGACAGAGATTAGAAAAAATATATCAAATAATTGAGGACGTAGGTTTCCAGTGATACTCGGAGATGAAAAGACTGACACAGGAGAGGAATTCGTGGCGCCGCATCAAGGCAGTCAGCCCGCCCACCGCCCCCCCTCCCCCCCCTCCCCTCCCCAAGGAAACTCCTCATCGAGCTACACTGTTGTAATTTTGACCTTGGTAACGCCATAAAATCATTTGTATGTAATGTTTAAAATGGATGTGATTGTCCGAAACTATTCACCGAACAGGTGTCGATAGACCGGACGGTGCCGACCGGCCTCCGTGTCATCCTCAGCCCACAGGCGTCACTGGATGCGGATATAGAAGGGCATGTGGTCAGCACACCGCTCTCCCGACCGTATGTCAGTTTATGAGACCGGAACCACCACTTCTCAGTCAAGCAGCTCCTCAGTTTACCTCACAAGGACTGAGTGCACCCCGCTTGCCTACAGCGCTAAACAGACTGGGTGGTTACCCATCCAAGTGCTACGCCAGCCCGACAGCCCTTAACTTCGGTGATCTGACGGCAACCGGTGTAACCACCACGGCAAGTCCGTTGGCTAAAAATTATTTTTAACAGAAATTATCCCTACGTTACACGATATTGTGGTTCAAATGGCTCTGAGCACTATGGGACTTAACTTCTGAGGTCATCGGTCCCCTAGATCTTAGAACTACTTAAACCTAACTAACCTAAGGAGATCACACACATCCATGCCCGAGGCAAGATTCGAACCAGCAACCGTAGCGGTCGCGCGGTTCCAGACTGGAGCGCCTAGAACCACTAGGCCACTATGGTCGGCTGTGTGGTTAATGACCATGATGTGTAATGTGGTTGTAATGATGCTAATTATGGCGATGACTGTTGATGGTGACTGATGGGTCTAGGGCGCTACAATCATGGACTGTGGGGCTGGTCCCGGCGGAGGTTCGAGTCCTCCCTCGGGCATGGGTGTGTGTGTGTTTGTCCTTAGGATAATCTAGGTTAAGTAGTGTGTAAGCTTAGCGCTATTCGTCCACGAGACTCAGAGGGCCATAGACACGGGTTCACAGGTAGATGACGTGTTTCTTGATTTCCGCAAGGCGTTCGATACATTTCCCCATGAACAAAGAGCATATGGACTATCACACCAATTGTGTGATAGGATTGAAGAGTTCCTACATAACAGAACGCAGCATGTCATTCTCAATGGAGAGAAGTCTTCCGAAAAAGAAGTGATTTCAGGTGTGCTGCAGGAGAGTGTCGTAGGACCGTTGCTATTCACAGTATACACTCCTGGAAATTGAAATAAGAACACCATGAATTCATTGTCCCAGGAAGGGGAAACTTTATTGACACATTCCTGGGGTCAGATACATCACATGATCACACTGACAGAACCACAGGCACATAGACACAGGCAACAGAGTATGCACAATGTCGGCACTAGTACAGTGTATATCCACCTTTCGCAGCAATGCAGGCTGCTATTCTCCCATGGAGACGATCGTAGAGATGCTGGATGTAGTCCTGTGGAACGGCTTGCCATGCCATTTCCACCTGGCGCCTCAGTTCGACCAGCGTTCGTGCTGGATGTGCAGACCGCGTGAGACGACGCTTCATCCAGTCCCAAACATGCTCAATGGGGGACAGATCCGGAGATCTTGCTGGCCAGGGTAGTTGACTTACACCTTCTAGAGCACGTTGGGTGGCACGGGATACATGCGGACGTGCATTGTCCTGTTGGAACAGCAAGTTCCCTTGCCGGTCTAGGAATGGTACAACGATGGGTTCGATGACGGTTTGGATGTACCGTGCACTATTCTGTGTCCCCTCGACGATCACCAGAGGTGTACGGCCAGTGTAGGAGATCGCTCCCCACACCATGATGCCGGGTGTTGGCCCTGTGTGCCTCGGTCGTATGCAGTCCTGATTGTGGCGCTCACCTGCACGGCGCCAAACACGCATACGACCATCATTGGCACCAAGGCAGAAGCGACTCTCATCGCTGAAGACGACACGTCTCCATTCGTCCCTCCATTCACGCCTGTCGCGACACCACTGGAAGCGGGCTGCTGGAAGTTGGGGCGTGAGCGGAAGACGGCCTAACGGTGTGCGGGACCGTAGCGCAGCTTCATGGAGACGGTTGCGAATGGTCCTCGCCGATACCCCAGGAGCAACAGTGTCCCTAATTTGCTGGGAAGTGGCGGTGCGGTCCCCTACGGCACTGCGTAGGATCCTACGGTCTTGGCGTGCATCCGTGTGTCGCTGCGGTCCGGTCCCAGGTCGTCGGCCACGTGCACATTCCGCCGACCACTGGCGACAACATCGATTTACTGTGGAGACCTCACGCCCCACGTGTTGAGCAATTCGGCGGTACGTCCACCTGGTCTCCCGCATGCCCACTATACGCCCTCGCTCAAAGTCCGTCAACTGCACATACGGTTCACGTCCACGCCGTCGCGGCATGCTACCAGTGTTAAAGACTGCGATTGAGCTCCGTATAACACGGCAAACTGGCTGACACTGACGGCGGCGGTGCACAAATGCTGCGCAGCTAGCGCCATTCGTCGGCCAACACCGCGGTTCCTGGTGTGTCCGCTGTGCCGTGCGTGTGATCATTGCTTGTACAGCCCTCTCGCAGTGTCCGGAGCAAGTATGGTGGGTCTGACACACCGGTGTCAATGTGTTCTTTTTTCCATTTCCAGGAGTGTACATAAATGACCTTGTGGATGACATCGGAAGTTCACTGAGCCTTTTTGCGGATGATGCTGTGGTATATCGAGAGGTTGTAACAATGGAAAATGGTGCTGAAATGCAGGAGATCTGCAGCGAATTAACGCATGGTGCAGGGAACTGCAATTGAATCTCAATGCAGACAAGTGTAATGTGCTGCGAATACATAGAAATAAATATGTCTTATCATTTAGCTACAATATAGCAGGTCAGCAACTGGAAGCAGTTAATTCCATAAATTATCTGGGAGTACGCATTAGGAGTGATTTAAAATGGAATGATCATATAAAGATGATCGTCGGTAAAGCAGATGCCTGAGATTCATTGGAAGAATCCTAAGAAATGCAATCCGAAAACAAAGGGAGTAAGTTACAGTACGCTTGTTCGCCCACTGCTTGAATACTGCTCACCAGTGTATGATCCATACCAGATAGGGTTGATAGAAGAGATAGCGAAGATCCAACGGAGAGCAGCGCGCTTCGTTACAGGATCATTTAGTAATGGCGAAAGCGTTACGGAGATGATTGATTAACTCCATTGGAAGACTCTGCAGGAGAGACGCTTAATAGCTCGGTACCGGCTTTTGTTGAAGTTTCGAGGACATACCTTCACCGAGGAGTCAAGCAATATATTGCTCCCTCCTACGTATGCAGGGTGTTACAAAAAGGTACGGCCAAAGTTTCAGGAAACGTTCCTCACACACAAATAAAGAAAAGATGTTATGTGGACGTGTGTCCGGAAACGCTTAATTTCCATGTTAGAGCTCATTTAATTTCGTCAGTATGCACTGTACTTCCTCGATTCACTGCCAGTTGGCCCAATTGGAGGAAGGTAATGTTGACTTCGGTGCTTGTGTTGACATCTATGATCGTTTGAGCAGGCATTGTTGGTGATGTCTTGATTGGGCCCCATGTTCTTCCACCTACGCTCAATGGAGAACGTTATCATGCTTTCATACGGGATAACTTACCTGTGCTGCTAGAACATGTGCCTTTACTAGTACGACACTACATGTGGTTCATGCACGATGGAGCTCCTGCACATTTCAGTCGAAGTGTTCGTACGCTTCTCAACAACTTATTTGGTGGCCGATGGATTGGATTCCATGGCCTGCACGCTCTCCTGACCACAAACCTCTAGACTTTCATTTATGGGGGCATTTGAAAGCTCTTGTCTACGCAACCCCGGTACGAAATGTAGAGACTCTTCGTGCTCGCATTGTGGACGGCTGTGATACAATACGCCATTCTCAAGGGCTGCATCAGCGCATCAGGGATTCCATGCGACGGAGGGTCGATGCATGTATCCTCGGTAACGGAGGACATTTTGAACATTTCCTGTAACAAAGTGAAGTCACGCTGGTGCGTTCTGTTGCTGGGTGTTTCCATTCCATGATTAATGTGATTTGAAGAGAAGTAATAAAATGAGCTCTAACATGGAATGTAAGCGTTCCGGACACATGTCCACATATATTTTGTTTCTTTGTGTGTCAAGAATGTTTCCTGAAAGTTTGGCCGTACCTTTCTGTAACACCCGGTATGTCGCGAAGAGACCATGAGGATAAAATCAGAGAGATTAGGGCCCACACAGAGGCATACCGACAATCCTTCTTTCCACGAACGATGCGAGACTGGAATAGAAGGGAGAACCGATAGAGGTACTCAAGGTACTCTCTGCCACACACCGTCACGAGGCTTGCGGAGTATGGATGTAGATGTAGAGATGTAGATGACCTTATCAGTTAAGTCCCATAAGATCTCACACACATTTCTTTTTGACTGCCGTTACAGGTACTGTAGAGCTTCTCTGGAGAGAGTTGTTTGCAGACGTCAGTCAGTGTGTTCCAAGAACGTGTGGCTACTGCTCTGCTGGGAAGCCAGGGCGCCGCGGAGTCTTCACCTCTTCCGGTGAGTCACGTGGCGACCCGCCAGGACCGTCCCGTCACCGGAGCGGGCGCAGACCGCGGCGCCGATCCAGAAAGACAATGCCGGCCATTACGGCGCCGCGGCGTTACTCTTATGCTAATGGCGGCCGCGTTCCTGTCCCGTCCTGCCCTGGGCCCGTCTCGCCGGGGACGGCGCCTGAGGAGTGTCGCAACGGCGGCAGCGAAACCCTGGCAGGCACGTCTGAGCGTCCAGGGGCCGCCGCTTCCCACTGTGGCCGCGTCCGCACTTGACCCTACCAGGACCGGCGCATCAGCGAGGAGGCAGTGGCTCGTCTGAACAGTTCTCCCCCACTGGTATCTTCCTTCACGGCACTGGCCAAATCAAACTTCAACGGGGAATTCGTTCCAGTACCTGATTATTCTACACTTAAAAATTGCTGGCGGATTAAAACTGTGTGTCGCATCGAGACTCGAAGTCGGGACCTTTGCCTTTCACGAGCAAGTGCTCTAGAGCATACGCGATAGACTACAATGCGACCTTTATCAAAGTCGGAAACATGATGGAACGCATTTCTCCTCCTCACGCGAGGCATCACAAAAACGTTTCACCAGGCAACGCCGGCCAACTACTGTTTGTGTATGAGAAATCGGTTGGAAACTTTCCTCATGTCTGCACGTTGTAGGTGTCGCCACCGGCGCCAACCTTGTGTGAATGCTCTGGAAAGCTAATCATCTGCGTATCACAGCATCTTCTTCCTAACGGTTAAATTTCGCGTCTGTAGCACGTCATCTTCGTGGTCTAGCAATTTTAATGGCCAGTAGTGTAATATCTTACATCCGTCTTCTAGCTGGTCTTCTAGTTTGCTTCGGTCAGCTAGTGTCCATTCACAGCTTCTTTTGGGCATTCGATGGTACAGATCGCGGATTTTTATGTCGTAAAAAGGCATTTTAGGCACCTAAAGTAGGGTCTTTCATTATCTCAATTAAGCCATATAAGACTTAAAATAAGCCCTAAAAACTGTTATACAGAAAACTAAACATAACGCAAACTTGTTGACTTATGAGAAAACTTTTATTCGTTTACAATAAGGAAAATGAAAACACACACAGTTGCACAAGACAGAAAACATTACTCAGCATTCGTGTTAAAACAGACGCAAAACCTTGCATTTCTTCGAAAATAGAAATACAATACGGAACACACGCCATATATTGAAATACATGTGGTATATATAATTGAACAAACGCTAGATAAACCAATAATTTTAAACATTCAGATAATATTTGGCTCCACGGTAAATAACTAAGAGTTTTCTATGATTTCCAGAGGTACACTATGGCGCTTATCAGTTAGTATTAATTTATGTACCAAGAAAGGAAGTTCTATATGAACGCTTGTGACAGGGGCGTACCTCATTTTCGGCACATGTGGGACAGGAACATTACATTCAGTGGAAATGGATTTTCCGCTAAGTACGAATGCTGGCGCGCACACGTCCTTTAGGCCAGTGTTCCCTGGAAAACCTGCTGCATTTTTGCCCGTACGTTTTCTCGTTTTCTCACACTTCGTCTTGGGCTTCATTAATTTTGTTTTTCACTTCCTGCAGCAAAGTAATGTTCCCCTTAGATACGTCTCCATGAACCTACTTATTCGGAATTAATCCTTGCCATGAATGTGTAGTTGGCTCTAATGAAAATTGCCGTTGGACTGAGGGATCTTTGAGTAATTATTTCGCATAAGTTACAGAAGAAGCATCTTGCGGTAGATTTTCAGTTACCTTCTGGACTGCTGAGGGGGTGCTTACTACAATATACTGCTGCTGTGAGCCACATGCAGCAGCGGGTAACAATAGGTTCAGGTGTCAAGAGGACGTCTGGGATTTGCTCTTTGAATGCCTGTATCCTTGATGGTGCCTTAACAAAAACTTTCTTTACCACGGAGATTAATTTATTTACCTTCGGGATCTCTAGCCTTGATTGCACTGCTGTACGGTTGATACCATGTGCTAGACACATCCAGCATCAATGGGTACAACACTTTTAGTAACTAGAATGCTGCAAACATGCACTGCTGTCCAAAACTAATGCAACAAACCGCCATTTCCCCGTCCTAATTCATGACAAAATCATGCAAACCGTCAAGCAGAATTCCGTTCTGCGCGGAAGATGGTGTTCCGGTCAACGGACAACCATGCAAACGATGACGTCAGGGCACCTATGAAATGAGGTAATGTTTGTCGGGTAGCCCCACATCCACAACCGCCAATCGCTGTGTACATAGTCACAGACGGTGCAGTAAAGTGCAGAGAATATGCCTACCAGACTCTCTGCGGTGAAGAGTTATAGAAAGAACGGAAGCAGGTCAGTCGCAAACTGATGTGTCCCGGTGGCTTTGTGTGGATCGTTCTGTTGTTTCTCGGATGTGGCAACAATTTAGAGACACCGAAACTGTATCCCGAAGACCAGCGCTGCTCCGACCACGTGTGACTTCAGAAGAGAGGACCGTTATTTGGCTGTAGGGGCATAACGGTACCGCCTTAGTAGTGCACGGCAATTGGCATGTGAGCTCGAAGCGTCCACTGAATGCGGTATATCGAGGCAAAAGGTGTGCAGAAGGCTTCGGCAGAGTCGCCTTTACTGTCGGATACATACTGTGTGTCTGTCTCTGACGCGTCTTCACGTAAGGGAAATCTAGAGTGGAGTCATCAACATGCCACCTGGGCAACAGTGGGTCAATGCTGTTTCTTACATGAGTCCCAATTTACTCTGGAGAGTAATTCTCAAAGGATTCGCTTCTGGAGGGAATGTGGAAGACGATTTTGGGACCCAAACACTGCGGAAAAAGACTGATATCCAGGAGGATCCCTAATGATATGGACAGGGATTATATCGACCACTCGAACCCCTCTACATGTAACTGCACGAGTGAATCAGCAAGGTTTAACTACAGTCAGGTGTGGTGACGAGATCTTAGGACCCGATTTGTGATTGTTGCGTGGTGTTGTGGGCCCAGACTTCGCACTGATGGACGATAATGCTCATACAGCACGGCTGGTTGATGTTTTCTTGGAAACGAAACATACTGCACGCATGGCGTGACCTGGTCACTCTCCCGATTTCAATCCCAAAAATGATACAAATGGCTCTGAGCACTATGGGACTTAACTTCTGAGGTCGTAGTCCCCTATAACTTAGAACTACTTGAACCCAACTAACCAAAGGACATCACTCACATCCATGCCCGAGGCAGGATTCGAACCTGTGACCGTAGCGGTCGCGCGGTTCCAGACTGTAGCGCCTAGAACCTCTCGGCCACTCCGGCCGGCTTTGAATCCCTTAGAGCGTGTCTGTTATGCACTAGGGAGACAGGTTGCTTCATAATAGCATCCACCAAGAACTCTCCAGGACTGAGAGTAGCGTTGCAGGAAGAATAGACGTTATTGCCCCAACATGAGACTGATGACATCATTCACAGCATTCGTCGTCGTTGTCAGGCCTGTATTGCTGCCAGAGGTGGTTACACCCCATACTTAGCACATTAACCAGTTGTCAGAATGTGTGTGCAAACCCGTTAACGTGGAAAAAACGAAGAACATTTTTGTCTACCATTATGCATATTGAAGTTGTTTACGTTATGTGTGTATCAATTTTACTATCACCTGTTTGTACTGTTTTGTGGCAAAGTAAATGCAATCTTGCGAAATTTCCGTTTGTTGCTTTAAATTTGGACACCTGTGTATATACAGCGGCATCTGTGACGGCCATTTCGATGTAGCGCCTTTCACCCATTGCTGACAAATTGTATGAATGTTTGTTAGTTAGTCGTTGGGATTTGATTTGCACAAATGATACTCTGGATGGCGCATCTGGGTCCTACTTGCCAACAACCAGATTTGCAATGTACTGGCCGAGATTTCCAGTAGTTTCATCTACAGTAATACATATGCAAGAATCCCCGAGGCGGATTCTTCGCATTGCATCAGTGTAAGTTGAGCCCACATAAATATTACTCAACGATGATTCTGCAGGTACAAACTGATGGCAGTACTACTGAAGGAAAATTTTGGAAATAGGATTTTCTAGTTTTCGAAAAGGGATGTTTGCTGCCACAATAGCATGACCCAAGTCACTGCAGAACTGATTCCTTTTGGTGGATTTATCAGATGTCTTCGTCAAAAGAGTTTGTTTCAGTTTTTATTGTCGTTCAACATTTGCCTTATGTAAAATTCCATCTGCATGCTGCGTTAAGTGGGTTTCTTAGTCACTCGAAACATATGTAATAAAGAAACAGGTTGCTATACAGTAGTGTGTATAGAAGTGGCATTCTGAAGTGCCTTACGTTCAGCAAAATGAAAACCACTAGAAAAACACACAGCACAGTTTTCCTGCCAATGAATAGATTTTTGTTACAACTCAAAAATTAAGAAATTAGTGCATCATTTTAAAAACATCTATGCCTTGTACTGTGGATACGAGATATTCACGTTTCTTAATTTTCCTCTATATAACAAAATAGAACTCGGCAGCTTAAAAATTAAAATAAGACAATTAAGAGATGGAGTCTGCTAGTATTATTTTAAAGGATGTTTACAAAATAAACCGCTTCATAAATGTCCTGGTGTCGAAAGACGTGAGAAGGAATGCGCACTTCCCAAACAGCAGGAAAAACTACGAATTTCAAAATACGAGGGTAATCCCAAAAGTAAGGTCTCCTATTTTTTATAAGTACAGAACTCTGATTGTTGGCAGTTGTTATGAAGAGAGCTTTACACGTTGTGTGTAAACATGGCCCACGCCGCGCTGAAACGCTCGGTCTTCGCTTGGCAGCCGTTGAGAATGGAGCTCCCGTTGGATGTTACCGCCAACTACGAATTGCGCGCAGTTACTCGGTTTTTGAACGCAAAGGGCACTGCGCCGATTGAAATCCATCGCCAATTGACGGAAGTGTATGGTGAGTCGTGCATGGATGTCAAAAATGTTTGTAAGTGGTGAAGATAGTTTGCAGCTGATCGGACCGAAGTTTACGACGAACAAAGGAGCGGGAGACACTCAGTTTCTGAGGAGACAGTGTTGAAAGTTAAGGAAAGCATGCGTGAAGATCGGCGGATCACCCTGGATGACCTCTGCATATTGGTTCCTGAGGTTTCCCGAAGCACCGCTCACAGAATTTTAAAGAAAACATTGAACTACCGGAAGGTGTGCC
This sequence comes from Schistocerca gregaria, assembly GCF_023897955.1. Classification (NCBI taxonomy): domain Eukaryota; kingdom Metazoa; phylum Arthropoda; class Insecta; order Orthoptera; family Acrididae; genus Schistocerca; species Schistocerca gregaria. The sequence goes on along the minus strand of NC_064928.1, from coordinate 125,872,937 downwards.
ACGCATGCTGACTGAGGACCGCATGAGGGAACGAGTTGATGCTTCCCGCGCATTTCTTCACCGCCTTGCAGTCGAACACGACAAATTTCTGGACTCAATTGTCAAGGGTGACGAAACCTGGACATACCACTTTACACCGGAGACCAAGCAAGAATCAAGCCAGTGGCGGCATCCTTCTTCGCCAAAGCCGCGGAAATTCAAACAAACACAGTCTGCCGGTAAAGTCATGACAACAGTTTTTTGGGATCGGAAAGGGGTATTGTTGGTCGACTTGGTGCCCACTGGGAACACAATTAACTTGATTTCACCTGAATGTTACTGGCCCCCTGTGGTAGAGTAATAACGCGACAGACAGGCTATTCAATGTTAAATCTGAGGCATGGGATATTCTACGACCAAAGGATATAGCGAGGAACAGAACGTCATGGAAGACAAAGTTCATCTGAAACTTGAATTGTGACACTTTTATATTGTGACGATGATGGTGCTGATTATGATACTGCAGGCAATGTAAGACGGTGGTTAATCCCTAAATGACATTTTCGTGAGTGCTGAGCTATCGAACCGTTACTGACTTTTCGTTTGAGCAGTGTGCTACACAGAGTAGAAGGGTAAAATTAACTGCGCTCTGCTGGCATTGTATGGATAGCTGAGAACGGGACACTTCACGGAAAGTGATTTGTGCTGCGAGCTCGCTCCTCCCAAGCCAAACAGCGTCACGGCACCGGGGTGCCGCCGCCTTCTGGGTAGCGGAGCGTCCGTCCATAACTCACGCCGGGTCGCCCTGAAATCTCAATTAGGTATGGCTAACCGATTACACAGCAAACAATTGAAGGTGTGGGCTGAGAGCGGCGCGAGGCGCCCGCCACCCAGGGCTGTCCACACGCGGTCTATCGTCACAGGTGCCAAGCTTGGCAGTGCCGCTCGCATGGGACACACTTCGGAATCTGACCACGTCCATTCACTCTGCTACTGGCCTACACCACTACGTAATACAAGTACGTGACGTTGTGGGCGTTCGGAAAGTAACTACCTTTATTAACAATACCAGTATGTGCAGCGATCGCTCACTCATATCATGAGTTGAGCTGCAGCAAACACAACGCGCTCTAGAAGAGCGTAGCGTTCCAAATGATTGGAAAAGGGCACAGGTCATCTCCGTTTTCAAGAAGGGACGTCGAACTATAGACCTGTATCTCTAACATCGATCAGTTGTAGAATTTTGGAAAACGTATTATGTTCGAGTATAATGACTTGTCTGCAGACTAGAAATCTACTCTGTAGGAATCAGCATGGGTTTCGAAAAAGACGGTCGTGTGGAACCCAGCTCGCGCTAATCGTCCACGAGACTGAGAGGGCCATAGACACGGGTTCCCAGGTAGATGCCTTGTTTCTTGACTTCCGCAAGGCGTTCGATACAGTTCCCCACAGTCGTTTAATGAACAAAGTAAGAGCATATAGACTATCAGACCAATTGTGTGATTGGGTTGAAGAAGTTCCTAGATAACAGAACGCAGCCTGTCATTCTCAATGGAGAGAAGTCTTGCGAAGTAAGATTTCAGGTGTGCCGCAGGGGAGTGTCGTAGGACCGTTGCTATTCACAATTTACATAAATGACCTTGTGGATGACGTCGGAAGTTCACTGAGGCTTTTTCAGATGATGCTGTGGTGTATCGAGAGGTTGTAACAATGGAAAATTGTACTGAAATGCAGGAGGATCTGCAGCGAACTGACGCATGGTGCAGGGAATGGCAATTGAATCTTAATTTAGACAAGTGTAACGTGCGGCAAATACACAGAAAAAAAGATCCCTTATCATTTAGCTACAAAATAGCAGGTCAGCAACTGGAAGCAGTTAATTCCACAAATTATCTGGGAGTACGCATTTGGAGTGATTTAAAACATAACGATCACATAAAGTTGATCGTCGGTAAAGCAGATGCCAGACAGATTCATTGGAAGAATCCTGAGGAAATGAAATCCGAAAACAAAGGAAGTAGGTTACAGTACGCTTGTTCGCCTACTGCTTGAATACTGCTCAGCAGTGTGGTATCCATACCAGGTAGGGTTGATAGAAGAGATAGAGAAGATCCAATGAAGAGCACGCGCTTCGTGACAGGATCATTTAGTAATCGCGAAAGCGTTATGGAGATGATAGATAAACTCCAGTGGAAGACTCTGCAGGAGAGACTCTCCGTAACTCGGTACGGGCTTTTGTTGAAGTTTCGAGAACATACCTTCACCTAAGAGTCAAGCAGTATATTGCTCCCTCCTACATATATCTCGCGAAGAGACCGTAAGGATAAAATCAGAGAGATTTGAGCCCACACAGAAGCATATCGACAATCCTTCTTTCCACGAACAATACGAGACTGGAATAGAAGGGAGAACCGATAGAGGTACTCCGCCACACACCGTCAGGCGGCTTGCGGAGTATGAATGTAGATGTAGATGTACCAGTCTATACAGCGATCGCTCACCCGTACGATCAATCGAGCTGCAGTAAACACACTGAGGCGACAAATGTCATGGGATACCTCCTAATAATGCACTGCACCTCGTTTTGGCAGTGGTAATGCAGTTACTCGGCATGGTATGCACCTAACAACTCGTTGGAAGTCCCCTGCACAAATAATATGCCACGCTGATTTTATACCCGTCCATATCTGCAAAAGTGTTGTAAGTAGGCTGTTTAGGATTTTTTATATTGGTAACGCCACATAGCGCTCTGTATGAAAATCACTGGCTGTACTGTGTGCAGTCTGTGGCTGGTTGGCATTGTTGTAATACTCGCCATTGTAGTGTTGGGCAGCTGGATGTTAACAGCGCGTAGCGTTGCGCAGTTGGAGGTGACCCGCTAGCAGTGGTGGATGTGGGGAGACAGATGGCGGAGTTTTGAAAAATGTAAGAATGGATGTCATGAACTGCTATAAATATTATGACTTTTGATGATATTAAGGTAAATACATCGTTTGTTCTCTATTTAAAACTTTCATTTGCTAACTATGCCTATCAGTAGTTAGTGCCTTCCGTAGTTTGAATCTTTTATTTAGCTGGCAGTAGTGGCGCTCGCAGTATTGCAGTAGTTCGAGTAACCAAGATTTTTGTGAGGTAAGTGATTTGTGAAACGTTTAGGTTATTGTTAGTCAGGACCATTCTTTTGTAGGGATTTTTGAAAGTCAGATTGCGTTGCGCTAAAAATATTGTGTGTCAGTTTAAGCACAGTTATGTATAATTTATCTAAGGGGACGTTTCAGTGTTGCCGGTGCAGAATTTTGTGAGCGGACTGATCTCTCGATTATGTCCCGTAAATGTTCGGTGGGATTCATGTCGGACGGTCTGGGTGTCGAAATCATTCGGTCGAATTGTCCAGAATGTTCTTCAAACTAATCGCGAACATTATTTGTGGCCCGGTGACGAGACGCAATGTCATCCACAAAATTTTCATCGTTGTTTGGGATCTAGTGTCGCGGCATAGTAAAGAGTTGGAAACGTGGAATATTGTCAAAGTTTCGTTGCCTATGCCGAGAGCCAGAGGCAGTAGGCTAGCCAAGAGTTATTGGAATATGTCGTCACGCAGGGGCAATGGCCTGAGAGAGAATTGCTTAGCACGCAGGTTTATGTTGGACGGAGACTTTCGTAGAGTGTAAGACAGAGGTATAGCGTCAGGTGTACTGCATTTCACAACTTCACGTAAGTCTGTCGCAAGAACACGTAACTCAGTCGCAGGAATACCTAAGTGGCGAGTACGACAGATCTTATCAGCAGTATAAGTGGAACGAATGCGTTCATTACAAACGAGCATGACGTCAGGACGTCACTCGTGCTTCCTTTAAATAGGCCAACTTTGATAGCAACAAGGCACTCGCAGTTAGACTTGCAGTTGGATGTGTACTGGGTCGCTGCGTAGCGCTCAGCTCGGTGATCGACATGTTAATCTTTATTAAGGAGGTGTTGCAGTAAAGGCGGCCCATCCAGCAGCAGACGTGAGGGGACAGTACCAGCTCTGGTCCTCTCTGCTGCCGCTGTCAGTCATCGACCCAGGATTAGCAGACATCGCGGCAGACTCGCTCGCCGCCAATGCTGACCACATCAGTGAGCCGTCGTCGAGATCGTGCGGGGCCTAGGCCCTGTGCATCCGCCGTCACAACCGGCTGAGCCGACGACGCTGGGGTACTGCAGCCCGTTCCGCCCGTCCACCGCGGACGAGCCCCCAGGAGGAGCAGGGAAGGAGATGGGGTGGGACAGAGTACACTCCGCATTACGAGAACGCTTCTCGTACCGACAGCGCCGGGACTCCAACCCGGAGCCACCTGCTGTGCGCTGTCGAGCCGGCCGGCCAGCTGGACGCCACCAGCCATGCGCGGCCGAAGTACGAAGTAAGGGCATTCCTCCGCTACGTCACAGCACGCGGCGCTGCGCTAGCGAGACTGGTGCGGCCCGGAGCTGGTGTCATCGCTACGAGTCAGCGACTCGGGGAAGGTCGTTGATATCACCAAGCCACAGTGTACTCGGCAGGAATAAAGTTGTCATGAATTAATAACGTTTCTTTGGCGTTTCTGACGCGTCCACAGCCATTTCCTATTATCCTGGCAACTGGAGAGGTCACCGCTCGACCATCCAGTCCACTGTAGGCGACCGGGACCACTGGAGCGTCTACAGGGAACACGACGTCCACGAATGATTATAAACTGTCTCCAAGTAGCCGAAAATAACCATTTTCAATAAATGATCGGTCCAGTTACATGAAAGAACGCAGCCCATTCCATATAAAAAAAGCCCACACCATTTCAGACGACGACCAGCTTGCACATTGCCTTGTTGACAACTTGGATATTGGTTTCGTGGGGTCTGCGCCACACTCGAACCCTTCCAGTCAGTTCTTATCAATTGGAATCGAGACTACTCTGACCAGACCACGGTTTTCCATTCGTCTAGGGTCCAACCGGTATGGTCACGAGCGCAGGGGAGGCTCTGCAAGCGATGTCGTGCTGCTAGCAAAGGCACTCGCATCGGTCGTCTTCAGCCGTAGCCCATTAACGCCAAATTTCGCTGCACTCTGCTAAGGGATACGTTCGTCGTACTTTGCACATTGATTTCTGCGGCTATCTAGCGCAGTGTTACTCGCGGTCGTCATGTTAAGGCTGTCGGCCATTGATTTTTCCATGGTGAGAGGTAATACTTATAATTCGGTACTCTCGACACACACTTGACAGTGTGAATCACGGAAAACTGAATTCCCTAATGATGTTGGAAATGGTTTGTCCCGTGTATCTAGCTGCAACTACCATTCCACGTTCCAAGTATCTTTGGTCCCTTCCTGCAGGCATAATCATGTCAGAAACCGTTTCACATGTATCACCTGAGTACCAATGACAGCTCTACCCATACGCTGCCCTCTGCCGGTCGATGTGGCCGAGCGGTTCTAGGCGTTTCAGTCCGGAACCGCAATACTGCTACGGTCGCGGGTTCGAGTCCTACCTAGGGCATGGATGTGTGTGATGTCTAGTTCTTAGTTTAGGGGACGGATGACCTCAAATGTTAAGTCCCATAGTGCTTAGAGCCATTCGAAACATTTTGAACTCTGCCCCTTTATAATTTGTGTATGCAATACTTTGCGAGGTGCCGGGGCTAGTATTGTATTTAACACTAAATTCTTCTAGAAGCTTCATATGGAAATGATGCTTTAAGCCCCCCCCCCTCCCCCCTCCTTTTCTAACTCCGACTTTTGCAGAGAAACGCGAACTGACTGCAATCGACCCTGCAAGTGGAGTAGAAAAGAGTTTGGCACCTGCAATAATTTAATTTGTTAGGATTTAATTTGATACAGCAAAGTTTCGTTACCGAGAAATGAAAGGGATGCTCTACCGTTAAAAAAATGAACTGTCAAAAATAACAATTTTATTTATTATGACTAAACTCAAAATAATAAACAAAACACATGAAACATTTTCAATACGTCAAATTGGATACTCGAATAAATGCTGTGAAGGTGAAGTTGTCAATAAACTAGATTGTGACATTTATGAGCAAGTGGTATATGGAGCCAAATCTTTACAACTCATAAAGACAAACACCGAGCCAACCCAACATTAAATGCTGCTACAGTAGTGAGAACTCAGACAATGAACACCCAAGGCAGAACAAAGTTAGAAAAGACGAACAGGCGCACTCTGCTGAGCTCTGATTGTCACCTAGCAAAATTCCCTGATCTCCAGTTGCTGCAGACATACATTACGAAGCTGGCTTCTTAACTGCAAGGACACGGTCTGGCGTATCAGAGGCGATGAATGATTGCTTCGGAGTCCCGTTGTGGTGATGATAATGTCGCCAGTAGAGCCCGAAACAAATTATCCTGGTCTATTTGTTCCAGACTAAAGACTTCCTATCAATACAAATACGCCTCTGAGAGAGACGAAGGAGGCTCGTCACACAATCAGTGACGGTACAGTAATTGATTTAAACAAGCAAAGTCACACAGTAACTCCGATACAGTCACCTTTAGCCCATACTGTTCAAGACGGACAACATAGGCCGCTTGTACGCAGAGCGTTCAATTGCCAACTGTACTCGGAAACTTACGTTGAAGTCGAAACTTCAGCAACTTCATCAAACAGTTACAATGAAATGAAAGTATATTAAACAGCCAACGGAAGGCAGTGAGAGCTCAGCCTTCTAACCTACTTCGACCGAAAGGCGAGAGCCGACTGCACTCAAGAGCAGCCATAAAAGCCAAACACAGAACATTCGCGCCCCCACGACAGTGGTCGTGGTTAAACGTTCCAATCAGCAACTCGAAAATCGGCGGAAAATTCCTCTCTATTGCCGAAGCACTACTATTCCACCAATGGAGGTACTTGGCGCCAATTTCTGCACCGATTTTGCTACGTCATGAAGCTATCCTCTGAGCAATCCAATCACAGTTCTGATTTTGCAGAAAACGCGTGAATTTGCACGCCAAGACTGCCTGGGAACACAAGTCGTTCCCACGCCTCGCTGGCAGCCTGCAAGAAAGTGTTTTCACTAAGTTTCTGTGAAGTAACGGAAACTAGCCCAGCCGCTCCGTCAGGACCCTGTCGGCAAGTCGCCCCCACTCTTATGACAATGTCGGCGTCTGGAAAGCATCCACTCGACTCCCTCACACCCATCGGTTTAACCCTTCCAAGATCAGCAGAACCTGCCTGTCACTGGACCACTCGGGCGACGAGAGACGCTGCTTGGGAAGTCCGCGTGTGAAGGAATAGCAACTTTTCATCGCATGCAATTAGAGAGGAAAATCGAATTACTCAGAGTAAGATAGAAATATGAGAGGGGGTTCATACCACCTCTCATCTTCAGTCATCTGTATGTGTGCACATCGCTACCCCATGACAGTTGACTTTTCACTTGTCTGCACTGCACAGCTAGTACAAACCGTGTCGTCTGTCGGCAGGTCATTTGTGGTTCAACATTTCGTGTATGCCGCCACGGACACGCAGTAGTGTTTGTACATACATTTGTCTGACAATTAGGTGGTTCACTTCAGTAAGCATACAGGCGTCTCCTGACAAACGAACGGTGTGTGTGTGTTTTTTTTTCTCTCCAATCAAATGAAGTAGTTTCTTTCCTCCCTTGCGTAGGACTCTTTATTGTTATGAACTATGAATGAACGACGTTCGTGTTTCAGCTTTGACAAGAAAGCAGCAACGGTGAAAGTTTAAATAGAAAACTGCCTGAGCAAACTGTAGTTGTTTCCACAAAAACAAGGAAACGTGTGCACACTACCTAAACGCTATCTGGTATCGCCAACTGCAACATAATCGCGTATACAAACAGTGATCCAATACTGTAATGCTTTTTTATTCCAGTCTCTGATCACAATATGAATTCTTTAGACGATGACCGGTTTCAGTCTGTAATGACCATCCTCAGATCTTTTTACACCATGTCCTAAAGTGATACGGCCATAATGGCATCGTCAAAACATATAAATATAATCAGCAAAGCATCGTCACAGGATCTGAGAATGGTCATTACAGACTGAAACCAGTCATCGTCTAAAGAATTCATTTTGTGATCAGAAATTGGAATAAGAAAGGATTTTGCTATCTGGTATGCCTGAGGCATGCACTTGCCATAGCTCCATTTACAAAAATCATAGCTGACCCTGTATCTATGACGTACAGAAAAGTACATGGTTTCGGATGCGGTTACAAAAAGTATATCATTCTGTTAAAAACTCATACTTGCTTCAGTAACTGACAGCTGCAAGAGTTAAGACACTTTATCACATACTAAAGTACTAAATCCTTAATCTGTCCCATCCTCTGTTATCCAGTCACCTGGATATCTGCCTCCACCCCCAAATCCTTGAGAGTAATGCACTCCACCTCGCCTTCCATATATGCCTCCCGTCTATGTTCTCATTCCTTTCCCCCATCTGCTCCTATTCCTCGACCATATCCGCATACTCTACACCTCGCGCCGCCTACACACTTCATCTCCTTTCCGAAGGTAGCTTCCACCAACTCCCTCCCGGATGATGCCCCCTCACCTTCCATTTATCCCTCCTATCAACTCTGATCCTTACCCCCCATCCTTTCCTCTGTCCTTTTCCTGGGCTCCCTCTCCCCCCTTCCATTCTCTTTTTTCCCAACCTACCCCATCTCTGCCCCCCTTCTCTCTCCCCCAAATCCTTTTGCATTTCCCTCCTCTGCATTTTCCCATTCCCTTTCGCGTCTGCCCTGCCCCCCCCCCCCGCCCCTTACGAGTCCTCTACCTCCTTCGTTCCCTCCACCCTTTCGGTTTTCCCTCTCCTCCCTCCTCGTTTTCCCCCTCATCTGTCTCCCCCCCCCCCATCTGACCTAGGCTATGGTGTGTCATCTTTGTGCCGACGTTTTAGTGCAGTGTTTACAGTGAGTGTTCAATGTTGTGTGTCTTTTCGGAAGTGTTGCGAATGGACATCATACTGTCGCTGGGTGTGATTTGTATCTCTTGCGAACAGAAACCAGACTGTCGCCATGTTTTTTTGATTGTCTGTCTACTATGTTACCTGTCTGCTTCTTGTGTATTTTATTAACATTGCCAACCCTTTGTTTTATTTTATAAGTTTCCACAATTTTCCGCTGTTTTACAATTTAAGTCACCGTTTTATAGCCTGCTTTTATTGTTTCTTATCTTCTTCTTACGTTTTAAAAAATCTGTAGGCTCCATAGCAGCGGACTAAGCTGCTGCCAGCTCGCCCCTTTAGGAGGGAATCGAAATTTAATAAAGGAAAAAAACCTAAAGCACATGCCCTTGTTTCGAAATTTGAAACGATCATTAAATAAAAGGTGTGTTACGTCTTGCTTGACTAACCCTGTATATTCCAAAACATAATACAAACGTAAAAGAAGTATCGTCAGTGTTACGTTCTGTTACTGTTGGCGCACTATCTGACGACCTACGACACATGTTACGAGGCCAAGGCGGCACGCAGTATCGTCCAATTCACTTTTTAACAAAGAGGGAATAAAATCGTCTTTCAACTTAAATGAATAGAAATACATGGACAAATGATGTAGTGGATCAGTAAATCATTAGCTATTCCTTTTGTTAATATTTTTTTACTTGCCTAAATGTTTCGATTGTGTGAACCATGGTAACCTCTTGCAAATGAGAAAATATCGTGAAATAGCACACGCAACAAGTTTGTGGTTTTCTTTTCTTTTTGCATCCTAAAAGTAAGAGTACATCTGTTTCGTTAACGTAATGATACGCATTCACTATTTGGAAAAATTAGACATGTGTTTTACAGGGTTCTGTTTTGTGTCCTGTTGTTCCTAAAAAACTTAAGTGATGTTCCACTTATATTAGCCGGGCAGTGTAGCCGTACGGTCTAGGGTGCCTTGCCACAGTTCGCGCGACTCTCCTCGTCGGAGGTTCGAGTCCTTCGTGCATAGATCTGTGTGTGTGTGTATGTGTGTGTGTGTGTGTGTGTGTGTGTGTGTGTGTGTTGTCCTTAGCGTAAGTTGGTTTAAGCTGAAGTAGTGGGTAAGTCTAGGGACCGATGACCTCAGCAGTTTGGTCCCAAGGAACTTACCACAAATTTCCAAATTTTACTTATATTATTGGAAACAGAAAATTTAGTCCCTTTAGCAGAAGCTGCAACTATACAAGTAAAAAGCAAAATTAACCCTTTAACTAGTAATTTATCAGGAAAAATCAACAATGGTTTATAGCAAAAGGATATCACAAAATTTTGACAAGACATTCCATTCAGTACTTCTCATAGTACCTCACAGGTGAAGCAATGAAACACAAGATGTCGATAGCTTTCAGTTTTTGGTACGACATACGTTTTTTGCGCATCCCCTTGAAACATGAACCTTGCCGTTGGTGGGGAGGCTTGCGTGCCTCAGCGATACAGATAGCCGTACCGTAGGTGCAACCACAACAGAGGGGTATCTGCTGAGAGGCCAGACAAACGTGTGGTTCCTGAAAAGGGGCAGCAGCCTTTTCAGAAGTTACAGGGGCAACAGTCTGGATGATTGACTGATCTGGCCTTGTAACACTAACCAAAATGGCCTCGCTGTGCTGGTACTGCGAACGGCTGAAAGCAAGAGGAAACTACGGCCGTAATTTTTCCCGAGGGCATTCAGCTTTACTGTATGATTAAATAATGATGGCGTCCTCTTGGGTAAAATATTCCGGAGGTAAAATAGTCCCCCATTCGGATCTCCGGGCGGGGACTACTCAAGAGGATGTCGTTATCAGGAGAAAGAAAACTGGCGTTCTACGAATAGGGGTAATTCAGGAATAGGTTTAATAATGAATAGGAAAATAGGAATGCGGGTAAGCTATTACAAACTGCATAGTGAACGCATTATTGTGGCCAATATAGATACGAAGCCCACACCTACTACAGTAGTACAAGTGTATATGCCAACTAGCTCAACAGATGACGAAGAAATTGAAGAAATGTATGATGAAATAAAAGAAATTATTCAGATAGTAAAGGGTGATGAAAATTTAATAGTCATGGGTGACTGGAATTCGGCAGTAGGAAAAGGGAGAGAAGGAAACGTAGTAGGTGAATATAGATTGGGGCTAAGAAATGAAAGAGCAAGCCGCCTGGTAGAATTTTGGACAGAGCACAACGTAATCATAGCTAACACTTGGTTCAAGAATCATGTAAGAAGGTTGTATACATGGAAGAAGCCTGGAGATACTAAAAGGTATCAGATAGATTATATAATGGTAAGACAGAGATTTAGGAACCAGGTTTTAAATTGTAAAACATTCCCAGGGGCAGATGTGGACTCTGATCACAATGTATTGGTTATGACCTGTAGATTAAAACTGAAGAAACTGCAAAAATGTGAGAAATTAAGGAGATGGGACCTGGATAAACTGAAAGAACCAGAGGTTGTACAGAGTTTCAGAGAGAGCATAAGGGAACAATTGACAGGAATAGGGGAAAGAAATACAGTAGAAGAAGAATGGGTAGCTCTGAGGGATGTAGTAGTGAAGGCAGCAGAGGATAAAGTAGGTACAAAGACGAGGGCTGCTAGAAATCCTTGGGTAACAGAAGAAATATTGAATTTAATCGATGAAAGGAGAAAATATAAAAATGCAGTAAATGAAGCAGGCAGAAAGGAATACAGACGTCTCAAAAATGAGATCGACAGGAAGTGCAAAATGGCTAAACAGGGATGGCTAGAGGACAAGTGTAAGGATGTAGAGGCTTATCTCACTAGGGGTAAGATAGATACTGCCTACAGAAAAATTAATGAGACCTTTGGAGATAAGAGAACCACTTGTATGGACACCAAGAGCTCAGATGGAAACCCAGTTCTAAGCAAAGAAGGGAAAGCAGGAAGGTGGAAGGAGTATATAGAGGGTCTATACAAGGGCGATGTACTTGAGGGCAATATTATGGAAATGGAAGAGGATGTAGATGAAGATGAAATGGGAGATACGATACTGCGTGAAGTGTTTGCCAGAGCATTGAAAGACCTGAGTCGAAACAAGGCCCCAGGAGTAGACAACATTCCATTGGAACTACTGACGGCCTTGGGAGAACCAGTCCTGACAAAACTCTACCATCTGGTGAGCAAGATGTATGAGACAGATGAAATACCCTCAGACTTCAAGAGGAACATAATAATTCCAATCCCAAAGAAATCAGGTGTGACAGATGTGAAAATTACCGAACTATCAGTCTAATAGGCCACAGCTGCAAAATACTGACATGATTTCCTTACAGATGAATGGAAAAACTAGTAGAAGCCGACCTCGGGAAAGATCAGTTTGGATTCCGTAGAAATACTGGAACACGTAAGGCAATGCTGACCCTACGACTTATCTTAGAAGCTGGATTAAGGCAGGGCAAACCTACGTTTCTAGCATTTGTAGACTTAGAGAAAGCTTTTGACAATGTAGATTATAATACTCTCTTTCAAATTCTAAAGGTGGCAGGGGTAAAATACAGGGAGCGAAAGGCTATATCCAATTTGTACAGAAACCAGATGGCAGTTATAAGAGTCGAGGGACATGAAAGGAAAGCAGTGGTTGGGAAGGGAGTGAGACAAGGCTGTAGTCTATCCCCGATGTTATCCAATGTGTATATTGAGCAAGCAGTGAAGGAAACGAAAGAAAAATTCGGAGTAGGTATTAAAGTCCATGGAGAAGAAGTAAAAACTTTGAGGTTCGCCGATGACATAATTCTCTCAGAGACAGCAAAGGACTTGGAAGAGCATTTGCACGGAATGGACAGTGTCTTGAAAGGAGGGTATAAGATGAACAACAACAAAAGCAAAACGAGGATAATGGAATGTAGTCAAATTAAGTCGGTTGATGCTGAGGGAATTAGATTGGAAATGAGACACTTAAAGTAGTGAAGTAGTTTTGCTATTTGGGGAGCAAAATAACTGATGATGGTGGAAGTAGAGAGGATATAAAATGTAGACTGCCAATGGCAAGGAAAGCATTTTTGAAGAAGAGAAATTTGTTAACATCGAGTATAGATTTAAGTGTCAGGAAGTCATTTCTGAAAGTATTTGTATGGAGTGTAGCCATGTATGGAAGTGAGACATGGACAATAAATAGTTTGGACAAGAAGAGAATAGAAGCTGTCGAAATGTGGTGCTACAGAAGAATGCTGAAGATTAGATGGGTAGATCACATAACTAACGAGGAGGTATTGAATAGTATTGAGGAGAAGAGAAGTTTGTGGCACAACTTGCCGAGAAGAAGGTATCGGTTGGTAGAACATGTTCTGAGGCGTCAAGGAATCACCAATTTAGTATTGGAGGGCAGCGTGGAGGGTAAAAGTCGTAGAGGGAGACCAACAGATGAATACACTAAGCAGATTCAGAAGGATGTAGGTTGCAATAGGTACTGGGAGATGAAGAGGCTTGCACAGGATAGAGTGGCATGGAGAGCTGCATCAAACCAGTCTCAGGACTGAAGACCACAACAACAACAACAACGTTTTTTGCAAGGGGAGGGGGAGGCTGGAATGCAAATTACATAGATAACGTTTCAGGAAACAGAAACGTGTTGTGTGAATTACTATTTTGTTTGTTAATCCTAAGCACTTGTTTAACGAATTTAGTGTTTTGACAACAATTACACAATTATTCATTAATGATCCCTGTCCTCCCGAAAATAACCTTTCCACAAATAAATATTGAAACGTTTAAACGTATTACCAGGTTCAATAACCACCTCTACCAGTTATCAGTGAGTTAATATGCGTACCGAAACGAGTTACATATATGGGTGAACTTGTACACAATAACATATCATTGCGAAGTACGTGTCTTGTGGGAAGTGATTTAAAAAGCTTTGTTTATCGAGCGTTTCTACTGTATTGGAAAGGTTCTTACAGACATTTTGAAAATTGTTTAAGGTTATTTCATAACTAATATGAACTATCAAGACAAAATTTCATAGTTTAAACTATTTCATTGTATTCTAGTTTACGAAAAACAACCTACACTAATTCATTGTCCGGAAGACCCCCTACCACGGAATGCATGCAGAAAAATTAAATGGTGCAAGAATGTAGAGAGTGAGAGGAAGTCTGAAACTGTAGATATATATAGTTATTAGACCGGTTACTAACAGTTAACTGCAGGATAAGTGACTGAACTTTGGAACAAATTTTCAGGAATAAGGAGAAAAAAAAAACAGTAGACTGACAAATGAAGTCTGAAACAGGGAAAGAATACAACAAATGAAATGATATCAAATAAAACTTAGTTTAGAAATATGATACAAAGTATCAAGGGATTCCATTAGAAAGAAAAAGAAACAACTGACTTCTCGACTGTGTTAATAAAGAAGATACAAATAATTAAGGCATAGATAGAAAATTATGAAGGACAAAAATTGATGTTATTTTGTGCTTATTTTGTGCGATCTCTCTCGGAAGAACAAGAACAGGAATGAGGAGACTAAACATGTGCACATATACACACATCAAAAAAAGTTTTGCATCACCCCGCTTCCCAGAAGGAACGTTGACTGTGGATATTGTATCACAGACACAGTCCCTTTGATTGTTCAGAGATGTCACTCAACACGCACAAAGATGTAAACAACCATGCATGAGCATCGCCCATTAGAAGGAGGAGTTCCGACAGACGATCAGTTCCAAACATTCCACTAGGAAGGAGGTAAACGGCTCGTGTTGTCTAGTTCAACCATGCCTAGACGGTCAATACTGCGGTTCGATAGCGTCCGCATTGTTACTTTGTGCCAGAGACGGCTCCCAACAAGGGAAGTGTCCAAGAGTCTCGAACCAAAGCGATGTTTTTCGGACATTGAGGAGATACAGAGGGACAGGAACTGTCGATGACATTCCTCGCTCAGGTCGCCCAAGGGCTACTATTGCAATAGATGACCGTTTCTTACGGATAATTCCTCGGAGGAACCCTAAAAGCAACGCCACCATGTGAATAATGCTTTTCGTGCAGTCACAGGACGTCGTGTTACGACAAACTGTGCGCAATAGGCTGTGTGAAGCGCAACTTCACTCCCCACGCCCATGGGGACGTCCATCTTCGCGACCACGACATCATGCATCGCGCTACAGATGGGCCCAACAACATGTGGAATGGACCACTCAGGATTGACATCACGTTCTCTTCACAAATATGCAATCGCCCTGGCGGCCGAGGTCTGCGGCTCTACCCCGTACAAGTACGTTGTTGGCATCATGGTGGACATACGTGGCGCCTTCGACAACCTGTGTTGGCCTTCGCTCTTCTCCTGTTTACGGGAGAAGTAGTGTCCAGGGCCGCTATATGGGTGTCTGAGGAGCTATTGCGAAGATTGGGAGGTCTGGCTATCATCCACTAGCACAAGAGTAAGGAAAACTATCACTAAAGGATGTCCCCAGGGCTCCGTACTGGGTCCCCTGTTTTGGGACATCCACGTGGAACCCTTACTAGACAAACTACAGCAAAGTGATGAAGTGCTGGAGGTGATAGCCTACGCAGATGACCTCCTCCTACTGGTCGGCGGCCGTAGCCGAGAAGACATAGAGCCCAAGATTGAAAGAGCAATAGAAATACTACAACTTTGGTGCCGTAACACAAAGATGAAAATTTCACCGGCCAAGTCCACATACCTTCTTCTAAAGGGACAATTAGTTCGCAATCCAACTGTCAGGATAGACGGTTCACCAGTTCTCAGGCAACGTGAGACTCGCTACCTCGGTATCATCATTGATGGAAGGTAGTCCTTCGACAGGCACATCGAAACCGTAACTCAAAGAGCCCTACAAGTACTCAACAACCTCATCTTCATTGGACACAAGCGATTTCATCTCCCACCACATCTCATCAAACTTTATCACAATAGCATACTCACATCTATAGTGGGTTACGGCTCGGGAGTCTGGGCACACAGGCTCACGAGGGTGGTGCCCGCCATGACAGTGAGGAGAGTGCAGAGAAACATGATTTTGAGATCAGTGGGGGCATACAGGACTACACCGGGAGGAGCCCTGTTATAATGGGGCTCTGGCCCTTGGATATCAAAATTCGGGAGCAGGCCGCTTGGTACTGGGCAAAGAAGGGGAATTTGGAGAAAACTGAGGAATTTCTAGGCAGCAGGACTGAGAATAAAGTTGAGATCAGGCAAAAAGGGGATCTGCTATGGCAACATTCGTGGGAAAGTGAAGAAACGGGGCGTCGAACCTTTGAGCTCTTACCAGATGTCAGGGAAAGGATGGGAATGTCATATTTCGAACCAACCCGGGGACTAATCCACTTTCTCACTGGACATGGACCCTACTCGACATACTTGGGTCGATTCGGGAAAAAGGCGACACCTGCGTGTGACTGTGGTGTTCTGGAGGGTACTCCTGACCATGTAGTCTACGAGTGCCCCCTTTCCAATGATGTGGCCTCAGTATTACGTGACCAAGTACCGCATAATGACACATATAGACTGCTCAGAGAACGCTACACTTTTCAGACCATTAATGAACTAGCTAACGCGGTATCACAGAAAGTCTTAAAGGACTACTTGAGAGAACTATATTAGCACTAATAGGAGACAAACCTAAACACAAATAGAGTTCGAAACCCTACTCCCAAACCGCCTGGGCGCGGAAAGGCCGACTTCTTCAGTCTGAATCCGCTGCGCCACAGGATTTTGGGGGAGTGGGGTGCAGCCTTACTGAATTGGAAATCGCACGAGACTTGACCTTAGGATAAGTTAGTTGGAGGACTCAGTTTTAGACATTATCCTTAGAAACCTGCAGCGATCAACATCTTGGCCTGCCCAGTGTCAGGGGCACGCTCAATGGGGTTAGCTCAATGAGCAAGGCTCTATAGTAGGTTTATATAAATTAGCTGACACAACTGTAACGCTGTAGCACTTAGTGACTAGTCTATTTTAAGGTTACATCCTTGTAGTAAACTAACGCATTAACTTTTGCCCATTGCTTTCTCCTCATAGCTTACCTACTAACTAGTTACTAAAATATGACTTAGAATTAGCTGCAACTTATATCTCTGTATCACTATTTTGGCCCACTAATCACATAAGGCAGTGGGCTAGATGTATAAATAACATTTTTTTCTGGAAATAAAGAAATTAAAAAAAATGAGTGTCGTGTATGCCTTCAAGCAGACAATCGTCGGAGACGTGTTTGGAGGCAACACGGTCAGGCTGAACGTCTTAGACATACTGTCCAGCGAGTGCAGTAAGGTGGAGGTTCCCTGCTGTTTTGGGGTAGCATTATGTGTGGCCGATTTAAGCCGCTTGTGGCCATGGAAGGCGCCGTAACGGCTGTGCGATACCTGAATGCCATCCTCCGACCGATAGTGCAACCATATCGGCAGCGTGATGGCGAGGTAATCGTCTACATGGACGACAATTCGCGCCCCCATCGTGCTCATCTCGTGAATGACTTTCTTCAGGATAACGACATCGCTCGACTAGAGCGACCAGAATGTTCTCCAGACATGAACTCTATCGAACATGCCTGGGATGGATTGAAAAGGGCAGTTTATGGACGACGTGACCCACCAACCACTCTGAGGGACCTACGCTGAATCGCCGTTGAGGAGTGGGACAATCTGGACCAACAGTGCCTTGATGAACTTGTGGACAGTATGCCACGACGAATACAGGCATGCATCAGTGCAAGAGAACTTCCTACTGGGTATCAGAGGTATAGGTGTGTACAGCAAGCTGGACCACCACATCCGAAGGTCCCGCCGTATGGTGGTACAACATGTAATGTCTGGTTTTCATGAGTATTAAAAAGGGTGAAAATGACATTTATGTTCATCTCTATTCCAATTTTCTGTACAGGTTCCGGAAGTCTCGGTACCGAGGTGATGCAATGCTTTTTTTGATGTGCGTATTTAGGAAAAGAAGTGCCTATTAGAAAGGTAATTATAGAAAACGGTCAAAGTGACGATGCACACCGGCAACTGAACTCCTGAAACCGCCTTAACGGTGTACGGCGGAGGGTACTTCGAGTATAACAGTTATTTCCCCACATTGCTGTTTGCATTTGAAAATTGTAGATGTAAAGAACAATTGGCAGTAGACCGTATGAGATGGAAGATCCTACGTTCTCTCTCCATGATCATTTCACGAGATGTATCTGAGAGGAAGGAGCATGTTGCCAGACCCTTGCTGGAACGTATGCTCTCGAAATTTAGCTAGTAACTCTCTTTGGACAGATAACGCCTCTCCTGTAGCGTCTGCCCTGTGTTTTGATGGTCACTTCTGTCAGGCTCTGATCATCCTACTGGGTAAGGGTGCTAGACTGAGGAGCAATGCTCATGAGATACAAGGGGTGCACAGAAATATGGAGGCATGGCGAAAGATGCATGCTTGAACAGAAACCCAGGTGTTAGTGCTACCTGCAGCCTGGGCTATCGTCCAGAACGAGATTTTCACTCTGCAGCGGAGTGTGCGCTAACCTTCCTGACAGATTAAAACTGAGTCCCGGATCGAGTCACGCTCTCGGCACCGTTGCCTCTCGCGGGCAAATACTCTACCATCTTAGCTATCCAAGCACGACTCACGACCCGTCCTCACAGTCTTAACACTGCTGGTACCCGACTGCTACCTTAGGTTCGTTTGAGCAGTTATCAGGCAGCGCCAGGCAGCAGGCTGTAGAGCGCATGCGCAGTTGATACTTGCTCTGCTCATACGCTTTTCGTTGCATTTTGGGTGGAATTTCGTGATGGGGCATCACGTGAGCATGTGCAGCCCTGCGGCACGTTCCTGAGAGGACATACAGATTTGTACTTAGGGCCATTGTTTTAACATATCCCACCCAGATGAAGGATGCAAAAGGAAGCAGTTCTTGTCAAAATATCATTTCAAAATTAGAGTCCACATCTCGAAGTACCATAACATTTAGCTATGGGGTGAATTTGACAGTTTTTTCTTTAATTTCGTACTCTGCAATGTTGTTATGTATCATTTCCAACAGGTTTACATCTACACAGCACTACAAAAAGTAGGATGGAGAACAAATTTCTGTCAAAAAAAAAAGTTTCTTCTGTAGCTTACACCGCAAAGGACAATAAATTTCATGGCTTTTTCAAAATGTGAAAAAAATTAACAAGGATTTCTGTGAGGCAAGGAAACCATACAATTGACAGTTTATATTCTACTCTAGGATTAAATATGAAGCCATGTGCGGAGTTAAAACGATAAAACACGATATGCTGCCAGTCTACAATTTACCACAGAAAGGCATTCTATAAATTTAAGACGTAAACACAAAGAAATAACTTCAGGCCTAGAGGAAGCACTAGACGAATGACTTGTGATCGAAAAACACTTTCACAGAAGGCAGATTTGGAAAATTCTGTTACAGCTGTCATTATATTTGAAACACAATTTCCCGGGTTCTATTCCCAGCGGGGTCAGGGATTTTCTCTGTCTCGTGATGACTGGGCGTTGTGTGATGTCCTTAGGTCAGTTAGGTTTAAGTAGTTCTATGATCTAGGGGACTGATGACCATAGATGTTAAGTCCCATAGTGCTCAGAGCCATTTGAAACAAAATACTTAGTTCAAAACAACCGACCAAATTTGCCTGCTCTGTCAGCTTCAAGTAAATGTTTACGTATGTTTGTACGTATATATCATTAAGAGATCTTACAGCGTCATAAAAGGAACAGGACATCAGAGACTACTCCAGCCAGCATCGGAATTTCATTAACCACAGTAAAATGCTTCATTCCGCTCTAATTGCACATTTCTATCTACAGATGCACTCTGAAGTCCCTGATATTCTGATTTCGTGTGGTTTTCGTGATACGAATTTTCTCGGAGGTCCAGTACTATATTTGGTTCTTTTTTATGGTATAATGTCATTCGTCCGAGAAGATGAAAATTTGCACTTGAAATTGAACGAACTTGAAAGAAGCCAATAGTGCAGAATGAAACACTTCACTTCAAATAAACTAACTGCGTCAGCAGAAAAAAAATAGAAGCAAATTTCTCTACAAAACAGACGGAAATAGCTTCATTAAGATATTAATGATAGATTTCTAATAACGTGGAAATAACATAAAATCAGAAAATTGAAACTACTAACTTATTTTGGTCTTTCATGGTTATGAGAATGTATATTAATTCACTTGATGGGTCCCGGCCACATGAATCTGTTTCATTTGATGTGGAAGCTGTCAACGAAGAGACCAGCAACATTACGAGGACACGAAACATACACACGGGTCACGTGGGGGAGGATTCCCCGGCCCACTATAACTCAGCTTGTTCTGCGCATACGCGAATGTGGCAGCTTGGGCGCGTCAGAAAAATCTTTCCGGGTAGCTTCTGGCTACTTGCTGCTACTGCTCATGCAGCAAACAGCCACGCTCCAAGTAGCCAGAAGCGGGAGGAAGGCACTGCTCATACGCCAATTCAGCTCTGCGGATGCACACGAGCCCGCTGGCAACTGCTCATACGAGGCTCTTGACAGCTATATGGCAGACCAGGAAGTAGCGCCGTTGTCTTTGAACAAAAACGGCACCTGTGAAATTTCCTCAGCACGTTGCACGTGTCAGTCGTGGTCGCCACAGTGGTCCGTGAAGATGCGAGTGCATTATGTCGGAGTTGAGAGCATTCGAATGTGGGAAAATGTTGATGGCCGTATGGCGGGTGCTTCCGTAATCGAGGTAGGCGAAGCGTTTGGTCCTTAAAGAGACACCGTATGGAAGATTTATACTGGAAGCTGTAACACATCTTCCACCAAGTCACGCCACGGAAAGAGTGGCGGACGGTGGCTGAAGAGTTGTTGTTGTTGTTGTGGTCTTCAGTCTTGAGACAAGTTTGATGCAGCTCTCCATGCTCCTCTACCCTGTGCAAGCTTCTTCATCTCCCAGTACCTACTGCAGCCTACATCCTTCTGAATCTGCTTAGTGTAGTCATCTCTTGGTCTCCCTCTACGATTTTTACCCTACACGCTGCCCTCCAATGCTAAATTTGTGATCCCTTCACGCCTCAAAACATGTCCTACCAACCGATCCCTTCTTCTGGTCAAGTTGTGCCACAAACTTCTCTTCTTCCCAATCCTATTCAATACTTCCTCATTAGTTATGTGATCTACCCGTCTAATCTTCAGCATTCTTCTGTAGCACCACATTTCGAAACCTTCTATTCTCTTCTTGTCCAAACTATTTATCGTCCATGATTCACTTCCATACATGGCTACACTCCATACAAATACTTTCAGAAATGACTTCCTGACACTTAAATCTATACTCGATGTTAACAAACTTCTCTTCTTCAGAAACGCTATTCTTGCCATTGCCAGTCTACATTTTATATCCTCTCTACTTCGACCATCATCAGTTATTTTGCTCCCCAAATAGCAAAACTCCTTTACTACTTTAAGTGACTCACTTCCTAATCTAATTCCCTCAGCATCACCCGATTTAATTTGACTACATTCCATTATCCTGGTTTTGCTTTTGTTGATGGTCATCTTATATCCTCCTTTCAAGACACTATCCATTCCGTTCAACTACTCTTCCAAGTCCTTTGCTGTCTCTGACATAATTACGATGTCATCGGCGAACCTCAAAGTTTTTATTTCTTCTCCATGAATTTTAATACCTACTCCAAATTTTTCTTTTGTTTCCTTTACTGCTTGCTCAATATACAGATTGAATAACATCGGGGACAGACTACAGCCCTGTCTCACTCCCTTCACAACCACTGCTTCCCTTTCATGTCCCTCGACTCTTATAATTGCCATCTGGTTTCTGTACAAATTGGATATAGCCTATCGCTCCCTGTATTTTACCCCTGACACCTTCAGAATTTGAAAGAGAGTATTCCATTCAACATTGTCAAAAGCTTTCTCTAAGGCTACAAATGCTAGAAACTTTGGTTTGCCCTTCCTTAATCCAGCTTCTAAGATAAGTCGTAGGGTCAGTATTGCCTTACGTGTTCCAACATTTCTACGTAATCCAAACTGATCTTCCCCGAGGTCGGCTTCTACTAGTTTTTCCATTCGTCTGTAAAGAACTCGCGTTAATATTTTGCAGCTGTGACTTATTAAACTGATAGGTCGGTAATTTTCACATACGTCAACAGCTGCCATCTTTGGGATTGGAATTATTATATTCTTCTTGAAGTCTGAGGGTATTTCGCCTGTCTCATACATCTCGCTCACCAGATGGTAGACTTTTGTCAGGACTGGCTCTCCCAAGGCCATCAGTAGTTCCAATGGAATG
This sequence comes from Schistocerca gregaria, assembly GCF_023897955.1. Taxonomy (NCBI): domain Eukaryota; kingdom Metazoa; phylum Arthropoda; class Insecta; order Orthoptera; family Acrididae; genus Schistocerca; species Schistocerca gregaria. The sequence goes on along the minus strand of NC_064928.1, from coordinate 125,850,743 downwards.
TTATCTACTCCGGGGGCTTTGTTTCGATTCAGGTCCTTCAGTGCTCTGTCAAACTCTTCACGCAGTATCTTAACTCCCATTTCATCTTCATCTACATCCTCTTCCATTTCCATAATATTGTCCTCAAGTACATCGCCCTTGTATAGACCCTCTATATACTCCTTCCACCTTTCTGCTTTCCCTTCTTTGGTTAGAACTGGGTTTCCATCTGAGCTCTTAATATTCATACAAGTGGTCCTCTTTTCTCCAAAGGTCTCATTAATTTTCCTGTAGGCAGTATCTATCTTACCCCTAGTGAGATACGCCTCTACATCCTTACATTTGTCCTCTAGCCAGCCCTACTTAGCCATTTTGCACTTCCTGTCGATGTCATTTTTGAGACGTTAGTATTGAAGAGTATCCCGTCAAAAAAATAACAGGACGATAGCTGCAAAAGTTACTGTGGACCTGAATGTCGTCTTCGCGAACCCTGTTAGCACCGAACAACATGAAGGGAGCTCCAAAAGTGGGGACCTGCCGATCGGGATGGAATTCCAGAACTGCTCGTCAGTGATGCATACACCCGCAAAAGCAAAGCCATAAAATATGGAATACGCAGTAATTGAAGAATATCATTTGGTCGGACGAGTCTTACTGCATATCTTGGGGCATACAGCATCGAAGTTCTTTGCGAGTTGACGTCCCAAGTGTGTGAAACACGACGGGGCTTCGGTGACGAATGGGGCAGCCATGTCGTCGTATTCCATGGGCTCCACGGTTCCTTTCCAAGGTCGCATTACTGCCGAGAATTATGTGACCATTCTGACTGACAAGGACCACAACATAGTACAATGAATTGTGTTTTCAGAAGAGCCAATACCGTGTTACAACAGGAGGCCGAAATGCACGCGCTTTAGCTCACGCAGGCTGGCGTGAGGAGTGAACGACTATACTGACATGACTAGGAAATAGAATTCAGAAAGCGGGCGAAATTAGTTTGATACTTAACTTTAATCCCTTAATGATGAACGTCGCTCTTGACGGTACATGATTCACAATATTATCAGTTCAGAATACATTTTTGAAGAATATGGCGCCTTGCTAGGTCGTAGCATATGACGTAGCTGAAGGCTACGCTAAACTGTCGTCTCTGCAAATAGGAGGGTATGTAGACAGTGAACCATCGCTAGCAAAGTCGGCTGTACAACAGGGGCGAGTGCTAGGGAGTCTACCACAGTCACGAGATCTTAATATTGTCGAGCCTTTGCGGTCTTCTTTGGAGATAAGGATGTGAGGTCACCATCCACCTCCTCATCGTTGCGCGCAATTTCCACTAGTCTGCAGGAAGATTGGTATAAGGTCTTCCTAAAAACCATACAGGACCTGTGTGCATCTATTCCAAGACGAATGGAAGCTATTTTTTCTGACCACAAAAAATAAATGATTATCCGCTGTCTATTGAATGTAGTCAAATAAGACCAAAGCAATGTATGGGCAATAACATGTGAAAAAAATTGTAAATTTTTGGGAAGATCTTATGGGACCAAACTGCTTAGGTCATCGGTCCATAAGTTTTGTGTACATAGTTCCGCGTAGTCAGCGCGTACACAAATTTCCCACTAGAGCGCTACCCGCTAAGCACAGCAGCGCTCGTCCGTCTCCGCACTACGAGATGGTGCTCCCATAGAGACGGACCAAATTCTGCTTCCACCGAACCCGGTATTAATATGTAACGCAGCCAATGAGATTGCTGCTAACGTAGAACCTTTTCTCCTCGCAAATCACACTCGCGCAGTGATACCTGAACGCGCGAGGTATTATAACGAGTGTACAGACCTCCGATTAGTCAGTCTGCATTTACCTGCACCAATCTGTATTAGTCTGTACCCGTCTGTACGAGTTCAACATTTGTACCAGTCTATAGTCAAGTTTCAGTCTGCGCCTAATAAGATTACCATATTCCTGTACATAGCAGTGAAGATAAATGTATAGACACTTTTATCAAGTATTAGAGATATATGTGAGAATAAGATTAACGTACCAATACCAAAGGAACTTCAGTTTGTCAATTGTAAATAGCATCCAGAACCAAGTTACGTAATTTTTATGCTTGTTATTACTTTAATGAATGTGTGTGAAAATTAATCAAGTTCTGTTTAAAGTTGGTCACCGTCAATATGCTACTTAAGCGTGCCAGTGGCATTTCTATCATCTGACCTAACGGCACGCCACGATAAGACCACGAGACATATTGTTGACTCTCGCCTACTTCGTTAGAGCGACAAGTCAAATAATCTGATGGTGTGTGTACTGAAGGTCTTACAGTACGCACACCACACTAAGCTTTCACACTACTTAATCTAACTTACGCTATGGACAACACACACATCCATGCCAGAGGGAGGACTCTCACCTCCGACGGGGGGAGCCGTGAGGAGCATAACAAGGCGCCCTAAACCACGCGGCTACTGCGTGCGGCACAGTGACATGAAACGAGGAATGAGCAGTCGAATATGTCGTGATGAACTGAAATTCCTGCCCGACTGAGTGTCACCGTCATACCTCCATGTCGTCCGGTCCTTATGCTTGCTCGAATCGGCCCCATCGATTACTACCACTGGTTCAATAAGACCCCTGGTGAACTTCATCCATAGCATTGTACTTCCCCCACCGGGGCGCAAAGTGTAGGGTTGCATGTTTCGGGCAGATGCCATTCTAGATGGCAGGGTATCGAGACACGAAAATCGACCTCGAGTGACGTGAAACGTGATGCATCCGACGTCGCAACTTGTTGTCACTGATTCACGATTCTATCCCCACAATCCCGTTCTTACAATCGTAACTGACAATTATTCACTCTTTCGGCATGTACAAAGGCAATTATTCTTACATTAGTTGCAATGCACTTATACAACTATGGTAACAATACACTTTGCAGGTGCTCTTATTATACTATACAACATTAGAAATACTCTCGAGCTACATTAAGACCGAGTCACTGAGTCTGTGTATGTCTTTCAAATCACCATCATATCCGTACACTTCAAACACGAGTAAATGGTCCATTGTTTGGATTTCACCACACTCACATTCAGGGCTGTCTGATAGGCCCAATTTCTTCTTTAGCTGCTTGCATCTGCCGACACCTGTTCTTAGGCGGTACAGAGTTGCCCACAGTTTCCTTGAGAGGTTGACTCCTTCAATCTCCTTATTGGGGTCGTCCACCAAATTGCAAAAAAAACAAAAAAAAAACGACTCTGAGCAATATGGGACTTAACTTCTGAGGCCATCTGTCCCCTAGAACTTAGAACTACTTAAACCTAACTAACCTAAGGACATCACACACATCCATGCCCGAGGCAGGATTCGAACCTGCCACTGTAGAGGTCGCGTGGTTGCAGACTGTAGCGCCTAGAACCACTCGGCCACCCCGGCCGGCACCGAATTGCAGTTGTGCACTTGCAGCCCGTATTTCCTTCCTGGTTGTTTTTGAGCTGAAGCCTTGAAGCTCTTCGCCGATTTTGCAGAAAGCTGTCCTTGATTGAAGCATGTTTGTAGCTGTTACCTCTTCGTGGATAGGGAAGTCCAGGTTGTCTAGGATTATAGGTATGTTCTTAGGGCTAGCTAGGATCTATGTTGGCTAGGACAGGGAGCTAGGCATGGGGGTGGCCCTTGAGTGTCCCCGAGATTATTCGCATTGTTTCCCTCAGCCAGACCTCCACTTTAGCTACGTGTGCACTTCTCATCCAGACTGGCGAGCAGTATACAGCTACGCTGCAGACAAGAGCCAGTGCTGATGTCTTCAAAGTGATCGCCCCACATCCACATGTCGTTCCAGTCAGTTTCTAAACGATTGCGTTGCGGGATTCTAGTGTCTGTTTTGTGTCTTCTAGGTGCTGTGTGTTAGAGTGCGATCTAGTTTCACGCCCACGTATTTAGGCATATTCTCGTGTCTCATCTGAAAATGTCGTTGGGAGACATGTCACTGCGGGCAACATCTGCGCACACAACTGCATGGCTCACTAACATAACCGTGAAATGAAGGTCGGCAGGTGAATGGTTCGCTATGTTACGGGTTGCCACCTGCAGGCGGCCTCTTGATCTCCTTGTACATTTCCCCTAATTCCCACACTCCCTGGTCCCCTTCAGAATAACACCTTCTTCCACCATTACTGTAGGAAGTACAGTTGATCACGAATGAGCTGGGCCATTTTCTCGGTTCTGCAGTGATTGCAGGGAGCTAAGGGAATCAGAACTGATGAGAAGCTGGTGGCCCTGAAGCCTCATCTGGACCAGCGTCTTCAGAAACCCACGGAGCTATACAGTAAGCGCAGTAAGTCCATCAGGAAGGCGAGTCTTAAGCGGACCCTTGTACGCCCTCTGACATGGATGACAGTGTAAATATAGAGAATATGAGAATATGAGAAGTGTGGTGGCGTAAGCCTTCGCCAGCATACTGAGCGGCACTAGGAAAGACGGTGTAGCAGGCGCTGAACTAGGTCTGCCTATGACAAGAGGAGAACGAGCGAGACACGCCCCCAAGCTATGCGTCGATAACGCCCCCTGGGCAGCGTGCGTATAGGACACCGCCGCCGATCGAGCTGTCATAATCTCCCAGTCTCAGTACCTCAGTACGTGACGTCGGGACTCAGTTGGCATTCGCATTCGAGAATCAGTACATGTTATTTGACAACTGTTCACCATAGAACTTCAGACTGGACATCATTGAACTTAAGAGCAATCAACTGGTTCTTCTAATAAAGTGTGTCTTAACCACGTGTGCATTTGTGTTGTACTGAGAGGAAACCTGCCACCCACCTATCGTACCGCCCTCTTGTCATCCAGCCTGGATGTCCAAGGGATAGGAAAGAACATGCCCCCTTCTAACAGCCCTGTGCTGCAAGTCTCTAGAGGAACGGAAGGTCCCAATGATTGGACAATAGCACACTTAGTACCAATTTTCAAGAAGGGTCGTCGAGCAGATGCGCAAAACTATAGGCCCATATCTCTTACATCGATTTGTTGTAGAATCTTAGAACATGTTTTTTGCTCGCGTATCATGTCATTTCTCGAAACCCAGAATCTACTCTGTAGGAATCAACATGGATTCTGGAAACGACGGTCGTGTGAGTCCCAACTCTCTTTATTTGTTCATGAGACCCCAGAAAATATGATATACAGGCTACCAGGTAGATGCTATTTTCCTTGACTTCCGGAAGGCGTTCGATACAGTTCCGCACTGTCGCCTGATAAACAAAGTAACAGCCTACGGAATATCAGACCAGCTGTGGGGCTCGATTGAAGAGTTTTTGCAAACAGAACACAGCATGTTGTTCTCAATGAAGAGACGTCTACAGATGTTAAAGTGACCTCTGTCGTGTCATGGGACCATTGCTTTTCACAATATATATAAATGAGTTAGTAGATAGTGTCGGAAGTTCCATGCGGCTTTTCGCGGATGATGCTGTTGTATACAGAGAAGTTGCAGCATTAGAAAATTGCAGCTAAATGCAGGAAGATCTGCAGCGGATAGGCACTTGGTGCAGGGAGTGACAACTGACCCTTAACAAAAAAAAATGTACCGTATTGCGAATACATAGAAAGAAGGATCCTTTATTGTATGATTATATGATAGCGGAGCAAACACTAGTAGCAGTTACTTCTGTAAAATATCTGGGAGTATGCGTACGGAACGATTTGAAGTGTAACGATCATATTAATTGTTGGTAAAGCGGGCGCCAGGTTGAGATTCATTGGGAGACCTTAGAAAATGTAGTCTATCAACAAAGGAGGTAGCTTACAAAACACTCGGTCGACCTGTACTTGTGTATTGCTCATCAGTGTGGGATCCGTGCCAGGTCGGGTTGACAGAGAAGATATAGAAGATCCAAAGAAGAGCCGCGCGTTTCGTCACAGGGCTATTCGGTAAGCGTGATCGCGTTACGGGGATGTTTAGCAAACTCAAGTGGCAGACTCTGCAAGAGAGGCGCTCTGCATCGCGGTGTAGCTTGCTGTCCAGATTTCAAGAGGGTACGTTTCTGGATGAGGTATCGAATATATTGCTTTCCCCTACTTATACCTCCCGAGCACATGACGAATGTAAAATTAGAGAGATTCTAGCACTCACGGAGGCTTTACGGCAGTCGTTCTTCCCGCGAACCAGACGCCACTGGAACAGGAAAGGGAGGTAATGACAGTGGTGCGTAAAGTGCCCTCCGCCACACACCGTTGGTGGCTTGCGGAGTATAAATGTACACTCCTGGAAATGGAAAAAAGAACACATTGACACCGGTGTGTCACACTCACCATACTTGCTCCAGACACTGCGAGAGGGCTGTACAAGCAATGATCACACGCACGGCACAGCGGACACACCAGGAACCGCGGTGTTGGCCGTCGAATGGCGCTAGCTGCGCAGCATTTGTGCATCGCCGCCGTCAGTGTCAGACAGTTTGCCGTGGCATACGGAGCTCCATCGCAGTCTTTAACACTGGTAGCATGCCGCGACGGCGTGGACGTGAACCGTATGTGCAGTTGACGGACTTTGAGCGAGGGCGTATAGTGGGCATGCGGGAGGCCGGGTGGACGTACCGCCGAATTGCTCAACACGTGGGGCGTGAGGTCTCCACAGTACATAGATGTCGTCGCCAGTGGTCGGCGGAAGGTGCACGTGCCCGTCGACCTGGGACCGGACCGCAGCGACGCACGGATGCACGCCAAGATCCTAGGATCCTACGCAGTGCCGTAGGGGACCGCACCGCCACTTCCCAGCAAATTAGGGACACTGTTGCTCCTGGGGTATCGGCGAGGACCATTCGCAACCGTCTCCATGAAGCTGGGCTACGGTCCAGCACACCGTTAGGCCGTCTTCCGCTCACGCCCCAACATCGTGCAGCCCGCCTCCAGTGGTGTCGCGACAGGCGTGAATGGAGGGACGAATGGAGACGTGTCGTCTTCAGCGATGAGAGTCGCTCCTGCCTTGGTGCCAATGATGGTCGTATGCGTGTTTGGCGCCGTGCAGGTGAGCGCCACAATCAGGACTGCATACGACCGAGGCACACAGGGCCAACACCCGGCATCATGGTGTGGGGAGCGATCTCCTACACTGGCCGTACACCTCTGGTGATCGTCGAGGGGACACTGAATAGTGTATGGTACATCCAAACCGTCATCGAACCCATCGTTCTACCATTCCTAGACCGGCAAGGGAACTTGCTGTTCCAACAGGACAATGCACGTCCGCATGTATCCCGTGCCACCCAACGTGCTCTAGAAGGTGTAAGTCAACTACCCTGGCAAGCAAGATCTCCGGATCTGTCCCCCATTTAGCATGTTTGGGACTGGATGAAGCGTCGTCTCACGCGGTCTGCACGTCCAGCACGAACGCTGGTCCAACTGAGGCGCCAGGTGGAAGTGGCATGGCAAGCCGTTCCACAGACTACATCCATCATCTCTAAGATCGTCTCCATGGGAGAATAGCAGCCTGCATTGCTGCGAAAGGTGGATATACACTGTACTAGTGCCGACATTGTGCATGCTCTGTTGCCTGTGTCTACGTGCCTGTGGTTCTGTCAGTGTGATCATGTGATGTATCTGACCCCAGGAATGTGTCAATAAAGTTTCCTCTTCCTGGGACAATGGATTCACGGTGTTCTTATTTCAATTTCTAGGAGTGTAGGTGTAGAACCACAAAACACTATAAGAGGGCACAGCCACGACAAGAAGTCCTGAGGAGGTGTGGAGAGTCAGACGCGCACACCGGCTGAGTCAGACCGGACTGGCAGAGGAGGTGCGCCCCTCGCCAGCAGCCGGCCAGGAAGTGTGAGTTTCTCGGACTGCGGCGCGCCGCGTTGACGACTCTCGGCCAGGGGTCAGCGGGTCGCCGGCTCGCTCACGGCCGCCGCGCCTCGCCTCGCCACGCCAGGCCTGGCTGGCTGGCTGAAGGCGCGCCCACGCACGGCCCGGCGGCAGGTGTTCCCAGGGGCAGGCGAGGCTCCCAAACGGCACGACACAAGCGCCGCGCTCTTTCGTTAGCGGCTCCTAACGAGTTTCCTCACTGCGGGGCGTTGGTCAGCCTCCCAGGCCGGGCTGGCGTATGTGCTGTTTCCATTAGCGACGAAAAGACAGAGTCTCGTTTGTAAAGTACCGTTCCCAACACTGGCTAACTAGCCTCCAGGTAATTCAGACGTTTACATTAGTAAATGCATGAAAGATCTGAGACTAATCGAGACACCTTATACGATTTGTCGACATGCAAAAAGCGGTCGACAGTGTAAAAATGGTGCCAGATATTCGATAGTCTAATAAAAGAGTAAGCTCTTGAGAAAGATAGGTAATCTGTTCTACTTCATAAAGACAAGTCGTTGTTTAACGTTTTTACCAAAACATCTAGTATGCGTTCTGACGGACATAGGCTACATATTTCTTTATATGCTATGGAAAAGGAAACGTTCTTAGCAAGAGAAGGTGATTGGAGTGCTGACACCACAGTCTGCGTAATCTAATTATATTATTCGCCACTGAAGCAGCGTATACAGGGTGAAAAGTTTTCCCTGATATCATTTTTTCCTATGAGCAGTATTTAAACCGGTAGTGGAAGATTTCTCTGGCGGCAAATTAATTAAACCAACAAACACTTTTCCACTTTTTATGACCAAGAGACAACACATTAACACAACCCACTTTCAATTACAGTACATTTTCAAAAATACCTCCCTTGACACGTAAACAAAGGTTACACCGTCGGATCATGCTCTGTCTAACAGGGGCAAAAACCCCAGGAGTAACGCGAATTGTTCCTGCTGCTGCTACTATCCGGGCAACCAGATCCTCTTCTGATGCAAGAGGAGTTGCGTAAACAAGGTTGCGCATCTCTCCCCACACAAAAAAGTCCAGAGGAGACATATCTGGGGATCGAGCAGGGCACGATACAGGACCACCTCTGCCAATCCACGTTTCTGGAAACCGTCGGTCCAGGAATCGACGCACACGGCGACTGAAATGTGCAGGCGCCCCGTCATGTTGGAACCACATGCGTTGTCTTGTAGGGAGCGGGACGTCTTCCAGCAATTTTGGCAATGCTCTGGCGAGGAAGTTGTAATAGTGCCTGCCATTTAATGGCCTAGGTAGCAGATACGCCCCATTAAACAGTCCCTAACAACACCGACCCACACATTAACGAAGAACCACTTCATCGGTAAACAACACAGAGGATGGAAATGTAGGATGCATTTCACACTGTAGGTACCACGGCGAAAACTGTGCTCTGGGTGGACAATAAACAAGTTCCAGGTTGTGGACACGCTGTAAGTTAAATGAAAGTAACAATTGCTCTCGAAGCACCTTACATTCATCTGATTCGCCCCCATGTTACGTGCAAATGCACAAGTGCTGATTGAAGGATCCCTCTCCACATACTGCAAGACAGCTTCCTCATATTGCACCGTTCGTACAGTGCGACGACATCCCTGTCCAGGTAATCTGCTAAATGATCCGGTCTCACGCAGACGTTGGTACACAGCAGCAAAGGTCGTATGATGTGGGACACGGCGATCAGGATATTGTTGTTGATAAACCCGCTGTGCAGCTCGTCCGTTGTGGTGCGCTACGTAGTACGCACCAACCGTATCAGTGTACTCACTACAGGTGTTATCACTCCATTAGTAAACAGAGACAATGCACTACTACACTGGTGGACAGCAGTTGCCTACAACTGAAGAGCGTAATACACCCTTTAACGACTGAACATCGTAATACGGCCTCTAACAGGAGCGTAATAATGGCTCCACCGGTTTTAATAATCCTTAAAGGAAAAAATGACATAACCGAAGAATATTTGTTTGGATGTCCCCTACAACCTCCCAGAGTTTGTCGGTTTAAATACTTTTCACCCTGTATAGGATCGTGTTAACCCCTTCAGCATCAACCTAGGCCTGAAGATGGCGCATCGAAGCGCCCAAACTGGTAGCTACACAATAAATAAGATGATGACGAAGACTGTAGGCGTTTCAAGCGGCCACGGTTCACCAAGAGCTTCAGTCAAAACGATGCACATACAAAAACTTTTAGCGAAAGTGTCGAAATACTGACCGATTTACTTCAGATAATTTACGTAATACTCCAATACGACTCGGAAGGATATTTTTAAACGTACATATTTGTCGTTAAAACCGACTACGAGGAAGAAAATGTAAAATTTCGATTTCTTTTTCGCAGCTAGTTTCATCTTAGACAAGAGGGCTTGTAAACCACAAGACAAATTGCCTCCCCCATATTATTCTGTCTCCTTATACACTGTAGCGACAAACAAACTCATATAGGCATGCGTATTCAAACACAGAGACATGTAAACAGGCAGAATACGGCGCTCCTGTCTGCATCGCCTGTATAACACAACAACTATTTGAATCAGTTAATGCAGAACAGGGAATCAGCGATCATAAAGCGGTTACTGCGTCGATGATTTCAGCCGTAAATAGAAATATTAAAAAAGGTAGGAAGATTTTTCTGTTTAGCAAAAGTGACAAAAAGCAGATTACAGAGTACCTGACGGCTCAACACAAAAGTTTTGTCTCAAGTGCAGATAGTGTTGAGGATCAGTGGACAAAGTTCAAAACCATGGTACAATATGCGTTAGATGAGTATGTGCCAAGCAAGATCGTAAGAGATGGAAAAGAGCCACCGTGGTACAACAACCGAGTTAGAAAACTGCTGCGGAAGCAAAGGGAACTTCACAGCAAACATAAACATAGCCAAAGCCTTGCAGACAAACAAAAATTACGCGAAGCGAAATGTAGTGTGAGGAGGGCTATGCGAGAGGCTTTCAATGAATTCGAAAGTAACGTTCTATGTACTGACTTGGCAGAAAATCCTAAGAAATTTTGGTCCTATGTCAAAGCGGTAGGTGGATCAAAACAAAATGTCCAGACACTCTGTGACCAAAATGGTACTGAAACAGAGGATGACAGACTAAAGGCCGAATTACTAAATGTCTTCTTCCAAAGCTGTTTCACAGAGGAAGACTGCACTGTGCTTCCTTCTCTAGATTGTCGCACAGTTGACAAAATGGTAGATATCGAAGTAGACGACAGAGGGATAGAGAAACAATTAAAATCGCTCAAAAGAGGAAAGGCCGCTGGTCCTGATGGGATACCAGTTCGATTTTACACAGAGTACGCGAAGGAACTTGCCCCCCTTCTTGCAGCGGTGTACCGTAGGTCTCTAGAAGAGCGAAGCGTTCCAAAGGATTGGAAAAGGGCACAGATCATCCCCGTTCTCAAGAAGGGACGTCGAACAGATGTGCAGAACTATAGACCTATATCTCTAACGTCGATCAGTTGTAGAATTTTGGAACACGTATTATGTTCGAGTATAATGTCTTTTCTGGAGACTAGAAATCTACTCTGTAGGAATCAGCATGGGTTTCGAAAAAGACGATCGTGTGAAACCCAGCTCGCGCTATTCGTCCACGAGACTCAGAGGGCCTTAGACACGGGTTCACAGGTAGATGCCGTGTTTCTTGACTTCCGCAAGGCGTTTGACACAGTTCCCCATAGTCGTTTAATGAACAAAGTAAGAGCATACGGACTATCAGATCAATTGTGTGATTGGATTGAGGAGTTCCTAGATAACAGAACGCAGCACGTCATTCTCAATGGAGAGAAGTCTTCCGAAGTAAGAGTGATTTCGGGTGTGCCGCAGGGGAGTGTCATAGGACCGTTGCTATTCACAATATACATAAATGACCTGGTGGATGACATCGGAAGTTCACTGAGGCTTTTTGCAGATGATGCTGTGGTGTATCGAGAGGTTGCAACAATGGAAAATTGTACTGAAATGCAGGAGGATCTGCAGCGAATTGACGCATGGTGCACGGAATGGCAATTGAATCTCAATGTAGCGAAGTGTAATGTGATGCGAATACATAGAAAGATAGGTCCCTTATCATTTAGCTACAAAATAGCAGGTCAGCAACTGGAAGCAGTTAATTCCATAAATTATCTGGGAGTACGCATTAGGAGTGATTTAAAATGGAATGATCATATAAAGTTGATCGTCGGTAAAGCAGATGCCAGACTGAGATTCATTGGAAGAATCCTAAGGAAATGCAATCCGACAACAAAGGAAGTAGGTTACAGTACGCTTGTTCGCCCAATGCTTGAATACTGCTCAGCAGTGTGGGATCCGCACCAGTTAGGGTTGATAGAAGAGATAGAGAAGATCCAACGGAGAGCAGCGCGCTTCGTTACAGGATCATTTAGTAATTGCGAAAGCGTTACGGAGATGATAGATAAACTACAGTGGAAGACTCTGCAGGAGAGACGCTCAGTAGCTCGGTACGGGCTTTTGTTGAAGTTTCGAGAACATGCCTTCACCGAAGAGTCAAGCAGTATATTGCTCCCTCCTACGTATATCTCGCGAAGAGACCATGAGGATAAAATCAGAGAGATTAGAGCCCACACAGAAGCATACCGACAGTCCTTCTTTCCACGTACAATACGAGACTGGAATAGAAGGGAGAACCGATAGAGGTACTCAGGGTACCCTCCGCCACACACCGTCAGGTGGCTTGCGGAGTACGGATGTAGATGTAGATGTAGAAGTGTCTGGCGCTTTTGATAGATCGGTTACTGCTGCTACAGTGACAGGTTATCGAGATTTAAGTGACTTTGAAAGTGGCGCTATAATCGGAGCATGAGCGATGGGACACAGCATCTCCGAAGTAGAAGTGAAGTGGGGATTTTTCCCTACTACCATCTCACGAGTGTACTGTGAATATCAGGAATCCTGTAAAACTTCAAATTTGCGACATCGCATGCGGCCGGTAAAAGATTCTGCAAGAACGGAACCAATGACGACTGAAGAGATTCATTTAGCGGGACAGAAGTGCTACCAGTCTGCAAATTTGTGCAGGTTTCAATGTTGGGCCGTGAACAACTGTCAGCCTGCGAACCATTCTACGAAGCATCATCGACTTGGTCTTTCGGAGCTGAAAGCCTACTCGTGTACCCTTGATGACTGTCCGAGGCAAAGCTTTACGCCTCGGCTGGGACATTCAACACAAACATTGCACTGATGACGACTGGAAACATGTCACCGGATCGGACGAGGTTCGTTTCACGTTGTATCGAGCGGATGGACTGTAAGGTGTCAGGCAAATCCAACACCTTCCATGAAAACCCTGACATAATAAGCAAATCTACTACTATGTCAAATAGCTCTGAATAAATCGTGACATTAAATGAACCAAAGTAATACGAGTAACGAGTGAGCAAATGGAATACCACAGACTAACACAAGAATGCCTAAATGCATGTCGTACCTTCCCACCGTGACACCGACGCAGTTCCGAGGGGAGAAACGAGAACAGAAGCCGAGAGCAGAACCGTGTTAAGCTGGGAGGCCCTACGATAAGGGATGGACTGGACACCCACGCCGCCAGCCTACCGCTAAGACCACACCACCCGCACGTCTTAGCGTGAGACATTTTCGCGTCTCTGTTACGTCAAGGACCACCCCACAGCCCATGTTAAAAGATAGAGCCCTCCAGAAGAACAGTATAGATCTTACGATAACGCTAAAAGGACCACACCATCTGCAGGTTTTAGCGTGAGACTTTTTCGCGTCCCTGTTACGTTGCAAACTTTAAAAACATTGCCCCACCACGAAAAGTATAACGTTTCTCATTGGGTAGACAGAATTTTTGTAGGCGGAGCTTAAGGTTAACAATTAGACCCTGATTGGTCAGATGAAAACACAGCCAGATAGTTTTTTAAACTAACTTCGGTAAATTGTAGTAACGAGAAGATAGAGGAGAGTTAGTTCCGAGACGGCGAGCTGGATGGCTGGTCCGCCGGCCGCTGTCGCCCTGACGCTGCCTAAACACCGACAAGGTAATGAACGCACGCGATGCCGCATTTTTGAGGGCATAAGGCTTCACTCAGAACTGCAGAAGACTCACCTGTTATACCCTTTTTTGCGTAATACTAGTGTCGATCGTTAATTAAAACTCATGGTGTTCACATTTGCCACTTGAAGAACAGATCTGAAACGCGATGATTTTTCTTTTATATAGTTATTGAGAAGCCACATCAGCCACTGTAATTTACGACCAGTTAGATAAGTAATTAAAGATAATTGACGGTCACTGTAGACTATTTTGATAGTTTTCTCTTTTGTGAAACTTAAATTAAATCTAGATTATAGATGTGATATGGCATAGGTCATCCTTCGATCCATTGTAGAACTTGGAAACCCTTTCAGGGAATATTCGTTCACATTTTTGTTGAACGCAGTTGGTTTTTACCATCCTGTATTAAAACATCTCCATTTATCAATAGAGCAATTTATAAACGATGTTTTGTGAGTAGAATAAAATTTGCAATGGTAAACTTAACTGCTTTTTCGACGTTATTTTACCAGCTAACTAAAAATAGGAAAGCCTTGAACCCTTTCCACTATATTTAGTTAGTATTAACATTCCTTTACAGGGAGTGCAGTGGATCTGACGCTGAGATCATTTAGTATTTGGTTATATCATCGCTAGTCTCACTGAACTCTTCTGAATTTTACATGTCATGTGTGGTCTGGCGTCTCCTTACCAGCAACAGGTCCCAGGTTCAAACTAGTTAATTCCCTAAAAAACACGCTCAGAGCGTCGTTGCGCGAAAGTGGTAGGGAGACACGATATAGTACAAACAGACACCACCATGAATGTTTAGAGGACGTATACGGATATGGAGAAAACCCCATGAATCCATGGACCCTGCATGTCAGCAGGGGACTGCTCAAGCTGGTGGAGACCCTGTAATGGCGAGAGGTGAGTGCAGTTGGAGTGATGTGGGACCCCTGATACGTCTGGACACGACGCTGACAGTAACACGTAGGTAATTTTCCTGTGTGATCATCCATTCACTCCTACTGTGCATTCCGACAGACTTGGGCACTTCCTGCAGGACAATGCGACACTCCACACGTCCATAATTGCTACAGCGTCGCACCAGAAACACTCTTCTGAGTTTAAACACTTCCACTAGCTACTAAATTTCCCAGACATGAGCATTTTTGAGCACAGCTGGGATGCCTTGTACCGTGCTGTTCACAAGAGGTCTCCATCCGCATGTACTTTTTCAGATTTGTGGACAGCCCTCCAAGATTCATGGTGTTAACTGCCGCCAGCACCACTTCAGACATTAGTCGAGTCCACGCAACGTCGCGTTGTGGCACTTCAGCGTGCTCGTGGGCCATACCCGACATTAGGCAGGTGTACCAAATTCTTTGGCTCTTCAATGTATAACAGTAGAATCGCATTCTCGTTTCTGCTGCTGCTTCGAAACTGTATTTATATCTGACCGTGCGTATTCTTTTGAGTTGTTGGTTCCATTTTAAACTTGATCCGTGTTCTTATAAAATTCACGATGGGGCTTGCAAAAGACCAATAATTACCTTTCCTACACGTGTTGGTTAATACAAGAACGCATCGATCCCTGGGTGACAGCTTATATAGAAATCCTACGCAATACTGACCTCGCTCTCCACGCCTCGAGCCAGCACTATCCATCACAAGACTGGTGCACAGGTCTCGAACACATTCTGTCGGATCAGCCAGAGATGGGTGCCAAGGAACAGGTGGGCCTTAGACAGAAACATGAAATTATTGGGAGTATACGTAATCTGAGTAACACTCGTGTTTAACTTTAATGCAGCAATTGCAACTGTACTCCAAAAATTCGTTACTCATACCCAATTCCTCAACATGAGTCACAGTAGAGAGAAACTACGAATAATGATGCTTATGTACTCGGGGACAAACAAGTGCGAGAGTTCGCCGGTGCGTTTTCCTTAAGCTGTGTCGGAGGTGCTGCTGCTCGCTACTACAGCAGCAGGTGTGACTTCAGGCTGGCCGCTCACATCTTTTGTCGTCGAGAATCCGATAACCCGTTGCCTGAAACTTCGAGGCAGATTAAAACTGTGTGCCCGACCGAGACTCGAACTCGGGACCTTTACCTTTCGCCTGCAAGTGCTCTACCAACTGAGCTACCCAAGCACGACTCACGCCCCTTCCTCACAGCTTTACTTCTGCCTGTACCTCGTTTCCTACCTTCCAAACTTTACAGAAGCTCTCCTTGCAAACCTTGCAGAACTAGCACTCCTGAAAGAAAGGATATTGCGGAGACATGGCTTAGCCACAGCCTAAGGGATGTTTCCAGAATGAGATTTTCACTGTGCAGCGGAGGCTGTGGGTAAGCTGTGAGGGCGGGGTATGAGTCGTGCTTGGGTAGCTCAGTTGGTAGAGCACTTGCCCGCAAAAGGAAAAGGTCCCGAGTTCGAGATTCGGTCCGCGGAGGCTGTGGGTAAGCTGTGAGAGCGGGGTATGAGTCGTACTTGGGTAGCTCAGTTGGTAGAGCACTTGATGCGAAAGGCAAAGGTCCCAAGTTCGAGTCTCGGTCCGGCCCACAGCTTTAATCTGCTAGTAAGTTTCATATCAGCGCACACTCCGCTGAAGAGTGAAAATCTCATTCTGTGAACCCGTTACATTACAGTTTAGGACACCATCCAAATAGATCGAAATTATGAAGATTTTGCACTCGTGGGGATCCACAGCCTCTAAGGGTGTTTAACAAAAGAATACGTTGTCAGTTATGGACTGCATTGTGCTTTATTAAAATCGTGCTACTAGCTAATTTCAGCTTGGAGCCATTATCAAACACATTGCTCTGTCATAGATGAAATCTGCTTGGTAATTGCTCAAAGCCGAAATAAGCTAATAGATGATTTTAACTAAGAGCAATACAGCCTACAACATACGATGTACTACTTTATCAAAGATCAAAATTACTTGTACAGTATGTTCTCTAGAATTTTGAATAAAATACATGAAGCTGTGAACTCGAAACGTTGATCACTTAAATATATTACCTAGAAAAACGTATTCCGAAAACTTCAGTATCCTACGATAATTATTTTTTGATAATGGGATTTTTTCGTCGCAGTATATATTTAATGTTCCTAAAAAGTGGATTTGAGCTTTCGGGCTGCACAGAGTAGGCCGAAATTGGAGCTGTATCCGTAGCCTTGTCCATCTTCCTCGTTGCGATCCTGGGAAAGCCTCTTCATCTCCTAGTAACTGCTGCAAACCTTCAACCATTTGAGCCACTTTAGTGTAATCGTGGCTAGATCTCCCCCTATGTGTCATATCGCCTAACCTCTTCTTTTAGTCAAATTTTGCCACAAATGTCTTTTCTCGACAGTTCTGTTCAATACTTCACCGTTAGTTGGGCGATCCACCTATCTCATCTACAGAATTCTTGTTTAACATCACATTTCACAAGCTTCTGTTCTCTTCTCGTCTAAACTGCTTATCGTTCACATTTTACCTCAGTACATCGCTACCCACCAGACAAACACCTTCAGCAAACACTTTCAAACTATTTCAATTTATATCAGATGTAACTATTTTTTTCAGAAACACTTTTCCTGCCATTTCGGTGGTCATCAGTTACTTTGCTTCCCAATTAGCAAAACTCGTCTGCTAATCTTTATGTCTCATTTCAAAATGGTTCAAATGACTCTGAGCACTATGGGACTTAACATCTCAGGCCATCAGTCCCATAGCACTTAGAACTACTTAAACCTAACTAACCTAAGGACATCACATATATCCATGCCGGAGGCAGGATTCGAACCTGCGACCGTAGCGGTCGCGCGGTTCCAGACTGTAGCGCCTAGAACCGCTCGGCCACTCCGGCCGGCCTGTCTCATTTCCCAATCTAATTCCCTCAGCATCGCCTCATTTATTTCGATTGCTTTCTATTTATTACTCATGTTGTACTTTTGCGGCTGTACATCTTACACCACCTTTTCAAGACAGTATCTATTTCGTTTATCTACATCTACATCCGCTTGTTTACCATTCAGTACCGACTTAACTACCAGGCAAAAGATTCTTCGAACCATCAATTCCTTTTCCAAGTCGTTTGCCGTCTCTGACAGAACTACAGTGGCATTTACAAAGCAAAAAGCTGTTTTATTTTTATTTCTTTTATTGAACTTCAGTTACCTTTCCAACTTTCTCGTCTCAACTTAAAGATACGAATAAAATGGCGAATAAGCTACAAGACTGTCTTACATCCTTCTCAACCACCGCTTCCCTTTCATGTCCTTCGATTCTCGTAACTGCATACTGGTTTCTGTACAAGTTGCAAATACTTCTCGCCCCCTATACTTTATCCGCACACTCTTGTAAATTTCTAAGACTGTATTTCAGTCACAATTTTCAAAACCTTTCTGCAAGTCTACAATTTTTATAAACGTAGGTTTGCCCTTTTTTAACCTACCTTCTAAGATAATCTCTACGGTCAGTATTGTCCCTTGTGTCCTACATTTATATTAAACACTACTGAACTCCCCAGCGTCTACTAGTTTTTCCGTTCTTCTGTAAGCAGTTCGTCTCAGTATTTTCTAATAATAAATAACTGAACTCATATTTCGGTCGTATTCGCACCTGTGAGCACCTGCCATTTTTTGGACTGAAGTTGGTGGTTTTAATGAAGTCATTCCGCTTTAGGCTGTTAAAGTATATTTATTGCGATTACAATTTAGACACATCATCAGGCCAAGGCAACATGTCGACAACAGCAGTTTCTGGGCGCTTGTTATTCTGTTGGAAAACACTCCTTGGAATGCTGTTCATGAATGGCAGCACAACAGGTCGAATCAGCAGAGCGACGTACAAATTTGCAGTCATACGGAATAGCACAGTAATACCATAACTCCAGGTGTAGCTCCAGTGCCTCTAGCACGAAGACGGGATAGTTGCAACTTCCTGGCGGATTAAAAATTTTGTACCGGACCGAGACTCGAAATCGGGACCTTTGCCTTTCTCGGGCAAGTGCTCTACCAGCTGAGCTACCCAAGCACGACTCACGCCCCCACCTCACAGTGTCACTACTGCCAGGACCTCGTCTCCCACATTCCAAACTTTGCAGAAGCTCTGCAAAGTTCGCAGGATTCGAACGTCCGACCGAAGCGGTCGAGCAGCTCCAGACCGCCTAGAACCGCTCGGCCATTCCGGCCGGCTAAGTCCCGTAGTGCTCAGAGCCATTTGAACCACTGGCACCGCGGCAGAACCTTGCGACCGTCATTCTCGTGGCCACCGCTACCAGCCGTCGTGTACAGTGGCTAAGTTCCTCCCAAGTCCTGAAATATCGCAGAAGGAGCACCCAGCTCCTTCGTTCAGTGCGATATGTATTCCGCCCATGAAATAAAATAGCTCTTTACTCGTTGTGATAAAGGGTAAAGCGACCATTCCTTCCGTACTGCTCACATAACTGATTTTTCAAATTTCTAAATACTCACTCGCCAGGCCAAGTGCCATGTTGTTGTTGTGGTCTTCAGTCCTGAGACTGGTTTGATGCAGCTCTCAATGCTACTCTATCCTCTGCAAGTTTCTTCATCTAGCAGTAGCTACTTCAGCCTACATCCTTCTGAATCTGTTTAGTGTATTCATCTCTCGGTCTCCCTCTGCGATTTTTACCCTCCACGCTGCCCTCCAATACTAAATTTGTGACCCCTTGATGCCTCAGAACATGTCCTACCAACCGATCCGTTCTTCTGGTCAAGTTGTGCCACAAACCTCTCTTCTCTCCAATCCTATTCAATACTTCCTCATTAGTTATATGATCTACCCATTTAATCTTCAGCATTCTTCTGTAGCACCACATTTCTAAAGCTTGTATTCTCTTCTTTTCCAAACTAGTTATCGTCCATGTTTCACTTCCATACGTGGCTACGCTCCGTACAAATACTTTCAGAAACGATTTCCTGACACTTAAACCTATACTCGATGTTAACAAATTTCTCTTCTTCAGAAACGCTTTCCTTGCCATTGCCAGTCTACATTTTATACCCTCTCTACTTCCACCATCATCAGTTATTTTGCTCCCCAAATAGCAACTCCTTTATTACTTTAAGTGTCTCATTTCCTAATCTAATCCCCTCAGCATCACCCGACTTAATTCGGCTACATTCCGTTATCCTCGTCTTGCTTTCGTTGATGTTATGCCCTCCTTTCATGACACTGTCCATTCCGCTCAACTGCTCTTCCATGTCCTTTGCTGTCTCTGACATAATTACAATGTCATCGGCGAACCTCACAGTTTTTATTTCTTCTCCATAGATTTTAATACCTACTCCGAATTTTTCTTTTGTTTCTTTCACTGCTTGCTCAATATACAGACTAAATAACATCGAGGATAGGCTACAACCTTTCCCAACCACTGCTTCCCTTTCGTGTCCTTCGACTCTTATAACTGCCATCTGCTTCCTGTACAAAATGTAAATAGCCTTTCGCTTCCTGTATTTTACCCCTGCCCGCTTCAGAATTTGAAAGAGAGTATTCCACTCAACATTGTCAAAAGATTTCTCTTAGTCTACAAATGGTAGAAACGTAGGTTTGCCATTCCTTAATCTAGCTTCTAAGATAAGTCGTATGGTCAATATTGCCTCACGTGTTCCAATATTTATACGGAATCCAAACTGCTCTTCCACGAGGCCAGCTTCTACCAGTTTTTCCATTCGTCTGTAGAAAGTACGCGTTAGTATTTTGCATCCGTGACTTATTAAACTAATTGTTCGGTAATTTTCACATCTGCCAGCACCTGCTTTCTTTGGGATCGGAATTATTATATTCTTCTTGAAGCCTGAGGGTATTTCGCCTGTCTCATACATCTTGCTAACCAGATGGGAGAGTTTTGTCAGGACTAGCTCTCCCAAGGCCAACAGTAGTTCTAATGGAATGTTGTCTATTCCCGGGGCCTTGTTTCGACTCAGGTCTTTCAGTGCTCTGTCAAACTCTTCACGCAGTATCGTATCTCCCATCTCCATAATGTATAACAAATTGGCCTTAGCGGCGTAGATGTCGAAGGGAGTATCAAGGCGCGGAATAACTGTTGCGCTAAGTGGCACACGCAACACGGTGGGACACTTCGGTGTCCTGGGAACTATGGCCGAACGATTGGCTTTCCCACAAAGGACGTTTGTCGCTGCGGTCACAGGTCACGCGACACATGCCTCGCCAACTAACAGAAACGTCAGAGCATCGTCTGACAAATTGAATTGAGCCGAGAAACTCTCGCCGTTCACTACGTCCGCGGAGCATAGATTTATGCACGCGACCCGGCGACCCTTGCTCGGTGCGCGGTAATTTAAATTTTAAGCAGGCGTATTGCCGTGACCAATCTGGCGGCGGTTATCAGCCGCGGAGGGCCAGTCGAGAATCTATTAGCCGGAAAACCGCAGAGGATGTTTGCAATGCAGCCCCTAATGGTGGCGCGCCGAAGACGTACGGCAGCGCTCGCGGACGAATGCTACAGCTGAACGCACTCGCCCGGTAATCGGAGATACTTGTAGCGGTGTCTCTTCCAACTGGCGCTCGCCCACACCTGGACGACCGCTTATTTCTAGTAGGACTGGGCATGTAAGTGATCAGAATGCACGCGGTAACGGCAGTGGTAAGCTACTTCAGTGTTTCTACAACAGGTTAAGTCTGCGAAATAGACAGTTCTTTGTCCAAATTAGAAGAAGTATTCGTGTTAACCCTAGGAAGCCCGAGCCTTTTTTTCTAACTTGGATGCCTAAGGGGGGGGGGGGGGGGATGTTCGGTGAGCCCACAGGTATTAAATAAGTTTACTGACGAAGAATTACAACTTTCAAAATGGTTTATGTATTTTAACTAAGGCATCGGTTTATATATGTCAATTGTTATAAATATTGGATTGAGTTAATAGAAAATTGACATATTACAGTACAAAATACAGATGTGTTCATATACACTCCTGGAAATTGAAATAAAAACACCGTGAATTCATTGTCCCAGGAAGGGGAAACTTTATTGACACATTACCGGGGTCAGATACATCACATGATCACACTGACAGAACCACAGGCACGTAGACACAGGCAACAGAGCATGCACAATGTGGACACTAGTACAGTGTATATCCACCTTTCGCAGCAATGCAGGCTGCTATTCTCCCATGGAGACGATCTTAGAGATGATGGATGTAGTCCTGTGGAACGGCTTGCCATGCCATTTCCACCTGGCGCCTCAGTTGGACCAGCGTTCGTGCTGGACGTGCAGACCGCGTGAGACGACGCTTCATCCAGTCCCAAACATGCTCAATGGGGGACAGATCCGGAGATCTTGCTGGCCAGGGTAGTTGACTTACACCTTCTAGAGCACGTTGGGTGGCACGGGATACATGCGGACGTGCATTGTCCTGTTGGAACAGCAAGTTCCCTTGCCGGTCTAGGAATGGTAGAACGATGGGTTCGATGACGGTTTGGATGTACCGTGCACTATTCAGTGTCCCCTCGACGATCACCAGAGGTGTACGGCCAGTGTAGGAGATCGCTCCCCACACCATGATGCCGGGTGTTTGCCCTGTGTGCCTCGGTCGTATGCAGTCCTGATTGTGGCGCTCACCTGCACGGCGCCAAACACGCATACAACCATCATTGGCACCAAGGCAGAAGCGACTCTCATAGCTGAAGACGACACGTCTCCATTCGTCCCTCCATTCACGCCTGTCGCGACACCACTGGAGGCGGGCTGCACGATGTTGGGGCGTGAGCGTAAGACGGCCTAACGGTGTGCGGGACCGTACCCCTGCTTCATGGAGACGGTTGCGAATGGTCCTCGCCGATACCCCAGGAGCAACAGTCCCTAATTTGCTGGGAAGTGGCGGTGCGGTCCCCTACGGCACTGCGTAGGATCCTACGGTCTTGGCGTGCATCCGTGCGTCGCCACGGTCCGGTCCCAGGTCGACGGGCACGTGCACATTCCGCCGACCACTGGCGACAACATTGATATACTGTGGAGACCTCACGCCCCACGTGTTGAGCAATTCGGCGGTACGTCCACCCGGCCTCCCGTATGCCCACTATGCGCCCTCGCTCAAAGTCCGTCAACTGCACATACGGTTCACGTCCACGCTGTCGCGGCATGCTACCAGTGTAAAAGACTGCGATGGAGCTCCGTATGCCACGGCAAACTGGCTGACACTGACGGCGGCGGTGCACAAATGCTGCGCAGCTAGCGCCATTCGACGGCCAACACCGCGGTTCCTGGTGTGTCCGCTGTGCCGTGCGTGTGATCATTGCTTGTACAGCCCTCTCGCAGTGTCCGGATCAAGAATGGTGGGTCTGACACACCGGTGTCAATGTGTTCTTTTTTCCATTTCCAGGAGTGTACAATAGATTACTCTGAGTCCTCAACTTCAAGGCAAGAGACACTTCACAATTTTTTCTGAATGTGTATTACACACGTTTATGACACTGACCACAGTAGTTTTGGTTTACTTAGATTGTTGTACTTCTGCTTCTTTGTTTTAGCTTCTCTTACACAAATGTGGCACCGACCTTTCCCTGCAGGAGGCTGACGTGCTTCTGTGGTCACTCCTTTGATTTTCTTTTGTAGAATAGTCTCCATTGATTAAACAATTTGGTTAGATAACCCTCTTGCATTGGCAATTTCACTAGTTCCATCCCAGCTTGCAGAAGATAAAGTTTCCGTTTGTTGTGTTTCTTTTCATTTCATTGGATGTTCCTGGATGAGTATGGTGGTTGCATTGATAGCACAAATGTCGATGAGAGAGTAAAATACAGATAGAAACCACCTCTTTGTTCCCATCTTGCAGGTGTACATACGCGCCCTTTGAAGAATGGTACAAATTCCACCTTTAGCGGAATTATAATATGCATTGACCTCGGTTTTATTCTTCTCTCCTACAAAAGTGCCTTTATCTTGGTGCAATGTTGACATCATCAGTAAGTGTTTACTTGGTTTCGTTTTTGCTATGTAGGACACCAAACTTACTGGAGGCCTACCAGTTGATGAGTCTGTGAACAAGAACATTGATGAATATAGCTCTCGATTTGACGTGTTCTTCATTATGTCTGCAATGTGTTTCCTGGTTGACTGGAGAGTTCCTACTGCAGTAACTTTGTAGTCTTGGTATAACTCTTCCGCCAAACCCACCGATGTGTAGTATCGGTCTGTAGTAATATTTCGACCAGTATTTTTCACAGGTGCTACCAGACGTTTGACGACAGCTTCTCAACCCCGTTCTTCTTTCGACAAATTCTGAACATTACTTGCATAGGGTTCAATATTCAAGATGTATCTGTCAACTGCATCGGACATCATGCATATAAGGGTGCCATACTTGTCCGGTTTATCCTTCATAAATACTTTGAAGGGGCAGGGCCCTCTACACAAGCTGAGCATCTCATCAATGGTAAGGTGGACCCCTGGCTTATACAGTAGTGGAAACCTGTCATTCCCTTTGTTGAAAGCATCACAGATTGCTGTGAACGTGTCTGCTTTTCTTCTTAGCTGGCGGGTACTTTTGTCATCAAACCTTATGATTGCAATAAGTTCCTTGAAACGATCTCTTGCCATAATACCCTTGTAAACTGGCCGACCCACTAGGTCCGACCAAAGATCGTGTACACTGACAGAATTGTCCTTATTTGCCCCATAAGTATCAGGATTCCTGTAAAGGCATACAATTCTTTCTCTTTAGTCAAAGTAACATTTCGCCTAACTGCCTCTTCATTTGAATGTTTTATTGTAACATCCATGATGTCAGGCGGAAGAAGTAACTTCAAGGTGAATGGCAAACACCAGCTGGAGTTACTCCTGCCTGCTCTCTTACTATATTAGCAACAGACCTCCAAGGAATTCTAGGCTGTGTGGTTACGTTCCACACTTGGCCACAATAACATCCTGATGGTCACTGCCTGAAGCTGCGCTATCTTCATCTTCTCTAACATCCACATCACTTTCCCGATCTGAGTCATACTCCATAACACCATCCTCATATTCACTTTCACTCCCGGAGTCAGAATCTTCATCTAAAATGTCATTCAGAAACTCTTTCTAAAGACGAGTCACGTATTCTTTTAGTCATTTCTAAGTCTGGGTGTGAACAGTAGGGAACTGCACTAACTCACTGCAAGTTTACAAGGTAAATAACAGCTGACTGACATCAACAATCACTTCCTCTTAAAGTAAACCGATTGTTGTGAATATCAAAAAGGCCAACCTACAAGAAACTAATTTGCATTGTTGTGGAGATGAGAAATACGAAATCCTACTAAGGGAAATTTTCTGTAGCATGGAAGCCTAATGGGGGGGGAGGGTTGTTGGACCCATAATAAGTTTATTTATTTTTTCTTTCAAAGCAGAAATTTTCTATAAAATATATTGACACTAACGTTTCATAAAATAGCCAACAAACAATAACTCAAAAGAAATATGCAGTATGAAAGTTACTGGGGCAAGAGCAGGGGACATAAGAAAATTGTGGGTTCAACAAACCCCCCCACCCCCTCCCCCCGAGGCGTCCTGGGGTTAAAAGCGCGTAAAGTCGCAAACTGGCGTGGAGGCTTCGAAATAATCGTATTAAGTACACTTCATGAAACTTAAGTATGATATTTCATTTTGCGAAGAAGTTATTAAGAGAACTAAACGAACAATGACTTCAAACAAGATGTTGACTGGGAATACTTTTGCTCCCTCTCGTTTTTTTATTCATATAGTAGGTTAGTGGAACAGGGAATTGTATCTATGCTTTATAGATCTAGAAAAGGCTTATGACCGGGTTTCTAGGAAGAAGTTATTGTCTGTTCTACGAGATTATGGAATAGGAGGCAAACTTTTGCAACCAATTAAAGGTCTTTACATGGATAGTCAGGCAGCAGTTAGAGTTGACGGTAAATTGAGTTCATGGTTCAGAGTAGTTTCAGGGGTAACACAAGGCTGCAACCTGTCGCCACTGTTGTTCATATTATTTATGGATCATATGTTGAAAACAATAGACTGGCTGGGTGAGATTAAGATATGTGAACGTAAAATAAGCAGTCTCGCATATGCGGATGACTTAGTTGTGATGGCAGATTCGATTGAAAGTTTGCAAAGTAATATTTCAGAGCTAGATCAGAAATGTAAGGACTATGGTATGTAGATTAGCATCTCCAAAACGAAAGTAATGTCAGTGGGAAAGAAATATAAACGGATTGAGTGCCAAAGAGGAGCAACAAAGTTAGAACAGGTGGACGGTTTCAAGTACTTAGGATGCATATTCTCACAGGATGGCAATATAGTGAAAGAACCGGAAGCGAGGTGTAGCAAAGCTAATGCAGTGAGCGCTCAGCTACGATCTACTCTCTTCTGCAAGAAGTAAGTCAGTACCAAGACTAAGTTATCTGTGCACCGTTCAATCTTTCGACCAACTTTGTTGTATGGGAGCGAAAGCTGGGTGGATTCAGGTTACCTTATCAACAAGGTTGAGGTTACGGATATGAAAGTAGCTAGGATGATTGTAGGTACTAGTAGATGGGAACGATGGCAGGAGGGTGTCCACAATGAGAAAATCAAAGAAAAACTGGGAATGAACTCTATAGATGTAGCAGTCAGGGCGAACAGGCTTAGATGGTGGGGTCATGTTACACGCATGGGAGAAGCAAGGTTACCCAAGAGACTCATGGGTTCAGCAGTAGAGGGTAGGAGGAGTCGGGGCAGACCAAGGAGAAGGTACCTGGATTCGGTTAAGAATGATTTTGAAGTAATAGGTTTAACATCAGAAGAGGCACCAATGTTAGCACTGAATAGGGGATCATGGAGGAATTTTATAAGGGGGCCACGCTCCAGACTGAACGCTGAAAGGCATAATCAGTCTTAAATTATGATGATGATACTAGGTTACCGCTGCTCCACTGACTTTGACTGTATGGCCTGCAGAGATTTTTTGTTTTTATTTAATCGAATTTTTGTTTATTGACAGATTACAACACCTTCACGCTAATTAAGGCCATAGAAGCATGATCTCACCGAAAAGCGATTGTGGTACCGGGAGTCCAAAGTTATTGCTAATCATGCCTTTTTCTTCTTGTGGAGATATTTCCATAGCAATGTTCGTCCCCTAACAAATATTTCTGATACCTTATCGAGAAGTGTAATATCTAAAAACTACTCCCGAAAAGGCCATGAAGGCCCGACGATACCGACCGGCCGCTATGTCACCCTCAGCTCACAGGCGTCACTGGATGCAGATATGTAGAGGTATGTGGTCAGCGCACCGCTCTCCCGGCCATATGTCAGTTTACGAAACCGGGGCTGCTACTTCTCAGTCAAGTAGCTCCTCAGTTTGCCTCACAAGAGCTGAGTGCACCAATGTTGCCGACAGCGCTAGGCAGACCGGATGGTCACCCATCCAAGTGCTAGGCCAGCCCGACAGCGCCGGCCGGGGTGGAAGAGTGGTTCTAGGCGCTACAGTCTGGAACCGCGCGACCGCTACGGTAGCAGATTCGAGTCCTGCCTCGGGCATGGATGTGTGTAATGTCCTTACGTTAGTTAGGTTTAAGTAGTTCTGAGTTCTAGGGGACTTATGACTTCAGATGTTGAGTCCCATGGTGCCTAGAGCCATTTGAACCATTTTTGAAAAATTAAGCTAATTCCTATATTGTTGATTGCATTTACTAAAACTTGTGGCTTGACTCTTTTTGGGTTCATAAACATTTTATTTTTATCTATTATTACTTCTATGTTGTACTTTCATGTACTGACACGTTTCATACAGCAGCGCGGAGTGGCCGTGCGGTTTGAGGCGTCATACCAGGCACTGCGACGTCCCTCCCGCAGGAGGTTCGAGTCTCCCTCGGGCATGGGTGGGAGTGTTGTTCTTAGCTTAGATTAGTTCAAGTAGTGTGTAAGTACAGGGACCGATGATCTAAGCAGTTTTGTCACGATTTCACACACATTTGAGCATTTTTGAACGTTCCATGACCTTGGAGATTTGCGTAAATAAATAAATAAATAAATAAAGAGCCGCCACCAGTCAGTGACAGTCGCCCCATGTGGCAGTGCGTGGGAAAGTGAGGGCAGGAGTACTGGTCGTCTGGGCTCTTCCAGTCCACCAGGTCCGACCACCACAGAGGAGGGTCGCCGTATTGTGCACCGAGCACGTCGAAGCCGCACCACATCTCCGGCAGTCATCCGAGAGTAAGTAAAGGAGTCCCTGCAACAATCCGTGTGATCCTCCACCGCTGGTAGGATACCACAACCTCGTGTCTAGGTTGCAGTTAATACTATAATACAAACGGCTGACTATAGACTGGTGTCGTGATCGAAAATCACGAACTACTACCAATGGCATCACACTGCCTTTACCTGACGTGGGGGCTGGCTAGGGCTCTTCCGGACGGCCATTGTCGCCGAGTAACCTGGGAAGAAATCCCACTTTCCAATGTTTTGGAGAGGCACGGCAGCGTAACTCGAGGTCTCATAGTGTTGAGGAGCCAGTTTGTATGACTTCACATCATAGCTGATAGTGATTGAGGGAGCTCTGATGCCATGACAGTTCGTCGCGGGCACTACGCACCCTTTCAGGCGACAGTACCGCGCTGCCATTCCTCAAAAGGCTCGCCCTCACGTCGCCCGTCTCCCTATGAACCGTCTGGCGATGTCGAGGTACTCCGGTGAGGAGCAAGATACGCCTCCGGTAGAACTGTTGCATGCTTTCTATTGAATTTGGTTAGTTTGTGAGAGGACTTAATAGATTGATGTCGTTAACTTTCTCCTCGTGTAACGTGTACTGTGTGAAGAGTTTGACAGAGCACTGAAAGACCTAAGTCGATACAAGGCCCCGGGAGTAGACAACATTTCATTGTAACTACTGATAGCCTCAAGAGAGTCAGCCCTGACAAAACTCTACCATCTGGTGAGACTTCAAAAAGAATATAATAATTCCAATCCCATGGAAAGCTGGTGTTGACAGATGTGAAAATTACCGAACTATCAGTTTAATAAGTCACAGCTGCAAAATACTAACAAGAATTCTTTACAGACGAATGGAAAAAATGGTAGAAGCCGTCCTGGGGGAAGATCAGTTTGCATTCCGTAGAAATGTTGGAGCACGTGAGGCAATACTGACCCTGCGACTCTTCTTCGAAAATAGATTTAAAAAATGCAAACCTACGTTTCTAGCACTTGTAGACTCAGAGAAAGTCTTTGACAATGTTGACTGGATAACAGGGAGCGAAAGGCTATTTACAGTTTTTACAGAAACCAGGTGGCAGATTTGTACAGAAACCTGCCGTGAAAGCCTTCATTCTATGATCAATATGATTACTATGTTTCTCCGTAAATTAAGTGGAAAGTTTATCTTTTTTTAGTGTTTTATAACTCGGTGGATAATCATTTTGTTGCCCATCTCTGTCTGTCCGAAAGTTAAGACTACTTTTCCGTTGGACAAATACTAAGGTCTACGGCCCTTTGCTTAAAAAATTTTTGTTTCAAGTTAGTGCAGTCAAAAGTTACGGACGTTCTTTCACACTCGTGAACTCACTAAGTAAAACATATACGGTGTTTTTCGTTGGCCTAGTATAATTAAATTTGAGAGGAACCGAAAAAAATTGAAAATTGTTAGCGTTTAGCAGAGGTTGAAAATACCGCTTCAGTTGTAAATTTCTTTATTTTAACACGACCGGTTTTGAACTGTTATAACCGATCGTGTGAAAATCAAGGAATTTACAACTGAAGCGGTGTTCTCAAACTCTGCTATAATGCTCATTTTGTGGATGTTCTTCCACAGGATTGTTTGCAACTCCCTGGCAGATTAAAACTATGTGCCGAAACCAGACTCGAACTCGGGACCTTTACCTTTCGCAGGCAAGTGCTCTACCAACTGAGCTACCCAAACACGACTCACGCCCCGTCCTCACACAGTTCGAGTCTCGGTCCTGCACACATTTTTATTCTGCCAGGAAATTTCATATCAGCGCAAACTCCGCTGCATAATGAAAATCACATTCTGGAAACATCCTCCAGGCTGTTGCTAAGCTATGTCTCCGCAATATCCTTTCTGTCAGGAGTGCTAGTTCTGCAAGGTTCGCAGGAGACCTTCTGTAAAGTTTGGAAGGTAGGAGACGATATACTGGCAGAAGTAAAGCTGTGAGGACGGGGCGTGAGTCGTGCTTGGGTAGCTCAGTTGCCGGCACGGTAGCTCAGCGTGTTCGGTCAGAGGGTTAGCTGCCCTCTGTAATAATAAAAAAAACTCAGTTAATTGGTCAACGATGAACTGAAACGTGTGTCTTGCGACGTCCGCTCCGAGCAGATACAACGAACTAAAACGAACAAAATGAGATAAAAAAAAATAAGTTGGGAGAGCACTAGCCCGCAAAAGGCAAAAGTCCCGAGTTCGAGTCTCGGTCCGGCACACAGTTTTAATCTGCCAGGAAGTTTGATATCAGCGCACACTCCACTGCAGAGTGAAAATCTCATTCTGGGGGATTGTTTGTGGTAGTTTTTAACTGTATCACAAAAACGTTTTTTGCCGTTACGAACCTACCTTGCATTCGTTATCTGCCAAAAATCTCTGGAACTACTGCACGGATATTGATCTAGTTTTCAGTAACAGATAGAGAGATTCATGAAGAAAGATTGTGAGTATTATTTACAAATATTTCCTGGTAGTTGGCTGAGCTACAATGAAGTTAACTCGCCAGCTGCTGCCAAAACAATGCCTTTAAAATCTAGCAGTGAGAGGACTACGCGCCGCCCAGCTACTGCGTCATGCCGGCGCTGGCACCCAGGTCCTTTACAAAACCACTTTTACGTACAAACACTGCCTGAAAATTGTTCTCTACGGCAGGTACAATATCTGTAATGTTCGAAACCAAAGTAATATTGCCAGCTGACATGGAATTCCACTTCTGTCGTTTGAGATGAGGTGTCGATATCCTGTAAAATACCCATTAAAGCATTCCACAGAAATATGCACCATTTGCGTAACAACAGTTACCTTACTGCCCGCTGTGCCGTATTTTTTTCTCTCGAGACGTTCGTCAAGTCTTACCAGTAATGCCAATAGGGATTAGAGCAGATGAAGTCAACGCATCTGCAATTGTTGGGTAGCACAGCATACTTATATGACGCCTAAATTAACAAAATAAATGAAAAATTGCGGTAGTGGATGGGAAATTACACAGGCAATTTGTATGTATCAAAACATGCGTGGTAGAAATCTTTTATCTGACAAATTTAAAGTGTTCCGTGAGAAAAAATTTACGTATGCAACGATAAGGATGCAGTGGGAATGTATTCACATCTGTTGGACGAATGTTATGAAAACAAACACTCCAAACCGACATTTCATGACAATTAATCTGTAAAAAAACGCACCACATGTTATAAGGACAGCATGTAAACCTTCTGAAGATGAACCATAACAATTCGAAACCGGTAACGGTAACCTTTGAATAGAGGAAATGAAAGTAAATTTGTGGTTGGTTGCCGTCCCAACACTAACACTTGTCTTCAAATAACAGCCACGGTAACCAACCATGTCATCATATGACAAAATTGCAATGTAAACTTAAAAATTTATACTCAGAACATTAAAGATTGTCGTTCCTCCGATACAACCCGTTGGCTTTGACCAATGATGTCGTACGTAAGGCAAAGATGCTGCTGTGGACTATCTATGAATGGAGCGGATCAACTCGTAAACAAACGAATGGAGCATGCCATAAAATAATACATTTAAAGATACTATTATTTACGCGCGAATTTCAGGTAAACGAGTTGAACGTGACTGAAATAAATAAGAACACGAGAGCAACTGCGAGTGCATATATTATATTTTGCACACGTACTGCAAAAACGATGTAAATAATGAACCGTTGAACAGGTGGAATCGGTAACTAGAAGCAAGCTATGTAGTAGGTTATTTCTAGTTGCCGATTTCAATATTACTGTTTGTTGCGCAAAAATCTTATAACATATCAGAAACGTGCTGGAAAAATGATCTCGTTAGTGAACTACAGAATACGATTAGACTTTCAAAAAACGAAAATCTTTACACACATTACTGCACACGCAAAGAAATGAAACGCAAAAATGACGAAACCTTGTAACCAATAACTATACCACACGAAAGTCACACCAGCTACAGTAGCTCCAGATAACACTCAGTAAACTCGATACACCAGGAGTGACAGTAAAAGTAAGTATAGCGGAAACATAGGTAAGGAAAACAAAAGAGGCTACATAAAAAGAAACTTACCGCATATGAACTTACAAAGGAGTCAGAGATGAAGGCTGACAAGAACGAAATAAGGACAAAACAAGAAATAATAACGTTAGAAGGAGAAACTGTAACGAAAGAAGCAAAATCTAGAATAACAAATAAAAAAAAAGAAACACAAACTGTCAGGCACGAATGAAGTACCACCCAAATCAGTTGTTCCCTACTGCCTGCCCTCAATCAGACACAAAATTTTAATAATAAAAAAAATTGAAATCACGAATCAATCACATAAACCCTCCGGCAAAGACAACAATACTCGTCGGCCCATCACTGTAACCAGAAAATATTAAAAGGACAGAAAAACCTCCCTCCAGAGAAACCAAAATAGTAGCATTCTACATCTACATCTACATCTACATGATTACTCTGCAATTCACATTTAATTTCTTGGCAGAGGGTTCATCGAACCCCAATCATACTATCTCTCTACCATTCCACTCCCGAACAGCGCGCGGGAAAAACGTACACCTAAACCTTTCTGTTCGTGCTCTGATTTCTCTTTTTTTATTTTGTTGATCATTCCTACCTATGTATTTTGGGCTCAAAAAATATTTTCGCATTCGGAAGAGAAAGTTGCTGACTGAAATTTCGTAAATAGATCTCGCCGCGACGAAAAACGTCTTTGCTTTAATGACTTCCATCACAACTCGCGTATCATATCTGCCACACTCGCTCCCCTATTACTTGATAATACAAAACAAGCTGTCTTTTTTTTTTTTTTTTTTTTTTTTGCACCCTTTCGATATCCTCCGTCAATCCCACCTGGTAAGGATCTCACATCACGCAGCAGTATTCTAACAGAGGACGAACGAGTGTTGTGTAAGCTGTCTCTTTAGTGGACTTGTTGCATCTCCTCAGTGTCCTGCCAATGAAACACAACCATTGGCCCGCCTTCCCCACAATATTATCTATGTGGTCTTTCCAACTAAAGTTGTTCGTAATTTTTTCACCCAGGTACTTAGTTGAATTGACAGCCTTGAGAATTGTACTATTTATCGAGTAATCGAATTCCAACGGATTTCATTTGGAACTCATGTGGATCACCTCACACTTTTCGTTATTTAGCGTGAACTGCCACCTGCCACACCATACAGCAGTCTTTTCTAAATCGCTTTGCAACTGATACTGGTCTTCGGATGACCTTAGTAGACAGTAAATTACAGCATCATCCGCGAACAACTTAAGAGAACTGCTCAGATTGTCGCCCAGGTCATTTATCTAACTCCTGGAAATGGAAAAAAGAACACATTGACACCGGTGTGTCAGACCCACCATACTTGCTCCGGACACTGCGAGAGGGCTGTACAAGCAATGATCACACTTCCAGAATGAGATTTTCACTCTGCAGCGGAGTGTGCGCTGATATGAAACTTCCTGGCAGATTAAAACTGTGTGCCCGACCGAGACTCGAACTCGGGACCTTTGCCTTTCGCGGGCAAGTGCTCTACCAACTGAGCTACCGAAGCACGACTCACGTCCGGTACTCACAGCTTTACTTCTGCCAGTATCCGTCTCCTACCTTCCAAACTTTACAGAAGCTCTTCTGCGAACCTTGCAGAACTAGCACTCCTGAAAGAAAGGATATTGCGGAGACATGGCTTAGCCACAGCCTGGGGGATGTTTCCAGAATGAGATTTTCACTCTGCAGCGGAGTGTGCGCTGATATGAAACCATGTCTCCGCAATATCCTTTCTTTCAGGAGTGCTAGTTCTGCAAGGTTCGCAGAAGAGCTTCTGTAAAGTTTGGAAGGTAGGAGACGGATACTGGCAGAAGTAAAGCTGTGAGTACCGGACGTGAGTCGTGCTTCGGTAGCTCAGTTGGTAGAGCACTTGCCCGCGAAAGGCAAAGGTCCCGAGTTCGAGTCTCGGTCGGGCACACAGTTTTAATCTGCCAGGAAGTTTTAATGATCACACTCACGGCACAGCGGACACACCAGGAACCGCGGTGTTGGCCGTCGAATGGCGCTAGCTGCGCAGCATTTGTGCACCGCCGCCCTCAGTGTCAGCCAGTTTGCCGTAGCATACGGAGCTCCGTCGCAGTCTTTAACACTGGTAGCATGCCGCGACAGCGTGGACGTGAACCGTATGTGCAGTTGACGGACTTTGAGCGAGGGCGTATAGTGGGCATGCGGGAGGCCGGGTGGACGTACCGCCGAATTGCTCAACACGTGGGGCGTGAGGTCTCCACAGTACATCGATGTTGTCGCCAGTGGTCGGCGGAAGGTGCACGTGCCCGTCGACCTGGGACCGGACCGCAGCGACGCACGGATGCACGCCAAGACCGTAGTGCCGTAGGGGACCGCACCGCCACTTCCCAGCAAATTAGGGACACTGTTGCTCCTGGGGTATCGGCGAGGACCATTCGCAACCGTCTCCATGAATCTGGGCTACGGTCCCGCACACCGTTAGGCCGTCTTCCGCTCACGCCCCAACATCGTGCAGCCCGCCTCCAGTGGTGTCGCGACAGGCGTGAATGGAGGGACGAATGGAGACGTGTCGTCTTCAGCGATGAGAGTCGCTTCAGCCTTGGTGCCAATGATGGTCGTATGCGTGTTTGGCGCCGTGCAGGTGAGCGCCACAATCAGGACTGCATACGACCGAGGCACACAGGGCCAACACCCGGCATCATGGTGTGGGGAGCGATCTCCTACGCTGGCCGCACACCTCTGGTGATCGTCGAGGGGACACTGAATAGTGCACGGTACATCCAAACCGTCATCGAACCCATCGTTCTACCATTCCTAGACCGGCAAGGGAACTTGCTGTTCCAACAGGACAATGCACGTCCGCATGTATCCCGTGCCACCCAACGTGCTCTACAAGGTGTAAGTCAACTACCCTGGCCAGCAAGATCTCCGGATCTGTCCCCCATTGAGCATGTTTGGGACTGGATGAAGCGTCGTCTCACGCGGTCTGCACGTCCAGCACGAACGCTGGTCCAACTGAGGCACCAGGTGGAAATGGCATCGCAAGCCGTTCCACAGGACTACATCCAGCATCTCTACGATCGTCTCCATGGGAGAATAACAGCCTGCATTGCTGCGAAAGGTGGATATACACTGTACTAGTGCCGACATTGTGCATGCTCTGTTCCCTGTGTCTATGTGCCTGTGGTTCTGTCAGTGTGATCATGTGATGTATCTGACCCCAGGAATGTGTCAATAAAGTTTCCCCTTCCTGGGACAATGAATTCCCGGTGTTCTTATTTCAATTTCCAGGAGTGTAGATCAGGAACAGCAGAGGTCCCAGGACGCTTCCCTGAGGAACATCTGATATAACTTTAGTTTTACTCGATGATTTTCCGTCTATTAATACGAACTGTGACCTTCCTAACAGGAAATCACGAATCCGGTCGCACAACTGAGACGATACCCAATAGGCCCTCAGCTTGATTAGTAGTCGCTTCTGAGGAACGGTGTCAAAAGCTTTCCGGAAATCTAGAAATACGGAATCAACTTGAGATCCACTGGTGCGACCTGTACAATTTTCCAATCTGCAGGTACGGATCTAATGGTGAGGGAGCGGTTGTATATCATTGCTAAGTAGGAAGGTATTGTGTCAGCATAATCTGTAAGGAACCTAATCGGTATACAATCTGAACCCGAAGACTTGCCCGTATGAAGCGATTTGAGTTGCTTCGCAACTCCTAAGGTATGTACTTTTAAGAAACTCATGCTAGCAGCTGTTCGTGTTTCAAATTCTGGAATATTCCATTCGTCTTCCCTGGTGAAGGAATTTCGGAAAACTGCGTTCAATAACTCCGCTTTAGCGGCACAGTCGTCGGTAACAGTA
This sequence comes from Schistocerca gregaria, assembly GCF_023897955.1. Lineage (NCBI taxonomy): Eukaryota > Metazoa > Arthropoda > Insecta > Orthoptera > Acrididae > Schistocerca > Schistocerca gregaria. The sequence goes on along the minus strand of NC_064928.1, from coordinate 125,814,823 downwards.
CCATCGGCACTGCGCAGCGAGGGTAATGACTGCGTCTTGCCGCTTGTGTACTTTACGTACGACCAGAATTTCTTCGGATTTTCTACCAAATTTGGAGACACAAGATCTTACAAATCACGTCTACTTTCATTAATAAAAGATGCCTAAAACAAATTAAGAGACCAAAACAAATCTACATCGAATCTTTAATATAAGCGCGTAACGAGGAAATCCAGAGAAATCATTTAACGTTCATCGACAGCAATCTGCGGCACAAACAAAATAACATCACACATTACGTCATTGGTCAAAGCCGACGGGTGATCTCTGACAGTAGAATTGACCCGAATGGTCTATCTATGCCTACACATGACTACGTCTGTACGGAGTCCTTGGAACAAGGGCCCTCTCCCGCTCGCCAGTGCAGGTTTCAGTAACTCCGGAACTACACTGACTCCTCCTGGCTCGCATCGACACAGAACATTCAGACGGCGTTACGGGATTGTGCGTGAGTAAGCAGTTACACGAAGCGAGAAGCAGAAGGGCAATGACACCTCCTCCTCAGCTGTCAATCGATGTGCTTACGTGTCTGGCCCAGCTATTGTTTGGGCAACACAGGCGGGTGAGGCGAGCCGCTCCGGACGCTGCGGGACAGACGGGACAGGCGGCTGTCTCCGTCACGAGAAAGTCGCCCAGGGTTCAGCGGGGACCGCACCCACGTCCGGCGAAATTTCTCTCTAAAACCGCGAGTCATGCGGCACACTTGCGAGGTGCGACGCAGAATTCCCACATTCGGACGACAGTTTAGACCGGTGCTCAAAACTTAAGGACGAAACTAAGTTTCGCCTGATGTATCACTGCCAAGTAACACAGCTCCATAGAACCTGCAACATACACACTAAAAGCTGCCACAGCGTAGTACAGAACTTGTTGTTGTGGTCTTCAGTCCTGAGACTGGTTTCATGCAGCTCTCCATGTGCAAGCTTCTTCATCTCCCAGTACCTACGGCAACCTACATCCTTCTGAATCTGCTTACTGTATTTATCTCTTGGTCCCCCTCTACGATTTTTACCCTCCACGCTGCCCTCCAATACCAAACTGGTGATCCCTTGATGCCTCAGAACATGTCCTACCAACGGATCCCTTCTTCTAGTCAAGTTGTGCCACAAACTCCTCTTCTCCCCAATTCTATTCAATACTTCCTCATTAGTTACGTGATCTACCCATCTAATCTTCAGCATTCTTCTGTAGCACCACATTTCGAAAGCTTCTATTCTCTTCTTGTTCATACTATTTATCGTCCACGTTTCACTTCCATACATGGCTACACTCCATACAAATACTTTCAGAAACGACTTCCTGACACTTAAACCTATACTCGATGTTAATGAATTTCTCTTCTTCGGAAATGCTTTCCTTGCCATTGCTAGTCTACATTTTACATCCTCTCTACTTCGACCATCATCAGTTATTTTGCTCCCCAAATATCAAATCTCCTTTACTACTTCAAGTCTCATTTCCTAATCTAATTCCCTCACCATCACCCAATTTAATTCGACTACATTCCATTATTCTTGTTTTGCTTTTGTTGATGTTCATCTCATATCCTCCTTTCAAGACACTATTCACTCCGTTCAACTGCTCTTTAAAGTCCTTTGTTGTCTCTGACATAATTACAATGTCAGCAGCGAACCTCAAAATTTTTATTTCTTCTCCATGGATTTTAATACCTACTCCAAATTTTTCTTTTGTTTCCTTCACTGCTTGCTCATTATAGTACAGAACATAATTGAAAGAAATACACAATGAGACGAACAGAAATGTCGCTTTTTTTTTCAAAGACAACAATTAAACTGAAAACACTGGTACTAATTAGGTTTTAAACTTGTTAACTGCAGACTGTGCACGCCAAAACCACTGGCTACTAATGTGAAAACAAGTACTTTAAATTCCGATTATAGTGTCTGATCTAGAATCGCCTTTGCAACACTACATGTAAACACAAACGTAACTGCCCAAACTAGTCTTGGTGTTTGTGCCGTTAATTTATCTAAGTTGCATCTGAGTTCCTGTTAATGACTTAGAAGAGTGATCGTCAGCAGTGCTCACAAGGGAAACTCACCCTCAGACTTAGAAGTAACGGAGTCTAGTGGACAGCAGACCTGAGTGGCCGAGCGGTTCTAGGAGCTATAGTCTGTAACCGCGCGACCGCTACGGTCTGTACACTCGTTATAATACCTCGAGCGTTCAGGTATCACTGCGCGACTGTGATCTGCGAGGAGAAAATGTTCTACATTAGCAGCAATCTCATCGGCCGCGTGACATATTAATATGGGGATCGGCGGAAGCAGAATTTGGTCCGTCTCGAAGACAGCGCCATCTTGTGCGGAGACGGGCGAGCGCTGGGCCTGCACTGTTGTGCTTAGTGGGGCGGGGTGTAGTAGGAAAATTGTGTACGCGCTGACTATGCGGAACTGCAGAGTGTTTCAAAAATGACGGGTATATTTGAAACGGCAATAAAAACTAAACGAGCAGCTATAAAATACACCGTTTGTTGCAATATGCTTGGGACAACAGTACATTTTCAGGCGGACAAACTTTCGAAATTTTCAACAACAGATGGCGCTGCAAGTGATGTGAAAGATATAGAAGACAATACAGTCTGTGGGTGCGCCATTCTGTACGTCGTCTTTCTGCTGTAAGCGTGTGCTGTTCACAACGTGCAAGTGTGCTGTGGACAACATGGTTTATTCCTTAGAACAGAGGATTTTTCTGGTGTTGGAGTTCCACCGCCTAGAACACAGTGTTGTTGCAACAAGACGAAGTTTCCAATGGAGGTTTAATGTAACCAAAGGACCAAAAAGCGATACAATACAGGATCTGTTTGAAAAATTTCAACGGACTGGGAACGTGACTGATAAACGTGCTGGAAAGGTAGGGCGACCACGTACAGCAACCACAGAGGGCAACGTGCAGGTAGTGCAGCAGGTGATCCAACAGCGGCCTCGGGTTTCCGTTCGCCGTGTTGCAGCTGCGGTCCAAATGACGCCAACGTCCACGTATCGTCTCATGCGCCAGAGTTTATACGTCTATCCACACAAAATTCAAATGCGGCAACCCCTCACCGCCGCTACCATTGCTGCACGAGAGACATTCGCTAACAATATAGTGCACAGGATTGATGACGGCGATATGCATGTGGGCAGCATTTGGTTTACTGATGAAGCTTATTTTTACCTGGACGGCTTCATCAATAAACAGAACTGGCGCATATGGGGAACCGAAAAGCCCCATGTTGCAGTCCCATCGTCCCTGCATCCTCAAAAAGTACTGGTCTGGGCCGCCATTTCCTCCAAAGGAATCATTGGCCCATTTTTCAGATCCGAAACGATTACTGCATCACGCTATCTGGACATTCTTCGTGAATTTGTGGCGGTACAGACTGCCTTAGACGACACTGCGAACACCTCGTGGTTTATGCAAGATGGTGCCCGGCCATATCGCACGGCCGACGTCTTTAATTTCCTGAATGAATATTTCGATGATCGTGTGATTGCTTTGGGCTATCCGAAACATACAGGAGGCGGCGTGGATTGCCTCCCTATTCGCGAGACATGAACCCCTGTGACTTCTTTCTGTGGGGACACTTGAAAGACCAGGTGTACCGCCAGAATCCAGAATCAATTGAACAGCTGAAGCAGTACATCTCATCTGCATGTGAAGCCATTCCGCCAGACACGTTGTCAAAGGTTTCGGATAATTTCATTCAGAGACTACGCCATATTATTGCTACGCATGGTGGATATGTGGAAAATATTGTACTATAGAGTTTCCAAGACCTCAGAGCCATCTGTTGTTGACAATTGTAACTACTGTAATTTGTAAAGTTTGTCTGCCTGAAAATGTACTGTTGTCCCAAGGATATTGCAACAAACGGTGTATTTCTAAAGCTGCTCGTTTAGTTTTTATTGCCGTCTCAAATATACCGGTCATTTTTGAAACGCCGTGTATGTACACAACAGGATAAATGTGTTGGACTACATAACGGGTGACACGTGCTCCAAGCTCGCCCGTGCCAATTGTCTTTTTTCCAGTTGTTCGCCTTATTCAAATTTGCATCTGGCTCGTTGTGTAGCGGCCGTTTGCAACAGTGAGGTGTGAGGTAGGGACCTATGTGAGGTTCCATGCCATCTTTTGCATGTCTCCTCTCATTTTCATCCATTTTATTAATGTTATATGTCATTGCACGGTAGTAACAGACCGATTAAGGCTATTTTAATGAGGGTATTTGTACTGAGAGCTCCAAAACATACTTTTTACTTGATTCCTATACCTGTTGGGTTAGTTCCCTGGGTGGCCTTTGCAAGGCAAGCATCGGAGGACGTGCCACATGGCATTTCCGGTTGGGGACTGCACTTCCCTGAACTCTGACGGTTTCGTACAATAGAATTATCGCCTGAAAGAAAGACTGACGTCAGTCGAGTTTCGCCTATGGTCTGCAGGGTGAAACGTCCTGCGAGACGTCCGAGTGTCGCCGCAGTTGCCGACCAGGGTTGCAGAGCCGTTCTAGGTGCTCCAGTCTGGAACCGCGCGACCGCTCCGGTCGCAGGGTCGAATCCTGCCTCGGGCATGGTTGTGTGTGATGTCCTTAGGTTAGTTTTTAATAAGTTCTACGTGACTGATAACCTTATAAGCTAAGTCCCATAGTGCTCAGAGCCATTTCCTCGCCGCTGTGTATGTGTTTACCCTTCCGGCGCGTCCGGAACGAAGATTCCTGGCACCAACTCACTCAACTGTCCTCTTGATTCTGATAATACTTGTGAACCGTGCCGTGCTGGGTACGACTGTCTGGCGCCGGATGGCCGATGGTCTAGGCAGGTTGTTTTCGTAGCCGGTCAAACGGAAGGTTCATTGCCCTCAGCTGCATAGCACAGGCATGATTGGCCAACTTAAACTGAATTTTGTTGAATTGTGTCTTAGTATATTTTATAGAATTGATTTTTTAAATTAGAGTTTATTGGTAATGTAAGCGTTTTATGAAATATTATTTTAAATTTTTTAAAGTAGATTTTATTTATTGTACCTTTTGTATCAGGGTTTATCAAAATTTTAGTATTTATTTTACTTGTCTCGATTTGGGTTGATTTATAAATAATAAATTTGCCGCGAGTAATGTTTCGACACACTGTGGGGGGAATTTTGGAATAAGCACTAGATGCTGATTCACAGTTTTCGAGCAGAGTAGGGAGTTGAGCAATCCTGGCTTCGCTCTTGCTTCGCATCACAGACGAGATTCAGGATCTGATCTTCCTCGGAGTCGGACAGACTTGCGAATTCGTCGATCGTTTTCGGAAAGACTTAGAATTCTCGGACAACCTTCGCGGCCAGGAGTTGACACAGAGTTTCTGCACGGCAGAAGTCGGCGCCTACATCATCATGACGCTGACTGCCGATGACGTGATGCAGATTTCAGTACTGGGACAACATTTTGCGGCTCAATGTTGGACCTTATCAATTTTATACTGAATCCCTCAGCAGCATGCGCCCTCGCTTTGCTACAAGTCCACCTTGCTTCTTTCTCCATGTAATCCCACTTGAGCTCTCACTAGTAATTGTGACACTGCTATATAGTCGGGACATTAATATTTGATTCATTAGGACCTCCAGTCATTATCATCAGTCTGTTGCATCACAGAGAGTAGGAGCCCCTTGTTCTCGAGCCTAATCTTGTTCTCCTAATATTTCAGTGTACCCTATCCTTTAACATACTGTTTGTGTCGATGTTCTGATGTATAATGAATCTCATTGTAATATTTTATCCGTCTACAATTTCGTAGATAAATGCAGAATCCCATTTCCTGTTGGTTCAAATGGCTCTGCTCACTATGGGACTTAACATCTATGGTCATCAGTCCCCTAGAACTTAGAACTACTTAAACCTAACTAATCTAAGGGCATCACACAACACCCAGTCATGACGAGTCGGAGAAAATCCCTGACCCCGCCGGGAATCGAACCCGGGAAACAGGGCGCGGGAAGCGAGAACGCTACCGCACGACCACGAGCTGCGGACATTTCCTGTTGGTTATTATGATAAAGTTTTCTTTTTTCTGGGTAGAATCCGATTTTTATTAAATTACTGTGAGTGTGCACTCCTTATTTTACCAACTAGCACGGTCCACATCACTTTCTTCCGTTACTGTTGTGGCCATAATTAATTAGGTGGTAGATATGGTGGGGGTTTACTGCATGTCTCGTTCTCATGCAAAATTCGTCTGAAATAAAGAGGTACAAACTCTTCTCCATCCCGGCACCTCGCACCTATAATGACAGTTGATTCGGCACAACTACTTTACTAGCAGCCGAAAGGAACCGACTTTCGAATGGGAACCGCATGCGTTTGATGACAAGGCGACAAGTCAACCGAACCCTCCACCAAAAAACACGTCTAGGGTCTCATACACGGTATTAGCGACAATACGTGCGTCATATGGTTGGAATCTCCTATCGACGCACCACATTTTTTGCGACTGGTAAGTCAACGACATATGCCTCCTTGCCCGACATAGAAGTTCCCATGACTGTGAATGTGATCACTCCCAAGGAAATGGTAGTTGTCACATAATCTGCAAAAAAATGAACGCAACAGTTTCACAATCATACAGTTTCTCTGTGCTCGGTCAAACGATGTGTTTTTAACGTTTTTGAACTTGCGTTCCGTTTTGGGAGTCTTGATTCTTGAATTCCTTTGTTGTAAAATAGTTCACCCTCGTTTATTTGTTGTTTTCACTTCTGTGAGACGTCTGTGTGGTATCTCGCCTGTTCTCACTATTCATCACATTTACTTGCGACGATAACGTATCCTTACCAAATGACTCATATTCTACAACCAATGTATAGCATGAAAACTGCCAAGACTACAGAAAGAGAGCAAACATGTCAATGAACGCGCGGACAGTTCTTAATGTTGTGAAAAAAGAAAGTGAGTGGCACTAGGTCATTTTGTACACGACTCGCCTATTTGGCAGTTCTGCACTATGATCGTTTATCCACGACGCCGTTGCTCCTTCAGACTGCTCTCTATTGCACTTCTTGGTCTTGGAGCGTTCACTGTTTCTGTTTTGCTTTTTTTTTTTTCACAGCCCTTTACACCTTCTCACTGTTTTCATGCTTGATCTGTGTTCAGTTTCTGACTGGATATCCACTGGGCGATCTTACCACTTAATCTGAAGGCGATGCGATTGGGAGTTTCCCGTGCCAGAAACACTTTCACGTGAAGCAATCACACTCAGTGGTTAGATTGTTGCATAACAGAAATCTGCCCTGTTGAACGTACATGAAAATTTCGCAAATGTAATACAATTTCTAATTGTTTGTCCAAAGATTCATTAAGGGCTTACAGTAGTTTCTTACATGGCAACGGATTATTCAGCTCGACTGAGTTTGCACACTGGAAGAGTGTGTAGTGCTGAGCTGCATATTCCTGAAATAAATGACTCTACGGGAAACTGCCTCATCTTATTTTTGTTTTACTTTCATAAATTAAACTTTTATTGTCTTCCCGAAAATATAATTTACTGAGCACACAGTAGTGCAAAGTCGTGACTTTTCATCGAACAGTGAGGAAAAGTTTCTTTACAGCGTCTGCCCTAAGTAGAAGGGTGCTTTAAAATTATGTTAAATCCTTTTAATAACAAAAGAGCAGATAGTGCTAACATAAAGTATTGTTGTTGTATGGCTGGTTGAATGCATCCTGTGAAGATTAAGTTTTGGAATGTGATCAGCTGTAACAATTGAGGATCGGTGAGGCATTTTGTGCTGAATGTTTATTTACCTCCCGCCCTTCTAATAGGTCAAGTTCATTTCCCTTTGTTGGCTACATGTTGCACATCTATGTTAACTGAGTAACTGTGATCTTCCAGGAACTCTGACTTCTGTTATCTCCAGCTATAGTCATGTTCAGTCACTCTGACTGCTGTAGCTCTGCCTGTTTGACCAATGTACAATTCATAATATATCTAGTGGTGTTGCCAGCAACTATTTTATTTTTATTTGTTTATCACACGTATAAAACACCACTCACACAATTCACAGTGCACAGAACACGCTGAAAGCAGCAAACTGAAAATTACGAACACTGTTCACTATAAATTTTGTGAGGGGTGTCAAAAACGTGCGAGCTTTTGCTTAAGCTGACTACAAGAAAACTTCAAGTAACAACAATATTTAGCCACTCACTAGTTATAAATAACCATTATAAACTACAAACTTGCACCTGTTTATTTACTTGCTGCTTTCAGTATGTGACTCCTTAGACCCACTCCTCAGGAATTCCTTTCTTGCACCAAGTTACTCACCACACACTCGCTCTTGTACCTTATATCCCCATTTATCAACTAAAACTAGTGACATATAAGTTTTTCCCTGATGTCTGAAAGTATTCCAACGTAGCAAGTTATTACGAGTTGTCATCTTGCATTGAAAACGTAGCATGGCATGGAGCAGGAAGGAGGGCAGATGTTAGGTTCTCACGAAGCACTACGACGCTGTTACTGGGCCGATTGAGCCGTGTACATTTTGCTTAACGCTACTTACAATACGTTACACGTTACACGTTACACGTTACTATATGAATCTGAAGAAGTACTATTAAATACAGTGTTAATCGATCATTTTAGTACTTGGTATACCAATTTCTGTGGGTAACACAACTATACCGTTAAAATTTCAAATCGATAACTTGAATACTTTCGAAGGTATGTAAGGTGTCAGGCAAATCCAACACCTTCCATGAAAACCCTGACATGATAAGCAAATCCAGTAGTACGTCACATAGCTCCGAATAAATCGTGACATTAAATTAACCAAAGTAATACGAGTAACGAGTGAGCAAATGGAATACCACAGACTAACACAAGAATGCCTAAATGCATGTCGTACCTTCCCACTGTGAGACCGACGCAGTTCCGAGGGGAGAAGCGAGAACAGAAGCCGAGAGTAGAACCGTGTTAAGCTAGAAGGCTCTACGATAAGGGACGGACTGGACACCCACGTCGCCAGCCTACCGCTAAGACCACACCACCCGCACATTTTAGCGTGAGACTTTTTCGCGTCTCTGTTACGTCAAGGACCACCCCCCAGTCCATGTTAAAAGATAGAGCCCTCCAGAAGAACAGTATAGATCTTACGATAACGCTAAAAGGACCACACCATCTGCAGGTTTTAGCGTGAGACTTTCTCGCGTCCCTGTTACATTGCAAACTTTAAAAACATTGCCCCACCACGAAAAGTATAACGTTTCTCATTGGATAGACAGAATTTTTGTAGGCGGAGCTTAAGGTTAACTGAGACCCTGCTTGGTCTGATGAAAACACAGCCAGATAGTTTTTCTAAACCAACTTCGGTAAATTGTAGTAAGGAGAAGGAGTTGCTTCCGAGATGGCGAGGTGAGTGGAGCTGTGCTGCGCCGGCCGCTGCCCTGACGCTGCCTAAACACCGGCAAGGTAATGAAAGCACGCGATGCCGCATTTTTGAGCGCATAAGGCTTCACTCAGAACTGCAAAAGTCTCATCTGTTACACACCCTTTTTGCGTAATACTAGTATCGATCGTCAATTAAAGCTCATGGTGTTCACATTTGCCACTTGAAGTAAAAATCTGAAACGCGATGATTTATCTGTTATGTAGTTATTGAGAAGCCACATCAGCCACTGTAATTTACGACAAGTTAGATAAGTAATTAAAGATAATTGAGGGTCACTGTAGACTATTTTGATTGTTTTTCTCTTTTGTGAAACTTAATTTAAACCTAGATTATAGATGAGATATGACATAGGTCATCCTTCTGTCCATTGTAGAACTTGGAAACCCATTCAGGGAATATTCGTTCACATTTTTGTTGAACGCAGTTGGTTTTTACCATCCTGTATTAAAACATTTCCTTTTATCAATAGTGCAATTTATAAAAGATGTTTTGTGAGTAGAATAAAATTTCCAATGGTAAATTTAACTGCTTTTTGGACGTTATTTTACCAGCTAACTAAAAGTAGGAAAGCCTTGAACCCCTTCCACTAAATTTAGTTAGTATTAAGATTCTTTTACAGGGAGTGCAGTGGAGCTGACGCTGAGATCATTTAGTATTTGGTTATATCATCGCAGGTCTCACTGAACTCTTCTGAATTCTACATGTCATGTGTGGTCTGGCGTCTCCTTACCAGCAACAGGTCCCAGGTTCAAACTAGTCAATTCCCTAAAAAACACGCTCAGAGCGTCGTTGCGCGAAAGTGGTAGGGAGACACGATATAGAACAAACAGACACCACCATGAATGTTTAGAGGCATACATTTTTTCCTATAACAGATAGCTGCGCTGGCATTGTGAAACTGAGTTAGGTACTGTAATTGTAGTATCAACTAAAATTACAACCAAGAGGATAGGTTCGCATAATATAAGTTCCTGGAACTTCTTTCAGCTTCATTACTACAGATTTCTGACATAATTAAAAATACTTTGGAAAATTATTATTTCATCGTGTTTTGGTTGTGCATGTTTTGGAGATATTGGGAGGATGCGTGGAGGACATATCTAAAGTGAGAATGTGGTATTATATTAAAAGTACGCAAATGAAAGTTGCTATGCAAGAGGGAAATTTGTGACGTATATCAGAATGACCTTGATTTCGTAAAGGGCAGCCTAAAAGGTCTTGAGCACTAAATTTATTAGTAATTTATTTTGTAGAAAGGAGTCATATTTTGTTTTCATTAACTTTTGTTTAATTTCGAAATTTTGGGATTTCTAGTCTAAATTTCTTGTGGTAACAATATTACCTGACATTAAAAATATCGTCAGTATAGAAGTGCTCGAGATGATCTCATTGGCTGTTTAACATACTAGCTAACAGCAATTCTGCATTTCCAGCTGGTTTGAGTAGGGATTTGTGCCTCAGATCTATGAGTCGATGTAGTCGCTCGGGAGCCGTCTTCTAGTTAATACTTATGGTGAATCTCGCTGGTCAAAATTGTGCCAAAACGAAAAAATTCGCGCCGTTTATCGGCTCTCACGTCGTTGACGAAGAGCGACTACAGTGGTGAGTATCTTGTGAAAGTTTGTTTGAGCCTCATGAGTGGTTTATTTAGGGAAATACTCGTGTGTGAACATTTCGTGTTATCCATAATCTCCGCGTGGTGAGTATCGTGTAGATAACATTACGGCGAGCATTTCTTTGCAAGAAGTCTGCTGAACGATTGAGAGTTAACTCGCAAGTAGTCGCGAGTCAGTGACTGTTTAGGACGTTCAGAATATCGGGTCAGACTAAATATATTCTGGCTGCTCTTGGGTGTGAACTTGTTGCAGAGACACTCAGTAACATTGTATAATTAACGTCGGGATATTAAATACGGACTTGATTTTCTGTGTTTTGAAGAGAACAAACCAATTAAAAGCAAAATTTTTATAAATTTTCAAACGACTCCTGCAAGAATCCTGAATGCCCGATAGTTTAACTAATTTTCACATGTGGCCCATTGACTGGAGTTACGTGGCCTTTGCGTAGTAGGTATTTAGTCAACGCTGCTTTTTCGGAAAAACCAGTATCTACCACCGCAGAGTCGAGGGGCAGACAACCTGGAGCCTATGCACGTAGGTGGACAGATTGTTTAAAGGATAGTGAGACAGCACAACCCGCCCCGCCACAGTTATGTCCTGTGAACCGGTCCCTCCATCCTGACAGTGGTCTCCGTATGTTCCTTTGTTCGCTGTTTCTGCAGATAACGTCATCATACTTTTTCTTATCTTTTTGTCTCAGTTTTCGTGATTGACCAATCCTATGTAATAACTCTATTTTTAAATTTGCTTCCTTTATGAAGTTTTATTGTAACACCCCACCAGTCACTTATCTTGTTTTGGTGTGTGTTCACCCGAGGTAATTAACTAACTGATCAACAGAGAGTGCAGAACTGCCGCAATGTCAGGTAACACAAAGAAAGTAACAACGCCCTGTGACTCCTGATTGAACTGCGGTGGCATTGTTGACATTAATTGATTCAGAATTGATGCCTTTTAATTAAAAGGGGGTGCACATTGATGTTATATTTAGCTGTTGAACACCAGATGCAAATGTTGAACATAAAATTAATTAAGAAAGTGACTTGGGATTTCAACTACTTGATTGAAAGCAGATGCAGTCGATTAGCACAAATTTATTTTAACTCACGACCTTCAGTCATCACACTACATGACTCTCCTAACAGGCAGTGGTAATAAATTGCGTTTGCGTGGAGTAAAGCGCAGTAAATGAAAAGTAATTTCTATCGACTGACACAGGTGTAATGCGAAGTGCGAGAAGAATTTTACAATACACAGCTCATGAAACCCTCGTGGAAACTTTGCCAGCGTGATACAACAAATTAATCAGTGGCCTAACTCAAGCCAGAGTGGGCGCAATATCACCGAATTCAGCGTGGCGGGGCGTCATTGTTATGCAGACATTGGCCGGCCTCGTGGTGCTGCAAGGCTGCGCTCGTCTATTCACTCATAGCTATCTTGCTCAGTACATAGCTAAACGAAAACTTTCTATCTCGAAGCTCAATCGTTCAATTTGCTAAGTCCTAAACTGCAGAGATGCTCACTCTCTCTCAGGCAAGCTGAGTAAAGAACGCCACGTCCACACACTAGGCAAGCTGGGAATGGAGGACCTCTACGAAGACTTCTGCCAGTCCGCTCTTCACCTCGTTTTCCCCTCCAGCAAAATCACTTACGCCAATTGCAGCACAAGTCGCTTTATTTATGCATCGCTTCCCAGCGCCGACCAATGCCTGCTCTGGGAACTGAACAAATTCCCACAAAATTTCTGTTCCTCTCAACTTCTGCTATTTAGCTCCTCTAAAGCCACCCATCAAAGTTAGGGTCTGCACCAAACACCAATTTTTCGGGAATTCTGTCTCCCGGGAGAGTACTTCAAATTCCTTGGTCCTATGTTCCCATCGAAGGCCAGCGTATTTCATTCTGTCACTCTTTACCTGATTTACTTCAGACTCTGCGGACAGTGAATTCAGCGTGAAGTTGCTATAGTCACGAACACGCATATTGTGACCTCTCTTGACCGCTCCACCATAGCTTTGCACGGCTTTCTCGCATGTTTCACTGTAAACAGGAAGACAGACATTTATCAACAGGTGTACAAGTTCTCTGTCAGCTTCTCGCTACACCAGCATGGGGTCAACTACCGCCCTTCACTGTCATTCATCCCAAGGCAGCTGGAGGCCACGCCCTGGTAACACTTTCTCAGTTTGAGCAGTCCTAAGCTGCATATTGTCGCTTCCCTTCCCTGCTCCCCAGCCCGGCTGTGGTCAACTGGAATACTTCCCTGTGATAAACTAGCCTCTGGCATATCAATGCGTTTCTACAAAGTTTTCATGTCGCGTAAATTACTTTAAAACCATGGCCCAACATTAATTATTCCAATACGTCCTGTACAAGATGCGTTGTGCCTTGTCAGTCATTTTTGTTCAGCCCTACTGTTCACTCAACATGAGTTTGGTAATCTTTAATGAAGTCATGAAAGGGGCATAGTTCTTGCCATCTTACAGTATAGTTGAAAGATTTGAGTGTTTGGGAATGGATGTGCATTCAAAACGCCCATTGTAAATCTTGTACTATAGTACTCCAACGGTATGTAAAAGGGAACACCTGTCCCGGTGACATATATCTCGATACTCACGAACAGATGGTCTCACAGTTTCGTGGCTTCCCGGAAATTATCGCTCGCTAGCTGCGTCCCCTCACGGCGACGTCCGAGACGGAGGGTTTCTAGCTATCCCCGGCGAGGTATCCTCGTGGTTATGAAATGAAGCGCCCATGTATTTGATAGCCTGTAATTGCAGGTTGCGCCCACCCGCAGTCCCACCAACCGCCGGGTGAGCTAGGGGCCAGGTGAAATGAAGGCATCAGCGACCCGCGCTGACCGCCGCCCCTGCTCACCGCCGATGGTCCGCAGGGCCGCTGCTTTACTGCGCTGACCTGCGCGACCCGGCGGCTCTGTGTCTGGCGCACTGGCCGGGCCAGCTAACTGCTCGTAATTGATGCTCCACCTGACCGCGACGTTCCCACAGGGCACAACGTACGGCCCAGCGGTTCGATTCCAAAAGACCGGCTTTCCAGCTCCAGACGGAGAAACGCACGTCTTATTTATGCTCATAACGCAGCTTCGCAGACGGTTTATAGCGCTTGCGTGGGTAAGCGAACCTGGTTTGCAACGTCAGGGTCGAATGTTGCTGTTGCTTCATCCAGCGGTAGCGAATTAGGTACATTTACTTTATAGTTGACCCTCGAAACGACAGTGTCTCTACAGATTAAAGAGCTCTATCATTAAGGCTAAATTGAATAAACTGCTATCTGGATGGACACGTTGTGTCAACTGAAACTCTCGATGCCAGATAATGTTCTTGTACAGTAGAAAGCAGCGTCCCAGTTCATCTACATCATACTCCGCAAGGCACCTAATGGTGTGTAGCGAAGGGTGCTTTCGGTACCACCATCTGATCCCTCCAATAGTGCGTGGGAAGAATGATTGTCTGTATTGGCTCCAATTTCTAGAATTTTCCCCTTCTGGTCAATACCCGAGATGTAAGTGGGGGGAAGTAACATGTCTTCCAACTCCTCCTGTAAAGTGCTGTCCCGATATTTCAATAGTAAATCTCTCCTTGGTGCACAACGCGTCTCTTGTAACGTCTGCCAGTAGATTTTGTTTAGCGTCTATGTAACGCTCTCTCGCCAGGTAAACGATCTCGTGGCGAAAGACACAGCTCTTCGTTGGATCTTCTCTGTCTCCTCTATCAGTCTTACCTGATATGGACCCCAGATAGGTGAACAATAGTCAAGAATCGAGCGAACAAGCGTCTTATAAGCCACTTCTTTCATGGATGAGTCACATTTCTGTAAGATTCTTCCGATGAATCTGAGTCTCGTGTCTGCTTTTCCCATTATCTGTTGTATGTGGTCATTACGCTCTGGATAGTTACGCCTAGATATTTTACGGCAGTCTCCAGCTGTTTGTCATCAATAGTGTAGCTCTACAGTAGTGGATACCTTTTCCTATGTATGCGCAATATGTTGTGTTGGCAGAAGAGCCAACAGCGTGTTACTAGAGGAGGCCGAAGTGCACGCGTTTTAGCTCACGCAGGCTGGCGTGAGGAGGGAATGAAGTATACTGACGTGCGGTCTGGAACATGACAAGGAATGAGAATTCAGAAGGCGGACGTAATTAGTTTGATACTTAACTTTAATCCATTAATGATAAACGTCGCTCTTGACGGTACACGATTCACAATCTTATCTGTTCAGAATACATTGTAGTAACTGAATATGGCGCCTTGCTAGGTCGTAGCAAATGACGTAGCTGAAGGCTATGCTAAACTGTCGTCTCTGCAAATGAGAGCGTATGTACAGTATACAGTGAACCATCGCTAGCAAAGTCGGCTGTACAACTGGGGCGAGTGCTGGGGAGTCTCTCTGGACTAGACCTGCCGTGTGGCGGCGCTCGGTCTGCAATCACTGATAGTGGCGACACGCTGGTCCGACGTATACTAACGGACCGCGGCCGATTTAAACGCTACCACCTAGCAAAGGTGGTGTCTGGCGGGGACACCACGTGTTATATTTATTTACGTTCAGGGTCAATTGCGCAATTCATCAACTGTCTACAGGTCGTTCTCCCAATTCTTACTATCTTCTGGCGTTGCTACTTTGGTATAGACAACTGCATCATCTGAGAATAGCCTCAAAGAGCATCCGACGCTTTCTAGTAGATCATTTATATAAATTGTAAACAACAACGGCCCTATCACACTTCCCTGTGGTATTCCGAATATTACCTTTACGTCTATCGATTTTGTTCCGTTAAGAGCGACGTGTTCTATCTGCAAGGAAGTCTCGAATGCAGTCGCAGGTCTGCGCCGATACTCTTTAAGCTCGTATTTCTTTTCATTAAAGGGCAATGCGGGACGGTGTTAAATGCCTTACTGAATTCAAGGAACCCGTCATCAACCTGAGCACCGTTGTCCACTGCGCTGTGGATCTCATGGAGGTACAGAGCGAGCTGAGTTTCGCAGGATCTCTATTTACGGAATCCATGTTGATTTTTATAGAGGAGATGTTCATTTTCCAAAGACGTCATAATTCTTTAGCATGAAACTTGTTCCATAATTCTACAACAGATTGACGTCAACGATACAGGTCTATAATTGCCTGGGTCTGTTTACGGCCTTTCTAAAAAACGGGAATCACCTGCCCTTTTCTCCAGTCGTTAGGTACCTTTCGTTGCTGCAGTGATCTATGATAAGTTACTGCTAGATGGGGAGCAAGTTCTTTCGCGTAATCTTTATAGAGTCTTACAGGTATCTCATCTGGTCCCGAAGCCTTTCCACTACAGTTCTGGACCAGAGAGCAAGCTCGTCATAAATCTAAAAGTAGATCATGCAAGCCGAAGGTGTACAGAGTTCTTAGTGCAACCGATTACTCAATTTGGCCACTGAGCACAATGATAATGCTATCACAGTGAGAACAACACGTTAGGTGTCTTCCAGAAAATATTTATTATTAGTGGGTCACTTAACAACGAAAAAGTAGGAGAATGTGAAGGATGTTGTAGTCTCAGTCAAGACTGAGATCAACAAATATGTATTTACGTGGAATCTGGATTCCTTCCTGTGCTTCTGTCAGACAGCCACAAACAATAATCTTTGACGACTTCACCGTACATTTCCTAAAGGATTGTAATAGGAAAAATGATCTGCAAATCGTATTTGGATCCCACAATTTGATCTCAGTAACTAACTTTCGAACAGGTGTCGGATTAAGCCAATAGGAAATAATTGATAATGTCTTCTTTGGAGAAGCTCAAAGCAAGAAAATAACTCTTTACACCGTTACAGACGGTCTCTCGGATTATGTTTAACAGTCAGTCAGGATCAGTAACGAGAATCTTACAGTATAAATAGTGCTCAGTGGGAATCAGAATAATTAATAACTCCAGGACAAATGTTTTCAAAAGTTGTTTACAAGAGATAACGTGGGATGAAATTTAAAATAAGCCAAATGCTAAAATAAAATTTAATCTATACCATAGTAAAATCATTTCTATATATCAAAATAACTTCCCACATAAGTTAATGAGAAAAGTTATTGAATAGCAAAGTAAAAAACCGTGCACCACTAGACGAATTAAAGTATCTTGTGAAAGGAAAGGAGAAATGTATCTCTCGGGAAGAACAAGAAGAGATCATGAAGCAATTGCACACAACAAAGACTACTCAAAATTATTAAAAAATGTTATTAAAAGTCAAGCAACACGCACATAATGTCAGAAATCAGTAATTCCAAAAGCAGGCAACAGACTATATGGAATGTAGTGAAACTAGAGAGAGGACAGCCAGCCACAGAGCACGGTAACATCACTACTGAGCTGAATGAAATGAGTCACACGTAGAAAATGTATTTAATAATATTTTATTAAATATTGTTGGAAATACAGGAACGAAAAGTTGAAGAGAAGAAGTAACTCTCATAAAACTGAATCACACGAACGTACCTTAAATTTCTCCTTCTGATATTAAGAAAACTATACATTCTCTCAAAATTAATGACTCATCTGACTTTGATGGTATTTCCAATAGACTGCTTAAGATCTGTTCCCCTATAATAAGCCCTGTCTTATTTCAAATAAGTAACGCATCACTAGATCCGTGCACCTTTTTAGTGAGACTGAAATGTGCCGATGTCACTCCCTATTTAAGACAGATTGTAGGAGATATATCAATAACTGCCGACCTGTTTCACTGCTGACGTTCTTTTCCAAAGTTTTTGAGTGACGCATTGAAGAATACAAATAGGAGTATTGCACAGTCGCTATATTGGTCACTAAATGAGAAGCGACCAGCTGATAAACCTACGACTTTACCTGACGCGTTTCATGTGGAATCCATCATCAGACTGTCCTGGACGTCTTGATCATATATGTAAATATGGTATGCAACAAACAACGCTGTCACGGTTGAATCGTTTCCTCGCTTCTGCATTCCTCTTGACAACAAACAAACCGTGTGTCTCTGCGTACCCGAGCCAGCTTCCGACCTGGAGCGAAATGTAGGGTGGCTGGAGTTGAACTTCCGCTCCTTGGGACAACCCCGATGCAAAACGAGTGGTCGCAGAACAATGAAATTTACTGGAAACATTCCTAAGTGTATGGGGAATACAAATATCGAATAAACCATGTAAAGGAACACATTTTATTGTCGACATGAGGGGGTCAAATTGTTAACTGAGGAAATTAGCGAACTCTAGGCTTAAAAAGTCACGGTCGCAAAATACTAAGACCTCTACAGACGAATGGAAAAACTGGTAGAAGAAGACCTCGGGGGGTATCCGTTTGGATTCCGTAGAAATGTAGGAATACGTGAGGCAATGCTGACTCTACGACTACCTTAGAAGATAGGTTAAGGAAAGGGAAACCAACGTTTACAGCATTTGTAGACTTACAGAAAGTTTTGACAGTGTTGAATGGAACACACTCTTCAAATTCTGAAGGTGGCAGGTATAAAATACAGAGAGCGATAGGCTATTTACAATTTGTACAGAAATCAGATCTTAGTTTCAAGACTCGAGGGGCACGAAAGGGAAGCGGTGGTAGAGAAGGGAGTGAAACAGGGCTTAGCCTATCCCCGATGTTATTGAATCTGTATACTGAGCAAGCAGTAAAGGGAACAAAAGAAAAATCTGGAGTAGGAATTACTGATCAGGGAGAAGAAATGAAAACCCTGAGGTTTGCTGATGACGTTGCAAAGGACTCTTGAATGGAATAGGAAGTGTCTTGAAAAGAGGATATAAGATGAACATCAACAAAAGCAAAAAGAGGGTAGTGGAATGTAGTCGAATTATATCAGCTGATGCCGAGGGAATTAGATTAGGAAATGAGACAAGTAGTAGATGAGTTTTGGTATTTGGGAAGGAAACAGGCTAGCGATGCAAGGAAAGCGTTCCTGAGGAAGTGAAATTCGTTAACATCGAGTATATATTTTAGTGTCAGGAAGCCTTTTCTGAAAGTATTTTTATGGAGTGTAGCTATGTATGGAAGTGAAACATGGACGATAAAAAGTTTAGACAAGAATAGAATAGAAGCTTTCGAAATATGGTGCTACAGAAGAATGCTGAAGATTAGATGGATAGATCACGTAACTAATGACGAGGTACTGAAGAGAATTGGGGAGAACAGGAGCTTGTGGTACAACTTAACTAGAAGAAGGGATTGGTTGGTAGGGCATGTTCCAAGGCATCAACGGATCACCAATTTAGAAAAACGGGTAAGAATGGAAGGTAAAAAAGCTAGCTGGAGACCAATGGATGGGTACATTAAGCAGATTCTGACGGCTATAGATTGCAGGAGCTAACCTGAAATGAAGAGGCTTGGACAGGACAGAGAAGGATGGAGAGCCACATCATCAAACCAGTCTCTGTACTGAAGACCACAACAACAGTACCGGCTTTACGTTCCAGATTACAAATGTTTTGGAAAGTGATGATCACTTGTATTCAAGAGATTCAGGAAATTTGTACAGACACCGTTCCAAAATTGTTCGCAGCACTTTTCAAAAGGTAGACCATGGACTGCTCAGCTGTTGTGACACAGCTCGTGCACCGTTTGAAGATGGCACGTTGCGTTCAGCATTCTCAATTTCTTTCATCTCTTGTGGAGCAGTTGGCCATGGGCCTCTCCCAGAAGCGATTCCCAGATCACCAGCTACTTCGAACTTCCGAATCATGTCCCAAAACACCGGTGAGGAAAGAGGACCTCTCCTTATCCCTTCAATGAGTCGATAATCTCAGAGAGCAGGAGCGCTATTGGTGTTCTTTTGATAAAACAGCTTTACGAGTAAAGCTCTGGTCGTCTTGTCCAGACTCACGTTAACTGTAATGCACACTGGTGCTTGTGTGTCAGTCATGTGTCGCCGTAACAGTACCGCCGCCCCACGGCAAGTCATGACGAATATCACTACTCACAGTGCGAATTCCACAGCACACAGCGTGAACACCATTCCCATGGGTATCCAAACGGTAAATACACTCCTGAAAATTGAAATAAGAACACCGTGAATTCATTGTCCCAGGAAGGGGAAAATTTATTGACACATTCCTGGGGTCAGATACATCACATGATCACACTGACAGAACCACAGGCACATAGACACAGGCAACAGAGCATGCACAATGTCGGCACTAGTACAGTGTATATCCACCTTTCGCAGCAATCAAGGCTGCTATTCTCCCATGGAGACGATCGTAGAGATGCTGGATGTAGTCCTGTGGAACGGCTTGCCATGCCATTTCCACCTGGCGCCTCAGTTGGACCAGCGTTCGTGCTGGACGTGCAGACCGCGTGAGACGACGCTTCATCCAGTCCCAAACATGCTCAATGGGGGAGATCTTGCTGGCCAGGGTAGTTGACTTACACCTTCTAGAGCACGTTGGGTGGCACGGGATACATGCGGACGTGCATTGTCCTGTTGGAACAGCAAGTTCCCTTGCCGGTCAAGGAATGGTAGAACGATGGGTTCGATGACGGTTTGGATGTACCGTGCACTATTCAGTGTCCCCTCGACGATCACCAGAGGTGTACGGCCAGTGTAGGAGATCGCTCCCCACACCATGATGCCGGGTGTTGGCCCTGTGTGCCTCGGTCGTATGCAGTCCTGATTGTGGCGCTCACCTGCACGGCGCCATACACGCATACGACCATCATTGGCACCATGGCAGAAGCGACTTTCATCGCTGAAGACGACACGTCTCCATTCGTCCCTCCATTCACGCCTGTCGCGACACCACTGGAGGCGGGCTGCACGATGTTGGGGCGTGAGCGGAAGACGGCCTAACGGTGTGCGGGACCGTAGCCCAGCTTCATGGAGGCGGTTGCGAATGGTCCTCGCCGATACCCCAGGAGCAAGAGTGTCCCTAATTTGCTGGGAAGTGGCGGTGCGGTCCCCTACGGCACTGCGTAGGATCCTACGGTCTTGGCGTGCATCCGTGCGTCGCTGCGGTCCGGTCCCAGGTCGACGGGCACGTGCACCTTCCGCCGACCACTGGCGACAACATCGATGTACTGTGGAGACCTCACGCCCCACGTGTTGAGCAATTCGGCGGTACGTCCACCCGGCCTCCCGCATGCCCACTATACGCCCTCGCTCAAAGTCCGTCAACTGCACATACGGTTCACGTCCACGCTGTCGCGGCATGCTACCAGTGTTAAAGACTGCGATGGAGCTCCGTATGCCACGGCAAACTGGCTGACACTGGCGGCGGCGGTGCACAAATGCTGCGCAGCTAGCGCCATTCGACGGCCAACACCGCGCTTCCTGGTGTGTCCGCTGTGCCGTGCGTGTTATCATTGCTTATACAGCCCTCTCGCAGTGTCCGGAGAAAGTATGGTGGGTCTGACACACCGGTGTCAATGTGTTCTATTTTCCATTTCCAGGAGTGTAGTTTTCCGTCTACACTGTCTCCAGTAGCGGAAATTCATTTATAACTGCGATATTGCGTCAGTTGACTTAACACTGCACCGCTATACTGGGTGTTACAAAAAGGTACGGCCAAACTTCCAGGAAACATGCCTCACACGCAAAGACGGAAAATATGTTATGTGGACATGCCATGTCCATTATAATTATCCGGGCTGTTATGCCGTGGTCGGTTCATGATTTCTGTGATGAGCTACGGTCCCCCTTGAAGATGTCTCCCGCAGTCGGAGACGGAACGTTGGGAATCACGACAGAATTCACCAACCGACCACGGTATAACAGCCCGGATAATTATAATGGATATGATATTTCCGGCCGTGGAAGTCTACATTTTAGTATACGGACATGTGTCCGGCAAGACTTACTTTCCACGTTAGAGCCCATTTTATTACTTATCTTCAAATCACATTAATCATGGAATGGAAACACACAACAGCAGAACGTACCAGCGTGACTTCAAACACTTTGTTACAGGAAATGTTCAAAATGTCCTCCGTTAGGGAGGATACATGCATCCATCTTCCGTCGCATGGAATCACTGATGCCCTGATGCAGCCCTGGAGAATGGCGTATTGTATCACAGCCGTCCACAATACGAGCACGAAGAGTCTTTGCACTTGGTACCGGGGTTGCGTAGACAAGAGCTTTCAAATGCCGCCATAAATGAAAGTCAAGAGGGTTGAGGTAAGGAGAGCGTGGAGGCCATGAAATTGGTCCGCTCTACCAATCCATTGGTCACCGAATCTGTTGTTGAGAAGCGTACGAACACATCGACTGAAATGTGCAGGAGCTCCATCGTGCATGAACCACATTTTGTGTCGTACTTGTAAAGGCACATGTTCTAGCAGCACAGGTAGAGCATCCCGTATGAAATCATGATAACGCGCTGCATTGAGCGTAGGTGGAAGAACATGGGGCCCAATCGAGACATCACCAACAGTACCTGCCCAAACGTTCACAGAAAATCTGTGTTGATGACGTGATTGCACAATTTCATGCGGATTCTCGTCAGCCCGCACATCTTGATTGTGAAAATTTACAATTTGATCACGTTGCAATGTAGCCTCATCCGTAGCGAGAACATTTGCACTGAAATGAGGATTGACACATTGTTGAATGAACCATTCGCAAGAATTGTACCCGTGGAGGCCAATCAGCTGCTGATAGTGCCTGCACACGCTGCACACGGTACGGAAACCACTGGTTCTCCCGTAGCACTCTCCATACAGTGACGTGGTCAACGTTACCTTGTACAGCAGCAACCTTTCTGACGCTGACATTAGAGTTATTGTCAACTGCACGAAGAATTGCCTCGTCCATTGCAGGTATCCTCGTCGTTCTAGGTCGTCCCCAGTCGTGAGTCATAGGCTGAAATGTTCCGGGCTCCCTAAGACGTTCTGGAAATATGTCTCGATACAAACGTACCGCGCCGCGGCTATTGGCCTGTGCTAATCCATACATCAAGTGGGCATCTGCCAACTCCGCATTTGTAAACATTGCACTGACTGCAAAACCAGGTTCGTAATGAACACTAACCTGTTGATGCTACGTACTGATGTGCTTGTTGCTAGTACTGTAGAGGAATGAGTCGCATGTCAACACAAGCACCGAAGTCAACATTACCTTCCTTCAATTGGGCCAACGGGCGGTGAATCGAGGAAATACAGTACATACTGCCGAAACTAAAATGAGCTCTAACATGGAAATTAAGCGTTTCCGGACACATGTCCACATACCATCTTTTCTTTATTTGTGCGTGAGAAATGTTTCCCGAAAGTTTGGTCGTACCTTTTTGCAACACTCTGTATGCGATAAAGAGGAATCAAGGCTGAGAGTGAGTTAACCGTGTTATGCAGACAAGGGCAGGGACTGATTTGACAACGGCGGCAACAGCTTGGCCAATGTGGCCACGGCGGGGCAGGGTGTGCTGGCCGCGTGCGGACCAAGGCTCGGCCGAGACAGGCTTCGGTCGGTCCTTCGTGAAAGTACCTTTGGTACAACGCGACACTTTATTTGGTGCTGCGGCGCGGCGTTTTTCAGCGGGCACAACTATCTTCATTTCGGCTGAATCGTGGCGTAAGCGCTGTCAACCCTTCCCTATTTGTTTCTGGAATGAATGACGTTCACATGTCCAGTGGCTGTTTACACGAAAAGAGAGTCTAGCATTCTACCGTCGGAAGCCATTAAAAATGAATATGAACTGCAGGAAAGGAATGATACAGTGTGGAGAAAAACTATTTCTGGAATTTTTAACCCTGGATAGCTGATGCCAATAAGAACCGAAATTACTAATTGTTGTGCAGGTCGACAGCACACAATTTTTAAACTACGGAAACTTGGCCGCAGTACCCAGGTACTCATCAGCATTTAATTCCTTCTTTTTTCTCGTACTCAAAACAAATGGCATATTTGGAACAAGACTACCATAAGACTGTTTAGCCAATAGTCCTGTAGTCTCAGAAATACTCCATGTCAGAATGTTGGCATCAGAAAAAGCTTCAAGGCCACCATAATCTGCTTGATTGCCCCATACAACACCAAGTGTGAGGCAAGTACTACCTCCAAACACTGCTTGTACATCACAGGTAAAGTTGAGATGGAGTCCACGAAAAACATTGGGACCTCCAATCAACTGCTGTTTATTAAATTGACCAGCAAGGTCAATATCAATAGCTTTCAAACTGCGATAGACAGGTACACTGCGCCGCCAGCGACGACGCCATGCACGTCGCAGAGGCATTGCTGCGGTACGTTAATTCCCGGGTGCTCTGGGCAATAACGCATGACCGCGAATGTTTCGCCTGAGAGCGCGATGTATCGAAGGCGTCCCGCACGCTCGGTGGTAGCGCGCCAACCTTCCACTCTGGGTGCCTGGGGGCGAGTCCACTGGGTCCCACGGTCAATCGGAGCCCGTGGTGCCAAGTTTACGTAGTTTAAAAATGTTGCGTTGTCGACATGCACAACAATTAGTAATTTCGGTTCTTATTGGCGCCAACTATCCAGGGTTAAGATTTCGTGACACAGTTTTTCTCCATCCTGTATATTATGCAGTCGCATAAGCGACGGGTATTGCAAAGGTGCTATGAAACGGTATTGCAGTATCGTGGAGTAAGAGTTTAAAGATTTAATTCACACTGAAAAACCAAATTATTACAACGCTCGACAGACGGGATTCATTATTCGGTGCATCAAGAACACTTTGTGCTGAATTTGCAGGCACGAAGCACGTGAAGAAATTACTGGTACGAATAGTTAAATTTCTCAAGTCGCACACGTTTTTCTACTGGTAGTTCCTACAGTTGTCGATTAAACTGAACTGTACAGTATGTTGATTAAATCAAAGGGCATACCTGGTACCATTTTTTTGTTTAAAACGCGCTGTTGAGTTCGTGTAAGAAAAGGAAGTGCAGGAAGGAAAATTGGGTCATCTGAAATGGATTGCAGACCTCGCATTATAAATCGATTTCACTGCTAACTGCCAACAGTAAGATACCGGAAGATCAAAAACAACTTATTTCTGATTGTACCTCAAAAGGAAATCGCGTCATGGAAGAGACACATTCTGACAAACAGAGTCCAGTTTTCTAAGCTCAGTGCTGTTAAAACAACCGCGAGGTTTAAAGAATTCGTTGCAGCCTTGAGTGGATTACAAGGATAGTTTCTTAAACGTTTTGAGCACTGCCAATCTTATACAAGCTTCGAGTTGTTTTCGAGACCCCTTGCTATTTCAGTTGAGAGTGTGCCTGTGCATTTGTAGATATAACTCACTGACCTGCAATGTAATTCTCGTTTCAGAGATCAATCCTTTTACGTTAAAACTGTCAAGGACTTCTACGTTGCTTTCCTCAGGTCGAGTTTCCACGTCTCCATAAAGAGGTTGCAAAATGGCTATAATATTTCGATCGACAGATTTATCTGAAAGATATTTTCTCGCTTATGAAAGTATATAAGTTGTGATTACTTGGCAACTTGAGTCTGAACATCTGTGAAACTCTCTGCGTCTGTCAAAACGCTGACAGTTTGTATCAGATAAAAATTATATTATCTATCAGCGCGCCAAAACTAATTAACTAGTAGTGATGAGTTCTTTTTGATGTATGCTGATGAGAAACGTGAAATAAAAAGCCAAGCCGTCTACGCGTCGCAGTTTATGCCTCTTGCCCCTCCCCCACGTTCAGACAGCGTGGCGTGGTGGTGGGGGAAGGTTCAGTGGTGTGGCACTCGTGCCAGGGCACAGATCGTGAACCGAATTCTTGGTCAACACTGACCTACGCAATACGTGACCAATCACCTCCAACCAGCAGTGATACATTTTCCAGTATTGCACCCAGATTGCAGCAGTGTTGATGGAAAAACTGTAGTGGTCACACATTGCCATCAAAGTATGACTCTCCTAAACGCACCTTTAATCACGTGAATAATATAGCTGGAAACTGTTAGCAAAGGCAGCACTGATGTACATTTACACTCGTATAACCTTGGCGGAGTGTGCAAGGTGTCAGGTACCTACGTAACTAATGATGGGAAGGTTCCTTTGGAAGGGCACGGCAGGTTTTTTTCCGCAATCCGTCCCTATTCTCTGTTCCTAGTTAAACCCTAACCATCCCACTATTCCTCGTTCCACTCGCCGCTAGCTGTGCTAAGCCCAGCGTATTCTATATCTATCTACATCTACATCCATACTCCGTAAGCCACTTGGTGGTGTGTGGCGGAGGGTACTTTGAGTACCTCTATCTGTTCTCCGTTCTATTCCAGTCTCGCATTGTTTGTGGAAAGAAGGATTGTCGGTATGCCTCTGTGTGGGCTCTAATCTCTCTGATTTTATCCTCTTCGCGAGATATGCGTAGGAGGGAGCAATATACTGCTTGACTCCTCGGTGAAGGTATGTTCTCAAAAATTTCAACAAAAGCCCGTTCCGAGCTACTGAGCGTCACTCCTGCAAAGTCTTCCACTGGAGTTTATCTATCATCTCCGTAACGCTTTCGAGATTACCAAATGATCCTGTAACGAAGCGTGCTGCTCTCCGTTGGATCTTCTCTGTCTCTTCTATCAACCCTATCTGGTACGCAGCGGTGAGGAATATTCAGGCAGTGGGCGAACAAGTGTACTGTAACCTACTTCCTTTGTTTTCGGATTGGATATCCTTAGGACTCTTCCAATGAATCTCAGTCTGGCATCTGCTTTACCGACGATCAACTTTATGTGATCGTTATGTTTTAAATCACTCCAAATGCGTACTCCCAGATAATTTGTGGAATTAACTGCTTCCAGTTGCTGACCTGCTATTTTGTAGCTAAATGATAAGGGATCTTTTTTTCTGTGTATTTGCAGCACATTACACTTGTCTATATTGAGATTTAATTGACATTCTCTGCACCATGCGTCAGTTCGTTGCAGATCCTCCTGCATTTCAGTACAATTTTCCATTGTTACAAGCTCTCGATATACCACAGCACCATTCGCAAAAAGCCTCAGTGAAATTCCGATGTCATCCACAAGGTCATTTATGTATATTGTGAATAGCAACGGTCCTACAACACTCCCCTGAGGCACACCTGCAATCACTCTTACTTCGGAAGACTTCTCTCCATTGAGAATGATAAGCTGCGTTTTGTTATATAGGAACTCTTCAATCCAATCACACAATATTTCTGATAGTACATATGCTCTTTGTTCATTAAACAACTGTGGGGAACTGTATCGGACGCCTTGCGGAAGTCAAGAAACACGGCATCTACCTGGGGACCCGTGTCTATGGCCCTCTGAGTCTCGTGGACGAATAGCGCGAGCTGGGTTTCACACGACCGTCTTTTTCGAAACCTATGCTGATTGCTACAGAGTAGATTTCTAGTCTCTAGAAAAGTCATTGTACTCGAACATAAGTGTTCCAAAATTCTACTACAGATGGACGTTAGAGATATAGGTTTATAGTTATGCACATCTGTTCGACGTCCCTTCTTAAAAACGGTTATGACCTGTGCCCCTTTTCCAAGCCTTTGGAACGCTACGCTCTTCTAGAGACCTACGGTACACCGCTTCAGGAAGGGAAGGGGGGGGGGGGGGCGCAAGTTCCTTCGCGTATTCTGTGTATACTCGAATTGTTTCCGATTGTATCTGTGTACTCTGTGTAAAATCGAATTGTTTCCGACTGTATCGTTAGGAGCACTCTGCTCGGTATATGCGAGAGGAAATAGTACAAGGTTGTTACCTCTCTTATTATTGAACGTATGCCCTCGACAGTTTTGCCCTATAATGATTATCTCCGTAACCGTCATGCAACTGCTAAATCGGCTGCGTGACGAATCTTTCTCCTCTATTTTCACGATTTTTTATGAGTATGTGCTTCAAATTGACGAACTATCTAAATCACGAATTGACTAAGAAGATCGCTCGACCACCCAGTGCCAACTGCACGTTTGTTCTAAATGTAGAAAAATGT
Organism: Schistocerca gregaria; assembly: GCF_023897955.1. Lineage (NCBI taxonomy): Eukaryota > Metazoa > Arthropoda > Insecta > Orthoptera > Acrididae > Schistocerca > Schistocerca gregaria. The sequence continues at coordinate 125,786,846 of NC_064928.1, read as the reverse complement.
ATGTACTGTAATGCAGCTGAGAAAGAAAACCAGTCCGGTAATGTTCGAAACGCCATTGGTAGTGTCTTGTTTGACAGAGTCGCTTTGATTAAATATCCGGGCTTAACTCTGCAAAGCAGTATGAAATGGAACAAGCATGTAAGGAGTGTAGTGGAGAAGGCGAATGGTCGACTCCAGTTTAGTAGGAAAATTTTAGGAAAGTGTAGTTCATCTGTAAAAGCGACACCGAGGCAGGTGGCGCAGTGGTTAGCACACTGGACTCACATTCAGGAGGACGACAGTTCAAAAACGCGTCCGGACATCCTTATTTAGTAGGTTTTCCGTGACTTCCCTAAGCCGCTTCAGGCAAATGCCGGTATGGTTCCTTTGACAAAGCTCGGCCGATTTCCTTTCCTATCCTTCCTGATCCGACCTCGCTGTCGAGGGGACGTTGAACAATGATCTACTTTTCTGCCTTGTCAAGGCGACCACGTACGGAACACTTGTACGAACCATTCTTGACTACTGATCGAGTATGGCGAAACAGGTTGAATTAGAGGAAAACATCGAAGCGATTCACAGACGTGCTGCTGGTTATGTCACCAGTATTACGGAAGTAAACTCAACACAAGCGGGAGTTCATGCAGGGAAGGTGACATTCTTATCGCAAGAAATTACTGAGAAAATTTAGAGAACCAGCATTTGAGGCTGACTGCAGAACGATTTTACTGCCGCCAACGTATAATGCATGTAAGGACCCACGAAGTTGAGATAAGAGACATTAGCGCTCTACGGAAGCATACAGACAGTCGTTTTTCCGTCGATGCGTGAGTGGGAAAGTTGTTCATGCACCATATGCTGACTTGCGTTGTATGTATGTATATGTAGAGCAGTTTCCAGGGACCACAAAATTTTGTTCTTTCAGTACATCATACACTCCTGGAAATGGAAAAAAGAACACATTGACACCGGTGCCTCAGACCCACCATACTTGCTCCGGACACTGCGAGAGGGCTGTACAAGCAATGATCACACGCACGGCTCAGCGGACACACCAGGAACCGCGGTGTTGGCCTTCGAATGGCGCTAGCTGCGCAGCATTTGTGCATCACCGCCGTCAGTGTCAGCCAGTTTTGCCGTGGCATACGGAGCTCCATCGCAGTCTTTAACACTGGTAGCATGCCGCGACAGTGTGGACGTGAACCGTATGTGCAATTGACGGACTTTGAGCGAGGGGGTATAGTGGGCATGCAGGAGGCCGGGTGGACGTACCGCCGAATTGCTCAACACGTGGGGCGTGAGATCTCCACAGTACATCGATGTTGTCGCCAGTGGTTGGCGGAAGGTGCACGTGCCCGTCGACCTGGGACCGGACCGCAGCAACGCACGGATGCACGCCAAGACCGTAGGATCCTACGCAGTGCCGTAGGGGACCGCACCGCCACTTCCCAGCAAATTAGGGACACTGTTGCTCCTGGGGTATCGGCGAGGACCAATCGCAACCCTCTCAATGAAGCTGGGCTACGGTCCCGCACACCGTTAGGCCGTCTTCCGCTCACGCCCCAACATCGTGCAGCCCGCCTCCAGTGGTGTCGCGACAGGCGTGAATGAAGGGACGAATGGAGACGTGTCGTCTTCAGCGATGAGAGTTGTTTCTGCCTTGGTGCCAATGATGGTCGTATGCGTGTTTGGCGCCGTGCAGGTGAGCGCCACAATCAGGACTGCATACGACCGAGGCACACAGGGCCAACAGCCGGCATCATGGTGTGGGGAGCGATCTCCTACACTGGCCGTACACCTCTGGTGATCGTCGAGGGGATACTGAATAGTGCACAGTACATCCAAACCATCATCGAACCTATCGTTCTACCATTCCTAGACCGGCAAGGGAACTTGCTGTTCCAACAGGACAATGCACGTCCACATGTATCCCGTGCCACCCAACGTGCTCTAGAAGGTGTAAGTCAACTAAACTGGCCAGCAAGATCTCCGGATCTGTCCCCCATTGAGCATGTTTGGGACTGGATGAAGCGTCGTCTCACGCGGTCTGCACGTCCAGCACGAACGCTGGTCCAACTGAGGCGCCAGTTGGAAATGGCAGGGCAAGCCGTTCCACAGGACTACATCCAGCATCTCTACGATCGTCTCCATGGGAGAATAGCAGCCTGAATTGCTGCGAAAGGTGGATATACACTGTACTAGTGCCGACATCGTGCATGCTCTGTTGCCTGTGTCTATGTGCCTGTGGTTCTGTCAGTGTGATCATGTGATGTATCTGACCCCAGGAATGTGTCAATAAAGTTTCCCCTTCCTGGGACAATGAATTCACGGTGTTCTTATTTCAGTTTCCAGGAGTGTATAATTATTCGCTGACTATAAAAATTTAGAATACTGTCGTAATCTAAAGAACTATAATCTTACGTTGAAAGGGTAAAGCAACAAGTGAGGAATTAAAACTATTTTGCGGCAGCTTACCTCATGGCTCTTTGCTGCCGGTTACGCTTTGACAGTGCCGACATTACAAAATTAGAAGCAGAGCCGATATCATGATAGAAATGCTGTGATGACGATAATCTACAGCAAACTACAGATCTTGCGTAATGTTGACAACATTGAACATCTTTGATGTATTTCATACCCCAGAATCCAACTGCTGTTTGATGCGATGACAAAGCCGGCTCTGGACATTTCCAGCTGTCTCCCAAACACCCGACGTAGGCAAAACCTTCGCCAAGTTATTCTCAACTGGTCACGTGCACTTGTGTCATTCTTGAACCACACAACACACCAATTTTCAAACAATGCAGTGACAATAAAATCTCAATGTCGGCCGTAAGTGAACATATCTGCTGACTGCAACATTGCCTTCAGTTATAGCTCCAAAACGTTTAGATTACACTGTTGCAAAAAACAGTGAATCCCAGCAAGTGTCATATATCTAAGACTATAAATCGACAACTGGGAAAGAAACAGAACACAAAAAATGGCAACAGCAAACGATAAACAGATCTAGTCAAACTGTTTCGAAGTAGAAACAGATGAGACTCAACACGAATCGTCCAGCACACATAAAAAAGTTTGTTAAACCTGTACTAGAGCATAAAACACTGGAATGGTGTGGAGCAGAAATGCAATGCAATAGAATAAAATAAGCTGTTGACGACTCCTATGATCCATTCGACGAAAACCATAAGAACCAACTGCAACACTGGAAGTAGATGGCACAGGGGAGAGAATAGTCAAACGACTAGTGAACTGTGAAGAAACCAGGCTCATAACCAGTAAAACCATGAAGCAAATCATTCTGATCCCTACAAGAGGCTCCAATATCACCATATACAATTACATGCAGGAAGTATCATATAAGCGCACACTCCGATGCAGAGTGAAAATCTCATTCTGGAAACATCCCCAAGGCAGTGGCTAAGCCATGTCTCCGCAATATCCTTTCTTTCAGGAGTGCTAGTTCTGCAAGGTTCGCAGGAGAGCTTCATAAAATTTGGAAGGTAGGAGACGAGGTACTGCAGAAGTAAAGCTGTGAGGACAGGGGGGTGAGTCGTGCACAGGTAGCTCAGTGCCGGCACGGTAGCTCAGCGTGTTCGGTCAGAAGGATAGCTGCCCTCTGTAATAAAAAAAAAAACTGAGTTAATGGATCAACAACGACCTTCAACGGATGTCCTACGACGTCCACCCCGAACAGAAGCAACGAACAAAAGCGAACAAAATGAGGTTTAAAAAAAAGTTTGTAGAGCACTGCCCGCGAAAGGCATAGGTCCCGAGTTCGAGTCTCGGTCCGGCACACAGTTTTAATCTGCCAGGAAGTTTCATATCAGCGCACACTCCGCTGCAGAGTGAAAATCTCATTCTATACGGTATATGCTGTACCGTGCTTTATCTTTCTGCTCCACAGTCGCACGACGGAGATGTGCTTAGTTTTCATCTATACAACGGATCAACACATTTGCCATGGTTGGTTGTAATTCGGTTTAGAACGTCCAGGAATTTCTCGAGCGGTCAAAGCCAGTCTGTTTTTCGGAGGTGTACCGGCATTCCTTGAGCTCCACAGTTGCAGTATATTCCCACACTTTCCACATTTACATGGTTGCTCAGTAATTCACAGTTAAGTGCCGTGAAGAGGGTTCATCGAACGACCTTCAAGGCGTTTATCGTGTCACTCTGCAACGGCGCGTGGAAAAAGAGCAAGCACGTAAATCTTTATGTGCGAGCTCTGATTTGTCTCATTCTATTATAGTGATCATTTCTTCCTATTTAGGTGGATGCCAACAGAACATTTTCGCAATAGGAGAACAAAGTTTGTGATTGCTATTTGAAGAGAAGATCCTGCCGTAACGAAAAATGCCATGTTTAAATGGTTGCGACCCCAATTGAGGTATCGTGTCCGTGGCACTTTCTCGATAATGCAAAACGAGCTGCCCTTCTCTGAACTTTTTCGATGTCCTTCATCAATCCCATTTGATGTCTAACCCACACTGCACTGTAATACTTCAGAGGAGGAAGGACAAGGGTGGTGTAAGAAGTGTCTTTAATAGCCCTGTTGCACTTTCTAAGCATTCCGCCAGTAAACGGCGGTCTTTCGTCTGCTTTCTCCACAACAGTGTCTATGAGGCCGTTCCAGTTCAAGTAATTCGTAACTGCAATCCCTAAATATGTAGCTGAATTTACAGTACAGCAGATGTGTGTGATTTATAGTGTAAATGGATCTCTTTTAGTTTTCATGTGGATGACTTCACACTTTTCATCATTTACTGCCAATTGCCACTTTCTTCATGTAGATATCTTGTCTAAATCATTTTGCAGTTGGTTTTAATTATCTAATGATTTTCCAAGATGGTAAATGACAGCACATCTTCAGATAATCTAAGAGGAGTGCTCAGATAGTCTCCTATGTCTCCTAGATCACAAACAGCTGAGGGCCTATAACACTTCCTTGGAGAACGCCAGATATTACTTTTGTTTTATTCAGTGACTCCCCATCAATTATTATGAACTGTGATCTTTCTCACAGGAACTCACGAATCCAGTCGCGCAACAGAGGCGATATTCCGTAGGCACGCAATTTGGTTAGAAGTCACATGTGAAGAACGGTGTCAAAATCCTTCTGGAAATCGAAAAATATGGAATCTCGTATCGCACAATGTCAAAGTCATATTTCCCTAAGTTTATAGCTCAAGCAAATGACGGTTTTATAGAGAAGAGTCGTTTAATATTTAGGTAATGAGAGAAAAAATGAAAAGTAAATCGTTGGTTGTTTTCAATTTTTTTCTAAATTGTCTAAGCAGTATGTATTGTCTTCTCAGATGTTGTAGGTGTGTATGACTTAGGACTGATGGCCAGAAAATGATCGTGCCCCAAATCATTCAGTCAATCACACGGCACAAGAATTTAGCTCAGGGTCGACAAACGCATCAAGTACCGAAATCTCAATTGATGTCATAGTTGGGGTTTCCCCTCAGCTATTAGGGTGAACACCGGGACAGTGTACACTAACGCACTCTGTTGGCAGTTTTGTCTTTCATAGTGAATTATAGCTGTAGATACCACCTACGGTTTGCACATGTACAGACAGATATCCCGCCATGTCCACATTTTTGTGAGGGAGTACAGGTGGCAAATTCACCTCCGCCTGTAGTGTCACACTACTCGCAGTAGTCGCCAAGCAGCTGCGGGCGTTCGCTTTTAATCCGAACTAATGTGACACCGCCTCCCCGCCTGACGTTTTAAGCCGTCCTCAGCGCGCCGTTAAGCCCTCCCGCCGTACGTCTGCGAGGACCCAAACTACGCACACTCCATCAGTCCGCTGGCCGTGGCTCACACCTATTAACGCTTTGTGTCCACTTCTCTGGAAACACTGGTCCCCAAACCACGCGCGCACAGGCCGCTGTTTACACAACACCACGACCGCCTCTTTTAAACGGTCATCAGGCCGCATGTTTCCGTAAACGACATCACAGTAGGTCTTCCCTCTCCCCATCCCCCCCCTCCCCCCCTCCCCCCCTCATATCCCCTTGCCACTGTTCCCCCCATCCCCCCCCCCCCCCCCCCCCAACAATGGCAGAGCCGGCGCCGCTTTTCCGAGAACACTCATATCCTTAATCGGTCCTCATTACGCTTCAGTAAATCTCAACAACTATGCATTTTGACTCTTAGCAAGTACTACCCCCCGCTGCTGCTAGAGATGGCTCGTTACGAATAATTATATGAACCTCCCGTACACATCAAACATACACACACACACACACACACACACACACACACACACACACACACACACGAAGTAGGTACGTGCCAACACTCATACACACAAAATAATTTTTATAGTTACTGCAATGATTTACATTCCCCCTATTCCTCTGTGGTTTAGTAGAAACTCGTTTTTCGAGATGAACATTGCGCCTGCTCTCACATTAAGTAATACCATCTTCAGACACTTAGAAACAAGGCGTAAAGCCGTCTCCCTGGTCAAGGCGTTATATACGCCGGACGTGCACTAAACGTTGCATGGACGGGGCCCATGAAATTATGGCAGCGGCGTCTGGCTTGTGGCCCGCAGCACCTACACTTGTTACGCTACGCGTCGAATTAACGAGTCCTTTAGATGCAAGTTACTAAGTGCTCAGCCAGTTTTTAGTATGCTACACACACACTCACGCCACACACACATACAAATGTAGTGATAAAAACGTGCTATTCCACCGAGAACTTCACCGCCTACATGATGTAATTAATTTAATGAGCTTCATTTTTTATCTTTCTGTTGACCACCTAGGATCGCTCACCATCTTCGAGGAAAGAAGATGAAGGAGTGCTGGAAGAAGAGGAAAGAAAAAAAATTCTTTTTTATATAAATAATCCTTACACATGGCTCTAACAAAAATTTGGGTAAAAGAGCGATTTCCCGAACATTGCACCACAGCTATCATCCACCCACTACACAAAAATGGAGATAAGAGCAACCCATACAACTACAGAGGAATCTCTCTCTTAGACTGCACATACAAAATTCTATCCAAGATCTTATATGAAAGAATCAAGGAGCAATTAGAACAGTAGTTAGGGGAATATCAGGGAGGTTTAAGACCATGGAGAAGCTGTGCAGGGCAGATAATTAGTTTAAAATTGATTATGGCATACTACAAGAAACGGAACAAACGTCTGGCAGTAACATTTGTAGATTTTAAGAAGGCATATAGCTGTCTCCACAGACCTTCAGTATTCAAAATTTTAAGAAATCTAGGACTCCATCCAAAACTAATTAAAATAATACAACTCACTAACCAACACCAAATCAAAAGTGAAGTTTAGAGGAGAAATTTCGGAACCATTCCTCATATAAGCAGGCTTAAGGCCAGGTGACTGCCTATCACCATTACCGTTCAATTGTGCACTGGAATACATAATGAGAGAATGGTACAAGGACACTACAAAGAAGTGGAAGTGCAAGAGATGATATTAGCTTAAACTGCTCGCGATTCGCTGATGATCTTGCACTCCTAGCCAATATCGTTCAAGAAGCCAGGCAACAAATGAAATCACTACAAGAAATAGCAGAAAAGTAGGCCTTACAATATCATTCGAAAAAACGGAGATTATGCTAACTAATCCACCACTTGCAAACAAAATTACAATGGCGGAATCAAAATTGTTGATAAATTTAAATATTTAGGTGAAATAATAACATACAATCTAAATCAGAAGCCCTTGTGGCAGAATAGAATAAAAAACTGAACAACGCAAATTACATTACCAAAACTACATACAACAATAAAAGCCTATCTATAGATGCCAAATGAAAACACTATAAAACAGTTACACAACCAGAAATAACATATGCAGCTGAAACTATCTTCAAAACAACTAATACAGCAGAAATAGTCAGAATACTAAAAATACACTCCTGGAAATTGAAATAAGAACACCGTGAATTCATTGTCCTAGGAAGGGGAAACTTTATTGACACATTCCTGGGGTCAGACACATCACATGATCACACTGACAGAACCACAGGCACATAGACACAGGCAACAGAGCATGCACGATGTCGGCACTAGTACAGTGTATATCCACCTTTCGCAGCAATTCAGGCTGCTATTCTCCCATGGAGACGATCGTAGAGATGCTGGATGTAGTCCTGTGGAACGGCTTGCCCTGCCATTTCCAACTGGCGCCTCAGTTGGACCAGCGTTCGTGCTGGACGTGCAGACCGCGTGAGACGACGCTTCATCCAGTCCCAAACATGCTCAATGGGGGACAGATCCGGAGATCTTGCTGGCCAGGGTAGTTGACTTACACCTTCTAGAGCACGTTGGGTGGCACGGGATACATGTGGACGTGCATTGTCCTGTTTGAACAGCAAGTTCCCTTGCCGGTCTAGGAATGGTAGAACGATAGGTTCGACGATGGTTTGGATGTACCGTGCACTATTCAGTGTCCCCTCGACGATCACCAGAGGTGTACGGCCAGTGTAGGAGATCGCTCCTCACATCATGATGCTGGGTGTTGGCCCTGTGTGCCTCGGTCGTATGTAGTCCTGATTGTGGCGCTCACCTGCACGGCGTCAAACACGCATACGACCATCATTGGCACCAAGGCAGTAGCGACTCTCATCGCTGAAGACAACACGTCTCCATTCGTCCCTCCATTCACGCCTGTCGCGACACCACTGGAGGCGGGCTGCACGATGTTGGGGCGTGAGCGGAAGACGGCCTAACTGTGTGCGGGGCCGTACCCCAGCTTCATGGAGACGGTTGCGAATGGTCCTCGCCGATACCCCAGGAGCAACAGTGTCCCTAATTTACTGGGAAGTGGCGGTGCGGTCCCCTACGACACTGCGTAGGATCCTACGGTCTTGGCGTGCATCTATGCGTCGCTGCGGTTCGGTCCCAGGTCGACGGGCACGTGCACCTTCCGCCGACCACTGGCGACAACATCGATGTACTGTGGAGACCTCACGCCCCACGTGTTGAGCAATTCGGCGGTACGTCCACCCGGCCTCCCGCATGCCCACTATACGCCCTCGCTCAAAGTCCGTCAACTGCACATACGGTTCACGTCCACGCTGTCGCGGCATGCTACCAGTGTTAAAGACTGCGATTGAGCTCCGTATAACACGGCAAACTGGCTGACACTGACGGCGGCGGTGCACAAATGCTGCGCAGCTAGCGCCATTCGACGGCCAACACCGCGGTTCCTGGTGTGTCCGCTGTGCCGTGCGTGTGATCATTGCTTGTACAGCCCTCTCGCAGTGTCTGTAACAAGTATGATGGGTCTGACACACCGGCGTCAATGTGTTCTTTTTTCCATTTCCAGGAGTGTAGAAAGAAGAATAATTTGGACATGTATAAATAAACATATAATATAAATGGAAATTGGAGAATAGCATCAAATGAAACAGTATTTAAGAAAATAGAACCAGTTATGAGCACAATCAGGAAGAAACGCATCTCATTCCTTTCACATCTGATGAGAACTCTAGAAAACAGAATTAGTAAAAAAAAATAAAACAAAAATTGTGGAATAGAAAGAGCGACATTAAATGGATCACAGAAATTAAGGAAAAATAAAATAACTTCCAATTACAGTAGATGACCTAAAAAACTAGACAGAAAACCCGAATACTGCAAGACCCACAAACTATACTACAAATGAAAATCAATAAAATTAGTACAGGAGGAGTGGTCTCAGATGAAGAAAGAAAGAAAATATCTGAAAGAATGAAGAAATATTGGGCAGACAGAAGAGCAAAACGCCTTTCATATGAGAATAGACTAATATTTATATTACCTAAATCTAATTTTATTGATGAAGCAAATTGTATCCCTATGTAACAACTTGTTTACAACTTTGTATTTTTGACTAGAGTGATCAATGAAGGCCATAAAATAAATAATAATAATAATAATAATAAATTTTTGTTTCAGGAAAGAAAATGAAAATTAGCATTAACTAACAAAGAAAATTGCCAAGAACTAGCTAAATACTTTTCACAACTTCTAAACTGCCCACAACCGAAAACAAGATTCCCCAGATTACAACCAGAATGCACGAATGAAAGTTCACTAGCACCAACTCAGGAAGAAATATATAGCCACATTAAGAAGCTAAAAAATAATAAGTCATCAGGAGAGGATGGAATTGTAGCTGAACTACTGAAGAACCTTGGCCCAAACTCCCTAAAAGAGATCACCCAAATCATCACAGAAATCTGGCAGACAGAAAATATTCCAGAGGATTGGAAGTGTACACTAATTCATCCACTGCACAAAAAGGGAGACAGAGCAGACGTAAACAACTACAGAGGCATTTCACTTTCACCTGTGACTTATAAAATTTTATCCGCGTGTCTACTAAAGAGGGCACAAGAACAACTAGAACATACAATTTCAGACTACCAAGCAGGCTTCCGACCTAACAGATCATGCCCTGAACAGATCTTTAACCTTAAAGCTATTTTAAAAATGAAAGCAATCCGGTCTAAGCCAATAGTGTGCACGTTCGTTGATTTTAAAAAAGCATATGGCTCTATAGACAGACAGTCTCTATTTAATATTCTCGAAGAACGTGGACTAGACACCAAAACCCGAAAACTAATCGAACAAACACTGACAGAAACCAAATCAAAAATTAAATTCATAGACGAAATCTCGGAACCATTCTTAATTAAAACAGGAGTAAGACAAGGAGATGAGTTCTCGCCACTATTATTCAACATAGTTTTAGACAAAGTAATGGAAGAATGGGAAATCGAACTAAGGAAACCAAACTTCTGGAAACCAATTGAACTAGGAAGAGGTAAAGGAAAATTGAACATCCCATATTTAGCGTTTGCAGATGACCTAGCAATTATAACTGACAGTGAAGAAACTGCAATAAAACAAATTGAGATCCTTAAAGAATGTGCAGAGAAGGTTGGCCTGCATATCTCCTTTGAGAAGACTGAGTTTATGTGCTCCAAATCAGATATTCCGAAACTGGAAACAAATTTTGGTTAAATCAACAGAGTCGAACACTTTAAGTATCTCGGCGAAGTTATTGAACCAACAGGACTCGAGAAAATAGCACAAAACAACCGAGTACAGAAATTCAAGAAAGCATTCGGACTTGTTCAAAGCATATATAACAAAAAATGCCTGTCAAAAGGAACTAAAATCAGACATTACAACACAGTTATCAAACCTACAGTCACATATGCAAGTGAAACGCTCTCACTGAATAGAAAACTAGATTTACAAGATATTAAGAAAATAGAGAGAAAAATTATTAGGAAAATTCAGGGACCACGATACACACAAGATGGATACAGACTGCAGACCATCGAAACAACTGAAAAACTATCAAATATCGAAAGTGACATCAGAAAGAGACGAATGAAATTTTATGGACACCTACACAGATTACCTGGAAACAGGTTAACTAAACGTCTATTGGACTATGTGACATCACTTAAAGCAACAATACCCTGGGTAACTGAAGTTAAGAAGGATTTGACAAAAGCAAAAATTGACATAACAGACGCATCAGACAGGGAGACATTCAGAAGAAAAATTGACAAGTGGAAGTTTACTTCAGAGACGGCACCAAAACCATACCGACCAAAGTGGACTGAAGAAAGAAAGAAGGCCTTTGGGGAGAAAATGAAGAAATATTGGCAAAACAAGAAGAACCTAAAGAAATTGATAAATCACCTGCTTATCGTTCTCCTATGGGGACATTCGCTAATAATAATAATAATAAAATAATTATTATTATTATAGATTTCTGCTATCAGTCGCCCATTTTAAATTTTAATGGCAGATCTAGATTTCAGCTAGAAACTAGCCGTTCTCAATGCACTAGTTTCAAGCTGAAATCTAGATCTGCCAATAAAATTTAAAAAGGGCTAATGATATCCGAAATCTATTATTTACAAGTTAATAAAAAATGGATCTGTGCACATGGGAGTTAACATCTGAGGTCATCAGTCCCCTAGATCTTAGAACTACTAAAAGCTAACTAACCTAAGGACGCCACACACACCCATGCCCGAGGCAGAATTCGTACCTGCGACCGTAGCGGTCGCGCGGTGCCAGACTAAAGCGCCTAGAACCGCTCGGCCACACTGGCCGACCAAGTCAATAACAGTCACTGGGTGCAACAGCCTTCTGAATGGAAGGTAACCTGCTGGAAGAAATTCTTGGCTGTTTCGTGCTTTTCCACTACTCCTTCCTAAATTATGTTTTTCTTTCTTCTGTATACTTTTTTTCCCGAATCATTTGTCTTGAAATGCTTCTAAATTTAGTACTATTTCAAATGCTTTTTTCGTATTATTTTCGATTATTTGATATTGTTTCTTTCTAGTTCTTTTCTTATTTTTTAAACCATACCAGTGCCGATTTCTTTTCCCCGAATCGTGGGATTTTTCGCTTCGTTTATCTGTTCTCACACATTCGATAGCGGTGTGCCTAGGGGATTAACCTTCACTTTGCCATTTCCTCTGATTTTTTTGCCTATTTTCGTTAATCACCTCGTTACTTTTCATTTTCCAGCCATCTGTAGTTAAAATTGCTCCTATTATTTTTATAATAATCCAATTTCCGACCATCTCCACTCTTTCAAGCTGATAGTCACGCATTCACACGCACATAAACATTCCGGACTAAGCTGTGTATAACACACTGGTGTGCAAACCTTTCGCACGATGTGTTACTGCCAAGAAACATGATAATAGGTGGGTGGGGGTTCTTGGATCACACATAGAAAGAACTGCTATAGCCTAATGCAGGTAGTAACTGGTAGGAATACGCAGTGAGACGAACAGACATGACTTATTGAAAGACAATACTTACGATGAATCTACTGTGATTCATGATGGTCGTCTGGACGTTATAGACGGCGGGACATGGTTCTCAACAGGGTGTGCGTGATACGCCCAGCTTAACCCGCAGGACGGGACAGGTAGTTTAAATTGTGGAAAGGGACCAAAATAAAGGCTGTCAGTTACACTCGAACATACAACTTTATTATGTGATCAAATGTTACAAGAACACAATTTTTTTTAACACACAGCTTTAATCTTTGGGACTTAATTACTAGCTGAAAGCCACTTTAATTTGAAAACGGCTGAAGGCCAATAAATTAAAACCCAAGCATAATTAGAAATTTAAAAGGCAAGTCTTATCTTACAACAGTTCTTCATTTAGGCAGACGAAACAATTTGAATTCAAAATCGCCTGAAAGCCCAACACTAAGGGTAAGCAATATTAATTAAAAACAAAAACTAAGGCCACACGTAAAACAGTTCTTAATTAGGGAAAACTCAACCAAAACAGAAATTTAAAAGGCTAAGCCTTGTCTTAAAACAGTGCTTTAGTTAGGCTGAAGGCCTAAAGAATCAGACACTGCTATATAAAACACGCTAAATTCAAATTGTCTGAAGGCGTAACACTTAAAACTCCATAACATTATTTTTTTTAATACGAAAGGTCTTACGAGAAACAGTTATTTAATTTGGGCTGAAGGCCTTAAGAGCAAAAAAACTCAAACTGTAAATCGGCTGAAGGCCCAATACTTAAAATTCAACAACATTAAAAAATGTTAAATGCCAAAGGTCTCATGTGAAACAATTCTTTGAACTAGGCTGAAGGCGTTAAGAGCAAAACAACTCAAACAATTAAAAATTCAACAACATGAAAACCTTTAAAATGCCGAAGGTCCTACGTGAAACAGTTCTTTAAATTAGGCTGAAGGCCTAAAGAATCTTACGCCTTAAGGGCTAGAAGCCATACAAGTACAAACAAGAAGAACAAATAAAAAAAGGGCAGTACACACAAGGGTGCTTAGATGTCCGAGGGTCGGCCTGCCCTGGAATTCAAACACTAACACTCGCTAGGCATTCGGGCCAACCATTCACGATCCGACAACAACCCAAAGTCAAAGGACCCACCGACAAGACAAATTCCACTTCATCCGACCAGGGCATAACAGGGAGTTCAATGGAACAACGTAGAAGATATTGGCGCCCACAAGCAATCATACATGGAGCTGTCAAACTACACAACGTGCTGGACAGCAAAAGCACTATGAAGAAACTACACGGCCAGGGCAGGTATCCGGATCGTTAACAGCCACAAGGCAGAAGATTCCGCTGGTGCACTTCAATTCAAATAACCAAATACAGTGAAACCCCGCTGAAGGGTGACTAGGATTGAAAACTACGTTGTTGCTCGCGGGAATGTGCCAACAGCCGACAACGAACGTCAAACGACACAATGTGAACAGTCTTGACTTGCTGGTCGGTTAAATTACAACTCAGTTTTTGTGTCGAGGGTCGGTGAGCCACGAACCCTGTAGCTATGGGAACAGCCCCACACACTCCAACACTGCGTAGAGCCTGCCAGCGGCCCGAGCTAAACTACGTCCGGCGGAGAATTCCTCGTTGCTCCACGCCAACCGACCGACTGGCCGCACACCGCACAGCTGGAAACTATAAGCGCCAGTTTAAAGGGTGCGAATATCTATACCCACCGCTGCCGCCACCCGCGGAGGGAGAGGATAAAAGCATAATCACGATAACCGCGAGAGACTAAACACAGAATCGCAACGAAGGTTTACCAGCTACTAGCATGAGGCAGCCACGTCTCAGTGCGATCATCACTGACGGCAGTGCACGCTTCCAGGGCTGGTGAAGAGTTGCGGCGGCAGGGCTACTAAGTTCACTTCTTTTTCCTGGGATTGGATTGATGGTGTCACCTGGGTGTCAGCTGATTCCGCCCATAAGAAGGCTACGGGACGTCAAACAGCTAAGTTCTCACGTCTCCTTGTCAAACCATCTCTGCACGTTCCGTGCAAGACTGTCATCAATTTGAGTGGCATGGTCTTGAGTGATGATGCGGTCTCGGTTTTGCAGAAAGGTCTCAACTTCGCTCCCACCCCCAAGTTCACTCCGGTCGCAGATATTGTTAGTGCTGTTGAACAGGTTGCAGCTCGACTTCCGCCAGAATCAGCCGAGGAAATACGTCGTGAAACTTGTCGTGCGTTGACGAAATCCAAGCCGATGAAGTCAAATATCAGCAGTAAAGAGAGGGCGGCCATTCGTGATCTGAGGGAACGCTCTGAAATTATTGTCTTACCGGCTGACAAAGGCAATGCTACAGTTGTCTCCCATAAGGACTACACTGATAAGATGCAGAGCCTGCTAAATGACGGTTCCTACCGGAAGATCAACGTTGACCCTACAAAGAAGGTGGAGAACAAGACGAGGGTTCTTCTCAAAAACGCAGATTTACCGGAGGGTGACGCTAAGAAATTGTTACCCCAAGGTCCGGTACCGCCTCGACTATATGGACTCCCAAAGGTTCACAAAGAGGGGGTACCATTACGCCCCATTGTCAGCAACATCAGGGCACCTACATATTTGTTGGCCAAATACCTGACGGGAACATTAAGGCCTTATGTGTGTAAATGCCCTCATCACATCCGTAATTCCGTGGATTTTGTTAAACGCCTTGATAGCTTCAGGTTGGATGAGTCAGATATCATGGTGAGTTTTGACGTCGTTTCCTTGTTTACGAGGGTACCCCTGCGAGAGTCGCTAGAGTTGATTGTTCAGGGTTTGACGAGAATACCACTGAACTTTTTAGGCATGTCTTGACTTCCACGTATTTTCTTTTTAATGGAGAATACTACGAACAAACGAAGGGAGTCGCCATGGGTAGCCCACTCTCACCGGTGGTAGCGAATTTGTACATGGAGAACTTCGAGGAGGAAGCCCTGTCGTCATCCGAATGGAAACCTACTAGCTTTTTCCGTTACGTGGACGACACGTTCGTCATCTGGCCACATGGTATAGATAAACTCCTTGACTTCCTTACACATCTAAACTCCATACATCCCAACATCAAATTCACTATGGAGACCGAAACGGATGGTAAATTACCTTTCCTTGACGTCTTGGTCAGTAGAAGGGCTGACGGCACCCTAGGTCATGGGGTGTATCGAAAGACAACACACACTGATCTGTATTTGCACGCAGACAGCTGCCACCACCCTTCACAGAGGAATGGGGTACTTGAAACTCTAGTACATAGGGCGCGCACTATCTCTGACACAGAGAGTCTACCCCAGTTCTCAATTTCGAACTCAGAGCAGTTTCAAAGTGCTCTCCACCCAACCACTACAGCACAACCTGTAGAGATGGATGAAATCACGAGGGAGGAGGTAGGCACTGCGTTTATTCCATATACAGGCGCACTCTCGGGGAAATTCGCCCGTATTTCGAAGATACACCTGGTCGGAACTGTGTTTTGTCCTCCGAATAAAACTCGTGCACTGGTGGGGAGCGCAAAAGATGACCTCGGTTTGAGGAAGGCCGGCTGTTCGAGATTCCGTGTCAATGTGGCAAGTCGTATATTGGTCAGACGATGCGTACCGTCGAGGATCGATGCCGTGAACACCTGAGGCACACTCGACTGATGTATCCGAGCAAGTCGGCGGTCGCTGAACATTGTTTATCGGAATATCACCCTATGGAGTATGACCGCACGAGGATTCTGGTACAGACGTCGAGATACTGGGACAGCGTTGTTAGAGAGGCCATCGAAATTCGCACCAATGACGACCTCATAAACCGTGACTGTGGCTATAATCTTAGCAAGGCTTGGGAACCAGCGATTGGGTTAATCAAGAGTAAATCGAGCAAACGCATAGTTGTGACGACCACGGCGGACAGAGCCATCACACCGACGTCATCTCAGACGCCGTCGCAATCTGTTCCACCGCGCTACCGTGGCGCGGGGCGCGGACGGCGGAGGGTATTTAAATCGGCCGCCGCCGCGACCGAACCCAGTTCCCCCTGAGCAGCCATAGCGTACGGATCTCCGTGGCGGTGCGTTCACAGGAGCTCAGTCCGTCAGTTCACCTGATGATGGCGACATGTTTGATCGCCGAAATATATAAACCGGCAGTACACCCGTGGATATTTTGATTATCAAATACGCCGGGAGAAACTCAAGAACCACAGAGATTCGGAAATCAGATACTGGATTGCAACTCGTACCCAGGAGCAGATATAGACTCAGATCACAATATAGTAGTGATGAAGAGTAGGCTGAAGTTCAAGACATTAGTCAGGAAGAATCAATACGCTAAGAAGTGGGATACGGAAGTTCTAAGGAATGACGAGATACGTTTAAGTTGTCTAACGCTATAGATACAGCAATAAGGAATAGCGCAGTAGGCAGTACAGTTGAAGAGGAATGAACATCTCTAAAAAGGGCCATCACAGAAGTTGGGAAGGAAAGCATAGCTACAAAGAAGGTAGCTGCGAAGAAACCATAGGTAACAGAAGAATACTTCAGTTGATTGATGAAAGAAGGAAGTACAAACATGTTCCGGGAAAATCAGGAATACAGAAATACAAGTCGCTGAGGAATGAAATAAATAGGAAGTGAAGGGAAGCTAAGACGAAATGGTTGCAGGAAAAATGAAGACATCAAAAAGATATGATTGTCGGAAGGACAGACTCAGCATACAGGAAAGTCAAAACAACCTTTGGTGACAAAAGCAACGGCGGTAACATTAAGAGTGCAACGGGAATTCCACTGTTAAATGCAGAGGAGAGAGCAGATATGTGGAAAGAATACATTGAGAGCCTCTATGAGGGTGAAGATTTGTCTGATGCGACAGAAGCAGAAACAGGAGTCGATTTAGAAGAGATGGGGGATCCAGCATTAGAATCGGAATTTAAAAGAGCTTTGGGGGACTTACGGTCAAATAAGGCAGAAGGGATAGACAACATTCCATCAGAATTTCTAAAATCATTAGGGCAAATGGCAACAAAACGACTATTCACGTTGGTGTGTAGAATATATGAGTCTGGCGACATACCATCTGACTTTCGGAAAGCATCATCCACACAATTCCGAAGACGGTAAGAGCTGACAAGTGCGAGAATTATCGCACAATCAGCTTAACAGCTCATGCATCGAAGCTGCTTACAAGAATAATATATAGAAGAAGGAAAAGAAAATTGAGAATGCGCAATGTGACGATCAGTTTGGCTTTAGGAAAAGTAAAGGCACGAGGGAGGCAATTCTGACGTTACGGCTAATAATGGAAGCAAGGCTAAAGAAAAACCAAGACACGTTCATAGGATTTGTCGACCTGGAAAAAGCGTTCGACAATATAAAATGGTGCAAGCTCTTCAAGATTCTGAAAAAAGTAGGGGTAAGCTATAGGGAGAGAAGGGTCATATACAATATGTACAACAACCAAGAGGGAATAATAAAATTGGACAATCAAGAACGAAGTACTCATATTAAGAAGGGAGGAAGACAAGGCTGTAGCCTTTTGCCCCTACTCTTCAATCTGTACATCGAGGAAGCAATGATGGAAATAAAAGAAAGGTTCAGGAGTGGAATTAAAATATAAGGTGAAAGGATATCAATGATACGATTTGCTGATGACATTGCTATTCTGAGTGAAAGTGAAGAAGAATTAATCATCTGCTGAACGGAATGAACAGTCTAATGAGTACACAGTATGGTTTGAGAGTAAATCGGAGAAAGACGAAGGTAATGAGAAGTAGTAGAAATGAGAACAGCGAGAAACTTAACATCAGGATTGATGGTCACGAAGTCAATGAAGTTAAAGAATTCTGCTACCTAGGCAGTAAAATAACCAATGACGGACGGAGCAAGGAGGACATCAAAAGCAGACTCGCTATGGCAAAAAAGGCATTTCTGGCCAAGAGAAGTCTACTAATATCAAATACCGGCCTTAATTTGAGGAAGAAATTTCTGAGGATGTACGTCTGGAGTACAGCATTGTATGGTGGTGAAACATGGACTGTGGGAATACCGGAACAGAAAAGAATCGAAGCATTTGAGAAGTGGTGCTATAGACGAATGTTGAAAATTAGGTGGACTGATAAGGTAAGGAGTGAGGAGGTTCTACGCAGAATCGAAGAGGAAAGGAATATGTGGAAAACACTGATAAGGAGAAGGGACAGGATGATAGGACATCTGCTAAGACACGAGGGAATGACTTCCATGGTACTAGAGGGAGCTGTAGAGGGCAAAAACTGTAGAGGAAGACAGATTGGAATACGTCAAGCAAATAATTGAGGACGTAGGTTGCAAGTGCTACTCTGTGATGAAGAGGTTAGCACAGGAAAGGAATTCGTGGCGGGCCGCATCAAACCAGTCAGTAGACTGATGACCAAAAAATATATTATACACTAATCTGCACGCACATTTCTACGGGTAAGTCGGAATTGTGTTGGCCAAAGTCTCCCAATATTTTACATGGGACATCCACTACGTGAGGAGGATAACAGGCAAACTGGGGACAAGATACATTAACACAGGGGGTCAAATTTCCGGAATTAAAGGGGCACATTCATTACCTAATACAATATGAAGCTGGAAAGAATTAGTACAAATATTCGAATACCTCTCTTCCATGAGTGAACATTGAGACAGACGCTCTGAGGGCACGTCTGCTCACTTACCCGTCTTCTGTAACACTCTAGAATATGGCGGGCAGCCGGAGGTCCTCCTGGGCCCCGGTGGAGAGGGTGGTCAAATCACTTGGCCGTGACCAACCTCTCCACCCCAAATCTTGTGACACTGAAACGTCTGACTTTTACCTGCCTATGCTGTCTCTCTGAACCTCTACCCAGGAGTAAGGTTGGCACTACTGTACTACAGAACTACTTCCCAACAAATATTTGGCTACGGTTTACGGAAAGGTGTGAGGAGGATTAGGAAAGTCAGTGTGCAGATTCACATCCATGTACAAGAAATGCATAATACAGGACATATATAAATACGTATTATGAAGCGTGACATTTGTTTCCACCCGTCCACATGGGTTCTGTTACACCCGCGGCCGGCAGCGTCGTGTAATAAAACTGGTTGCGGGGCCGCCTCTTTCTGTTTCCCGGTGCGAGCGAGCAGCGAAACCTGCTGCTTATGGAGCGGAAACTACTGTACCGTTTCAACCTTTACACCCAAAACGGCACGTAGCCGAATCTCTACCGCACTCCTTCACGGCTGAAGGCCTCCAACAAGAAATTTCAACAAGATGAAAATCCAATTAAGATAGCAATAAAATAATTCGAAACAAAAAACAACATACGGAAAGTGCAATACAAATGGCTGAGGACCACAATTAAATTCAAATATTTTAGAATATATTACATACTCCTTTAAAGGCAGAAGACCAGCATGTTTAACCACAAGAAATCTTAAAAAAATCAACAAGATAAAAATCCAGTTATGACAGCAATAAAATAATTTAATGAAGCAACATATGCAAGTTGCAATACCAGTGCCTAAGGGTCACGAGTAAACTTCAAAATTTTAAAATATGTTACCATGATCTTTAAAGGCAGAAGGTCACAGTGTTTAAGCTTGAAAGATAAATTCAGAAATTAATTTTGCAAAATTTGAAGAAAACAAAACAAATAACCAGAAGCCTAAAATTTAAAATAGCTGACAACAGATAATTAAACACAGGTGACACGCAGAAGGTCTCTAAGGAGGTCGGTCGGCTCTCGTTCACTTACGTGAGACAGGTGGTGAGCTCAACTACACCTGATCCGTCTGAACCCAACCAGGGGACAGCCACGGACCGATCGACACGACTTGTTCCCCATCAATCAGTAAATGAGAAGTCAAACAGAAAATGTTACAAACGTGGTAATCCACAATGCAGTACGTATTAGCTGTCAAAATTACTCACCATGTTGGACACCGACAACAGGTGAGGAAAGGACGCTGCCTGAAACTACGTTAGTGGCCAGGGCACGGAACCGGAGCACAATTCCACTGGTGCACTCAAATCGTACTCGACCAAAATAGTTCATTGCACCGCATGTCGGCTAAATCTCAGAAGTAGAACCAATCAGTGTTGCTCACCGGAAAGCCTCCCCAACAGCAAACCACCGAAGCGAACCACCACAACATGAACAGACGTAGATTGGGTAGTTGAAGCCACTACTCAACTTTGACATCCTGAGTCGACGAACCACGAAGTTCGTAGCGATCGGACAGCTCCACACACGCTCCGGCACATCACAGGGGCTGCCAGCGGCCCTAGTCGACTGCACTGCGCGGAGATAACTTCCCTCGTCCGAACCAAACCAAAGATGGTACACGGCGAAAATATGGACACACATCACTGCTGCCACACGTAGAAGAAACAAGAACCACGACGTAGCAGCGACAAGAGCGGGAAACCAAACACAGATAGACAGCGATGTTCACGAAAACACATAGCTGGGAGAGAGCACGGCTCACTCCACACAAACCTTTTCTCCAGCGCGGCAGCACGTTGCAAAGCACGTACTGCCGCTCGCTGTCATCGCAAACCCTTTTAACAACCACATTCCGCCTTTTTTAATGTCTGGAAGACCATCACGAATCATGGTATCGCGGTGACTTCAGTTTAGTTACTGTATTGAATAAAAGTCTCATTTCTCTTCGTCTCATTGCGTATTACGCTCAGTTACCTACTGTACTGTAGTCTATTGTAGCAGTTCTTTCTACATGCACCCCAAGTTTCATCGAGCCATGTTGCGCGGCAGTGACACATTGTGCGGTAATTACTTTCGTCTTTTACTTTTGCACACCAGTGTAGTTTTGCTTTTCTATATGTCTATATCTTCCTGGAATTGCTTTTTTTTGTCTACCCATACGTTCTTTCCATTTCAAATTTTGCATCTATTACTTACATTTATAGCACATTTTGCTATACATTTTCTCCAAGATATTTAAATTTACTAACTCTTTTTTTTTTTAGCTATTTGTGTCTCTGTGCATTTTCGGTGGATTTTCGTGAGTTTTGATGTTTTTTCCATCTGAAATTTTTATACTAAGTCCATTAGCTGTACTTTCAGAAGATTTGTTTGAGTACTTTGTTTCTCTCAGGTTTTCTGAAATTATTGGAGCTATCAGCAATCAAAATCAAATCTTCGTAATAGCCAGTCATTTTATATTAATTTCATTTGTTTTCCTTCTCAGAATTGTAGTTCAAATTTCCAGACAATTTTAATTTCTTCTAAAACGCATTTAAACAGTAAAGATGATAAGCTGCCCCCTCTTCAAACAGCACATTCTCTTTCAAGTCGCTGGGGTCCCTCTCCCATGAATTTAACTTTAAAAAACGTATTTGTAACAAGTTCACGATTTTACCTATCTTTTCTCTGTCTATTGAATCTAATGCTGTTTTGAAAACAGTAGTTTGAAGTTATTAAATTGATTATAATTTTATTTATTACACGTTTTATTGATTATGTGTTTATTATAACAATATTTTTCTTTAACACAAAATACAAAGTGTTTCTACTTGTTACATGTACCTCACGGAGGTCAGGAGAGCGCTGAATGCTATTCTCGATCGGTACGAGTTTATCACGGAACAAGAAACCTGCAGCTGTGACACATCTCCTGTGGCAATTACGATCTTATAATGAAACAAATGAATCACTAGTGAATGTCATGTATGTCTTTAAAATCGACCTCAATCAAGTTCAGTATTTGTTAAATGAGCTAACGCATTTTTCTACAATGAAGAATACTTCAGTTATACCTATCGTGAGAGTTTTAATGAACATGTTACCCATAGGCCTATCTGAAGTCTTTAAATTGTTCCGTAAGGTCAGTCGCTGAGGTAATGAACTAAAATTTGTACCAAGGCCGAGGGTCGAACAGAGGCCTCCTGCGGACGAGACAGACTGCGACCACTAGGCCACTCTGGCTGGCGCTGTAGCTAACACAGCTGCAAGACTACCCTAGCCCAATGACTTCCCTAAGACAAACCTCGTTTTACACTTCAGGCACGAGATCTGGCATCAAGTACCGATCCTGAAACTCGTTTTTATTAATGACTTCCTCTTCTATCCTTAACGAAGATAAAACTGAGACTCAGTATGTCTCCAGGAAAATGTAATTCCAACGGATCTTAAAATTGTGATAAGAGGGAATAGTTAGAAAGTCGGTTTCACACTGCCTACACGAGAACCGTTTCCGAAAGAGAGTTTTCGTGGTGGTAATGAGCAGTAAACCGAATCTGGAATACATATTCCGGTTACCTGAAAGTGATCAGAAAGTATGTGAATGGACGAGACTTTTAATACATAAACTTTTAATATAATAAATATAATTAATATAGCTCCTAGCCCCGAAACGAGCGGTTCACCAGTTCTGGATTAGTGCCCTGACAAAATATAAACCATTGGTTGTCTAAGCAACGAAAAGTGTCAATAGCAGGATATTACGGCAGCTCCTAGTGAAGACTGTGGAACACATTTTCCTTTCTCACCACATTTTGCCTCAAATGAGGCACACCTACTAACATTGACGTCGCCCACGATATTCGTTGAAAAAGCATTAAAAATCAGAAGAAGGTGTGGTGAAGACGAGACAGCACACGGTTGGTCCATAAACTTTGTTCTTTATCAAAGGCTCGTACTCATTCGCGTACATTTGCATCAAAAACGCACACATACAACTACCTGTACAGCTTGCAAACATTAAAAATATTGAAAATAACACATGACGGCCGAAGGACATAAGAAGTAAATGTAACGCAGGACGTTCCTGCCCAAGAGCAATCTACTGGTATCAAACACCGGCTTTACGGTAATGGAGATATTTTTAAGAATGAGCGTTCGGAGCAAGAAGGGAATCGGAGCCTGTACAGAAGTTTGTTGCAAACCAGTTGGACTGATAAGGTAAGGAATGAGGAGCTTCTCCGCCTAATCGGCGGAGAAAGGAATATGTGAAAAACACTAACAAGAAGAAAGGGCAAGTTGAGAGAACATCTGGCAAGACATCAGGGAATAACTTCCATGGTACTGGACAGAGCTACAGAGGGTATAAAACATGTAGGGGAACACAAAGATTGGAATGCATCCAACATATAATTGAAGACGTCAGGTGCAAGGTTTACTCTCAGATAAGCTGTCACAAGAGAGGAATTAGTGGCTGGTCGCATCAAACTATAAAAAAAGGAAAGAAAGACTTATTACGTCCAAGAGCTTGTACGGTCGTTACTCCTCCCACGAACCTGATTCTTGTGACAGTGGCGTTGGCACTGCACCAGTATCAGAGCACTTATTTTGCACCAGTTGGTGCAAGGCTTACGTAGACCTTATTAGAATTTTTTATCAGGTCTGTTACCTACACACTGATCGTACGTTTTGGCTGTTCTTTCATACTAACAGGTGCTTCGTCATCTCCAGCCTCCGTGGGGATTGATGGTTGCAACGCTTAACACTGTGTCACTGAACTGCTGGTTTCGTTCCTTATACTAATATGTGTATCAAGATTCCCATCGATTGCTGCGCTAGGTTTCAGATATGTAACATTAAATATGATGAGATCCATGTCTGCTTGCCTTTCACGTTAGTTCTGTACACGATAAAAATGAATATTTTTCCCATTTAAATTGATTGGAATGTTTGTACGTAGATATCTAAAAGCTATATTACGTTTTTATTCGTGATGGGAGACTGTTGAAAATTACCTAGACATGCAAAAAAATGAACTAATCTTGTTATACGATTTTGTTGCAATTACATTTTTTCATGTACTTTTACTCACACTTTCCTTACTTATATTTCACAACAACAGTATATCCTATTTTACATTGTTCTTGCGTTTCGCATTTTTACACTAATAACTGTAAGATTTAACAGTTTTTCCCTTCGCTTTATATTCTTGTAATTCTATAGCAAAATTTTTAATCTGTTCGTATGTCTAGAGTCAATGTTGTATGTAGCATATTGTAATAACTTTTAACACTGAATGCTTTATGGTGCGTTAGTTATATTCTTGTTTTGGTTTATTCTTCATTACAAACATCTATGTGTGGATAGTATATGGTATGTTTACGTCTATCTGACGGTCAGTTACAACTGTGATTTCAAATTCGGTATATCAGTTTTTGTGCCGGGGTACTTCTTTGGTTCTGTAGGTGTTATGCAGTTCAGATGGGGCATACTGATATGATATTGTACTGATTTTAATCCACATACGCATAAATGATTGGACATTATGCATTACTTTGTTCTGATGTTATTTACGGTACATATTCAGACAGTAGGTACGCTAGATTTTCGTATTATCTTAGAACAACGATGTTGTTGTTGTGGTCTTCAGTTCTGAGACTGGTTTGATGCAGCTGTCCATGCTACTCTATTCTGTGCAAGCTTCTTCATCTCCCAGTACCTACTGCAACCTGCACCCTTCTGAATCTGCTTAGTGTATTCATCTCTTCGTCTCCCTCTACGATTTTTACCCTCCACCGCTGCCCTCCAATGCTAAATTTGTGAACCCTTGATGCCTCAGGACATGTCCTACTAACCGATCCCTTCTTCTAATCAAGTTGTGCCACAAACTTCTCTTCTCCCCAATCCTGTTCAATACCTCCTTAATAGTTATGTGATCTACACACCTAATCTTCAACATTCTCCTGCAGCACCACATTTCGAAAGCTTCTATTCTGTTCTTGACCAAACTATTTATTGTCCATGTTTCACTTCCATACACGGCTACACTCCATACAAATACTTTCAGAAACGATTTCCTGACACTTAAATCTATACTCGATGTTAACAAATTCCTTTTCTTCAGAAACGCTTTCCTTGCCATTGCCAGTCTACGTTTTATATCCTCTCTAATTCGACCGTCAACAGTTATTTTGCTCCCCAAATAGCAAAACTCCTTTACTACTTTAAGCGTCTCATTTCCTAATCTAGTTCCCTCAGCATCATCCGACTTAATTCGACTACATACCATTATCCTTGTTTTGCTTTTGGTGATGTTCATCTTCTATCCTCCTTTCAAGACACTGTCCATTCCATTCAACTGCTCCTCCAAGTCCTTTGCTGTCTCTGACAGAATTACAATGTCATCGGCGAACCTCAATGTTTTTATTTCTTCTCCATGGATTTTAATACCTACTCGGAATTTTTCTTTTGTTTCCTTTACTGCTTGTCAATATACAGATTGAATATCGTCGGGGAGAGGCTACAACCCTGTATCACTCTCTTCCCAACCACTGTTTCCCTTTCATATCCTTCGACTCTTACAACTGCCATCTGGTTTCTGCAAAATGGTAAATACCCTTTCGCTCCCTGTATTTATTTATGAACAACGCTATTTGAAAAAAAAAATTACAGGATATTATTGATACCCTTGATGACTATTTTCCGCGTAGTCGCTATGTGACCCATGTGGTGCGGCGTGGCTCAAGCTTCTTTGTGTCCTTCTCGAAGAACTCTCCTGTCAGCTATTTCTCCCACTTCGGAACCTCTTTCTCCTCCTGCTCCTCGGTTGAAAATTTAATTCCACTCATGTTTGCTTGCAGGGAGGCGGAAAGATGATACTCTGAAGGCTCCAAGTCAGGGAATTACGGGTGGTGGTTCGAAATATCCAAACCGAATGGGTCCAAGAGCTCCTTGGTGGCTAAGGCTGTGTGAGGACGGGCCTTGTGCAACAGCCGCACTGCTCTCGGGAGCATTCCCCTCCGTTTGTTTTGAATGCTCCTTTTGAGCTTCTTTACGACCTCAACATAACATTGTGCATTGATTATCTCCCCTGAAGCGGAAATGTGACCACAATGACCCCTTTTTATTCCCAAAGTACTGTGGTAAAGATTTTTTTGCCCTAAATTGGTGTGACGCCACAGTAAAGACTTTCTTTTCATCTCAGGCGTATAATGAGGCACCCACATTTCATCTCCAGTCGCATCACAGCTCAGGAAATCCTCACCTTCCGATTAAAGTCGCTCAGGAAGGTTGCTGGCGCCAGTGACCCTGTTTTTCTTGTGCTGCTCTGTCAGCTGTATTGGCACCCATCTTGCTCACAGTTTCCGGCATCCCAGCGTTTCTGTGAATGATGTGGAAACGTCGCAGAAACTTCATCCAGTGTCAGTAGGCGCTCATCGTGAATAATTTGTTCGATTTCTTGCATCAACTCATTAGTCACAGTAGAGGGTCTTCCACTCCTCTATTCGTCATCAACATTTGTTCTGTCTCCACAAGCCGGCCCGTGTGGCCGAGCGGTTCCAGGCGCTTCAGTCTGGAACCGCGCGACCGCTATGGTCGCAGGTTCGAATCCTGCCTCGGGCATGGATGTGTGTGATGTCCTTTGTTTAGTTAGGTTTAAATAGTTCTAAGTTCTAGGGGACTAATGACCTCAGATGTTGAGTCCCATAGTGCTCAGAGCCATGTTTCCACAAACCTCCCTCACTATTGAAACACACTCGTCCTGCTCATAACACTGTCGTCGTAAACCGTTTTGGTCGCGAAAAAATTTCGGTAGGTGTCATTCCTTCCGCAACTAGGAAGCAGATTACAGCACGTGGCTCGCACTTGGCGAGATTTCTTGCGTACGTGTTTCACAAACTGGACGCTGCCAAGTAAGTTACGTATGAGGCTACGTCCTACCATGTTTCTGCGACGATCGGTGTGGCCAGTGGACCCCCCGTACAATTCCAACACTTAGAAAACGAACAGCCACAGCCCGTTATGGAAACAGCACACTTACTTTCTTAACATGCCTCTTATACAGATATGATGCTGTAACTATTAAACAGTAGTTATAACAAAAGATACTTATGCAAAATGCCTTTTTAAAAAAACGCGTACCGGCTGTTTGAAAACAAAAGAAAGAAAAACGAAAGTAAAATCTATTCCTTTCTCTCTCCTTCCCACCTCTCTCTCCCTCTCTCTCTCTCTCTCTCTATGTGTGTGTGTGTGTGTGTGTGTTTATGCGTGCGTGCGCTTACATGTACGCGCGCGCGCGCGCGTGTGTGTTAGCTGCCTTATTAGAAAGATATTTGCAGCGTGAATAGGTGTGTGTGGGGACTATGTTTCCGACTCCAATAAAACAAAATCGCTTCCTTATGCAGTGCCTTTAAAATGCAGCTCACCCTTTGTCCATAGCGACACGCCGCGTCCGTCCTGATAAGACGGAAGGTACGCAGAAACAGGGAGAGAGAGAAAGAGAGAATGGCCTCACTTTGCTCCGGACATTCGCGCACATCCACACACACACACACACACACACACACACACACACACACACACGAGCTCGCACACACGCACACACACGTTACGCTCTGACAGACGCCGGCTCTGCGCGGTGAATGAGGTAGGAGCGGCTTTAATTGAAACACCTTTGTTCGGACCCCGGGGTCAGAAACCACCCCACTCCACTTATACAGTCCGCCTTTTAACGACGCCTCTTCTGTTCTGTTCCCAGTGCGCAGAACGTCTGCGATTTCCCCGGTATTGTGCCGGCTCCGGGAATCGAACCGCTATCCTCCTTGGTGGAAAGTAGGTCACCACTTTATGCCGCGGTTCGTGAATGGCACGCACTATGTGTGATCGTCAAGTGTGTGGAGTGCTGTATCGCCTGACACAATACACGTTCGCCACGCACCGTTTCCGTTACACGGGCGCGTCTTGATTTAATCATAGGAGAAGGGTGTAGCGGGAAACCTGCAGAGGAATGGTGAATGGAGCAGAGACTTGTAGTTGAATCCGTACGTAAATTAAAAGTACTTATTGTGCATATGTAGGCGAAGAAATCGGCTACTGTACGATTTCGTGATTCTCGACAAACCTCTGTAAATAGTTGTTGTTGTTGTGGTCTTCAGTCTTGAGACTGGTTTGATGCAGCTCTCTATGCTACTCTACCCTGTGCAAGATTCTTCATCTCCCTGTACCTACTGCAACCTACATCCTTCTGAATCTGCTTAGTGTATTCATCTCTTGGTCTCCCTACACGATTTTTACCCTCCACGCTGAGACTGGTTTGATGCAGCTCTCTATGCTACTCTACCCTGTGCAAGATTCTTCATATCCCTGTACCTACTGCAACCTACATCCTTCTGAATCTGCTTAGTGTATTCATCTCTTGGTCTCCCTACACGATTTTTGCCCTCCACGCTTCCCTCGAATACTAAATTGGTGATCCCTTGACGCCTCACAACATGTCCTACCAACCGATCCTACTTCCAGTCACGTGGTGCCACAAACTTCTCTCCTGCCCAATCCTATTCAACTCCTCCTCATTAGTTATATGATCTACCCATCTAATCTTCAGCGTTCTTCTGTAGCACCACATTTCGAAAGCTTCTATTCTCTTCTTGTCCAAACTAGTTATCGTCCATGTTTCACTTCCATACATGGATACACTCCATACAAATACTTTCAGAAACGACTTCCTGACACCTAAATCCATTCTCGAAGTTAAGAAATTTCTCTTCTTCAGAAACGCTTTCCTTGCCATTGCCACCCTACATTTTATATCCTCTCTACTTCGACCATCAAAAGTTATTTTGCTCCCCAAATAGTAAAACTCATTTACTACCTAAAGTGTCTCATCTCCTAATCTGATTCCCTCAGCATCACCCGACTTAATTCGACTACATTCCATTTCCTCGTTTTGCTTTTGTTGGTGTTCATCTTATATCCTCCTTTCAAGACACTATCCATTCCGTTCAAATGCTCTTCTAAGTCCTTTGCTGTCTCTAACAGAATTACAACGTCATCGGCGAACCACAAAGTTTTTATTTCTTCTCCATGGATTTTAATACCTACTCCGAATTTTTCTTTTGTTTCTTTCACTGCTTGCTCAATATACAGATTGAATAACATCTGGGAGAGGCTAAAACCGTGTCTCACTCCCTTCCCAACAGTAACTGCCTCAAGAAAGAAGTGGCTTATATTTCTTTTCAGTGACGAGTGGGGTTATAACAATACACGGTGTTTTTTTCCACGGTGTACAAACTCTAGGGATTGATCGATGACAAGATACGAAACAGAAAAGGTGTAAGTAACTAATGTCAGCAGGCCATTGTGACCGAACGGTTCTAGGCGCTTCAGTCTGGAACCGCACGACCGCTACACTCGCTGGTTCGAATCCTGCCTCGGGCATGGATGTGTGTGATGTCCTTAGGATAGTTAGGCTTAAGTAGTTCTAAGTTGTAGCTGACTGATGACCTCAGATATTAAGTCCCATAGTGCTCAGAGCCATTTGAACTATTTTTGAACTAATATCAGGAAATGTATAGTTTCAATGCTAGTGGCCATTTATTCAATCATAGACTGTTGCAGAGACTGTCTCCACATCTCCAGTGGACTCTCCATACATGATACTTTCGAGACGACCCCCAAAACCAGAAATCGCACGGGTTGAGATCACGTAAACGAGCGGACCATGCAACTGGACGTCCCCCGATCCATCGACCAGGGAACACACTGTAAGGTGGCTATAATTTTCTAAACGTTCATGGTGGTGTCTGTTTGTCCTATATCGTGTCTCCCTACCACTTTCGCCCAACGACGCTCTGAGTGTGTTTTTTAGGGAATTAACTAGTTTGAACCTGGGACCTGTTGCTGGTAAGGAGACGCCAGACCACACATGGCATGTAGAATTCAGAAGAGTTCAGTGAGACTAGCGATGATATAACCAAATACTTAATGATCTCAGCATCAGCCCCACTGCACTCCCTGTAAAAGAATCTTAATACTAACTAAATGTAGTGGAACGGGTTCAAGGCTTTCCTATTTTTAGTTAGCTCGTAAAATAACGTCGAAAAAGCGGTTAAGTTTACCATTGGAAATTTTATTCTACTCACAAAACATTGTTTATAAATTGCACTATTGATAAAAGGAGATGTTTTAATAAAGGATGGTAAAAACCAACTGCGTTAAACAAAAATGTGAACGAATAATCCCAGAATGGGTTTCCAAGTTCTACAATCGATCGAAGGATGACGTATGCCATGTCACATCTATAATCTAGGTTTAAATTAAGTTTTACAAAAGAGAAAAAATATCAAAATGGTCTACAGTGATCCTCAGTTATCTTTAATAATTTATCTAACTTGTCATAAATTACAGTGGCTGATGTGGCTTCTCAATAACTATATAACAGAAACATCATCGCGTTTCTGATTTTTACTTCAAGTGGCAAATGTGAACACCATGAGTTTTAATTAACGATCGACACTAGTATTACGCAAAAAGGGGGTGTAACAGATGAGACTTCTGCAGTTCTGAGTGAAGCCTTATGCGCTCAAAAAAGCGGCATCGCGTGCGTTCATTACCTTGTCGGTGTTTAGGCAGCGTCAGGGCAGCGGCGGGCAGCACAGCTCCGCTCACCTCGCCATCTCGGAAGCATTTCTTTTCTTTAACTTCTCCTTACTACAATTTTACCGAAGTTGGTTTAAAAAAAACTATCTGGCTGTGTTCCAATCTGACCAATCAGGGTCTCAATGATAACCTTAAGCTCCGCCTACAAAATTTCTGTACATCCAATGAGAAACGTTATACTTTTCGTGGTGGGGCAATGTTTTTAAAGTTTGCAACGTAACAGAGACGCTAAAAAGTCTCACGTTAAAACCTGCAGCTGGTGTGGTCCTTTTAGCGTAATCGTAAGATCTATACTGTTCTTCTGGAGGGCTCTATCTTTTAACATAGGCTGGGGATTGGTCCTAATGTAACAGACACGCGAAAAGGCTCACACTAAAACTTGCAGGTGATAGTGGCCCTTTTTGTGTTATCGTAAGATCTATACTGCTTTTCTGGAGGGCTCTAGCTTTTAACATGGGCGGTGGGGAGGGGGGGGGGGGGGGGTTGGTGGTCCTTGACGTAAAACAGAGACGCGAAAAAGTCTCACGCTAAAACGTGCGGGTGGTAGTCTTAGAGGTAGGCTAGCGATATGGGTGTCCAGTCCGTCCCTTATCGTAGGGCCTTCTAGCTTAACACGTTTCTGCTCTCGGCTTCTGTTCTCGTTTCTCCCCTCGGACTGCGTCGGTCTCTCGGTGGAAAGGTACGACATGCATTTAGGTATTCTTGTGTTAGTCTGTGGTATTCCATTTGCTCACTCGTTACGTGTATTACTTTGGTTAATGTAGTGTCACGATTTATTTGCTTATCATGTCAGGGTTTTCCTGGAAGGTGTTGGATTTGCCTGACACCTCACAATTTGACACCTTACAAGCACTCATCCACATATTTTGCCGTGATCTAAAAACACAATTTGGTATCATCTGATAGGTTGTACATCGCATATATGAATATATAAAGGAGACTGAGATTGTTAAATTACGTCTTGTAAATAATTGTAAACGCTTATTGCATGAAAGGTGCCGGAGTGTCTTTATTATAAAAACGGCGTAATGAATGATTGCCTATATTAGTGGAGGTTGGAACGCCAGTGGAAATGAAACGGCTGGCGGAACTGAAGCCCTGGGTGGAAGGCCCACACAGGTGTGTTGGTCCTGCTTAAACACAGGAAATAGCAAGACGGACGTCGTAGCAGCTAAACGCTGGAGCACAATAGAGTGGCGGCTGGCTGGTGTTGTAGCCGAACCGGAAGGATAATACTTCGGAAACGCTGAATATATTGGACGCAGGTGAGAGGAACAAAGAAGTGGCACCTCTGAAACCACGCAGTCTGAGTTATTTCAAAAGAATTTTTCTCAGAAGCGTACCATTGTATGAGTATAGGTTTTTCCTCACAAACTTTCCACGCTGGACGACAAAAGACTAAAATATGTTTGGTCGGCGTTCGGAAGAATCTTTAGAGAGGGAGAGTATTCCGTGGTTTCGGGAATATGATTCGTTTTCGGAATTACAAGGGTGGGGAGCCGAACCTTGCTGGGAAGCCAGCGCTGGAGAGACGCGGTCTTCCGTTGTGAGCGCCTGTGTGTGACAGTCGCTCGTCATCAGCTTTCGTTGGTACAGACGGACTTGCTGTCTTTGCTCTCAGTAGAGTTTGTAGTTATAAGAGTTAGGAACTGTACTGTTGCGAACCTATACGATTCTGGACTTCACCTCCGAGTTGGAAGTCGTCGTTGAGTACGCAGCGTTCAGTAATTGAGAACACGTCTCCGGGGGAAAGCTTGAATTTGCGCGCGCAACGGCCTCATCGGCTAAATTCAACTCTGATTAACTCGGAAACGGCACCGTGTATAGAATTTTCCTCTTAGCAGTTATTCCTCTACACAACCCATCGTTCAAGACGCTTACATGCTTTCCAGTCTGTTGCTGCCGAACCTCTATACAGGGTGAACGAGAACTCCATCGACACACTTTCAGAGTGTTAATGCGGACCAAGGTATGAAAAAAAGGTATGGTAACCGTGGGCTCTGTTACGTATTCGTTAAGAGCTATGAGCACTGATTCATCTTTTACTGCAAGCTCGTTTTGGAAAGTGGTGATGTGGAGCAAAACAATAGAAAAGGTTAGTAAACATCGGCTCTAAAACGCATACGTTAAAAATTATGAAGCACTTGTGTAGCAGGAAAGATACGTTTCACAGTAGCGAATACGAACAAACGCTGAAAGCTCTTAGAGTATGCGCTTCAGAGCCCATGTTTACTGATGCTAATAAATAATCGACGTGCGGCACATAACGCTTCTTCGCTGACTTGCACGTCAGTCTGTTTTCCATGCTCATGCAGCTTTTCAGTTGGTTTCAGGACTCTAAGTGGCCCTCCTTCAGCTCTTTCCACAGGAAAAAAAAATTGAAGTGGTCGCCGTTATGAACCCAAAGATGTAGGCGTTAGGAGCCAAAAATGCTCATCGCCAGTCGGGAATCAAACCAACGACGACGGCGTTACGAGCTAAAAACGTTGATCACTGGAACACGGAGAGTTTCCCTTTGCTGCTGTGATGATAATTTTTACTGCTTTGACACTAAAGGCAATGGTAACAGCAGTTCCCGCCAGATCACCGAAGATAAGCACTGCTCGACTTGGCTTGCATTCGGATGGGTCACCGCTCTTGTGAGGCCTTTGGGGAGGCCCTTGATTGAAAAGTAGCGGCCCCGGTCACAAAAACTGACAACGGCCTGGAGAGCAGTGTGCTCTAACCACAGGTTGCTCTGTAGCCGCATCCGGTGATGCCTATGGGCCGATGTTAGAAAATGAAACACCTACAGCCGTCATTATGTCGTCATTTATTGTATGACTACCGGCTACCGGTTTCGGTGTTTCAGTGCACCCTCTTCAGGCCTTAGCACCAGGTGCTTAAGGGGTTAACACCATCCGTATACGAGACAGATCAGTGGCCAACATCTATAACTGGTTTTCGCAGATTACCTCTAACCGCTAAGGCCTGAAGATGGTACAATGAAATACCGAAACTGGTAACCATACAAAAAATGACGGCTGTAGGTGTTTCATTTTCTTACATAAGTGAACTCCTAAAGTTCCTCAGACCTCCCATCACAAGGATGAACATGAAGAAACCTGAGGGCTGCGGATGACACGCCGGCCGGTCGGTCCCCTTGGGCTTTCAAGGCCTGTCTGGACGGTGTTTGTTTACTTGCCATTATAAGACTGCAAGGGGTCGCGTATCACACCAAAACATGTGTGTGATGACTACTGGAGAAGACACACTTCGACGGACAAGGAAAGTAAAACTGCAATAAAAATCAGTCGGCGTAGATTCGATTAAATCAGGAGCTGACCAATCTAAACTCGTCGCTGTGGAAAATAGTGACGTCACCCGAGACATTAGATATGCAGGTAGTGCCATCGGAGCGTCATGACCAACGAAGATGAGATATACTGTACATTCTGTTTCTTTTGTCGTTTTAGTGGCTCGTACAGACGTGTAGCGCGCCAAAGTTCTCCACTTGTAAGAACACAGACTGCCCTCCCTGCTCCTCGGGCGGAAACACGATGGCGCTGCCACTGTAGCCGGGTAACCAGTTCGTTTTGCCGGATAATAAGGGTTTGCGATTTTGTGATCGCAAGCTGTGTATGTAGCTGAGTCTACACTACTTGACATCTGCTGCGGAAGGGCTGCCAGTTGTTACAGAATAACCGACAGCTGCTGCGGAACGTCGAACCAATGATAGCGAGAGGAAATGTAAAGGGGCGGGACGAGTTAACTGCAACGAAGCCTATGCACCAAAGTTCTGTGAATGTTCGACAGTTCATGCAGTACGGTGTTTGTCAAAGGTCTTTGTGGAACAGATTAGTGGGACAATCCCTATGGCGCGGCAATATGTTTCCAAGACATCATTTGAGTGCTTACGATCGCGGACGAGCAGCTGGGCGGCTTGAAGCCGGTGAAAATGTCGCTACTGTGGCCAAAGTAATGAGTGTGTCCAAAAGAGTCATCTCACGATTAAAACAGGACCTGAAGGAGGAAATGCGAGGTGGTTGTAGGTGGGCCACCACAATGTAGCCTTATTGTACAAAAGGAACAGGAATCTTACCCCTAGGGAGATCGCTGCAGATCTTGCAGCCGCTACCGGTGGACACGTCGAAACCAGAATCAATTCGCGGCAGTTGGTTTGTACGCTCAGAAGACTGCTCACTCCTTCCAACTTCAACCACGCCATGGTTGGTTGAACAGATGTGCCGAACTATAGGCCTATATCTCTAACGTCGACGAGTTGTAGAATTTTGGAACACGTATAATGACTTTTCTGGAGACTAAAAATCTGTGGGAATCAGCATGGGTTTCGAACAAGACGATCGTGTGAAGCCCAGCTCGCGCTATTCATCCACTAGACTCAGAGGGCCATAGTCACGGATTCCCAGGTTGATGCATTGTTTCTTGACTTTCGCAAGGCGTTTGATACAGTTCCCCACACTCGTTTAATGAACAAAGTAAGAGCATATGGACTATCAGACCAATTGTGTGACTGGATTGAAGAGTCCCTACATAACAGAACTCAGCATGTCATTTTCAATGAGGAGAAGTCTTTCGAAGTAAGAGCGATTTCAGGTGTGCCCCAGGGAAGTGTCGTAGGACCGTTGCTATTCACAAAGTATATTAATAGTCTTATGGATAGCGTGGAAAGTTCACTGAGGCTCTTTGCGGATGATGCTGTGGTATATCGAGAGGTTGTAACATGGAAAATTGTACTGAAATGCAGAAGGATCTGCAACGAATTGACGCATGGTGCAGGAAATGGCAATTGAATGTCAATGTAGACAAGTCTAATGTGCTGGGAATACATAGAAAGAAAGATCATTTATCATTTAGCTACAATGTAGCAGGTCAGCAAATGGAAGCAGTTAATTCCATAAATTATCTGCAAGTCGGCATTAGGAGTAATTTAAAATGGAATGACGATATAAAATTAATCATCGGTAAAGCAGATGCCAGACTGAGATTCATTGGAAGAATCCTAAGGAAATGCAGTCCAAAAAGAAAGGAAGTAGGTTACGGTACACCTGTTCGCGCACTGCTTGAATACTGCTCACCGGTGTGGAATCCGTACCAGCTAGGGTTGATAGAAGAGGCAGAGAAGATCCAACGGAGAGCAGCGCGCTTCGTGACAGGATCATTTAGCAATCGCGAAAGCATTACGGAGATGATAGATAAACTCCAGGGGAAGACACTGCAAGAGAGACGCTTAGTAGCTCGGTACGGGCTTTTGTTGAAGTTTCGAGAACATGCCTTCATCGAGGAGTCCAGCAGTGTATTGCTCCCTCCTACTATATCTTGCGAAGAGACCATGAAGATAAAATCAGAGAGATTAGAGCCCACACAGAGGCATACCGACAATCTTTCATTTCACGAACAATAGAAGGGAGGTGGCTTGCGGAGTATGGATGTACAAATAGATGTAGATGTAGATGTAGATGGTCGAGAAAGAACTGGTGTAAGGGCCATGTCGGTGGGGCAATAATGGTCCAGAGTTGTGTTCTTCGACGAATTGCGTTCACTGTGGTGAGTGATTCTGGCCAAGAATTAGTACTAAAAAAGAATGTTCATGACCGTGTTCGTTATGGCCTAGCAGTTATGGTGTGGGCAGGCATTTAGCAAAACGGGCGAACACTGTTGCATATCTTTGCGCGAGGTACCGTTACATCCCAACCATATTGCAGAGAAATTATTCTGGATCCTTTCCGTCTGTTTTGTGGTGCGGTAGGTCCCGTCTTTATGTTTATAGATGAAAGCGCCTGCCCACATAGAACCGCTGAGGTGTCGGAGACACTGGATTGTGAAGACATTGAACGTTTGGAATGGCTTGTGTACTCACTCCCAATCACGACTCACGACCCATCCTCAAAGCTTTAATTCTGCAAGGTCTGCAGGAGAGCTTCTGTACAGTTTGGAAGGTAGGAGACGAGGTACTGGCGGAATTCTGTGAGGACGAGGTCGTGAGTCATGCTTGGGTAGCTCAGATGATAGAGCACTTGCCCGCGAAAGGCAAAGTTCCCGAGTTCGAGTCTCGGTCGTGCACACAGTTTCAATCTGCCAGGAAGTTACATATCGGCGCACACTCTGCTGCAGAGTGAAAATCTCATTCTGGAATGTCACTATTGTTTAGCAGTTGCCAAGCAGTGTACGAGCCAGTACTGTGTACTATTTATCGCGTAGACATATATGAAATGTAAGTTGGTTTTTGTTTGTTTGTAGAGGACCTCCTACTTTTTACTGTTAAGAGTCCAGTGCCACTTTTCGTTTGCAGTGGATTTGCCTGGCTGTCGAACACCGTTACAGTAGGAGCCTGGGGGCCTTGGTGCTGGTAAGACGATGTACCGCGTGGGTCACGGACGGCCGGTATCTGTTGCAGTGCAACGTGCGGACGGCTCTTGAGGCGCCGCCCCTGTGACATTGCGGCGTGACCTGCGCTCACACACACGCTCACACAAACGCACACGCACACACACTGGTTTACGGCGGCTGTAGACTAAACACAATCAACGGAGGAGGTGCGGGCGGCTACTTACTGGGAGCGCGGCGGCAGGTGTGGTTGCCAAACGACGAGACAGCCAGCAGCAATAACAGCAGAAAGGGTCAGTGACCCCGCATGCACCGCCGCGCTGTCACTGCCAGCGGTCGCTGTACAGTGGAGACACTGTGGGCTGCTCTCTGTGCTGTTTTGCATACCAGTATGGTCACCTACAGAGCAGACGTGCACCCCATATGATCATTCAAGTTAATGAATGGAAGTTACAATGAAAGGTCTCTGTTGGATTCCTTTCATGTTAATTTCTTAAATCTGTTGTCATTTACAGCATACATTCCA
Source organism: Schistocerca gregaria (assembly GCF_023897955.1). NCBI lineage: Eukaryota > Metazoa > Arthropoda > Insecta > Orthoptera > Acrididae > Schistocerca > Schistocerca gregaria. The sequence goes on along the minus strand of NC_064928.1, from coordinate 125,748,846 downwards.
CTTCTAAATTCACTGTGGTGTTTCTGACTATCTTGTAGGAGACTGAAGAGTGCAACGTGTTACTTTTACACATAAACAAAAACGATCTGTCACACTACTACACCTTAAAACACAGTTTATATGTAATTCATGTCACACAGTCTTATATGGAACCTACATCCGCTTCCTTTTCTATAGTGTATATGATAAGATACTGTCATCCCCCTTCCCTTCTCTGTGATAGGATGAAGGAGCAAATGTATTTCTACTTGCATGTTTGATGGTAGCAGACAAGCCTGTCTGCCAGAGAAGAGTAGGACCAACGTTGGAACAGGTAGCTACGCTTTCTAAAAGCAAAGAGGTTTCTATTCTTAGTATGGTCCTGTCCGTCCCTTGTCATGTTGGTATAGGAAACTGCCTCTCTGGTCACTTCCGTTCGTATCTGTTAAACACCCTCGGGACCTTTGCCTTTCGCGGGCAAGTGCTCTACCAACTGAGCAACCGAAGCACGACTCACGGCCGGTACTCAAAGCTTTACTTCTGCCACTAACGTTTTGATGGTAGGAGACGAAGTACTGGCAGAAGTACAGCTGTGAGTACCGGGCGTGAGTCGTGCTTCGGTAGCTCAGTTGGTAGAACATTTGCCTGCGAAAGGCAAGGGTCCCGAGTTCGAGACTCGGTCGGGCACACAGTTTTAATCTGCCAGGAAGTTTCATATCAGCGCACACTCCGCTGCAGAGTGAAAATCTCATTCTGGCATCTTAACTATTGTTTGGCCAACCTTGTATAATTTTATATTAGATTGCATTTCATGAGATGTTATTTAAATGATCATTTTAGTGTATAAAGTTGCCACCCTTTCACCGTACGACTTTTCTTAGAAAATAAATTCTTAAGAATATTCTTTGAAAATAAATCACGTTTCAGGAGCCACAGAGTTTTATTGACTTATTGACAACTCGGGTCCATGACTTCGAGGGGTCTGCTTACACTCGAACCCTACCATCCGACTTCAGTTCATATCGGAACTCATCTGACAAGGCTTGTCTTTTAGCGGAAACAACACTACGCAAACACCGCTGCTCTCGGTCGTTAAGTGAAACCCTCCGGCCTCTGCGTTGTCCCAGGTGAGAGTTATGACTGAAATTTGGTGTTCTCGGCACACACCTGACACAGTGGATCTCGAAATATTGAATTCCCTAAAGATTTGCGACATGGAACGTCACATGTGTCTAGCTCCAAGTGCCATTCTGCGTTCTGTTAATTCCCGTCGGAAAAATTTTCACGTGAATCGCTTGGGTACCAATGAGAACTTATCCAATGCACTGCTCTTTTATACTTTGTGCACGCGATACTACCGTCGTCTGTATACGTGCATGGTGCTATGTCATCAGTTTTTGTCATCTCCGTGTAAAAAGGCATCGCATTGGCGGAGCTCACGTATGTTCAAATGGCTCTGACTCTATTGAACTTAATTTCTGAGGTCATCAGTCTCCTAGAACTTAGAACTACTTAAACCTAACTAACCTAAGGGCATCACACACATCCATGTCCGAGGCAGGATTCGAACCTGGGACCGTAGCGGCCTCGAGTTCGAGACTGTAGCGCCTAGAACCGCACGGCCACAAGGGCCGGCAGCTGACGTATGTACTCAGATTAGTTATGTGAGAAGGTTTCCAGCTTGATTACGGCCTCACGACGGTAATTAACAGACCCTGCAGGAGGAATGATAGTTGGTGCCAGAGAGAATCGAGGAACTGTCGCCTTCTTAGCGGTAGCGCTGATTTCACTCTGAGCGGCTAACAATTTGCGAGGGAAATTCCGCAGCTTGTTTTGCTTTTTCAGTGTCTGTACTTGTTTGGCTCTTGTATTCGGTTTGTCCAAGCAGTCGCTGTTCTGTAGCATTCTCCTGTCCAACTAGAGGTACCTTCTGTTTGTTAGCAGAGCACGTTGTCTCTGGTGAGCCTTGCTCGATCGATCATTTATTGCGTTATTTTGGCACATAAACGTGAAATAGATTTTGTTAGATTCTTGCACAGACAAATTTTCTCTGCTCTGTGTATTCAATTAGAAACTGTTCGTAGCATCATTTTCAAGAAAATATTTTCTGCACATGTAAACTAAGTTAGGGAAAATAAATTTCCTTTTCTTTAGTACTGCAGAAAATTAGGTCAGGTGGCCGATAATTAAGAAATATCACCTATTTATTCTGGTTAGCTAATGTGCTCTTTTTGTGACAGCCTGCCATTGTAAGGTAGGCGTCCCTAAACGGAAGAATATGTATGTGAAGGGAAATTTAATTAATGAACGTAAAAGAACTGCACCCTTTAAATATTGTTGTTGTGTAGTCAGCGCGTACACTACTTTCCCAGTAGAGCGCGCCCCGCTAAGCACAACAGCGCAGGCACAGCGCTCGTCCGTCTCCGCACTACGAGATGGCGCTGCCTTAGAGACGGACCAAATTCTGCTTCCGCCGATCCACGTATTAATATGTAACGCAGCCAATGAGATTGCTGCTAACGTAGAACCTCCAATTAATCAGTCTGCATTAGTCTATAGTCAAGTTTCAGTCTGTGCATAATAAGATTACCATATTCCTGTACATAGCTATGAAGATAAATGAATAGACACTTTGTCAAGTATCGGAGATATGTGAGAGTAAGATTACGTACCAAGACCAAAGGAACTTCAGTTGTAAACAGCATCCAGAATCAAGTTATGTAATGTCTATGATTTTTATTATTTTAATATGTGTGTGTGAAAATTCATCAAGTTCTGTTTAAAGTAGGTCACTTTCAATCTGCTGCTCTAAGTGTGCAAGTGGCATTTCTATCGTCTGACCTAACGGCAGAAGATAAACACGCCACGATAAGACCACGAGACATGTTGCTGACACTCGCCTACTTCGTTAGAACGACAAGTCCAATAATCTGATGGTGTGTGTACCGAAGGCGTGTACCGCCACACACCGTTGGGTGGCTTGCGGAGTATGAATGTAGATGTAGATGTAGAAGGTCTTACAGTATGCACACCACAATTATAATGTCTATAAATAGCAGAGCTATTTCAAATACTCTGATTAGCAATCTTCTGTGTTAAGTCAACGTAAGATTTACACTAGTTTCAGTATCGTTTGTGTAATGATCACGTAAGTGTGACAGGCAGGCAGCACTTTCGAGTGTTGAACTCCAGCACGTTACAATCATAGCAACGATGCTGCGAGGTATACATTTCACTGGACGTCGGGCGGTGGTAACGATCGAACCCAACTCAAAGGCTGAGCAGTCGCTGACACTATCATTTGAAGGCCTTATTTCAATAGTGGTACAAATCCATTACCTCCACTTTTCTGCCTATAATGCTTCTGAAGTTAATGAGCCAAATAAACAGATAGAAAGTTTCATCTCTAGCAAGAAGCCACATGCTTGAATATTTCTGATATCGTAACTGCAGATTTTTCAGCGCTAATTTAACTTTAGGACTCGGTATCTCTACAGGCTGTTACAAAAAGGCACGGCCAGACTTTCAGGACACATTCCTCACACACAAAGAAAGAAAACATTTTATGTGGACATGAGTCCGGAAACGCTTACTTTCCATTTTAAAGCTCATTTTGTTACTTCTCTTCAAATCTCATTAATCATGGAATGGAAACACACAGCAACAGAACGTACCAGCGTGACTTCAAACACTTTGTTACAGGAAATGTTCAAAATGTCCTCCGTTAGCGAGGATACATCCATCCACCCTCCGTCGCATTGAATCGCTGATGAGCTGATGCACCCCTGGAGAATGGCGTATTGCATCACAGCCGTCCACAACGAATAGTCTCTACATTTGGTACCGGGGTTGCGAAGACAAGAGCTTTCAAATGCCCCCATAAGTGAAAGTCAAGAGGGTTGAGGTCAGGAGAGCGTGGAGGGCATGGAATTGGTCCGCCTCTACCAATCCATCGGTCACCGAACCTGTTGTTGAGAAGCGTACGAACACCTCGACTGAAATGTGCACGAGCTCCATCGTGCATGAACCACATGTTGTGTCGTACTTGTAAAGGAACATGTTCTAGCAGCACAGGTATAGTATCATGGCTGTGAATCGAGGAAGTACAGTACATACTGACGAAACTAAAATGAGCTCTAACGTGGAAAATAAGCGTTTCCGGACACATGTCCACATAACATCTTTTCCTTATTTGTCTGTGAGGAATGTTTCCTGAAAGTTTGGCCGTACCTTTTTGTAACACCCTGTATATGAGCAAAAATGGACTTGTACCACTATTTAAATAAGCCCTTCATTTAAGCACTGAGCACAGCTGACACTAATTGTATCTTGCGGACCGCTTGAATTTGCTAGCTGAATGGCCAGATTGGCTCCTTTCCTGGCCGTACTGCGGATAACAGCGGGGTTACGTGTCCCTCTCGCAGCGCTAGCCAACATCCTAGTGCCACAGTACGAAGGCTTGCCTCCGCCTCAGGAAGCCCGCCGCGAGCCACACTGGACTCCACAGCGAGTGGTTCGTGGAACTTGGCCGGGGTGCGGCGCGCCCACAGATAAGCGGCTTTCGAAGGGCGTGTCGCGTGCGTTGCGAGGCCCCAGCGGTCGTCGCCCGTTATCTGGGAATGCCGGAACCTGGCCGGCCGTGTCCCGTCTATCTGTGGAGGGCACGTTTCGACAGCAGCTGCGACAGATTCCTCAGCCGACCGCTCGCTGTCTCTAAAACTGTTCGCCCCCCTAGCCTTGAGGGACCGTGGAAAGGGGCGGAATTCATTCACAGGGCGGAAAGACACGCGACTTGCCGTACAATGCTGAGTACAACGATGCTTCACGGTGAGTGCAGTCTTGTTGAAACACTTTTTTTTTGTCAGATTCCTGACGTTAGATTAGACCGCCACGAACTCCTCTCATGTTCCAATCATTTTATCTCAGAGTATCACTTGCACCGTACGTCGTCAGTTATTTGCTCTATGCATTCCAGTCTATATCTTCTCCTCTACAGCTGGCTCTAGTACCAAGGAAATAATTTCCCGATGTCTTGGCAGATGTCCTTTCATCCTGTCCCTGCTTCTTTTCAGTGTTTTCCATATATTCCTTTCCGCGCCGATTCTACGGAGGAGGGCCGGCCGCTGTGGCCGAGCTGTTTTAGGCGCTACAGTCCAGAACCGCGTGACTGCTACGGTCGCAGGTTCCAATGCTGCCCCGGGCATGGATGTGTGTGACGTCCTTAGGTTAGTTTGGTTTAAGTAGTTCTAAGCTCTAGGGAAGGGAGTGAGGGTTGTAGCCTCTCCGCGATGTTATACAATCTGTATATTGAGCAAGCAGTAAAGGAAACAAAAGAAATATTCCGAGTAGGTATTAAAATCCATGGAGAAGAAATAAAAACTTTGTGGTTCGCCGATGACATTGTAATTCTGTCAGAGACAGCAAAGGATTTGGAAGAGCAGTTGAACGGAATGGACCGTCTTGAAAGGAGGATATACGATGAACATCAACAAAAGCAAAACAAGGATAATGCAATGTAGTCGAATTAAGTCGGGTGATGCAGAGGGAATTGGATCATGAAATGAGAGACTTAAAGTAGTTAAGGAGTTGTGCTGTTTGGGAAGCAAAATAACAGTGGTCGAAGTACAGAGGATATAAAATTTAGACTGGCAATGGCAAGGAAAACGTTTCTGAACAACAGAAACTTGTTAACATCGAGTATTGATTTAAGTGTCAGGAAGTCGTTTCTGAAAGTATTTGTATGGAGTGTAGCCATATATGCAAGTGAAACATGTGCGATAAATCATTTGGACAAGAAGAGAATAGAAGCTTTCGAAATGTCGTGCTACAGAAGAATGCTGAAGATTAGATTTGTGGATCACATAACTAATGAGGAGGTATTGAATAGAGTTGGGAGAAGAGGAGTTTGTGGAACAACTTGACAAGAAGAAGGGACCGGTTGGTAGCATATGATCTGAGGCATCAGCTGATCACAAACTTAGCTTTGGAGGGCAGCGTGAAGGGTAAAAATCGTAGAGGGAGACCAAGAGATGAATATACTAAGCAGATTCTGAAGGATGTAGGTTGCATTAAGTACTGGGAGATGAAGAAGATTGCAGAGGATAGAGTAGAATGGAGAGCTGCATCAAACCAGTCTCAGGACTGGAGACCACAACAGCAACAACAATAATTTCTAGGGGACGGATGACCTCAGATGTTAAGTCCCATAGTGCTCAGAGCTATTTGAATTTTTCTGCGGAAGAGCTCCTCATTCTTTAACTCATCGTTCAACCTAATTCTGAACATTCTTCTATAGCACCACATCTCAGCTGCCTGGATTCTCTTCTGCTCCGGTTTCCCCACAGCCCACGTTTGACCCCCATACAATACTGCGCTCCAAACCTATATTCTCGGAGGTTGCATCCTCAAATTAAGGACTACATTTGATACTTGTAGACTTCTCTTGGTCAAAAATCCCCTTTTTGCGAGTGTTGGCTCTGAGCACTATGGGACTTAACTTCTCAGGTCATGAGTACCCTAGAACTTCGAACAACTTAAACCTAACCAACCTAAGGACATCACACACATCCATGTCCGAGACGGGATTCAAACCTGCGACCGAAGCGGTCACGCGATTCCAGACTGTAGCGTCTAGAACCGCTCGGCCACTCTGGCCGGTTTTTATTTACAACCGTTAGCTACAACTTCCAGCTACTTATCTCAGTCACCTATCCGACTTAGACGTTTGTCGTAGCGTTGTATCAACTTTCCAATACCCTCGTTATAGAAGGCAGCCGCCAGTACTTTCGACCAATTCTCTACGCTGGCCTACAGATCGTTGCCTGTGCCAAAATGTTGTCATCATAGCCAGCGGTTCATGTCAGCAGAGACGAAACTCATAGGGAGACAATTAGGGGCTGTACTGTGGATGATCAAACATTTCCAACTGAAATCGACGCAGGAGCATCTTCATTGCCCCTGCGGAATACGGCTAATAATTGAAGAAGAAAACGCACGACAGTTATGTAATGTTGAATGCGTAGTTTCAGGCGAAATTTCTCACCTGGCCCTCGTACTTGGCGGGAGGCACTATTGTTCTAGGTATCTTTATGTGCTCCCTGTGTGCTCAGAACTAGGAAAACGACGTAACGTAATTGACGGGCATACTAGAGACACTGCCCCACCCACCTGTGCAAAACTTCATCAGATTTTCACTGTGGTTTCCATTTTGCGACCGATCGTTCCTTACTTTCCGAATAACCCTCGTATTTAGCTCGTAATTAGTAGGTTATTTTTTATACTAATCAACAAGGCGTTCGCAAATATGTATGATCATCAATACCGTGAAGAAGTTACCCGTTTACGAGTAGCGTTCAGTAAGTAATGCAACACTTTTTTTCTCAAAGTAGGTTAGTGTTATTCAGGATTACAGTACATGAAATTATTCTCCGCTATTTTGGGTACAAAATCCTATTTTTGCACTGATCAATGTGACAACCTTACCCTACCTTACTGGGAGAGCTTGTATGCCCTCATGATACCACTCCACTGGACGACTTCGGAGCCAAAGATCTATTTATTAATAAGTACGTCTTTTTGTTCATAATTCTTCTGACTTACACCCGACTGGTTAACGCTAACAACATCCTGTCAGCCGTAGGCGGAACCTCGAGTATTTAAGAAACAGTTGCACTTCTCTCTTCTGATGTTGATTATCGTCATTCAGCGATTCCTTCCCCATGTGCAGCCATTGTCCATCAATGTGGGCATGGCTATATTTTATAATTTTATAGCTAATTTTAAGTTGTGCTTATGTATCACTGTAATTTAAATCCAGCATCATATCTCAGGTCTCAGGTTCGAATCCTGTCTCGGGCATGGATGTGTGTGATGTCCTTAGGTTAGTTCGGATTAAGAAGTTCTAAGTTCTAGGGGACTGAAAACCCCAGAAGTTAAGTCAAATAGTGCTCAGAGCCATTTGAACCTGCATCATATAACAGTTTTGAATGTCTGAAGAAGATCATGCCATGATCGAAACCAGTCACGTTGTAAAAAATGTGGGTTGGCGATCTTGATTGTTTTCTAATTAATTTCAAATATTCTATTTTGACGATGACTGTCTCCAGAAATGTTTTCAAAAATAACGAAATGAATTTGCACACGTGTCGTATTTCACAATGGTTCAAAGACTAAATCTTGTTGCTGATCTGTTTGCTTTGAAGCAGCTGCACACCTGGTACCTGGGCTGAGTCCGGTGAGGAGTAAAATTTGAATCCTTCACTACTGTACCTGGTTTCGCAGCGTACAAGTCACCCATCTACATTTACATCTACATCTACATACATACTCCGCAATGCACCATACGGTGTGTGGCGGAGGGTACCTAGTACCACAACTAGCATCTTCTCTCCCTATTCCACTCCCAAAGAGAACGAGGGAAAAATGACTGCCTATATGCCTCGGTACGAGCCCTAATCTCTCTTCTGTTATCTTTGTCGTCTTTCGGCGAAATGTAAGTTGGCAGCAGTAAAATTGTACTGCAGTCGGCCTCAAATACTGGTTCTCTAAATTTCCTCAATAGCGATTCACGGAAAGAACGCCCCCTTTCCTCTAGAGACTCCCACCCGAGTTCCTGAAGCATTTCCGTAACACTCGCGTGATGATCAAACATACTAGTAAGAAATCTAGCATCCCGCCTCTGAATTGCTTCTATGTCCTCCCTCAATCCGACCTGACAGGGATCCCAAATGCTCGAGCAGTACTCAAGAATAGGTCGTATTAGTGTTTTATAAGCGGTCTCCTTAACAGATGAGCCACAAATCCCCAAAATTCTACCAATGAACCGAAGACGACTATCCGCCTTCCCCACAACTGCCATTTCATGCTTTCCCACTTCATATCGCTCTGCGATGTTACTCCCAAATATTTAATCGACGTGACTGTGTTTAGCGCTACACTACTAATGGAGTATTCAAACATTACAGGATTCTTTTTCTATTCATCTGTATTAATTTACATTTATCTATATTTAGAGTTAGCTGCCATTCTTTTCACCAATCACAAATCCGGTCCAAGTCATCTTGTATCCTCCTACAGTCATTGAACGATGACACCTTCCCGTACACCACAGCATCTTAAGCAAACAGCCGCACATTGCTATCCATCCTATCCGAAAGATCATTTATGTAGATAGAAAACAACAGCGGACCTACCACACTTCCCTGGGGCATTCCAGATGATACGCTCACCTCCGATGAACACTCACCATCGAGGACAACGTACTTGGTTCTATTACTTAAGAAATCTTCGATCCACTCACATATTTGAGAACCAATCCCATATGCTCGTACCTCAGTTAGGAGTCTGCAGTGGGGCACCGAGTCAAACGCTTTCCGGAAGCCAAGGAATATGGCACCCGTCTGATACCCTTGATCCATGGTTCGCAAGATATCATGTGGAAAAAGGGCGAGTTGCGTTTCGCAGGAGCGATGCTTTCTAAAGCGGTACTGATGCGTGGACAGTGACTTCTCTGTCTCAAGGAAATTCATTATATTCGAACTGAGAATATGTTCGAGAATCCTGCCACAAACCGATGTTAAGGATGTTGGTCAGTAATTTTGAGGATCCGTTCTTCTACCCTCAACACCTACATCAATACTGTGCCAACTAACTGACGATGTGTGGTGGAGGGTACGTCTGGTACCATTAACTGATCAGTAAATTTAACTCCATCCTGGGTTCAGGAGCACGGGACAACGGCTGGTCGATGAAATGTACCTGTAATACAGCCTTTATATTGACATTATCTTATTAGCCAATCAGTTTCGATACTCCAGTCACGTCATACCAGTAGGGGCTGTTGGTATAGTATTATAACATTTCATTAATTGATCGTCCCTTCCCGTCCCATTCGCGAACGGCGTTGGGACAAATGATTTTTGGTAATTTCTCGAATTTCCTCGTCGTGGTCGTCGTGGTCAACGCCTTTCTTTTAGAGCCATCTGAATTTCTTGAGTATCTCTGAAACGCACTCGCACCGACTAAACGACCCAGGGACGAAACGCACCTCTCTTTATTGGATCTTCTCTCTCTCTCTCTCTCTCTCTCTCTCTCTCTCACACACACACACACTCTCTCTCAGGGACGAAACGCAGTCTCTTCATTAGATCTTGTCTCTCTCTCTCTCTCTCTCTCTCTCTCTCTCTTTCTCTCTCCCTCTCTCTCATTAGTCCGACCTGGTAAGGCCGGCTTCGGTGGCCGTGCGGTTCTAGGCGCTTCAATCCGGAACCACGCGGGTGCTACGGTCGCAGGTTCGAATCCTGCCTCGGGCATGGATGTGTGTGCTGTCCTTAGGTTGGTTAGGTTTAAGTAGTTCGAAGTCTGGCGTACTGATGACCTCAGATGACCTCAGATGTTAAGTCCCATATTGCTTGGAGCCATTTTATTTTATTTTTATTATTTTTTTTCTAGGTGAGGATCTCATATTGATGAACAGTACTCAAGAATAGGTCGACCAAGCACGGTATCAACAAAGTGGTCTCTTGTTCGCAGAAATCTATTCGTGGCCTGAGTGATTAAGCTCACAGGTAAGTCCGTAAGTATGACCAATAAAAATATAGAACGTTAATAAAGTTTATTGTCTATAAGAACCTTTAAGAGCTTCAACATACAAAATTCGGAGGAAAATTACTTTTCAACACGCCCCTGTACGGTATGTGCGTCAGTCCTACGACCCTTCTTGCAAACGGAGGTAACTTGCGCTTTGTTCCAGACGCTGGGTACCCTTCGTTGCTACTGCGACCTGAGATAGGTAGCTTCTACAGAAGGAGCAACATCCTCAGTAGAATCTTACAGGGATCTCGTCTGCTCCTGACGCCTTTCTACTAGAAAGCCATTATAGTTGTCTTTCTGTTCCGAGATCAGTTATATCTACATCTACCACTTCGAAATTCGTGTGATTTGAAACGATCAGCCGTCTTTCGATATTACACGGTGAACCATTTTCAGAAGAGCGAATTCCGTATTTCTGCCCTCTCACTGTCACCTTCCGTTTCGTTGCCACTATGGTCACTGAGTGACTGAATAGATTATTACGAACCGGTTATTGATTTTACTGAAGCCGCACCTCTTAGGAGCTTCAGTGACATCGGCTGACAAAATTTTACTTTCAAAGACATTGAATACTTCTCTCATTGCTCTCCTTATGCTGATTTTCACTTCTTTCAGGTTTAGCTTGTCAGCTAGGTTTTGACTTCTCTTGAATCTCTGTTGGCTCTCCTGCCAACCACAACAGAACCCACATGACGCAGTCTGTTAAAGTGACTTTGAGATTCTTGTAATAAACCTTACGTTAGACTCCAACTGCGTAACGTTCACTTTGTTTGGCAGGCGCGAATCGTAATGAAAGAGTTTGAGGCGGAGACGCCCAAAAATACACTCCTGGAAATGGAAAAAAGAACACATTAACACCGATGTGTCAGACCCACCATACTTGCTCCGGACACTGCGAGAGGGCTGTACAAGCAATGATCACACGCACGGCACAGCGGACACACCAGGAACCGCGGTGTTGGCCGTCGAATGGCGCTAGCTGCGCAGCATTTGTGCACCGCCGCCGTCAGTGTCAGCCAGTTTGCCGTGGCATACAGAGCTCCATAGCAGTCTTTAACACTGGTAGCATGCCGCGACAGCGTGGACGTGAATCGTATGTGCAGTTGACGGACTTTGAGCGAGGGCGTATAGTGGGCATGCGGGAGGCCGGGTGGACGTACCGCCGAATTGCTCAACACGTGGGGCGTGAGGTATCCACAGTACATCGATGTTGTCGCCAGTAGTCGGCGGAAGGTGCACGTGCCCGTCGACCTGGGACCGGACCGCAGCGACGCACGGATGCACGCCAAGACCGTAGGATCCTACGCAGTGCCTTAGGGGACCGCACCGCCACTTCCCAGCAAATTAGGGACACTGTTGCTCGTGGGGTATCGGCGAGGACCATTCGCAACCGTCTCCATGAAGGTGGGCTACGGTCCCGCACACCGTTAGGCCGTCTTCCGCTCACGCCCCAACATCGTGCAGCCCGCCTCCAGTGGTGTCGCGACAGGCGTGAATGGAGGGACGAATGGAGACGTGTCGTCTTCAGCGATGAGAGTCGCTTCTGCCTTGGTGCCAATGATGGTCGTATGCGTGTTTGGCGCCGTGCAGGTGAGCGCCACAATCAGGACTGCATACGACCGAGGCACACAGGGCTAACACCCGGCATCATGGTGTGGGGTGCGATCTCCTACACCGGCCGTACACCTCTGGTGATCGTCGAGGGGACACTGAATAGTGCACGGTACATCCAGACCGTCATCGAACCCATCGTTCTACCATTCCTAGACCGGCAAGGGAACTTGCTGTTCCAACAGGACAATGCACGTCCGCATGTATCCCGTGCCACCCAGCGTGCTCTAGAAGGTATAAGTCAACTACCCTGGCCAGCAAGATCTCCGGATCTGTCCCCCATTGAGCATGTTTGGGACTGGATGAAGCGTCGTCTCACGCGGTCTGCACGTCCAGCACGAACGCTCGTCCAACTGAGACGCCAGGTGGAAATGGCATGGCAAGCCGTTCCACAGGACTACATCCAGCATCTCTACGATCGTCTCCATGGGAGAATAGCAGCCTGAATTGCTGCGAAAGGTGGATATACACTGTACTAGTGCCGACATTGTGCATGCTCTGTTGCCTGTGTCCATGTGCCTGTGGTTCTGTCAGTGTGATCATGTGATGTATCTGACCCCAGGAATGTGTCAATAAAGTTTCCCCTTCCTGGGACAATGAATTCACGGTGTTCTTATTTCAATTTCCAGGAGTGTATATATTAAAATAAAGTTTTCAATAACGTATTGCAGAATTTAAATTATCAGAGCGCATTTTGAATATTTCCTATATGGATTTAAATAATTCCGTTCAAAGTTTTTGGAACTGTTGATATGTGATTTCACGGGATTTTTATCGAATAGGTAGTAACTAATCTGTCCCTGGAAATCCCGCTTAGCTCTAGGCAGCAGAGGTTTGGGGACGTCGTTTTCTCGGAGTGCAGCTCCTACGGGGGTCACGAAGGCCTTGGTGTTTCAGTGCAAGAGCGTCCTACAAACCTGCACAAATTTTTCACGTGCCACTGCTTGCATCAAAAGGGAATGGACAGAGTTGCTGAAACTTCGCTATCGAATATCTGTGCCTGTATATCTCTGTTACGGTTTGACGCATCTTTAATCAACGTTTAGTGTTATTATTTTGATAATATCAAGACAGTTTTTTTTTGTTTCTGCCGCTGGCTTTGTCCAGCGCTGTAGTATGTTTCAAAATGTCCCGCCTTAGTGCATTAGAGTACGGTAACGTAAGTATCACCACCTACCGAGAGCTTCAAGAATGATTAGAGGAAAAATAAACCCCTCGTACGAGATATGTCCCGTTACTTTAGATTCCTTGTTTGTTGACTGCCGGTAACGTGAGTTATTAGCAACTTTCTTTTTGTGAGTGTATTATGCGTGGCTTTTGTTTTTTTTTTTTTTTTTTTTACTCTCTTGCGAATAGCGGCAGCATACCACAAGATCGAAAACAACACGATATGAATTCAGTGTACAATTTACCAGGTAAAATTTTGGAACAAGCGGCTAGGATGAAACTGAAGGAACTTGGTGCACCCATGTTCGATGTAAACATGAATCAAAAACAAAAGCAGTGTAAATCCAGAGAAGAATATACGCGCAATTTTAACAGAACCGCCCGCAGCTCGTGGTCGTGCGGTAGCGTTCTCGCTTCTCACGTACGGGTTCCCTGGTTCGATTCCCGGCGGGGTCAGGGATTTTCTCTGCCTCGTGATGGCTGGGTGTTGTGTGATGTCCTTAGGTTAGTTAGGTTTAAGTAGTTCTAAGTTCTAGGAAATTGATGACCATAGTGCTCAGAGCCATTTTTTAACAGAACAATATGCGATATGAAACTTCCTGGCTGATTAAAACTGTGTGCCCGACCGAGACTCGAACTCGGGACCTTTGCCTTTCGCGGGCAAGTGCTCTACCATCTGAACATGAGAGATATATCCGCCTCAAACAATATAGCAAATCAGCGGTGTCAGAACATCATGAGCAGTGCAGGATGAACATCAAATTTCGAGAGGCCCGAGTACTGGCGAAACAGCCGTTTAGTTTGAGGAGGAAGATTAGAGAGGCTATAGAAATAGCCAAACGACCCGATAATATGAACAGAGAAGACGGGTACAGACTTCCAGCGTCTTGGCTGCCTGCTGTGACAGCTTTGCGGAAGGACAGCTCGCGCAAAGCAACAGGCGTGCGGTAGGCCACAGCGGAGGATGGTACACAGAGCGCTGACGCGGCCTAGTCGATACTAGGCAGTTAGTAAACAACGCTACGCTGCAGTCGCCGCTAAGTCTCCTATTCGCCGATTTCCACCAATGGCAGGCAGTAAAGGAAACTCCAATGGAAAACGCCTATTTCCGCCAATAACAAGACGCAATGCAAACGCCAATAAAATGAACTCCTAGTACCCTTCCTCCTCATCCTCACATCCAATCACAACACTCTTCCATAGTATATATGTACCCACACTTGCGCTCATTCAGCAGTTAGCAACACACCCTGAGGAAGGCGTCTTGCAACAGACGCCGAAACGTTGGAATTTTATAAATGACAATGCGGTCTCTAACCCAGAAGAATTTTATTGACATAAGAGCATATGGACCATCAGACCAATTGTGTGACTGGATTGAAGAGTTCCAAGATAACAGAACGCAGCATGTCATTCTCAATGGAGAGAAGTTTCCGAAGCAAGAGTGATTTCAGGTGTGCCGCAGGGGAGTGTCGTGGGACCGTTGATATTCGCAATATAGATAATGACCTTGTGGATGACATCGGAAGTTCACTGAGGCTTTTTGCGGATGATGCTGCATCGCGCATTTGATTCTCAATGCAGACAAGTGTAATGGTTCAAATGGCTCTGAGCACTATGGGACTCAACTGCTGCGGTCATTAGTCCCCTACAATTTAGAACTACTTAAACCTAACTAACCTAAGGACATCACACACATCCATGCCCGAGGCAGGTTTCGAACCTGCGACAGTAGCAGTCGCACGGTTCCGGACTGCGCGCCTAGAACCGCGAGACCACCGCGGCCGGCAAGTGTAATGTGCTGGGAATACATAGAAAGAAAGATCCCTTATCATTTAGCTACAATATGGCTGGTCAGCAACTGGAAGCAGTTAATTCCAAAAATTATCTGAGTGTACGCATTAGGAGTGATTTAAAATGGAATGATAATATAAAGTTGATCGTCGGTAAAGCAGATGCCGGACTGAGATTCATTGGAAGAATCCTAAGGAAATGCAATCCGAAAACAAAGGCATTAGGTTACCAAAAAAATGGCTCAAATGTCTGTGAGTACTATGGGACTTAACATCTATGGTCATCAGTCCCCTAGAACTTAGAACTACTTAAACCTAACTAATCTAAGGACATAACACAATACCCAGTCATCACGAGTAAAGTAGGTTACAGTACTCTTGTTCGCCCACTTCTTGAATACTGCTTAGCAGTTTGGGACACGTACCAGATAGGGTTGACAGAAGAGATAGAGGAGATCCAACGGAGAGCTGCGCGCTTCGTTGTAGGATCATTTAGTAATCGCGAAAGCGTTACGGAGATGATAGATAAACTCCAGTGGAAGACTTTGCAAGAGATACGCTCAGTAGGTCGGTACGGGCTTTTGTTGAAGGTATGAGAATATAGCTTCACCGAGGAGTCAAGCAGTATATTGCTCCCTCCTACGTATATCTCGCGAAGAGGCCACGGGGATAAAACCAGACAGATTAGAGCCCACACAGAGGCGTACCAACGATCTTTCTTTCCACGAACGAGACTGGAATAGAAGGGAGAACCGATAGAGGCACTCAAGGTACCCTCCGCCACACACCGCCAAGTGGCTTTCCGTGTATGGATGTAGATGTAGATATATAAACTTTAATCGTGTAGTTACCTTTGATGTTATTTAGTAGTTGATCACGAATCGCATAGAAGATACAGTATATAAACGTTGGGCTAGAGTGTGGTGTTCCCCCCCCCCCCCCCCTTGCCTTTAACCATCCCGCCTTCAGAAATCTTGCTTGTGGTGCGAGACTGATCTGTAGCGTAGCCTAAGGTCTAGGTTAGTTCCAGTCGATGAATCTCGCAGCCTCCCTCCAGTACGGAAACCACGAACCGCGCCTGATGTTAGGTATACATTGCTTTGGATAATGAACCCAGGTCATCTACATCTCTGGCACGGAGGAGGTCTGCGTTCGAGTAACGGAACCGGAAGGCGGGTGACCTTGCGGCGGAGGACTTTAGCACCTGGGGCGGCAGAGGTGGCGGGGCGCAGCACGAAGCTCATCCCGCCGCGGGCGGCTGTCTGCTGATTGCCCCTCACCGGGCGTCACGACCCGGGCGGCAGGTGCGTTTGTCTGCCGCCGGCGTATTAACGCCGCCCCCGCAAAATAAACCAGCGGCGGGCATTAGAAAGTGGCGGCGGCGTGTCAGCTGCGGTTACCGCGGTCCTTAGTGGCACCGCAGCGAAAAAAAAAAAAAAAAATAAGTTTGTCTCGGGGCTTCCTCGAAAGCTGGGACCACCGAGTTCCGAAGTGCAGCTTTTGGGATAGGTAGGGTGAGTGAGGGCACTGGGTGCGAGTGGTATTCCTGAAACTTTATCTCCTCAGACCTGGGAGCTTCCGTGGAGTCGCGTCCTCCTCAAAACATCACGCAACCACCTCCAGGCTAAACTACCCACACTGCCAGTCAAACGCGTCAGTGGGCTGTCGCTCCACTAGACTCCTTGCATAACTTGCAAATGGAGAAAATCGTGACTCGTCAGACCACACTACTGTCCAGTTTCTGTGTTGTATAGCACATTGACAGGTCTACGTGACGCCGTGCAGTACGAATTAAATGTTGCGGGGTTGCATACTCCACAATTCAAGACGCCGCTGTTCACCACTGCTGACCCGTTTCCGTCGTTCCTGCTGTAGTTCCGCGAGTATGACGAGTCTGACAAGGGGAGGCCGCCAATTGTGAAATTCAGATTCGATTCATACTGTGCATCATAAAAGCTCATGGCCAGATGTGTAATGTGGCAAAGCACCAAGATGCACTTCTCAGTCGTTGTCGAGAAAATCGACAGCTAAAAGAAACGGTTGCGGTTGGGGGGGGGGGAGGGGGAAGGGGGGGGGGGGGAAGGGAGAGAGTGGGGTCTAATGACCACCTGGCCATCTGGTACCAGGTATACAGTATCTCTGCAGACTTGCAAAGCGACGACAGTCAAATACGACACTTCCTTGCCGCCATTCTACCATGTCTCTACTAGTCCATTGCCCCACCTCACTGTGCTGACTCGTCCGTCATGTGCTCACTGCCATGACTCAACAGTTTGGGGGGAGGGGTGGGGAAGGGGTGATTTGGGTCTAATGACCATCTGGTACCAGGTACACAGTATCTGTGCAACCTTGTAAAGCAACGACAGTGCTCTTTTGGAGGGAATGGCTAATAATATTTCTGGTAAGTTTAGCCTACAAACAAAGACGTTTGGCGAATGCCTGGAGAGTTCTATCTGCCATCACGCCTTCTAGCCTGTCCTGGCCTCACCATTTCTTTCTTAGCCTTCCTGCACTCCTTCTGCCAATAGGAGTCTATTCCCTCGCACGTCGGGGAACAGGCTCAGCCCCGAATCCTCCAGAAGCCAGGTAGGTAAGCAGGTAACAGGACCAAATCCTCCCACATTGTATATTGTGTTATAAACAATAATACAATTACCTCTGCCATGTTCCTTATCTCCATCCCCGACCCCTCCCATGTTTTAAACAAAAGATATTGATTCACTTACGCACGCTTTGCGCGTAACTTTGAGAGGGACTTGGTCGCTGGCGCTGTGCCGGTTGGATTTTATCTCAACAAATAAAAGATGAAACTTTTAAACATTTTAACAATACACGCGAAAAATGTCTACATCTTCTATTGTAACTTCATATGCTTTCCTTTACCTGCTTCGAGTATTCATAACGTTTAGAACTGCTACCTGCTTCGGTCCCATCGTTTTTCAGACCCTAGCGGGCTCGGAGGATTTGGTACCATTTTTCTGACCGCGGGAGGATTCGGGGCTGCGGCCGGGAGATTGTCTGAGATGACATACGCCGTACGGGCCCTTTCCTAGTCCTGCTTTAGTTCCATTACCTTATCAGTTAGTGGCTGTACGCCCAGATCTTTCTTATTTCTTCATTTATTACTTTGCGTTCTCTTGTGCAGCGGTTCAGTGATCCAATGAACTTCATTTCTGATGTTTCAAGTAGACTTAAGACTTTTCATATTAATGTCCAAGTTTCTGCTCTAAACTGTACTGTAAGTACTGACTTAATAAATTCCATTTCCGTTCTTCTCCCTGTTTTACCTCTCAATGTTCCTCTTATCATATCACATATATGTTGATAGTTGTCAGTGTTCTTATATACGTCTTTGAACCGTGATTTATTTTCAAAGAATATTCTTAAGAATTTGTTTGATTTACTAGTGATTTATCAACAATATTTTCGCACTTAATCAGACAATGTAAGCATGCAAGCAGTTGCCATGGAGTCACTGATGAAATCATAACCAAATTCCATTTAACAAATGGGAATTTTATTCACTTTAATAGTACCTAAAAGCATTTTTTAAAGAAAGATTATAATCAGAAAGCACCCTCTAAATATCAAAGTTACAATTTATTCAGAGGCAGAGAGAAACAACTTTTGACTGTATGAGCTTTCGGGCAGAGAAACTTGCCGCTCCCTTTTGACACGGCCGTAGTTACGACCCTTCACAACAGCCTCTGATAGACTACACTGGTGCAAATCTGCAACACACCAGATAACTTTAAACTAACGTTTTTAACAATTTACACAACCTCACAAACTATGCACCCCACCGTAGGAGGGAAATGGTACAAAACACTAACAATTAAATATTAACCTTGCCACCGAAGGTGCAACTTGATTTTAACTTCTAAGAAAAGACTTACGGTAAAAGGGTGGCAACTTTATAAACTATAACGATCATTTAAATAAAATCCCACGAAATGCAATATTACGCAAAATTCTACAAGGTTGGCCAAACAATGGTTAAGATGCTCTACAGTACACAGATACCGCCTCTCAAGTTCATAGGCAATAATATCAAAGTTTCCAAAGATCAAAACATATTTCAGGTATTAGGCCGTTACACTCCAAGCAATAAATACATTAACACACCAAATCCAACAAACACAACAGAGGCAGCTACTTACGTACGGTGTATTGATAGGGAGATTACCGAACAACCCGAACCGCAGGTTGCTCTAACCCGCCCTTACCCCACAAGGGAGAAACGGACCACGCAATTTATAAACAACCACCTTCCCGCTGTTGGGCCAACGGAGGAGAATGGTGGGACGACCCCAAAGTAAAACGGCTGATGACCTCACCAAGAAAACAAGCAGAATTTAACAAGAGTAAATCAAACAAAATATCACCAATCACTTAACTTCTATTAAACTGCGATTTCTCGAGAAGCCCTGGACCAGCACCCCTATATCGCTCTCCCGAACCGTCCGCTGCCAGCCGCTTCATCGGACGCAGGACGGTGCGTCGATCTCCCGTCTCACGGCGTCGCAGCTCGCACCGGCCAGACCGATGCCGTGGGTTGACTCCTGTTGCTCTTGTGTCGACCGCGAAGTCACTACCCCTCGCTATACGCCGCGGCCCACTGGACTCACGTGGCGACCTCACATGCGCCGACGCTCAAGACGGACAAGTCATCTTGTGTCTCAGTGCGCGACCGACCAACCGATCGATCCAACCGCCAATGACCGTTGCCCGAGCAACTCGGGCAGACTGGCGGCCTAACGCGCAGACTCAGATGCAGGAACTCAGCCCCGACCGGGCGACCACTCGCTCAGTTCTCTTACTGGCGGAGTGGCAAAACTTTCGTTTTGCCGGCTTTAATGGTTAATCCGAACGACAGACATACTAGTACTCCGAACGACAGACTGACACTAACTGCCTAACAAGTGGGGACGAGAGAATGACACAGACTGGCTGACTGGCGAGCTCACAGCTTCCCTTAAATGCAGGCAACCTTTTCCCTTTCCCACCAGAGGAAGACACCAAAGCTGCGATTGCCAAAGCGGCGTCACTGCCAAAAACGGAGGGCGACTGCTTCACACTACGCGCTGCGGCGCGCTCTTCAAAAGAGCTATTTTTACCACGGCTCAGTGTTTCTCCTGTTAAAAATTTATGTCACGTCCTTCTATTACTATCTTACTTATCATTGTTTTGTTTCCTATTGGGTATCTTCCAAAAAAAGACCGTCTTATTTGTTTTAGATGTTATCTTCACATTCTGGTTTAGATTTATGTTGTTTAATCTACGTATTGATACTTGTAATTTGTCTGCACTGTGCTGTGTGATTATCTGGTCGTCGGTAAATAGCATCGTATTTAGAAATTAGTCTGTCCCCGTACCTATACGTTGATGTATTCTGTCCTTCATGTACTCCCTGACCAATGTAGACATTGAGCCTTTGACGACGTACACTGATAAGCCAAAAGATTGGGAGCAGTGCCCACCGCGACGGCGGTGGCACTCAGGGCAAGTGACGCGGCAACAAAGGTATGTAAGTGGAGCACATACGGTCGGGGGATCACTCTAGCGAAGATAAGGGCTGCAAATGGGGAAATCCACTGAGATAAGCGGCTTTGACGAAGGACATGTTATTATTGCGCAGAGCCTGTGAACGAGTATCTCGAAGACGGCGGAACTGGTCCACTGTTCACGTGCTACAGTCGTGAGCATCTACTGAAAGAGGTAGAAAATGGCTCTGAGCACTATGGGACTACCGAGTTCATCAGTTCCCGTAGAACTTAGAACTGTACATGACACACATCGATGCCCGAGGTAGGATTCGAACCTGCGACCGTGGCGGTCGCGCGGTTCCAGACTGAAGCACCTAGAACCGTACGGCCACACTGGCCGGCAAAGAGGTAGAAGGACAGTGAAACTACCACTAGGCGCTAAATGGCTGGAAGTGCAAGACTCTTCACAGAACGTTGGGTCAGGAGGCTTGTCTGCTCTGTAAAGTAGAAGGATGGTAATCCGTGCCCTCTCCGCCGAAACAGCAGAAAGGTGGTACATCGGCAAGTGTTTCAGAACACACCCTTCATCGTAAATTGTTGAACGTGGAGCTCCACAACAGGCCACCCTTACGTGTTCACATGTCGACCCAACAACACCGTCAGTTACGATTGCAGTGGGCACGGGACCATCACGATTCGACCGTCGATCAGTATCGGCTGTTTGGATAAATCACATGTTTGCTACATTAACTTGATGGTCGTCTCTACAAGCGCCGTCACCGAGGTGAATGGCGGCCTTAAACGTGCAGCACGCCAGGGGCTGGTGGGAGACATTCCCCTGCGCTTGGATGGGACCTGTGATAGTAATAGAAGACACACTGACGGCTACGTACCACTAGCATCCCTTCATGGTTGATGTCTTTCGCGAAGGCGACGTCTTCTTTCAGCTACACAGTTGTCGGTGTCTCAGACGCAGTACCGTGTTACAGTGGTTCGAGGAGATATAATGAGTGGTGTCACCGCCAGACACCACACTTGCTAGGTGGTAGCCTTTAAATCGGCCGCGGTCCGTTAGTATACGTCGGGCCCGCGTGTCGCCACTGATTGCCACACGGCAGGTCTAGTGTAGAGAGAGACTCCCTAGCACTCGACCCAGTTGTACAGCCGACTTTGCTAGCAATGCTTCACAGCCTATATACGCTCTCATTTGCAAAGACGACCGTTTAGCATAGCCTTCAGCTACGTCATTTGCTACGACCTAGCAAGGCGCCATATTCAGTAATTAGAATGAATTATGAACAGATAATATTGTGAATCGTGTACCGTGAAGAGCGATGTTCATCATTAATGGATTAAAGTTAAGTATCAAACTAATTACGTCCGCTTTCTGAATTCTAATTCCCTGTCATGTTCCCGACCTCACGCCAGCCAGCGTGAGCTAAAGCGCGTGCATTTCGGCCTCCACTGGTAACACGGTGTTGGCTCTTCAGCCAACACAACATAATGAACTCACTTTGACGTCTCGGCGACCAAATTCGCCTTGTGCAAATCCAATAGAACCCATATGGGGAGCCGGCCAAAGTGGCCAAGCGGTTCTAGACGCTTCCTTCTGGAACCGCGCGACCGCTACGGTTGCAGGTTCGAATCCTGCCTCAGGCATGGATGTATGTGAATTCCTTAGGTTAGTTAGGTTTAAGTAGTTCTGAGTTCCAGGGGACT
Organism: Schistocerca gregaria; assembly: GCF_023897955.1. NCBI lineage: Eukaryota > Metazoa > Arthropoda > Insecta > Orthoptera > Acrididae > Schistocerca > Schistocerca gregaria. Next base: position 125,726,501 of record NC_064928.1, on the reverse strand, counting down.
GATGACCTCAGATGTTAAGTCCCATAGTGCTCAGAGCCATTTGAACCATATGGGGAGCTATTGGGCGCCATCACCGTTTAGGCAAATCAGCGGTTCGTTATTTACACGGATACTATTACCTTTGCGTAGACATCTGATGTCACATGTTGTGTCTAGAAATCCTGCATACTCTGTTCGCTAGAGAAACAATAAGATAACTCATTTTAATGAGTTTTATTACAGCAAGAGAAGTACATATACTTTGATCAGAGAATTCTTGTAGTCCCTTAAACACGATCATTGAAAGTGCAATTACACAGTTGTGTCGCAGGCAAAGGGCGAAATACGGAATGATCAGTCTTCTTCAGAATAGACAAACGCAAGTAACACTTCCGGTTCTAGCGGCCGCTATTAACAACTAAACTGCCAGGACTGCTGATCTCTAACTGAGCTACGTAGAGATTGCTAACAATAGAGGCTACGATGCGTCGGCTAACGAAGTGGGTGACGTCGAAGCTGCTATACAAGTGGGCTGCCACCAGTCGCGCGGAGCTTACATCCTCTTCACATACGGGCCGCTGTTGTCGCGTTGTCGTCCTGGAGGGAGGTCCGGTCAGCGTGCGATTGGTTGACGTCTTCTCACAGCCTTCTCTTCTCTGTCGTTCCCGACTGGCGTGCCGGTGCTCACTGTACGCTGTAAAACGACATACCTCCACATACCTACCAACAAACTGTCGGATCCCCGATATACAGAATCAGTTATGTATTTCGTTTCAAAGAGGGACCAACAAGCTATTAAGCAGTTGGTCCTAATGTTTTTGGCTAATCCCACAGTTTGCGCTTCTCATGCGTTCGGCGGGCCGGCCGGAGTGACCGTACGGTTCTAGGCGCTACAGTCTGGAACCGAGCGACCGCTACGGTCGCAGGTTCGAATCCTGCTTCGGGCATGGATGTGTGTGATGTCCTTAGGTTAGTTAGGTTTAATTAGTGTGGTGTGCCTACTGTAAGACCTTCGGTAGACACACCATCACATTATTTGACTTGTCGCTCTAACGAAGTAGATGAGTGTCAGCAATATGTCTCGTGGTCTTATCGTGGCGTGTTTATCTTCTGCCGTTAGGTCAGACGACAGAAATGCCACTTGCACACTTAGAGTAGCAGATTGACGGTGACCAACTAAGAACACAACTTGATTAATTTTCACACACATTTATTAAAATAATGAAAAGGCATAGATATTACGTAACTTGATTCTGGATGCTGTTTACAATTGACAATCTGAAGTTCCTTTGGTCTTGGTACGTTCATCCTATTCTCACATATCTCTGAAACTTGAGAAAGTGTCTGTACATTTCTCTTCACGGCTATGTACAGGAATATGATACTCTTATTATGCGCAGACTGATACTCGATTACAGACCACTGCAGACTGATGCAGACAGCTGCAGACTGACTAATCCAGCGTCCAGGTATCACTGCGCGAGTGTCATCCATGAGGAGAAAAGGTTCTACGTTAGCAGCAATCTCATTGGCTCCGTTACATATTAATACGCGGATCGGCGGAAGCAGAATTTGGACGAGCGCTGCGCCTGCGCTGTTGTGCTTAGCGGGGCGCGCTCTAGTGGGAAAGTTGTGTACGCGCTGACTACACAACAATTAGTTCTAAGTTCTAGGCGACTGATGACCTCAGAAGTTAAGTCGCATAGTGCCCATAGCCATTTGAGCCTCTTTTTTTCTTTTTTTTTCCTTCGGCGGCCCACGAGTATACGGAGAGCACAAAGTCTTGCCCTGATTATAAAAATTAATTACAGAATAACCGTTTGACATAATAAGTTACATTTGATGCATAGGTTTGTGTTACTAGTTTACGTGACCAATAGATGGCGCTATTGCTCCACAACGCCGACGCGGTCTGTTAGGTCACATTAGTTGCTGGCGAAATGGCGTCGAAGCAGGAGAATGGGCAATGTGTGCTTTGGTTTCACTAAACAAAATCGCCCATCAGTGTTCAGCGTAAATTTCGGGATTCGTATGGACACAGCCCTCCTGACGTTAAATCAGTACAGCAATGGTATGGAAAGTTTAACGAAACAGGCAGCGTTGAAGATCGTCCTCGATGTGGCAGGCCTCGTGTGAGTGATGCAACTGTTGATCGTGTTCGGCAATCGTTTCAAGCGAGTCCGTCTAAATCAACTCATCAAGCATCGCGTGAACTTCAAATACCGAAAGCAAGTGTGGTGAAGATTCTTGCTGAAAAGCTTAGGTTGCATGCTTACGAAGTGCAAATCGTGCAGGCCTTGAAACAGAATGACTCGCTGCCAGGTGCTGAATTTGCAACTGTGATTCTCAACAGGATTGGTGGCGCTAACGATTACTTAAATCGCATATGCTTTATCGATAAATCCACCTTTAATGTCAGTGGAATGGTAAATAGGCATAATGTCCGTATACAGGGTTCAGAGTCTCCACATGCTACTGTACAGTTACAGCGAGAGAGCGAAAAAGTGAATGTTTGGTGCGGCCTCATGCATAACACGGGTTTTGGACCGTTTTCCTTTGCGGAAAAACCGATTACTGCTATCATTTACGTTTTTCAACAGTACATTACCTCACAGTTAGAAGAATGCCAACAGTGGATAATTTTCCGGCAAGATGGAGCAGCCCCGCTCCCAACTGGGCTTTGATAGTGCGTGATTTTCTGGATGAAACATTTCCGGGTCGGTGGATTGGAAGGAACGGTCCAACACCTTGACCACCCCGCTCTCCTGACGTTACGCCACTTGACTTTTTTTTATCTGGGGCTATATGAAGGACAGAGTCTTTATCACACCAGTTGCTGACGTCGACGAACTGAAGGCTAGGGTAAAAGCTGCTGAGTGCTATGACAGAACACATGTTACGAAACACCTGGCAGGAACTGGAATACCGCCTCCACAGTCTCCGAGCTACCAAGGGAGCACACATTGAGGTTTACTAACTTAAGTGGTCTTAAAAAGAAGTAGTAGAACTAACCTATGTATCGGCATCAAATGTAAATCGTTATGTCATACTATTATGCTGTAATAAATTGTTATAATCAGGGCAAGGCTTTGTGCTCGCCATGTATTTCTCGTGGGCCCAGTCAACACCGACTCAAAGGAAGGCTTGTTCGTGACGTCACGTCAGCTAGGCACGGCGAACGCCAGGTCTGTTGCAGGCATACTCATAATGGTATGACACAGGAAAATGTGAAACTATTGGCGGTAGTTGACCAACACACACTGTTCTGAGAGATTTCTGCAATCAATTAATTGTGCAATTCACTACGCTTCTTAACAAATAGTGTACTCCTAAACTTAAAATTTCAACCTGTTTTAAGGATTGACATACAAAAACAACTTCATGGTCCAGCAGCAACAGAATTCGTGCTTCTTTACCTTATTGATAAATCTGAGGAAGTTACGTTTGCACTGGGTTTCTTTTACAAGGAACTGTGAACATATAGGTGCTCTTCCTTACGTATCTTGGTTGGCTATGGGGTGAGGAGCAGTGAATGTAAATGAAATATCTTGCGACTGTATACGTTGGGGGAGGATGTGGGGAGAAGAAGAAGGGGCAAAAGAGAGATACTTGTTTTATCGAATAAATTTTTTTTATATTATTAAGTTTCTCCTTTCAGTTGCAAGAGAGAAATATTTATCTTTTATAATGTGCATGTTTAAAAAGTTTAAGCTCAGCAGTATTTTCGATGTGTGAAGCCATTTTATTTCCTGTTTACAATTCCTTTCGTTGGAAACGACTGTAATCTAATGCCTGCAACAGTTGTAGATTTACACATGTAAATTAGTTCACATTTCCAGTGAGGATGTGAAACGAAAATAAACAAATAAAAGAAACAAGTTCATTGTAAGGGGGTTGGGATACGTTTCGATAACAAAATGGATCAAGTACATATAGTTACTTGAATGTAAAATTTCCGAAGCTTGCAATGGGGCAAAGGATCTTCTCATGTTGATCTACATTTGTTTGGACAGGATTCAGTATTACAGAACTATGATCTTCATTTGTAGCTTTACGATAGTAAGAAAATGTTTCATCTAAATAAGACTGCAGAATCCAAAACAATACGAAACATTTCGTCCTAAAATAAGAGATTTGTAGTGATAAGCACGCCCAGGCGTTTCCGCCTGCAGCAGACCTGGCGCTCGCCGCGCCTCGCTGACGTGACGTCACCAACAAGCGCCGAGGCCTCCCTTTGAGTCGGTGTTGGCCCCATTGCGCCACGTAATGGCGCCTGACAGCCACGTTTCACCACGAGTGCTCACTATTCGGGCGCCGAACTAGCGTGACCACTCGTGTTCACCCGACTGCTTCCTGAGAAGCCCTACGTTAGAACGTCGACTTTCCTCCACATCCCAGTGTCCAACATCACCACTAGTTTAATCTCTTGAAGAGGAGTGGTTAGCCATTCCTCTACATTTAGGCACCTCACTGAAAGTGTCAAGTCGCCATGAAGCCTAAAGCTGGGCACGCACCACACTAATGTCCATTAACTTGTGTCCAGATACTTTTGATCTGATGGTCCACCAGACTGCCGACGTGAGCCCCCACAGCAGAGAGGGGAGAGCCCGCTTGGGCAGGTAGTGACCGGCGTGTGCGTTTAGTGATATGTGCGTGTTGGTCTGGTGGCGGGTGCAAGCCGGCGCAACGGCTGCGCCCGTATTATTTTTGCTCTGCGGCCGCCTGCGAGTGACAGGGCGCCAGATAGCCGCGTCCGCTGTAATCGCCGCTGGCCGCCACCCTCTCCCCCTCCCCCTCCCTCTAACGCTTTGTGCTCAGCCCTGGCGGCCATTGTTCTTTCTGCCGCTTCGTTTCAGTGGAAGCCGGGTCCGCCGTGCCCGGACGACCTGTTCCTAGCAGACCTCCAGTCAAGGATCCCTTACTGTATGCTGGACGTGAAAAATCTTAATCATTATTCGGAACAGTTACATCCATATTCATACTTTGCAGACTAGCGTGAAGTGCATGGCAGAGGTTACCCTTCACTGTAATCACAATAAATAATAAATAAAATGATTGTGTTACCGGACTCTCTCCCCTTCGCTTCCTGATAGAACAAACGCACTGTCAACAGATGAACAAAATGCGAATGGCCGGGATATCATACCGTTCGGACTGGATTGAATAGTTCGACCTTAGTATCGAATGAAATCGCGCAACAGTTGGGGAGCCACTACCCTCAGTGGATACCGTATTTTACGGACTATAAGACGCAGCTTAACTTCAAAGCAATTTCTTAATAAAAAAAAAAGGTACCATTTTTATTATTACACTGCAAAGGCAGCCAAAAATAAGCCTTAGTTTATAAAACCAAACTGATCTTGAAAATGCCTAAAAATCATAATCTTCTCCTTTTTGGCATTTTGCATTCAGCCCTGTGTTTGCACATTTAGTCTTCTTCATTCGTTTCAGTGATTCTTTACTAGTCCCCCAATCACTAATGGCTTTTTCTGTTGGTAGGGGGCCGAAATGCCGCTCAACTACTTCGTTTCCATGTTGTTCTGCATGTGCTATTAGTTTCAGTTTTTGGCCCTCATTACATCAACACCTTTCCATTACGAAAATAGCTACTAACAAAAATATTGCATTCTTACCGATAGCACAAATCACTTTGAGTCCAAGCTCACTGGGCTGTAGACTGCAATGACGCATCAAAGCCGGCCGGAGTGGCCGAGCGGTTCTAGGCGCTACAGTCTGGAACCGCGGGACTGCAACGGTCGCAGGTTCGAATCCTGCCTCGGGCATGGGTGTGTCTGATGTCCTTAGGTTAGTTAGGTTTGAGTAGTTCTAGGGGACTGATGATGACCTCAGAAGTTAAGTCCCATAGTGCTCAGAGCCATTTGAACCATTTGAACGCTTCACAGGCTGGTCTGTGTTCTGAGTTTGTATTGGCGGGGCGGGAGGGAGACAGAGCTAGGAAGCTTGTGAAACGACACAATTAATGCTCGTCGCATCGGTGCGCTGCAGCTGCTGTTTTAATCAGAAGTTGCCAGACAGAGAAAGGTTTCCCGTAGCATCGAATATATGCGCGTTTTTAAGACTGGCGCGAATTTTTAATCAAACACTCGACATTTTTATATTAACTTCAAGTAAATTTCGCAGCGGAATTTCGGAGGTAATTTTTCGAAGAAAAAAGGGCGTCTTATAGTCCGTAAAATACGGTACCAATACGGCTGTACTAGACTACGCGTAAGAACTTGCCCCTCATCTAGTAGCCGAGTGCCTTAACGTATATCTTTGAAGAAGCGAAATGTTCCATCTGACTGGAAAAAAAAAAATCATCCCCGGTTTCAACTACGGTCGTCGAAGAGACGCACAAAACCATAGCCTTTGTCTTCATCGTAATGTGGAATTTGGAATTATGTTTTATCCTCACGTAATATGTCGTTTCTGGAAGCCGAAAACCTCATCTGTAGGAACCAACATGGGATCCGGAAACAGCGATCGTGGGAAACCCAACTCGCTCTCTTCGTCCACGTGATTCAGAAGGCCCCAGGTAGAAGCCGTACTCCTTGTCTGCCATAAGGCGTTCTATACAGTTTCCCCACTGCCACCTAATGAAGATGATAAGAGCGTGGGAATATGAGAGCAACTGCGTAGTTGGACTGAATAGTTTGTAGCAACACCCTTGACAATATGAACTCGTGCTGAATTGTTCCATATTAGTAAGCCTGACAGGTGTTAATAAGACTGACACTTCTCAAATTCCATATGTTCATTACAACACACATTATTATTGTTATTATTATTATACTGTTCGTCTGCTACACAAATCGAAACAATTGTTCACTGAGGAAGATGAAAAGAGAGGACTCCACTACATTAATCCTGCAGGTGGGATAAATGCATAAGTAAATTCCGTAAACAAACCCGATTCCATCTACATACTGCTAACGTAAAATTGAAGATGATTGCAAAAATCAGAATAATGGCATCAGCAACTTTTTTAATCGTGCCTATGCTCACTGTATCCCACTGTCCCAAAACAGTTTCTTGTAACGGCTTTTCCTTCTGTGTCGAAGGTACACTGTAAGAGAAATGTATGTGTCTCGAAAGTGGAATCTTTTGGCTTATAATAAATCGATATCTAACTGTGGTTGAGGAAACTTTACTTGACTCGGCCGTAGAGGTTTGGAGGGCAGCATCAGATTTCGTCTTTTCTATGGCGAAGTTGTGCTACTTTCCGAGCTCGGCCCTATTATTTCCACAAAATTATCTACCATCTTAACCAAATAAAACAGGTGAACAACAAAGGAACTGTGTGTAAAATGTCTCATGTTAAAGAAGCTTTTGCGCAGATTCCAAAACTATTCCTGGATTTTTTTACAGTAGGCCTATACTGCTTGCGAGATTGCGAAGAATTCAATATTATGATACATTTTTTAGTGTTTATTTGTTCAGATGATGTGTTAGGGTAATACTTCTTTATCTAGAACATGATCTCAATTATGGTCCAGCACCTACTAAATAATGGTTACTTTTCAAAACAGTCTTTTAGTTGAAGTGACGCGACAGCTCCATTTGTGCAAACGGAATTAGTCAGATGCATTGGTTTCGCATGAACTATATTCTCCCATTGGTCTTTACTTCCTGTAGATCCTAAGTTCATGATACGAAAATTTGCGAAATGGGTTGAACAGCGAGTAATGCTACTCGTTAATTCAACTGTATCTTCATGTCAGCGTCGCAGTGGTTAGAACAATGGACTCGCATTCGGGTGGAAGACGGTTCAATCCCGCGATCGGTCATCCTGATTTATGTTTTCCGTGATTTCCCTAACTCGCACCCGGCAAATGCTGGGATGGTTCCTTTGAAAGGGCACGGCCGACTTCCTTCCCTATCTTTCCCTAATATGATGAGACCGATGACCTCGCTGCCTGTTCTCCCCCCCCCCCCCTCCCCAAAAACAACCCAGCCCTTATTTTCGGTTCTGAACTGAATATAACGTCAGTGTGCACATGCAAAAATATCAGTATTCTCGATGCTGCATTGATTACTATCACTCTGAAGTAAGATCGAGCGAGGTACCTTTCGTAATTACATTCGAACAGAAGAGGAGATTTTTTTTTCGAAGCTGCTCACAATAATTGAAATAGGTATTTACGGAGAAGATACAAACATGTGACAGTCCATAAAACGAAGAAATGGGTATACATATTTTAAACGAAGTACGTAAGAGCAAAAGCTTCCACTGTGTAACTTGTGTTTATTTTCTGACTTACTTATATAGACCGGTAGGTACGTTTAGATTTCTGGCTGCTGGGGAAACATACTAGTCGTTGGTGTTGCAAACGAGTATTGCAGTAATTACATTATTTATAATAAATAACATCGAGTACTGCAGGCAATACTTTTATTAAATTAATAAGAAAGACACAGAATCTTATAGAAAACAGAATGTGAAAAACAGTTGTTGAAGGGTAGTCGATACGAACCTATAAACTTGTACTTCATAAATGACAATGCAGTCAACATCACAACCTGGTCCCTGTAAATGGTATATGCTATCTAAATATATGGTATATACAAATGATATTTTATATTTTACTGTGAGAAATCGTATGAAAACTGGGTACTTGTGATAGATCACAATGGTGCCATAACTTTAAACGGTAAACTCCGTAGCATACAAGTTGCAACACTGAAAACATCGTATACTGCAGGCCTTTACCTCTCGATATGTCGTTTCCTGTCATTTTACTATTAGAAATCGTACTCAAACGACACATTTTCGAGAGATTCAAAATTTGCTGATGCTTTGAAACAGCTTATATTCATAACACATACATTGTGACAAAGAATAGCTCCCGGCCGTGGTGGCCAAGCGGTTCTAGGCGCTTCAGTCTGGAACCGCGCGACGGCTACGGACGCAGGTTCGAATCCTGCCTGGGGCATGGATATGTGTGATGTCCTTAGGTTAGTTAAGTTTACGTAGTTCTAAGATCTAGGGGACTGATGACCTCAGAAGTTAAGTCCCATAGTGCTCAGAGCCATCTGAACTACTTTTGAACAAAGAATAGCTACCAAATACGTAGTTTAACTCAATACAGCACGGCGACTCTAAGTTTCTCTCGTAAAACCATTTCGCATTCCACTGACCTTGTTCCTGTCAACGAGGTAAAAATCTGTAGTGGCAGGCTTTGTTTTATAATTTATTGACTTTCGGGAGATGGCGAGATGGCCCATTCAGCCAGCTCAACAGCTGCTAAGGTTCGGTGACTGTGTCAGAGTTATACTTGTTTCCTGGAACGCTGTCTTCAGCGCTCTCTTGACCGTCTTTACTCCTGGAGTGTCGCCAATGGCTTCCGTTTTTCTGCCAAGAAGACGGTCTGTATTAACTTCGGGCGCTACAAAGAGTTTCTCCCACCGTCCTTACGACTCGGTCCCGTTGCTCTCCCATTCGTGGAGACAACAAAATTTTTAGGTTTTACATTTGACAGGAAACTTAGCTGGTCTCCACATGTGTCATATTTGGCTGCCCGTTGTACCCGTTCTCTAAATATCCTCCATGTTCTCAGTGGTATGTCGTGGGGCGTGGATCGAACCGTCCTACTTCGTCTATATCGGTCGATCGTCCGCTCCAAGCTGGATTATGGGAGCTTCGTATACTCCTCTGCACGGCCGTCCATCTTACGCCGCCTCAACTCCATACAACATCGGGCTTTACGTCTTGCGATCGGAGCGTTTTATACTAGTCCCGTCGAGAGCCTTCATGCTGAAGCCGGTGAATTGCCACTCACCTACCGGCGCGATATACTGCTTTGACGGCTACTGTCAATGCCCGACCACCCATCGTATAGTTCCTTTTTTGAATACTCTCTCGACCGTCAATACGGGTTGTATGTCTCTGCCCTGCTACCTCCTGGAGTTCGCTTTCGTCGCCTCCTTCAACACCTTGATTTTTCACTACCTGCAACCTTTAGTGGGCGAGAGACCCACGCCACCTTGGCTCCAGGCTCAGGTTTGCGTTCACCTTGGCCTCAGCTCGCTCCCAAAGGAGGTTACCTCCGGTTCGGTATACCACTCCCGTTTTGCCGAAGTCCGTTCGAAGTTCATTAATATGACCTTCATTCATACAGATGGCTCTAAGACCAATGACGGGGTCGGGTGTTCTTTCATTGTCAGGGCACAAAGTTTCAAATACCGGCTATATGGCCATTGTTCGGTCTTCACAGCTGAGCTCTTTGCCCTCTACCAGGCTGTTCTTTACGTCTGCCGCCACCGACATTCTGCTTATGTCATCTGCTCCGATTTTCTGAGCGCCATCCAGAGCCTCAGTGATCCGTATCCGGTTCACCCTTTCGTGCACCGGATCCAACACTCTCTTCAGCAACTGGTGGACGACGGGTCTCCAGTTAGCTTTATGTGGGTTCCTGGCCATGTCGGTATCCCTGGGAACGAAGCTGCAGATGCCGCGACCAAGGCTGCGGTCCTCCAGCCTCGGACGGCTTCTTGTTGTGTCCCTTCATCAGATTGTAGCACGATCATTTGTCGGCGCATTTTGTCGCTGTGGCATGCCGATTGGGCTGCACTTAGGGACAACAAGCTTCAGGCCTTGAAACCTCTTCCCGCAGCTTGGACGTCCTCCTCACGTCCTTCTCGGCGGGAGGAGGTCGTTTTGGCCCGTCTACGAATTGGACACTGCCGGTTCAGCCATCGTCATCTGCTGACGGCAGCGCCGGCGCCGTTCTGTCCATGTGGGCAATTCCTGACGGTCCGCCACATTTTAACGTCCTGTCCGGATTTTACTACGCTGCGTCTTGATCTTGGCTTGCCTTGTACTCTGGATGCCATTTTAGCGGATGACCCAGGAGCTGCTGCTCGCGTTCTTCGTATTATCAACTTGACACACCTGTTTAAAGATGTTTGATTATGCTGTTGTTTTTTTTAATCCTCTGCCTGTTAATACGTCTTTTATAGTGTTGTCCCTTTTAGTTGCTGTTTTAACCTTGTGCCTCGCGGTGCATTCCTAACTTAGTCTGGGCGCTAATGACCATTGTAGTTGTGCGCCCTAAAACCACAAAAAAAGAGTTATATTTGAACAAATAAGCCCTCGATCACAAATATTAAGTCAAAATTGACCTAGTTTCGAAACTACTATGATCGTCGTCTTCAGAATTAGACTAACTTTTCTAGAACATACATTAATAAAATTAAAGTTTGTACTGACTCGAAAAGATACAGTACTTACAAGTCACATACTAAAAAAGATATAAGCCAGAAAGGCAACGTCATGAACAGTTGTGAGATGGCGATCCGCTAAGTGCTGCTCGTACTGTGTACAAGGGTTGCAACCCTGAAGCCCGTCTCACACGGAGCACGGTTCGCCGCAAGTTTGCGAGATGGCGTGCATGCCTGCTGGCTTGCAGGGAAAGGATGCGGCTATCTTCCATGCCGAAGCTCTCCCACGGTGCAAGATCGGTCGCTAGTTGTGTTCTGATCGGCTGCATGTTGTATCGAACGAAGATGGCTGCTTCAGGTACAAATTTTCAGAGCGAACTGGCTTTATTAGCTGTTTTGGTGTTAAACGATGCAGAAATGCATGCTAATGAGAGAAGAAGAAAAAAAAAGAATGGACTAAAAACTAGATTAAGAGGAGAGACGCTGGAAAATATGTGTTTTCTATGCTTCATAAAGAATTGAGGTTAGTTCGCATAACACCTACTTTTGTTTGAAAAGTATTACCATTTCATTACTGTTTGACTTTATAATCACTGTTATAAACGACTTTATTTTATAGGACAGAAGATAGTACATCCTTTGCAACTCTTTCGAGTGCTTCTGCACGCATGTGTTTATTATAATAGTTTGCGCTTTTCACGAAGTACAGACACTGTTCTTCCCTGTAAGTACATATCAATAGTTCAATCGCTTCCTTGGACCACTTCCGTGCCATTATTTAATAATTATAAGAACTTCCTACAGCACCTAACAACAGCAGAAAAGCCACTATCAACAAAGGCTTCCAGTAAAAGTTTTCCGCGTGTGACGTCGCAAACGAAACGTCTCATGATTCGCCAATCCAGGTAGCACGCAGGGAACCTTAGAAGAAAAATAGCACCGGACCTGTACTGGAAATCTTGCAAGCTTCCCAGCAGTGTAGCCCGTTAGCAGACGACGGAGCCCGCAAGGTAGCCGTCGCTTGAGCCAGCAAGGAAACTTACAGCGAATCTTGCTCCGTGTGAGACGGGCTTTAGCGGCTCGCCATCTCACAACTGTTCATGACGTCGCCTTTCCGGCTTACATCTTTTTTAATACATGACTTTTAAGTACTGCATCTTTTCGAGTTAGTACAAACTTTAATTTTATTAATGTACTTTATACCTACTGTGTTTCAGAACAGTTAGTCTCAATCTGAAGACGACGCTCATAGTAGCGTCGAAACCAGGTGTATTTTGACTTAATGTTTGTGGACGAGGGCTTATTTGTTGCAATATAAGCCGAATGTCAGTTTGACGATACTACAGAGTCAACACGACACCGAGTCCCTGCTTAGAGAAAATCTCCGACCTGGCCAGGAGCCGAACCCGGACCGTTTCGCTTGGCAGTCCGTAGCATATTCTTTGTTTCACGCTCAGTAGTGTAGCGAAACTTGGAAATCCGCACTGTGGCGTCACCAGCTCCTCAGCCACGCGCGTTTCTGCGTCCCGAGAGAGGACGACACGAAGACTGTCCGACGAGTCGCAAGTAAACGAGAAGGAGGAGCACATTGGCAGCTGCGGCAGCTCCATAGGCCGGTGCTTGATCGGTGAGCGTGGCTTGTGGCTTGGTACGGCCGTGGCGCAGAGCGTAGTGCGGGACTCATATGGTCTGGGCTGGGAGGCCGGAATTAGGGGGCAGTGGACCAGGCAGCGCGCCTTTTGTTTTTGGGCCTCGGCCATGCGGGTCGCGCTTTTGTGCTCGCCGGCCTTTCATTTCATTTTTATGCCGCCGCCGCCACCGCCGCCGCCGCCGCCGCCCCCACAGACGGCCCGGCCCCGCTCTGACCACCCCGCGGTTTTTGCCGCATCTTTCTCCCCCTTTCTCTTTATTTACTTTTGTCCCGCATTTCTTTCCGCCCGCGTCGCGCAGAATGGCGGCGTCGCAAGCACAATAGCCTGCCGTGGACGCGGGCCGCGATAAGGGACGGCCCGTGACGTCACACAGGGAGCGGTGCGCCGCCGGCGTCCGGCGGGGACGCGGTTCAGTCCTGCGACCGCCAGGGGTCACGCAGTGAGAGGTGACGCTGTCCTCAGCCGTAGCTGCCGGGATGCGCAAGGTACGCCAGATGTCGCCTCTTAGTCTCGAACGTACGGGAATGTTGTGATTGTTGCTATATACAGGGTGCTTCAAAAAGGACCGGTATATTTGAAACGGCAATACAAACTAAACGAGCAGCGATAGAAGTACACCGTTTGTTGCAATATGCTTGGGACAACAGTACATTTTCAGGCAGACAAACTTTCAAAATTACAGGAGTTACAATTGTCAACAACAGATGGCGCTGCGGTCTGGGAAACTCTATTGTACGATATTTTCCACATATCCACCATGCGTAGCAATAATATGGCGTAGTCTCTGAATGAAATTACCCGAAACCTTTGACAACGTGTCTGGCGGAATGGCTTCACATGCAGATGAGACGTACTGCTTCAGCTGTTCAATTGTTTCTGGATTCTGGCGGTACACCTGGTCTTTCAAGTGTCCCCACAGAAAGAAGTCACAGGGGTTCATGTCTGGCGAATAGGGAGGCCAATCCACGCCGCCTCCTGTATGTTTCGGATAGCCCAAAGCAATCACACGATCATCGAAATATTCATTCAGGAAATTAAAGACGTCGGCCGTGCGATGTGGCCGGGCACCATCTTGCATAAACCACGAGGTGTTCGCAGTGTCGTCTAAGGCAGTTTGTACCGCCACAAATTCACGAAGAATGTCCAGATAGCGTGATGCAGTAATCGTTTCGGATCTGAAAAATGGGCCAATGATTCCTTTGGAAGAATTGGCTGCCCAGACCAGTACTTTTTGAGGATGCAGGGACGATGGGACTGCAACATGGGGCTTTTCGGTTCCCCATATGCGCCAGTTCTGTTTATTGACGAAGCCGTCCAGATAAAAATAAGCTTCGTCAGTAAACCAAATGCTGCCCACATGCATATCGCCGTCATCAATCCTGTGCACTATATCGTTAGCGAATGTCTCTCGTGCAGCAATGGTAGCGGCGCTGAGGGGTTGCCGTGTTTGAATTTTGTATGGATGGAGGTGTAAACTCTGGCGCATGAGACGATACGTGGACGTTGGCGTCATTTGGACCACAGCTGCAACACGGCGAACGGAAAACCGAGGCCGCTGTTGGATCACCTGCTGCACTAGCTGTGCGTTGCCCTCTGTGGTTGCCGTACACAGTCGCCCTACCTTTCCAGCACGTTCATCCGTCACGTTCCCAGTCCGTTGAAATTTTTCAAACAGATCCTTTATTGTATCGCTTTTCGGTCCTTTGGTTACATTAAACCTCCGTTGAAAACTCCGTCTTGTTGCAGCAACACTGTGTTCAAGGCGGTGGAATTCCTACACCAGAAAAATCCTCTGTTCTAAGGAATAAACCATGTTGTCCACAGCACACTTGCACGTTGTGAACAGCACACGCCTACAGCAGAAAGACGACGTACAGAATGGCGCACCCACAGATTGCGTTGTCTTCTATATCTTTCACATCACTTGCAGCGCCATCTGTTGTTGAAAATTGTAACTACTGTAATTTCGAAAGTTTGTCCGCCTGAAAATATACTGTTGTCCCAAGCATATTGCAACAAGCTGTGTATTTCTGTCGCTGCTCGTTTAGTTTTTATTGCCGTTTCAAATATACTGGTCATTTTTGAAACACCCTGTATTAACGAACTTAGCTGTGTTTTTTTACAGAATCCCAAACATACACTACTGGCCATTATAATTGCTACACCAAGAAAAAATGCAGGTGATAAACTGGTATTCATTGGACAAATATATTATACTAGAACTGACATGTGATTACATCTTCACCCAATTTGGGTGCATAGATCCTGAGAAATCAGTAACCAGAACAACCAGCTCTGGCCGTAATAACGGCCTTGATACGCCTGGGCATTGAGTCAAACAGAGGTTAGGTTAGTGTTGTTTAATGTCCCGTCGACAATGAGGTCATTAGAGACGGAGCGAAAGCTCGGGTTAGGGAAGGATGGGGAAAGGAAGTCGGCCGTGCCCTTTCAAAGGAACCATCCCGGTGAGTCAAACAGAGCTTGGATGGCGTGTACATGCACAGCTGGCCATGCAGCTTCAACACGATACCACAGTTCATCAAGAGTAGTGACTGGCGTATTGTGACGAGCCAGTAGCTCGTCCACCATTGACCAGACATTGGTTAAAGATCTGGAGAATGTGCTGGCTAGGGCAGCAGTCGAACAATTTCTGAATACCCATTTATCATCTGCATTTCTTCTTGGTGTAGCAATTTTAATGGCTAGTAGTGTAATTAAATGTCACTTGATGACACAATGGCTGTGAAACCCTTCAGGAGATCCTAACAGAAACAGACTAACATAACACAAGCTAACAGCATAGTGGGATAGAGGTGCCAATTGAAGAACTCCTTATCATTTCTGTTCAACTTCACATTTTCTCGGATTTTCTTATTAACGCAATAGAAGTATAGTCTGTGATACTGGATGCTATGGACGCACAGAATTACTTTCTCGCAGGAGTAAGTTAGCTCCAGTTTATGAAGGTGGCATGAAACAAGGACCAATGAACTGCACGTCTGCTTTCCGCCATGGCTTGATGCCGTCGCGGTTCAGAACATTAAAGAAAGTGAACTTTCCGTCAGTCTCCATTCCCACTGAAAACTTAATGCTGGGGTGAAGGTTATTGTGTCTGTGTGAAACCTTATGGGACTTAACTGCTAAGGTCATCAGTCCCTACGCTTAAACTCTACTTAACCTAAATTATCCTAATGACACACACACACACACACACACACACACACACACACACTCACCCGTGCCCGAAGGAGGACTCGAACCACCGCCGGAACCAGTCGAAGGCTATTAAAATCTGTGCGGACATCGGGGAGGATCAGTTTGGATTCCGTCGAAATGTTGGAACACGTGAGGCAATACTGACCGTACGACTTATCTTAGAAGAAAGATTAGGAAAAGGCAAACCTACGTTTCTAGCATTTGTGGACTTAGAGAAAGCTTTTGACAATGTTGACTGGAATACTCTCTTTCAAATTCTGAAGGTGGCAGGGGTAAAATACAGGGAGCGTAAGGCTATTTACAATTTGTACAGAAACCAGATGGCAGTTATAAGAGTCGAGGGGCATGAAAGGAAAGCAGTGGTTGGGAAAGGAGTGAGACAGGGTTGCAGCCTCTCCCCGATGTTATTCAATCTGTATATTGAGCAAGCAGTAAAGGAAACAAAAGAAAAATTTGGAGTAGGTATTAAAATTCATGGAGAAGAAGTAAAAACTTTGAGATTCGCCGATGACATTGTAATTCTGTCAGAGACGGCAAAGGACTTGGAAGAGCAGTTGAACGGAATGGACAGTGTCTTGAAAGGAGGATATAAGATGAACATCAACAAAAGCAAAACGAGGATAATGGAATGTAGTCAAATTAAATCGAGTGATGCTGAGGGAATTAGATTAGGAAATGAGACACTTAAAGTAGTAAAGGAGTTTTGCTATTTAGGAAGTAAAATAACTGATGATGGTCGAAGTAGAGAGGATGTAAAATGTAGACTGGCAATGGCAAGGAAAGCGTTTCTGAAGAAGAGAAATTTGTTAACATCGAATATAGGTTTATGTATCAGGAAGTCGTTTCTGAAAGTATTTGTTTGGAGTGTAGCCATGTATGGAAGTGAAACATGGACGATAACTAGTTTGGACAAGAAGAGATTAGAAGGTTTCGAAATGTGGTGCTACAGAAGAATGCTGAAGGTAAGGTGGATAGATCATGTAACTAATGAGGAGGTATTCAATAGGATTGGGGAGAAGAGAAGATTGTGGCACAACTTGACTAGAAGAAGAGATCGGTTGGTAGGACATGTTTTGAGGCATCAATGGATCACAAATTTAGCATTGGAGGGCAGCGTGGAGGGTAAAAATCGTAGAGGGAGACCAAGAGATGAATACACTAAGCAGATTCAGAAGGATGTAGGTTGCAGTAGGGAGATGAAAAAGCTTGCACAGGATAGAGTAGCATGGAGAGCTGCATCAAACCAGTCTCAGGACTGAGGACGACAACAACAACACAAGTAAACGGCTAAAACAATTACCCACTTGCCACAGTTGCATTTTGCCAATCAACCGGTTTCCAGGGGCAGAAAAAATCTGGTTTTCAGTATCTCATATAATTTTTGTCCGAATTAAAAAATCCTCCCCCCCATGAACCATGGACCTTGCCGTTGGTGGGGAGGCTTGCGTGCCTCAGCGATACAGATGGCCGTACCGTAGGTGCAACCACAACGGAGGGGTATCTGTTGAGAGGCCAGACAAACATGTGGTTCCTGAAGAGGGGCAGCAGCCTTTTCAGTAGTTGCAGGGGCAACAGTCTGGATGATTGACTGATCTGGTCTTGCAACATTAACCAAAACGGCGTTGCTGTGCTGGTACTGCGAACGGCTGAAAGCAAGGGGAAACTACAGCCGTAATTTTTCCCGAGGACATGCAGCTTTACTGTATGAGTAAATGGTGATGGCATCCTCTTGGGTAAAATATTCCGGAGGTAAAATAGTCCCCCATTCGGATCTCCGGGCGGGGACTACTCAGGAGGATGTCGTTATCACGAGAAAGAAAACTGGCGTTCTACGGATCGGAGCGTGGAATGTCAGATCCCTTAATCGGGCAGGTAGGTTAGAAAATTTAAAAAGGGAAATGGATAGGTTAAAGTTAGATATAGTGGGAATTAGTGAAGTTCGGTGGCAGGAGGAACAAGACTTCTGGTCAGGTGATTACAGGGTCATAAACACAAAATCAAATAGGGGTAATGCAGGAGTAGGTTTAATAATGAATAGGAAAATAGGAATGCGGGTAAGCTACTACAAACAGCATAGTGAACGCATTATTGTGGCCAAGATAGATACGAAGCCCACACCTACTACAGTAGTACAAGTTTATATGCCAACTAGCTCTGCAGATGACGAAGAAATTGAAGAAATGTACGATGAAATAAAAGAAATTATTCAGATAGTGAAGGGAGACGAAAATTTAATAGTAATGGGTGACTGGAATTCGAGTGTAGGAAAAGGGAGAGAAGGAAACATAGTAGGTGAATATGGATTGGGGCTAAGAAATGAAAGAGGAAGCCGCCTAGTAGAATTTTGTACAGAGCACAACTTAGTCATAGGTAACACTTGGTTTAAGAATCATGAAAGAAGGTTGTATACGTGGAAGAACCCTGGAGATACTAAAAGGTAGCAGATAGATTATATAATGGTAAGACAGAGATTTAGGAACCAGGTTTTAAGTTGTAAGACATTTCCAGGGGCAGATGTGGACTCTGACCACAATCTATTGGTTATGACCTGTAGATTAAAACTGAAGAAACTGCAAAAATGTGGGAAATTAAGGAGATGGGACCTGGATAAACTGAAAGAACCAGAGGTGGTACAGAGTTTCAGGGAGAGCATAAGGGAACAATTGACAGGAATAGGCGAAAGAAATACAGTAGAAGAAGAATGGGTAGCTCTGAGGGATGAAGTAGTGAAGGCAGCAGAGGATAAAGTAGGTAAAAAGACGAGGGCTGCTAGAAATCCTTGGGTAACAGAAGAAATATTGAATTTTATTGATGAAAGGAGAAAATATAAAAATGCAGTAAATGAAGCAGGCAAAAAGGAATACAAACGTCTAAAAAATGAGATCGAGAGGAAGTGCAAAATGGCTAAACAGGGATGGCTAGAGGATAAATGTAAGGATGTAGAGGCTTATCTCACTAGGGGTAAGATAGATACTGCCTACAGGAAAATTAAAGAGACCTTTGGAGAGAAGAGAACCACGTGTATGAATATCAAGAGCTCAGATGGCAACCCAGTTCTAAGCAAAGAAGGGAAGGCAGAAAGGTGGAAGGAGTATATAGAAGGTTTATACAAGGGCGATGTACTTGAGGACAATATTATGGAAATGGAAGAGGATGTAGATGAAGACGAAATGGGTGATACGATATTGCGTGAAGAGTTTGACAGAGCACTGAAAGACCTGAGTCGGAACAAGGCCCCCGGAGTAGACAACATTCCATTAGAACTACTGACGGCCTTGGGAGAGCCAGTCATGACAAAACTCTACCAGCTGGTGAGCAAGATGTATGAGACAGGCCAAATACCCTCAGACTTCAAGAAGAATATAATAATTCCAATCCCAAAGAAATCAGGTGCTGACAGATGTGAAAATTACCGAACTATCAGTTTAATAAGTCACAGCTGCAAAATACTAACGCGAATTCTTTACAGACGAATGGAAAAACTGATAGATGCGGACCTCGGGGAGGATCAGTTTGGATTCCGTCGAAATGTTGGAACACGTGAGGCAATACTGACCTTACGACTTATCTTAGAAGAAAGATTAAGAAAAGGCAAACCTACGTTTCTAGCATTTGTAGACTTAGAGAAAGCTTTTGACAATGTTGACTGGAATACTCTTTTTCAAATTCTAAAGGTGGCAGGGGTAAAATACAGGGAGCGAAAGGCTATTTACAATTTGTACAGAAACCAGATGGCAGTCATAAGAGTCGAGGGGCATGAAAGGGAAGCAGTGGTTGGGAAAGGAGTGAGACAGGGTTGTAGCCTCTCCCCGATGTTATTCAATCTGTATATTGAGCAAGCAGTAAAGGAAACAAAAGAAAAATTTGGAGTAGGTATTAAAATTCATGGAGACGAAGTAAAAACTTTGAGGTTCGCCGATGACATTGTAATTCTGTCAGAGACGGCAAAGGACTTGGAAGAGCAGTTGAACGGAATGGACAGTGTCTTGAAAGGAGGATATAAGATGAACATCAACAAAAGCAAAACGAGGATAATGGAATGTAGTCCAATTAAATCGGGTGATGCTGAGGGAATTAGATTAGGAAATGAGACACTTAAAGTAGTAAAGGAGTTTTGCTATTTAGGAAGTAAAATAACTGATGATGGTCGAAGTAGAGAGGATATAAAATGTAGACTGGCAATGGCAAGGAAAGCGTTTCTGAAGAAGAGAAATTTGTTAACATCGAATATAGATTTAAGTGTCAGGAAGTCATTTCTGAAAATATTTGTTTGGAGTGTAGCCATGTATGGAAGTGAAACATGGACGATAACTAGTTTGGACAAGAAGAGAATAGAAGCTTTCGAAATGTGGTGCTACAGAAGAATACTGAAGATAAGGTGGATAGATCACGTAACTAATGAGGAGGTATTGAATAGGATTGGGGAGAAGAGAAGTTTATGGCACAACTTGACTAGAAGAAGGGATCGGTTGGTAGGACATGTTTTGAGGCATCAAGGGATCACAAATTTAGCATTGGAGGGCAGTGTGGAGGGTAAAAATCGTAGAGGGAGACCGAGAGATGAGTACACTAAGCAGATTCAGAAGGATGTAGGTTGCAGTAGGTACTGGGAGATGAAGAAGCTTGCACAGGATAGAGTAGCATGGAGAGCTGCATCAAACCAGTCTCAGGACTGAAGACCACAACAACAACATTAAAAAATTTAAAATGCTGTCATAATCTACTCATTAAGACGTATGACCTGACGAAAGTAAGTCAATTACGAGGGCTTGCTGAAAAGTAATGCCTCCGAATTTTTTTCTGTGAAAACTCTTTAAGCTTATTTCTAATACTCTGCGTCTTTACTCGTCATGTCTAAATACGCGACGAAGAAATTTCTCCCAGCGAGATACCGGCTTGTTAAAACCGTCACAGTATTCGGAGACTTCTAGCGGCATTTGTTGTAAAATAGGAGAAATTAGAGTTAGTACAGGAAGTCTTAAGTGTGCACTTTTCCCACGTGCTGTTAGAGAGTGGAACAGTAGATATTTAGTCTGAAGGTGGTTGGAAGAACCCTCTGTCAGGTACTTAAGCGTGAATTGCTGAGTAAACACGTAGGTGCAGATGTGGATAGCGCGCAAATGACATAGACTACGTTATTGCAGTATTTGAGAATGAAAACATTTAGTACTTCCAACACACTTTTACACATAATTCCAAGCCTTCTTCGAAACTGTTTCTCGCTGACTCCTCCATTACACACAAAAAAAGGGAAAATCATTTTGTTGCTCACTGCATTTTCGCTGTTCATTCAGTAGAAGTTCAACATAAGATATAACGTTTTAATTTATTATTTACTTACTACTAACTCTGAAACACATTTCACGGACGGTATCCACTTAAACCACTGAATGTACTTTCCAAATTTATGTATTTTCGAATAAACTACAGCAGTTTAAAAGAAAAACGTTTTTCGAATGCTGTAAATTAAGTTTTTTATATAATTTGTATGCAACCAGGCTCATTTCTCCTGGTTTTACAAGGCATCTTCAGTGGATGCCCTGATATATTACATGATTTTTTCGTTTGAACATATAGCTTACCGTTTGCACACAAAGCTTATAGATTTAAAACAGTTAACCTAAGTTTCTATAATGAAATGGAAAGGTACTTAGAAATCAGTGCCTGCTTAATGGTCTGTAAACCAAACAGCTTTCCCTCATGTGATAAACTGATTGAAATCTTGCAATTTTCCTTGTGGTCATCCTGTTTTCAAAACATAGCATTGTAACCGCCATTTTTCAATGTCTACTGTCTTGAGTATCATTCGCTATATGTAATTATTGCCTACTGTCTCAGTCTTTGCTTGCTTTTAATTGTTTTTCGAGTGACTATATGTTTTATGTAAGTATGTGTGTGTGTGGGTATGTGTTTAGATGTTCTCTTTTTATTTATTATGTTATTATTTTTTGCCGGCCGGAGTGTCCGAGCGATTCTAGGCGCTATAGTCTGGAACCGCGCGACCGCTACGGTCGCAGGCTGGAATCCTGTCTCGGGCATGGATGTGTGTGATGTCCTTAGGTTAGTTAGGTTTAAGTAGTTACACGTTCTAGGGGGCTGATAACCTCAGCAGTTAAGTCCCATAGTGCTCAGAGCCAATTGAAACAATTTCTATTTAGTTATTTAACTTTGTTTTATTTATGATTTTTCTTTCTCTTTTTCTTTCATACACATCGGAGTGGAATACGATTTGTGAGCATCTATTATGATTTCTGTTTGTTATTGATCAACCAGAGAAAACCCTATCTTTGGTCATATTCGTTTGGTCATTTAGTAGTAGCGTCTTTTAAGCTTTTCTTTTGCATATGTGATAATTTTCTTATAAGGAAAGGAAGTGTCTTTCATTAATTATCCTAGCTATTTTCATGTCTTTCTCTCTTGTAGCAGCTTTGTAATTATTTTCTCTTAAATCTACTGCGGAAGTAGACTGGTGTGTCCCGTATTTGAGTGCCCTGATATGTTTTTTGTACAAGGCGTCAAATGTTTTGCTGGTTAGTCCGACATACATTCCATCACATAACTTCATAAATATTGAGATACGTGAAACCAGGTTTTCTGTTTTATATATGGTTGTTCCATCGTCCAAAGAATCATGGTGGGACGGTTACTGTTGTTCGAAAAAACTTTTAAGGGTATGAGTTCCATTTGGCCACACCTAATAGAAAAAGAAAATCATAAATATACCTCTGTGAGATTACAAACAGTGACTTTGTCGCTTTGTTTATAAGAAAAAAATGGCTCTGAGCACTATGGGACTCAACTGCTGTGGTCATCAGTCCCCTAGAACTTAGAACTACTTAAACCTAACTAACCTAAGGACATCACACACATCCATGCCCGAGGCAGGATTCGAACCTGCGACCGTAGCAGTCGCACGGTTCCGGACTGCGCGCCTAGAACCGCGAGACCACCGCGGCCGGCTTATAAGAAATGAAATGGCTCTGAGCACTATAGGACTTAACATCTGAGGACATCAGTCCCCTAGAACTTAAAACTACTTAAACCTAACTAACATTAGGACATCACACACATCCATGCCCGACGCCGGATTCGAATCTGATACCTTAGCGTTGGCGCGGTTCCGGACTGAAGCGCCTAGAACCGGCTTTGTTTATAAGACTTCTTTATAAATTTCGAACATATCCAGCATTTCGGTGATGTAACAAACGATTCTTCAAGTGCAACACAGGTAAACAGAGTAGTATCAGATGTACGAGGCCCAGCAACAGCAGAATATCAGGTAAAGACCACGGCCAACTGGACCGTCGAAACACTGTGTCATCTTGTAGATGTCATCTTGAAGACTGTAAAACAGAAGAGTACCTGCACTACCGCGGTTGATTTTCGGGTCCGGCTACAAACCCAACAATCTCACTGCCGAAGCCACTGGTCGCAGTGTGAGTGTTAACCGCCGTTTTCAGACACCAACGGAATACTCTGCTACCGTACGTGGCCGTTTAGGAGTTACGATCCGCGGTGAAAGAACGGGATGAGAGTGCCCGACTGTTAATGGCAAGCAGTGTTCCGGGCAGCTGACGGTGTGGGAAGCGGCGACTGCGACGGCCGAGACAAAGCGCTTCCTGGCCGCTCTGTGGCGCAGCAGGTGTGTGCCGCGTTATGTGGCTGACGCGCCGGGCACACGTGCGCCCCACGTGGTCCACTCTGGCGCCTCAACGGCCGGCGCCGCTTCCTGAGGCAGCCTCTGACGTCACGCCGGCGACCTGGGAAACAAAACAAAAACGTCGCCAAGCCGATTCTCGCATAGCGGTGGGGTCAATGCAGAGTTAGAAACAGAAATTCGTTTACCGCAGTCAAATGTTGCATTTAACCCCAGTATGCACACCAAAGCCAGCCGCTGTGGCCGAGCGGTTCTAGGCGCATCAGTCCGGAGCCGCGCTGCTGCTACGGTGCCAGGTTCGAAGTTTGCCTCGGGAATGGATGTGTGTGATGTCCTTGGGTTAGTTACGTTTACGTAATTCCAAGTATAGGGGTGATGACCTCAGATGTTAAGTCCCATAGTGCTTGGAGCCATTTGCACACCAAAAAGTAGCAGAGAAGTACTTTCAACTCCGTTTGCTTTCACGAAACAAATGACTGGTTAGTATTTTGCCATAGAGAAACAAGCGTGTAATAAAAAATGTTCAAATGGCTCTGAGCACTATGAGACTCAACATCTGTGGTCATAAGTCCCCTAGAACACTAGAACTACTTAAACCTAACTAACCTAAGGACATCACACACATCCATGCCCGAGGCAGGATTCGAACCTGCGACCGCAGCAGTCGCGCGGTTCCTGACAAGCGTGTAATACTTTTAAGTACCATGCATCTTGATAACTCTATAGATCGAGTTTGTGGAACTTGCACGGAGACACAGTCGTGAGGAGAGGAAATGTGTTGACATTTGCACGGAGTCCAGGACGCTCCATGCAGTGCACAAGGTGTTCCAGAAGTAGGAAATAACGGCACGCCCGCTGCTACCTGCGACGTTTTCTAGGATAGGCCAAAGGACATTTCCTGGGCAAAGTTCCCTTATCCTGCAGATGTTCGTAGTGCGCGTGGCTCTGTCCCAGAGGTCAGTACTGCAGTTGAGCTCTCACTGGCAAGTAGCGTGCCGTGTTTTAGTGCTGAGATAGTGTTCACCAAGGCCACCAAAGGGAGGCCTCTACTCATTTACACCGGCCGGAGTGGCCGAGCGGTTCTAGGCGCTACAGTCTGGAGCCGCGCGACCGCTACGGTCGCAGGTTCCAATCCTGTCTCGGGCATGGATGTGTATGATGTCCTTAGGTTAGTTAGGTTTAGATAGTTATAAGCTCTAGGGGACTGATGACCTCAGAAGTTAATTCCTATAGTGCTGAGAGCCATTTGAACCATTTTTTTCACTCATTTACAACGGGCATCAGTATGTACTGGACCATACAAATAAACAGTAAGTGACTTATTGGCGTTGTGTAAACTTCAAAAAGAATAAATGCAACGGAAGACTATCCACAAAAAGTAAAACAGTTTTAGAAGGAGGCAGACATGTTTGTATTCCAGATGAAGCAGCAAATGAAGTGAGAATACATTTTTTCAGCGCAAAGAAGCGGGCAAAAGAAACAGACGCTACAGCTTCATCAGTTTACATTGTAGAAGTAGGACAGCTCTCAGTCGAGGCTACAACTTAATAACATCGTTATTACCATCACTCAGAAGTGCGAAACAAATGTTACATGATATTAGGCGAAAATATATGGACAGCATGCAAGTTTCCACCGATTCTGGAGGAATATTCTTTCAAGAAAATAATTTGCTGATGAATGATGGTAGCAACTTTTTACTTGCAGATGATGACAGGGCACGGAATGACAGAATATTGGTTTTGCCAGCGAAAAGGGAAAAGCATGTTTATCTAACTACGAATCCTTTTTTGTGATGGAACCTTCAAGAGTTCGAACAAACATTAAAAATTCCTGGCAACATAACTTTATCTCTTCTTGCTAATACGAGGCATGTTCTTGTAATTTCAAGATCAAGGTAGCTTTTTTCTTTTTCTAAATAAAAACCTACTCACAGTCTTTTTTAAGAGGCACCATGGTAAGGATACCTGATCGTAAGCCAAAGCCTATTTCCTTGGAACCTGTTGATTGTACTGAACAGGACTTCAGTGTATTCCCTAAATTTATATTTACAGGCACAGTAACTGATTTCCAACTACTGACTACCAATTTCTCTTCAGTTTTCCTAGAAATGGCGCACTTGTTTTTCCCAGTTTGAGTTTATGCTAAGGTCGGATAAAGCTGGTTCTGTTTGATGGTGATAGAAATCAAAAATTTTCTTCGGCATCTCGCTGTGTGCCACATTCCCTTATGCAGTCGCCGGCCGCGGTGGCAGAGCGGTTCTAGGTGCTTCAGTCCGGAACCGCGCTGCTGCTGCGGTCGCAGGTTCGAATCCTGCCTCGGCTATGGATGTGTGTGATGTCCTTAGGTTAGTTAGGTTTAAGTAGTTCTAAGTCTAGGGGACTGATGACCTCAGATGTTAAGTCCCATAGTACTCAGAGCCACTTGAACCATTTGAACCTTATGCAGTCCGTATTTCAAACATTTCCTAGACGTACTTGTAATTCGAATACACCCAAATAGTTTTGGGATCTAAAAGGAAACACTGCAAAGATGTGAAATAGTCACTAAATTTCTGTTGAAAAAAGGGCGGAGTCTCACCTTAAAACAGAGTGTAGCTGTTTTCAAAGGGATGAAAAGTAGCATAATGGTCACGTTAGGAAGTTCAGAGCAGTCAGACACATAAACACCAATGTATGAGGGCAGGAAGACTCGTCTATATGTTTATTGAATGTGATGGTATCTTTATACGCTTAGTGTGCCTCAAAACTTCGAAAACAACAATGTTACAATAGCTTCCATGCAAAAGATTATGGACTTTTCGAAGGCGAACAGCGAGAAGCTGATGTGGAAAAGAAAGAATAAAAAAAATAAAAACGCTTTTAAGCGGTATGCCTGAAGAAAGTATTCGTCAAATGGGAACAGAGAAAGAAAGTCACAATAATTTTCCCAATATTCTCACTACAAAAATACATTTTTGGTTGTTTTTTTTTTTGGAGGGACACTCAACAAATGAATCTGCTGTTAGATCAAGTCACTATAACTGCTTTTCAGCTCGCAGAGGGTTTCGCAAGTTCACTGATTTTCGGGTTATGCTGACAGCGTTAGAACTAGGTGTTTCATTGGCTACCCAGAATAACTTTGCTAAAACTACGAATGTGACTTTTAAGGCCTTCTTAGCCTCTTACCGAGTTTCGCGTGGGTATGCTAAATTCAAGAAACTACAACAGTTCCAAGAACTATTTTTATCAGCAACGAATGACATAATATCAACAATATTTGGTGACTCATTAGCTCAACAGTTGTAAAGTATCCTATCTCTAATGTCACAGCGCGTAGAAGAATTTTCAAAATTTTCTGACGATTTACTCGAGCAGTTAATGGATAAATTGTGTAACAACTGTTTTGGACGAAGCGACTAATTTTCATAAGCGTTGCTCATTCGATTGCTCACATTCTCTTCTTTTATAAGTTTAAGATTCGAGAAGGATTGTTTTTCCGTGAGCTGATACTGAAAACAGCTGCATCTCAAAGCCTTTTTTACATGATCAGTACATTTTTAATCAAAATAGAATAGCTGCACTGAAGTGGGCACATATGGGACTCTTTCAGTGCCTGTAATGCATGCGGGATCGCAAGCGAAAGTTGACGCTGTAACTGATGCAGCAGTATGGATTCACTGCATGAGACCCTGGTCGCTAAAGAGCTATAGAAGCAGTGAATATTATTAAGACACAATCTATAAATTCAGTGCTTTGCGAGAAGATGGCTGCTGAAGACACTGAACTACTCTTTTTTTAATAATGTTCGATGGCTTTCAAGAGATGAATAAGTACTGAAACTGGCCTTTAATCCGAGGAATTACGTACCCTGTTTCTTAAAGGAGAAAAGTTACTCTCTGGCACACTCTTTTGGAAATTGAGATTTTCTCTTTAGGTTTGCTTACTTTACTGACATTAATTCTATGAGAAACTAAATAATGTTAATATTCGCTTCAAGGTAACCTGCAAGTGTATTAGTTTGGAATGAAACAGTGAAGTTGCCCATAAGGAAGTTAGAGCTGTGGCATAACTTAATGGAAAGTAGCTAGATACGTTCCCTATTCTCGTGGCACTGTTAGAGGACAGAGATAATCCAATACTTCCAATGGAGATAATAGCCTGCCTTCTTCATCATCTTGCAACACCAAAAGTTAACTACGAGAAGTATTTAAGCGACGATTTTGATAAATATAACTGGGTCAAAAATACATTCAAAAATGTCCCTGGATCATAATGTCTAAAGGTAAGACAGCAGGATCACTTACTGATCTCAGCTATGATATTTCACCGAAGAGTTAACTTAATTAAGTGCCTTTTTTAAATTATAGATACATATTAGCAAGGAATTTCGAACACTGAGCCAACAGCAGACTTTTGCGAGACGTGCTTTTCAGCTTTGACAGCTATAAAAAGGAACTAGCGTTCAAAGCTAAATGTGAACAAATAACTTCGGATGGCTGTTTCTGCTGTTACATTACGTCTTGAGAATCTTTAATCTCAGGAGCAAGGTGATCCATTACACTTAACTTCGCAATTTAAAGTTTAAGTGCTTTTGTAATCTTCGTTTGCTGAGTTGTTCGTTTCACAGTTTTTCAATAAATGAAAATGTTATAAAGATAAACAATTTGTTCCGTATTTTCGTTATAATAACTCATGTAGTTTTAGTTTCCGTTGCGCAAAATCCTTTCAAACTGAATTTGCTGAAATTGATAACAAGAGAACGAAAAGGTGAAGAAAATGACTACTTTGATTAATAAAACAGGCTCGGAGCCTGATAGTACACTTCTGGAAATAGAAAAAAGAACATATTGACACCGGTGTGTCATACCCACCATACTTGCTCCGGACACTGTGAGAGGGCTGTACAAGCAATGATCACACGCACGGCACAGCGGACACACCAGGAACCGCGGTGTTGGCCGTCGAATGGCGCTGTGCACAGCCGCCGTCAGTGTCAGCCAGTTTGCCGTGACATACGGAGCTCCATCGCAGTCTTTAACACTGGTAGCATGCCGCGACAGCGTGGACGTGAACCGTATGTGCAGTTGACGGACTTTGAGCGAGGGCGTATAGTGGGCATGCGGGAGGCCGGGTGGACGTACCGCCGAATTGCTCAACACGTGGGGCGTGAGGTCTCCACAGTACATCGATGTTGTCGCCAGTGGTCGGCGGAAGGTGCACGTGCCCGTCGACCTGGGACCGGACCGCAGCGACGCACTCATGCACGTCAAGACCGTAGGATCCTACACAGTGCCGTAGGGGACCGCACCGCCACTTCCCAGCAAATTAGGGACACTGTTGCCCCTGGGGTATCGGCGAGGACCATTCGCAACCGTCTCCATGAAGCTGGGCTACGGTCCCGCACACCGTTAGGCCGTCTTCCGCTCACGCCCCAACATCGTGCAGCCCGCCTCCAGTGGTGTCGCGACACGCGTGAATGGAGGGACGAATGGAGACTTGTCGTCTTCAGCGATGAGAGTCGCTTCTGCCTTGGTGCCAATGATGGTCGTATGCGTGTTTGGCGCCGTGCAGGTGAGCGCCACAATCAGGACTGCATACGACCGAGGCACACAGGGCCAACACATACGGCATCATGGTGTGGGGAGCGATCTTCTACACTGGCCGTACACCTCTGGTGATCGTCGAGGGGACACTGAATACTGCACGATACATCCAAACCGTCATCAAACCCATCGTTCTACCATTCCTAGACCGGCAAGGGAACTTGCTGTTCCAACAAGACAATGCACTTCCGCATGTATCCCGTGCCACCCAACGTGCTCTAGAAGGTGTAAGTCAACTACCCTGGCCAGCAAGATCTCCGGATCTGTCCCCCATTGAGCATATTTGGGACTGGATGAAGCGTCGTCTCACGCGGTCTGCACGTCCAGCACGAACGCTGGTCCAACTGAGGCGCCAGGTGGAAATGGCATGGCAAGCCGTTCCACAGGGCTACATCCAGCATCTCTACGATCGTCTCCATGGGAGAATAGCAGCCTGCATTGCTGCGAAAGGTGGATATACACTGTACTAGTGCCGACATTGTGCATGCTCTGTTGCCTGTATCTATGTGCCTGTGGTTCTGTCAGTGTGATCATGTGATGTATCTGACCCCAGGAATGTGTCAATAAAGTTTCCCCTTCCTGGGACAATGAATTCACGGTGTTCTTATTTCAATTTCCAGGAGTGTATTTTCAAGAAAGTCTTCTGAACAGATAATCTGGTGACTCATGTACCGTCAAGAGCGACGTTCATCATTAATGGATTAACGTTAAGTATCAAACGAATTATGTCCGCTCTCTGAATTCTCATTCCTTGTCATGTTCCAGACCTAACGTCAGTATTGTTCTTCCCTCATCACGCCAGCCTGCGTGAGCTAAAACACGTGCACTTTGGCCTCCACTCGTAACACGGTGTTGGCTCTTCTGCTAACACAAAAGGAAACAAGGTAGTTATTTGCTCAATTCCTCTTCACATTGACAAAGCGGCGCGGCGCTATAATCTGCGGTCGGAACGCGTGTAAGCTGCACAATAAATTCGTAGGGCAGTCGGTTGGTGTGTGTGTAGAGCCATTAAATGAGACGCAAGTACATCACAGTCTTGATAATGTTTCACTGAAACTGAAAGATTACTGAGAGACTAAAACAATGACCGGCCTAGGACTCGAACGACGGACTCCTTGCCTTTCGCTGGTAATGTTCTTATCAAATGAGCTATTCAAGCGCGACTTGGGACGCACTGCTGCCACATTTAGATAACTGGAGAGGAGTGCGACGGAAGCTACACTCATGAAGGAGTTACATAGTTTCTTTCATACGACGAGTAATATAA
Organism: Schistocerca gregaria; assembly: GCF_023897955.1. NCBI lineage: Eukaryota > Metazoa > Arthropoda > Insecta > Orthoptera > Acrididae > Schistocerca > Schistocerca gregaria. Next base: position 125,695,986 of record NC_064928.1, on the reverse strand, counting down.
TTTGATGTTCCCGTTTCCTGGATGGACAGTGTCTTGAAAGGAGGATATAAGATGAACATCAACAAAAGCAAAACAAGGATAATGGAATGTAGTCGAATTAAGTCGGGTGATGCTGAGGAAATTAGATTAGGAAAAGAGACACTTAAAGTAGTAAAGGAGTTTTGCTGTTTGGGGAGCAAAATAACACATTGTCGAGGTAGAGAGGATATAAAATGTAGACTGGCAATGGCAAGGAAAGCGTTTCTGAAGAAGAGAAATTTGGTAATATCGCGTATAGATTTAAGTGTCAGGAAGTCCTTTCTGAAAGCAATTGTATGGAATGTAGCCATGTATGGAAGTGAAACATGGACAATAAATTGTTTGGAGAAGAAGAGGATAGAAGCTTTCGAAATGTGGGGCTACAATAGAGTGCTGCAGAAGAGGAGTTTGTTGCACAACTTGACAAGAAGAAGGGATCGGTTGGTAAGACATGATCTGAGGCATCAAGGGATCACAAATTTAGCATTGGAGGGCAGCGTGGAGCGTAAAAGTCGTAGAGGGAGACCAAGAGATGAATATATTAAGGAGATTCAGAAGTATGTAGGTTGCAGTAGGTACTGGGAGATGAAGAAGCTTGCACAGGATTGAGTAGCGTGGATAGCTGCATCGAACCAGTCTCAGGACTGAAGACCACAACAACAACAACAAAACAACAACCGAACATGCTCTACAGAGTGTCAACATGTTGCCTTGGCCTGCTCGATCACCAAACCTGTCTCCATTGAGCACGTACGTGACATCATCGGACTACAACTCTGGCGTCATTCAGAACCAACATTAACCGCGCCTGTATTGACTGAGCAAGTGGACCATGCATGGGACTCCATCCCACAAACTGACATCCGACACCTGTACAGCACAATGCACGCATGTTTGCAAGCTTGCATTCAACATTGAGGTGGTCACTCCTGTTATTAACGTACCGGTATTTCACATCTGCAGTTGCTTTTCTGGAGTTTACATCAACCTGTGAACTTGCGACGTTAATCTAGACAGATGTGGTCTCGTAATTTGTTTACGCTACATTAATAATTTCTCGGTCTTGTGATTTTCTTCCGCCATTGTAGTTGAGAGGAAGTACAGGCCGGATGTGGTAAAACCTAAGGATATTATAAAGTGGCTAGTGTGAAGTTGGGAAGGAGCGCAGACTGGACGCGCGGGGACAGCGGAAGGAGATGAGGACAATTTTCCGGGCTGTGCACAGCTTTCCCTGTCCCGGGGCACCGACCTCTCCTCTCCTCTCTTACCTCTTACTTCTCCCCCTCCCTTGCCCCTGTTAATGAAGGCCGCAGTGCTACCTCCGCCTCCGCCGCCCCCACCTGCTATTCTCTAGTCGCGTGCGCTCCGCAACCACTGCCGCCCCACGGCGGCGGCGACAGCTGATCCCGTTACCAGGGCCGCCTCTTATTCTGCAAATTACGGGACTGCTCGCGTTGTCGCTGCTGGCAAGACTGACTGAAATGGTTATCTCATTTTTTAATAAAAATCTCCAGAGTGCAGATTTTTGTTATCTGATGCAGTGAGTGACTGGCAACGTATGTTACATACAGCAGAGCTACGGTCTACATTTACATCCACATTCCTAAACCACGGTGAGGTGCGTGGTAATGAGAACTTGCCTTTGTACCAGTTATTAGGGCTTCATCCCGCGCATTCTTTGTTACCTAAGCGGCTATGTGCACGCTAGAATTAGTCTAATCGTCCCCAAATTCATCACTTACTGCTGGACAGTATGTAAATAGGTGCCCGCATCTCGTGGTCGTGCGGTAGCGTTCTCGCTTCCCACGCCCGGGTTGCCGGTTTCGATTCCCGGCGGGGTCAGGGATTTTCTGTGCCTCGTGATGGCTGGGTGTTGTGTGATGTCCTTAGGTTAGTTAGGTTTAAGTAGTTCCAAGTTCTAGGGGACTGATGACCATAGATGTTAAGTCCCATAGTTCTCAGAGCCATTTGAACCATTTTGTAAATAGGTGATCACAAGTTATTATGAAATTTTGTCCCAATTACAAATGTTTTTGACATCAGGTTGTAATCTCCCCGCTCCTTCCTAATTCCAGTTATTGTCCACAATAAGCAAAGTTTTGTATGAATAATTTGAGAGGAGTGAAGATTACAATAAACTTTAGATTACTTAGCTATTTGTGTAGAGTTGGCTCAAGTTCGTGTCCAGGGGTCTGATTCTTAAAGCTGAAACTCTCAGATTTTGGGTCCTAATGACTGAATTGATGTAGATGAATCTGAAGATAGTTGTTGCAGAATTTTTTTTGTTATGTTGATATATTTTGCCACATTGTAAAATATCATACAGTCTTTTGGATTTTCATGTTTAAAATCCGAGATTACATTGGATTAAAATACGTCCGATCACATAAGAGGCATGCTTACAACTACTTCACTCTTCGGTAATAACCGTATTGTAAAGGGTCTACAATTTTTCTTGAGAAATGAATTTCTATTAATTTCGATTATTGTATCATAAATGAATCGAAAAATAAACGTAGTAAACAGTACTAGATTGCGTATTTAATACCAAAAATCTGAAGTGTGTCAAATAATTCGTGATTTCAAATGTTTCTTAAAAAAAAAAAATTAACTGCACATTCATACTATAACACCCCAACGACCCTTTAAAGTCAATTAAGACAGAATATCATAATATGAAGTAGGGAAGAGTTATCTTGGCAAATACGACATCTTTGCCGATAAGCTAGCACCAAGAAGTTTTGATAACGACAACATTATACGTCACTGAGAGTTTTTGTTATGAAAAGAGGGTGAAGAAACCTCAGATTTAATTAATGGACAAATATCCAAGTGATAATTGCAAAGGTGCTGTTAGTCAGAGATAATTTTTATGTGGAAGAGAGTTGTAAGCCCAACGAAATAAATTCAACGCGCCTACAATACTCTTTCACAGAAGTAGTCGCTTGCTGGCTCTCGTCCTGTAAAGACGTGCGAGAGCAATTCTTGTCTTAGTTATTGAGAGTACGGAACGCGACGAGGTTGTTTTGCGTTCAGAAGTGTTTCTTGCATGATGTGATTCACGAACTTCGGAAACTTATTTTCTAAGCAGAGACAGGAACTGATAGACGCGTTTCACAGTACATAACGAGTTAATTGAACTTTATTGACGAAACTAGTGAATATTGGACTTGACTTTCAAATAGTTGGAACTAAATGAAGAGTGGATAATAAATCAAAGGACTACACTCATTTAGTCTCGAGTAGGACAGAATTAGACGACTTCACGAAGATAATACAATTACGCTCAAGGGTCAAGTTGTCGTAATTGTGAAGAAACTTAATTTTAATAGAACTGAATTTACCAACCAACCCCGTGTGCGTGTGGTGCAAAAGTTATAAAGTATTTAGTGGCCAAGGAACAATAAACTGTTCGTTCCAAGTGAAATATCAACCGTGGAGTACATTATTAAGTTATTTAATCAGTGATAGTTAACCAATGACTGTTTAGCAGAAACAATTTAATCTGAATATCAAAATACCTGCTTCATTAATTGAAAAGAGAACTTTTCAACATTTTTTTTTTAACATTACGGGGTAGGTTCACTCAGACGTGATCAAAGAGTATCTGTGGATCTCGCTTCACACAGATTCAACAACTCCATAGCAACGAGCCAACGACGTACGAGAAGACTGATAATTACAATGTTTCCTCGAAATTGGTGGTGTGTACGATGTGGATGGCATAAGATTTAACAACTACTGCATATCCGGGCAATGAATCATTCCATCTTAAATCAGAAGAAGGATCAATCGTACGAGTTCGCATTTCTGTCTCCCGTTCACCAACGGGGACCCGCGTCATCGCGCATCGTGTCTCAACTCCACTGCGAGAGCTGTGACAGTAGCAGCTCTACGGCGTCGGCAATACCCGCACGAGGTTGAAGTGCGGGGACGCCAGACAATATATACCGATTGTAACATCGAATGTAAAGTAATCCCTTTTCATAAATTTTAGCTTGAAGTGTAACATACTGTGCATAAAATTATATAAAAATTTCAGAAATGCAGCTGAGATAATACTGACCTGTCCAAAATTGGAAAAATCATACTGGAATTGGCCTGCTCGGCTAGCCGTGCGATCTATCGCACTGCTTCCCGAAAGGGATGGCATGCCGGTCCTCGGCACGAATCCTCCGTGCGAATTAGCGTCGAGGTCCGGTGTGCCGGCCAGCCTGTGGATGGTTTTTAGGCCGTTTTCCATCTGCCTCGGCGAATGCTGGCTGGTTCCCCTTATTTCGTCTCAGTTACATTGTGTCGGCGATTTATGCGCAAACACTGTCTCCACGTACGCGTGCACCGTAATTACTCTACCACGCAAACATTGGAGTTACACGCTGGGTGTGTGTGTGTGGGGGGGGGGGGGGGGGGAGAGGTCCACCTGGGGCCAAACCACTCAATAACCCTGGGTTCGGTGTGGAGCGCGGTGGGGTGAGTGGACTGCTGTAGGCTGTGGTGTGGTTGTGCAGAAACTTAGCGAAAACACTGTCTGGCGGGCTACCAGCGAGGCGTGGGAATGACTTATGTTCCGAGACAGTCTGGGCGGGCAAATTCCCACGTTTTCTGCAAAATCGTAACTGTGGTTGGCTTGCTCAGGGCATAGCTCCGTGACGTAGCAAAATCGGCACAGAAATTGGAGCCAAGAATCTTGGTGGAATGGTAGTGCTTCGGCAATAGAGTGGAATTCTCCGCCGGTTTTCGAGTTGCCGATTGGAACGTTTAACCACGGCCACTGTCGTGGGGGCGGGAATGTTCTATGTTCAGCTTGTACGGGTTCTCTAAAAGGGTCGGCTCTCGCCTTTCGGTGGGAGTAGGTTACAAGACTGAGCTCTCGCTGCTCAGGACAGCCTGACTTCTGTTGGCTGTCTAATATACTTTTCTTTAATTGTAACTATTTGATGAAGTTGCTGAAGTTTCGACTTCAGCGTAACTTTCCCAGTACAGTTGGCAATTGAGCGTTCTGCCTACAAGCGGCCTATGTTGCCTGTCTTGAGCAGTTTTGGCTAAAGTTGACTGTATCAGAGTTACTGTGTGACTTCGCCTGTTAAAATCAATCACTGTACCGTCAGTGATTGTGTGGCGAGCCTTCTTCGTCTCCCTCAGAGGCGCATTGGTATTGCTAGGATGTCTTTAGTCTGGAACAACCAGACCAGGATAATTTGTTTCGTGCTATACTCGCGACATTATCATCACCACGACGGGACGTCGAAGCAACCAGCCATCGCCTCCGGTAGGCCAGATCGTGTAACTGCAGTTAAGAAGACAGCTTGGTAATGTACGTCCGCAGCACCGGCAAAGCAGGCAATTTTGCTAGGTGATAATAAGAGCTCAGCAGAGCGCGGCTGTTTGTGTTTTCTAACTTTGTTCTGTCTTGGGTGTTCATTGACTGAGTTCTCACTACTGTAGCAGCAATTAATGTTGGGTTGGCTGTGTGTTTCTCTTAAGATTTGAGTTGCAAGGAATTGGCTCCACATACCACTTGGTCATAAATGTCACAATCTAGTTTAGGGACAACTTCACCTTCACAGCATTTATTTGAGTATCCAATTTGAGCCAATTTGATGTATTGTATATGTTTCATGTGTTTTGTTAATTATTTTGAGTTTAGTCATAATAAATCATACTGTTATTTTGGACAAAACTTTCATTCTGTTAATCGGTAGAGCAACCCTATCATTTCTCACTACTTTCCTTCATTTAACTTATTTATCAAATTAAATTATTGCAGGTGGCAAACTCTTTTCTACTACACTTGCAGGGTCGATTGTAGTCAGTTCGCGTTTCTTTATAATCGATGTGCAACAGCAAAAGTTGGAGTTAGAATACGGGGGGGGGGGGGGCTTAGAACATCATTTACATACGTAGATTCTCGAAGAATTTAGTGTTAAATACACTGCTAGCCCCGGCATCTCGCAAGCGGCCGCCGTAACAGTCTTGGCTACCCTTGCGCGCTTGCAGAATTGATCCGCAGCTAGACATACAAAAGTCTCTACGTCACCACTGGGCGCAAGTTGCCTTGAATTTTGCAACACTATTAATGAGACAAAGGTGTTCAACGTTAGTATTATCGTCGTTTTGCCCGTCTACGCTGTAAAACTTATTATTACAAGTGTGTTCCTTCAGGCATGTATGCACGAACGCGTTTGTCTCGTCAGCCCTGTTGCGGGAATCACGATAAAATGCAAGCAATGGATTTGTAGACAATGTGGTGTATGGGTCGTTCCCGAAAGCGGGAAGCGTGCAATGGTAGCCGATATGGTGAGAGACCCGACCAAAGGGAAGAAAAGTTGAGGCGACCGCTCGCAGTAAGCGGGTAATACAGGGTCGACTCCCGGTCTTGTCACAAATAAATATGATCTCCAGGCCTAATATAGCTGACGGCAAAAACATTCGCAGATGCGACAAAATTAGCACACCTGCAGATGGTCACGAATGGCCTTCAGACGTGCGCACATTTCTGAAAGAACATGCATGTATGTCTGAAGGAGTGTACATTTTAATAACAAGGATTACAGGATAGCTTCGCTCTACCTCCAATTGTTTGGCAGTTGAGTTCTTTCTGCATCTTCGTTATGCTCTCTCCCACGGGTAAAACCTGTGACCTTTTATGCTGCCCTTCTCTGTACACTTTCAACATCTCCTGTCAGTTCTAATCCCACACACTTGAGCAATCTTCTAAGACGGTTCGCATGACTCTTTTGTAAGAAATCTTCTTTCCAGACGGACTGCATTTTGCTACTATTCTACCAATGAACCAAAATAGGCCACCTGCTGTAGCTACGAGCGAGCCCTCATCATCGTCCCTATCATAGCCCTAATAATTCTTACATCCTGGTGTTTCTTTAATCCACAGGTTCCTACTGTGACTCATTGACAATTTAGTAATAGGACATTTCCTGCGTTTTTTGAAGTGCAAAAATTTGGTTCTTCTGAACATTTAAAGGAAGTCATCAGTCTCTGCACAACTTTGAAACTCTTACTACACCTGAGCGAATATTTTTGCCGCCTTTTTTTACCGAGTAGTTTCTGTAAAATCGTTTCAGAGAGAGTGAAACGTGCGCGCCTCGATTCTGTCATCGCTGACTGGCCGAAACGTGGAAGAAAACACTTACCTTCCTCCTCTTCCCAACAAACGAATGAACTCACCCAGCGCTTTGGACGAAAACTGTGTCACTGCGCGTAGGCAACCGTCTCCTGTGCGAGCTACAGCTGCCTCCTTTTATCCTAACGGGTCCGCCTCTTGTGCATAGGGAGCGTTCGGCACTTTTGATCAAGATATTTGTGAATAACGTGCCTTCTGGAATGTTAAAAACTGCTCTGTACCACGCACTGCAGAATAGTTAACAGACTACAGCGGCAGGAGTTAGAAATGGGCTAACTCGTTCATCCTTGGGAACTAGTTCACTGCTGATCGTTCCTTTTTGGGAACCGTTCATTTTTACTCGTTCACCGTTCATTTGTGCTTGGTATATGGTTCATGTGAAAAACTGAAAACTAGCAGTGTAGGTCACTGAAGGGTGGAGGGCATCAAGAGGGGGCACTGCCTCCCCCCCCCCCCCCCCCCTGGAGTATAGAGCTTTTATTCATTACACACTTTTACAAGTAGTTTCTGTGATTCTGCAGAACCTCTCGTTTAGTCAAACGTAGCCTTGTGTGGCTGATCGCAGGGAAATAATATAGGGTGGCGCACGGAAAACCGGCCCCGAGTACAGACTGTTCGCCAATTACGGACGATGTGTTGCCCGTTACGAGCAGATACAACAAACAGACAAACATGTAATAATTAGGCAGTGAAGAAATAACAAGCTAATGCAAGCAACAATTGCGAAACAAACGATCACGATGTGTAGAGAGCTGGAGAAGAGAACATGAAAATCTCATGCGACGCGCATGGGCTATAGCACATGTAGTCTTGTAAACCTGTTGGTGGCTGTTTCACAACGTAATAGACCACTAGCGTCTTGTATAAAATTCTTCGTTTCGACTTCCACTACATACCTATGCTACGTCGTAAACAATAATCGTTTACACCTTATATACACTTCACGTTGTTTCTGAGTTCGTAGGGGAAGTAGAGACTCTATGGAAGCATAAAAGCCGGCCGGACTGGCCGAGCGGTTCTAGGCGCTACGGTCGCAGGTTCGAATCCTGCCTCGGGCATGGACATGTGTGCTGTCCTTAGGTTAGGTAGCTTTAAGTAGTTCTAAGTTCTAGTGGACTGATGACCTTAGAAGTTAAGTCTCATAGTGCTCAGAGGCAATTGAAGCATTTTTTTGGAAGCATGAAATAAAATGTGGTTTTCTCATACATGCGTCACACGCTTAGTAAAGATTAGCTTTTTTATGTTGCATTATGAGAGTTAATGCATCAATAATAATAATAATAATTAAGTTCGCAGTATATAAGTTTCTGGGTTGAAAGCTCCTTCTGAACATATATTTTTGAGATAATAAGTAAATACGATTTTATGTCAATCTATGTCTTTTCAAATGGAGAGGCAGCGCTTTTCCTAGTGGGCCAAAGTGACCCACAACCCATTTTTTTTCAAAGAAACCAAACTAGCAGGTGATGCAAACTGTAAACAAACAAACTTAAAAAAATTGGAGCCTTTCTAAATGTAATGTTTTCTACACGAAAGATACACGAAAATCGTTTAATATGAATTTTCTTACACTAAAAATTAAGCAAGTTACCGAAAGTTAGTTGCTAAATCAAGTCGATGAAACCAAAAAATATGTGAACAACAAAAAAAAAAAAAAACTTGCCTTTTGCTGTTCATCGATATAATGAAGTGAGCTGATATGCCCTTTTGTTACCGGGAAATATGTACCTATTACATACAACGTAGTTTTTATGTAATTTACGTATCTATAAAATATTTTTTGATTACCGGTCGTGGACGCTGAATAGCCAGACCCGAGTGGAAGAACAGTTTGGAAGACATGTAAAACGGGCGAGCGCTGTGAACGAAACGAACAATTGGATACTGAACTAACTGGGAGCAGTCGGCAGTGGAACTGAGACAGGTGGTCATGCGAAGAACGACGAGTGCGGCCGAGGGAGACCGAGACTGAGGCGAGCACGCGACCGAGGCTGGAACGAGAACTGCCGAAGTGACCGCCGACCCCGAATAACCTAGTGAACTATGAACCGATCGTTCCTCGTTCCCAGGAACTGTAAGTACACCGCTGCGACCGAAGTGAACTATAAACCGATCGTTCCTTGGCATTCGTTCCTCGGTCCTTTCGTTCATCTTGGTGAACCGTTCCTCTGCCCCCGTTCGTTCGCGATCTACCCATCTCTAGTAGGAGAAGTGCGACAGATAGCATTTGACCCTCGTCTGGTTGACGCTCGCTGCTAAAGACATCGCACCTGCCGCCACGCGGTCACCTGGCGCTCGTCTTAACCTGGCCGCCTTCCAGGCCGCTACTGTTTCGGAAGGAGGCCCCGGGCTGGTGGAGCGACCTCGGCTGCGGGCGCCGAGGTGCGGCACGGCCTCCCGTTCGAACCTCTGCGCTCGGGTGCGCACCGGTAATTGGCCATAAAGCGTCGGAGCCCGAGGCGAGCTTCAGAAGAATGGCGCCGCCAGAGTTACGACGGGTGCTTAACATAAATTTCACGCCACTCACAGGACGGACGGCAGCCTCCACTCTTCCAGAGGCCGCTGGACATTCCTCACTTCCAGCCTCTCGAACGCTCAGGAGCGCCACCTGGGCCACTAGCTGGCACCTGGTGCCGGCTCCAAACGAGCTGACTTAAGAGACTCATCAGAGCGTTACAGCCGAATTTCCTGAGACAAAAAATGTGCACTTGAAGTTTGGACCAGTTCGACAAGTTAATACGGGATTTATAATTCGGTGCCGCACTAACAAGGGGACCACGCCTACTCGTCATTAGCGATTTCGTCCGTATTTACGCTGTAGGCGGGGCTTGGCCGGAAATGAAAGTGACGGAAGCTGCAGGTGGCCAAGCGTTTAGGTGTGCGTTTGATGAGGCAAGCGCCATATACGATAATGTTACCTTATTCAAAAAGATTTCGGGCTTCCAGCCGGTCGCGTTAGCTTCCATCCATGATATTTCGACTGCCATCCTCAGGTGAGCCATCGAAGACGGACGAAGACGCCCTCCGCTCCATAAAACATACCGTGCAGCGAGTATTCCGCGCATGCGTCAAAATCATGTGCACAGATAAACCACACCGTCCGCCAGCAACGCCCTCGCTGGTGGAACTGCAAAAGTCAGCTGTCTTCGGCGTTGTCAATTGCCGCGGCCATAGAAGTACTATGACGTTTCCGTCTGGAGCAGATGTTCCACGCATTACCTCAGTTTGCTGGTAGCGACTAGGGCAGTGAAATGGGTACAGAGCGGTATACGGCAGGACCATAGATCTAGTCACTTCGTGAAAACATTTTTTTTTCAGTTTTTACTTTACACTGCAAATGGTCATCATCCTCAAAAAATTGTATTTATTATTATCTTCGTGAAAGGCTTGGAAGTGAAAATCAAAGGAAATTAGACGAAATTTCCACGAAGCGATTGCAAGACGTACACGAGGACATCATATACAAAATAAGATGTTTTATTGTTTCACAGTTGATGATATACACTTCTTCGGGTTATGTTCTTCATAAAAGCAGAGCAAGCAATTTTCTCGGCGTCTTACATACATTATAGACGCCGTATTTTTACAGTTACGTGCTTGTCTTTGAGTTTCTGTAGCAAAACAGACTTGGTTTACATTGCTAGAATGTTATACGTCGTCGCAGGGAATGGCAGCAAGACAAGAATAACGCATCATATGAACAAATATTGCGATGATAGCTGGTGATGTACAGTGGAATGTACACTACTGGCCATTAAAATTGCTACACCAAGAAGAATATATTATACTAGAACTGACATGTGATTACATTTTCACGCAATTTGGATGCATTGATGCTGAGAAATCAGTATGCAGAACAACCACCTCTGGCCGTAATAACGGCCTTGATACGCCTGGGCATTGAGTCAAACAGAGCTTGGATGGCGTGTACAGGTACAGCTGCCCATGCAGCTTCAACACGATACCACAGTTCATCAAGAGTAGTGACGGGCGTGTTGTGACGAGCCAGTTTCTCGGCAGCTATTGACCAGACGTTTTCAATTGGTGAGAGATCTGGAGAATGTGCTGGCCAGAGCGGCAGTGGAACATTTTCTGTATCCAGAAAGGCCCGTACAGGACCTGCAACATGCGGTCGTCCATTATCCTGCTGAAATGTATGGTTTCGCAGGGGTCGAATAAAGGGTAGAGCCGCGTGTCGTAACACATCTGAAATGTAACGTTCAATGTTCAAAGTGCCGTCAGTGCGAACAAGAGGTGACCGAGACGTGCAACAAATGGCACCCCATGCCATCACACCAGGTGATACGTCAGTATGGCGATGACGAATACACGCTTCCGACGTGCGTTCACCGCGATGTCGCCAAACACGGATACGAGCATCATATATAAACGATAAACCGCAATCGCGATAGGCCATGATCCGACCTTTCTCGAAGTCGGAAACGTGATGGTATGCATCTCTCCTCCTTACATGAGGCATCAGAACAACGTTTCACCAGGCAACGCCGCTCAATTGGTGTTTGTGTATGAGAAATCGGTTGGAAACTTTCCTCATGTCAGCACGTTGCAGATGTCGCCACCGACGCCAACCTTGTGTGAATGCTCTGAAAAGCTAATCATTTGCATATCACAGCATCTTCTTCCTGTCGGTTAAATTTCGCGTCTGTAGCACGTCATCTTCGTGGTGTAGCAATTTTAATGGCCTGTAGTGTAATATGACGCAGACTTATAGCGATGTGATTTCCTTTTGGTCTGTCAATAATAGATGTTTTGCAGCCTTTTTTATCAAATTTCTTAACAGACAATAAAAGTTTAAGTCGCGATGTTGCAATAGCGGAGTGCATTTCGCGGAAATCAGTTTAATAATGCGCGACGGCATTCTTGCATCTTGAGAAATCTCTCGGTGTGGACATGAATTTGTTTGTCCTAGGCACGACTCAGTTAACAGAACAAATTTGATCTCCTGGCATAATCACACCGGCCAATATTTTGTATAAGAATGTTGTAAGTTCCCAGATAGCGATGAAGTAATGGCGACATTCCTATATTTTATCGCATAATCATCCACCTTTTTCTGTCCTCGATCAAAATTTCCATTGGTCTTCCTTTTGATGTCTCTCATGACAATACTTATAAATACAATACAATGAACACTATTTGAGTTTGTTGACGATGCAAGTAAGGTAAAAACTGAACATAACAGAGTTTCCACCTTTGGACCTGAATCGACAGCCCTCGGATTACCGCTCTGGTACTGTCTTTCCGTTGCACCAATCCCTGTTCGGAATCTTACACTAATTTAAACGGGTCACACCCCGCACGGCACGCGCCAAAAATCATCTTTTTTTTCCTCTAAAGTCTGGTTCAACTGGTGCTTCCACTTTTTTCACTTTTATTGCTGGCCGATCCCTGCGTATGCCATAGTTTTGTAAGACATAGGTGATGACAAGTAGGCTCGGTAACCTTGTAAGCGTCAACATGAAATTTAAGTACATTTATATTAACTTCGATTTCGAAACAGTTATAGGGTTGAAACTTCCTGGCAGATTCTCATCAGACTCGAACTCGGGACCTTTGCCCGCGAAAGGCAAAGGTCCCGAATTCGACCCTCGGTCCAATTCAGTTTTAATCTGCCAGGAAGTTTCATATCAGCGCACACTCCGCTGCAGAGTGAAAATCTCATTCTGGGAACATCCCCCAGGCTGTGGCTAAGCCATGTCTCCGCAATATCTTTCAGGAGTGCTAGTTATGCAAGGTTCGCAGGATAGCTTCTGTAAAGTTTGGAAGGTACGAGACGAGGTACTGGCGGATGTAAACCTGTGAGAACGGGGCGTGAGTCGTGCTTGGGTAGCTCAGTTGGTAGAGCACTTGCCGCGAAAGGCAAAGATCTCTGTCCGGTACAAAGTTTTAATCTGCAAGGAAGTTTCATATCAGGGCACACTCCGCTGCAGAGTGAAAATCTCATTCTGGAATTATAGGGTTGCAGATGGTTTGTGTGACTACAGGATGACTGAAGAGTTACGCCCGTGAGTCACAAGAAGCGAAATTAACTGTGTAACTATTTCTTGCCACAAAACAGTGTTTACTGTAGTTTTGAAGTAAATAGAGCCCTATTATTTTACGACGCGATATTCCACACCAAATTCCAATTTTTTGGATGTGCGAGAGTGGGCTTTCGATTGGCCTAAAGCACTTGCGTTTTGCGTGCTGATACTTCCACGAATGTAAGAAAGTTATGAGATTGCATGGGTTTCAACGAATGACCAGAACCGTTTATAACTCGCTAGACGCTTTCCCTTATTTGGCGCTTTCAGTTCCTGAAATTGGACAGAGAGTCTTGTCAAACACTCTGATGGCGAACGGAGCATCACATCCCTCCCCTCAGTGGGTTTGGTTAAAACGGCCGTACCTCCCGGTTCTCACATGTCTGCAACGGACACCCATTCCGGGGAAGTGCCGGTTATCCTCGTTAGTGTCGAATTTTCCGGCAACGCCGCAGCCAAACGTTTCCCATGATAAGTGTCTGCAAGACCTGTCTACGACCGGCTAGAAAAATACTACTACACATCGAAAAGTCTCTGCTCTTGGGAAAACAACAAGCTTACGAGGCAATGAACTGCGCAATACTCCACACGTCACGTGACCTCTATCCGTTACATTAGCGTCTAAGTTTGTTGTCGACGATACCTGTAGTGCTATCTTGCACTGGTTTATCGAAATAATCCCATGTAACTCCAACTTGCACACACATTTATTTTTATGTACGCGACGTTTCTATCATACTTAATTATGGGACTATCAACTTCTCTGCGTTGATCTGTCCTTAGACGAAGTAGAAAAGGAAGGGATGGTGGTTGAGGATTATAGTACCGTAGGGCTACTAGCTTTTTCCGTCAGGCGTAGCCGAGTCACATGAATTATACATGGCGTTAAAAAAAGGTATGGCCAAACTTTCAGCAAACATTCCTCACACACAAAGAAAGAAAATATGTTATGTTGATATGTGTCCGGAAACGCTTACTTTCCATGTTAGAGCTCATTTTATTACTTCTCTTCAAATCACATTAATCATGGAATAGAAACACACAGCAACCGAACGTACCAGCGTGACTTCAAACACTTTGCTACAGGAAATGTTCAACATGTCCTCCGTCAGCGAGGATACATGCATCCACCCTCCGTCGCATGGAATCCCTGATGAGCTGATGCAGCCTTGCAGATTGGCGGATTGTATCACAGCCGTCCACAATACGAGCACGAAGAGTCTCTACATTTGGTACCGGGGTTGCGTAGACAAGAGCATTCAAATGTCCCCATAAATGAAAGTCAAGAGGGTTGAGGTCAGGAGAGCGTGGAGGCCATGGAATTGGTCTGCCTCTACCAATCCATCGGTCACCGAATCTGTTTTTGAGAAGTGTACGAACACTTCGACTGAAATGTGCAGGAGCTCCATCGTGCATGAACCACATGTTGTGTCGTACTTGTAAAGGAACATGTTCTAGCAGCACAGGTAAGTTATCCCGTATGAAATCATGATAACGTGCTCCATTGAGCGTAGGTGGAAGAACATGGTGCCCAATCAAGACATCACCAACAATGCCTGCCCAAACGTTCACAGAAAACCTGTGTTGATGACGTGATTGTACAATTACGTACGGATTCTCGTCAGCCCACACATGTTGATTGTGAAAATTTACAATTTGATCGCGTTGGAATGAAGCCTCATCCGTAAAGAGAACATTTGCATTGAAATGAGGATTGACACATTGACGCCGATCAGTTGCTTGGAACGTCTTCCAGTCGGGACACCTTCGTTCTGGAAATCTGTCTCGATACAAAAGTATCGCGCCACAGCTATTGCCCCGTGCTAATCCATACATCAAATGGGCATCTGCCAACTCCGCATTTGTAAACATTGCACTAACTGCAAAACCACGTTCGTGATGAAGACTAACCTGTTGATGCTACGTACTGATGTGCTTGATGCTAGTACTGTAGAGCAATGAGTCGCATGTCAACACAAGTACCGAAGTGAACATTACCTTCCTTCAATTGGGCCGACTGGTGGTGATTCGAGAAACAACAGTACACAAAAAATGGTTCAAATGGCTCTGAGCACTATGGGACTCAACTGCTGTGCTCATCAGTCCCCTAGAACTTAGAACTACTTAAACCTAACTAACCGAAGGACATCACACACATCCATGCCCGAGGCAGGATTCGAACCTGCGACCGTAGCAGTCACACGGTTCCGGACTGCGCGCCTAGAACCGCGAGACCACCACGGCCTGCTACAGTACACACTGACGAAACTAAAATGAGCTCTAACATGGAAATTAAGCTTTTCCGGACACATGTCCACATAACATTTTTTCTTTATTTGTGTGGGAGGAATGTTTCGTGAAAGTTTGGCCGTACCTTTTTGTAATACCCTGTAGTGTGTTGGTGGCAATTGTTTTTCTCTGAGTTTTCTCGATTCGAGCCGATTTTTTGGCGCGTGACACGAGAAATGGACGTAGTGCTACTTCCGTTTTTCAAATTGTATTGGAGACCATCCGGTCCGTATTGTTATGGCGTTTATAATTTTTGCAATACACGCGTAAACGTACAACGTACGAGGGCAAGCTGAAAAGTAACGTCTCCGAATTTTTATGTGAAAACTATTGACGCTTTTTAAATGAAATGAACGTTATTAACGTTATACATCATTCTCCATGTCTAAATATATGCAGTCCTCAGCCACTCGAGGGATCCGGATTGTAGTGTCTAACATGACGGTGTATAACGCAATTATGTGGGTGCTTGAAAAACAGCTTGCTGTATTCGAGTTTCGAGTTCGAAGAGTTCGTTCAGTGTGACGACTCCAGACTACACATCTGCAACAGTGCGACTCCAGACTACACACCTGTAACAGTGCGAGTCCAGACTACACATCAGCAACAGTGCGAGTCCAGACTACACATCTGCAACAGTGCGACTCCAGACTACACATCTGCAACAGTGCGACTCCAGACTACACACCTGTAACAGTGCGACTCCAGACTACACACCTGTAACAGTGCGACTCCAGACTACACATCTGCAACAGTGCGACTCCAGACTACACATCTGCAACAGTGCGACTCCAGACTACACATGTGCAACAGTGCGACTCCAGACTACACATGTGCAACAGTGCGACTCCAGACTACACATCTGCAACAGTGCGACTCCAGACTACACATCTGCAACAGTGCGACTCCAGACTACACATGTGCAACAGTGCGACTCCAGACTACACATCTGCAACAGTGCGACTCCAGACTACACATGTGCAACAGTGCGACTCCAGACTACACATCTGCAACAGTGCGACGCCTTGGTCCCACTGTCACCCACCATCCTCCGTACAGTCACCGCTTGGCCTCATCCAATTTTAATCTGTTTGCAGAACTTACAGAACACCTTCGAGGACTTGGCATTCATAGTGATGGAACGGTGCTAGCGGAGGTGACGTTGTGGGTGCGTCAACCAATTCATACATTCTACAATGACGGTATGAAAAGACTGGTCTTGCTGTTTGTTGCTACGGTGATCATGTTGACAAATAAATATGCAGACATGAAGATTGAGGGAATATAACGTGATTAATGTTTGTTGTATCTAAAGAGCTTTAAGAGTTTTCCCACAAGAAATTCAGACGCACTACGTTTCAGCACGCCCTCGTAATACGATGTGTTTTTATTATAATCGCTCGTGGCTGTACACTAGAGAGTGTGGTTATTTACAAGTCGGAGCTGCACGAGAAGGTGAATCCATCCGAGTAATGAACAATGTGAAAGAATAATTTTAATAAATTTCACACGTCTTGACCACTTTTTTTTCTATTTCTAATATTGCCTTACACGTTTCGACATCCTGTCGATTTCAAAGGCAATGTTACGTCAATCACGTGCCTCGTGGTTAAGAATGCTTGCGGTATATAATGTACCTACTGAACGATTTCTACGACTGACATAACATTGCGTTTCATAATGAAGCAATGAAATCACATTAGGCAACTTTGGAAATAAAAAGACATCTGAAAGTTTTTTAAGTACATAGAAATGGTTGCTTTGTCTGATAGCATTTTCATGCAAACTGCAACCGAAAGGAGAATGATTACATCCATGTTATGTTTAGTTATGTAGAGTCAGCGGCAGTGCCGAGACTCATCGGCTATTTTTTTTTTAAAAAAAAATTATTTATTTCATAAACAATCCTGATTATACAATGTTAACCCACCTCCTAAGATGATTAGTGGGTCATAAAATTATATATAGATTAGATTACAATGCACCTTTTACAATTACAATTGTGTTAGTGAGCTATAGTTTAACTACTATAATGTATTAGTTTTAGTTTTCTACGACAATGGGCAATTTGACCTAACTACTTGTTACTTAACTAATCTAATATGGCTATTACCTGCAGCGTTACAGGTATGTCAGTTGCTTATAAACCTACTTGGGATAGCTAGGCTCCACGAGCTGAAGCCGAGGAGCATGCCCCTGGCATTGGGCTCACCAAGGTAAGTAATCGCAGCAGTTCCCTAAATTAGTGTTCTAATCTAAGTCCTACAAAACTAACTTAACCTACGTCGTAACCGGTGCTTTGTCGTAATCGGTGGTGTTGACCCCCCCCCCCCCAACCTACACCCCCCTAGTCCTGTACGTCGCGGATTCCAACTATGATGGAAGTCGGCCAGCCCACAAACAGGCGGTAGGGGAGTGCGATCTGGTCTGAATCGGTTTGATCTACAAGTTCATGCCTAATTGTGGTGTGCGTACTGTAAGACCTTCGGTACACACACCATTAGATTATTTAACTTGTCGCTCTAACGAAGTAGGTGAGTGTTAGCAATATGTCTCGTGGTCTTATCGTGGCGTGTTTATCTTCTGCCGTTAGGTCAGACAATAGAAATGCCACTTGCAAGCTTAGAGTAGCATATTGACGGTGACCAACTTTAAAAAGAACTTGATTAATTTTCACACACATTTATTAAAATAATAAAAATCATAGAAATTACATAACTTGATTCAGGATGCTGTTTACAATAGACAATCTGAGGTCCCTTTGGTCTTGGTACGTTAATCTTATTCTCACATATCTCTGATACTTGACAAAGTGTCTATACATTTATCTTCATGGCTATGTACAGGAATGTGGTAATCTTATTAGGCGCAGACTGAAACTCGACTATAGACTGGTACAGACTAATGCAGACAAATGCAGACTAATTGGATGTCTGTACACTCGTTATAATACCTCGCGCATTTATGTATCACTGTGTGAGCGTGATCCGTGAGGAGGAAAGGTTCTACATTAGCAGCAATCTCATTGGCTGCGCTACATATTAATATGCAGATCGGCGGAAGCAGAATTTGGTCCGTCTCTAAGGCAGCGCCATCTTGTAGTGCGGAGACTAACTAACACTGCGCCTGCGCTGTTGTGCTTAGCGGGGCGTGCTCTAGTGGGAAAGTTGTGTACGCACTGACTATGCGGAACTATGTATACAACACTAATCTAGGTCCCTCAGGTATTCTGCTAACACTTTTCGTGATACCCCCTCTGGCAATGCATTCAAAGTGTGAAAAGTGTCTTCTTGTCTAAGTAGTTGTTATGTGTGGTTATTTGGAAGTCTCTCTCGGAGTGTTGTCGCGACATCATTGATGAGAGGGCACTCTAAAACCAAATGGTCGGGAGTACGCTCTGCCGCGCCACACTCGGGCGTTGCCCTTTTCCCAAACTGACATAGATATGTTGGATAGGGTCCATGGCCAGTGAGAAAGTGAATGAGTCCTCGTGTAGGTTCGAAGTATTTCATGCCCCCGCGCTCTTTTACATCTGGTAAAAACTGGAAGGTCCTCCTCCCACTTTCTTCTTCTTCCCGAGCCCTCTGCCATAGTTCCTCCCCTCTGTTTCTTATTACGAACTCATGAGCTCGCTCTCCTTTCTTACCAACATCAAACTCGAGAGACGAGTTTTAAGTTCAGGCATCAGCGGCGGAGACAGGCGAGCGTACGGACGTCCTACCACCCGCTGGCAAGTCTGAAGCGAGTATGCGGAGCCCATTTCTGATCTCTGGGAGGCACTGCCCGACTAGCGGCCTTGAGTGTGACGTCAGGCGGCGCGTGGGAGTGCGTGCAGCGCGGCGTTGACCTGCGTGGCGCGTGCGTGCTTGCGTGCTGCGCGCACGCACAGGGCGGGACGGTTCTGCCCCGACCGGCGCGGCCATTGTTTTAGTCGAGCGAAGCCAGCGGCCGGGGACGATTCCGACAGGCCCACGGCAGGGCTCGAGGCAGGCAGGGGTCCCCTATGCCGGACTGGCAGTTTGTGAGTTTGTCACCGCTCCTGCATCCTGCGTCGTTACAACAGTACACACCGCACGCAGGAAGCTACATATTTCTCTGCACTGTTCTGAAATCATACGTCACTTTCTCTGAAAAAAGAAAGAGGATCACTTAGCTTTATTAGCAGCGAATCTCGTGTGGGGTTGTTCATCAACCTGTTGCTTGTTTGTCACTGTGATACCACTAGAGCGACTCTAGCATGAATAAAGAGACAACGGAAAAAGCACGATAAGAACGCGAAAACCCGAAGATTGGCTAAAATTTACAGACGCGCGAAAATTGGCACGGACTTCAATGCGAGGTGCCTTTAATAGGTTCCACAACGGAACATTGTCTCGCATTTTGGTACAAAATCCGAAGAAATTCTGATCGTATGTAAAGTACACAAGCGGCAAGACGCAGTCATTACCCTCGCTGCGCAGTGCCGATGGTACTGTTACCGACGACTGTTGCGCTAAAGCGGAGTTATTGAACGCAGTTTTCCGAAATTCCTTCACCAGGGAAGACGAATGGAATATTCCAGAATTTGAAACACGAACAGCTGATAGCATGAATTTCTTAGAAGCTTTTGACACCGTTCCTCACAAGCGACTTCTAATCAAGCTGCGGGCCTATGGGGTATCGTCTCAGTTGTGCGACTGAATTCGTGATTTCCTGTCAGGAAGGTCGCAGTTCGTAGTAATAGACGGCAAATCATCGAGTAAAACTGAAGTGATATCAGGTGTTCCTCAGGGAAGCGTCCTGGGACCTCTGCTGTCCCTGATCTGTATAAATGACCTGGGTGACAATCTGAGCAGTTCTCTTAGGTTATTCGCAGATGATGCTATAATTTACCATCTAGTAAGGTCATCCGAAGAACAGTATCAGTTGCAAAGCGATTTAGAAAATATGGCTGTATGGTGTAGCAGGTGGCAGTTGACGCAAAATAACGAAAATTGGGAGGTAATCCACATGAGTTCCAAAAGAAATCCGTTGGAATTCCATTACTCGGTAAATAGTACAATTCTCAAAGCTGTCAATTCAACTAAGTACCTGAGTGTTAAAATTACGAACAACTTCAGTTGGAAAGACCACATAGATAATACTGTGGGGAAGGCGAGCCAAAGGTTGCGTTTCATTGTCAGGACACTTAGAAGATACAACAAGTCCACTAAAGAGACAGCTTACACTACACTCGTTCGTCCTCAGAATATTGCTGCGCGGTGTGGGATCCTTACCAGGTGGGATTGATGGAGGACATCGAAAGGGTGCAAAAAAGGGCAGCTCGTTTTGTATTATCCCGTAAAAGGGGAGAGAGTGTGGCAGATATGAAACACGAGTTGGGATGGAAGTCATTAAAGCAAAGACGTTTTTCGTCGCTGCGAGATCTTTTTACAAAATTTCAGTCACCAACTTTCTCTTCTGAATCCGAAAATATTTTGTTGAGCCCAACCTACATAGGTAGGAATGATCATCAAAATAAAATAAGAGAAATCAGAGCTCGAACAAAAAGGCTTAGGTGTTCGTTTTTCCCGCGCGCTGTTCGGGAGTGGAATGGTCGAGAAATAGTATGATTTTGGTACGATGAACCGTCTGCCAAGCACTTAAATGTAAATTGCAGAGTAATCATGTAGATGTAGATGTAACACAAGTACCCAGTCCTCGAGCGAAAAAATCTCCGATCTGCTCGAGAATCGAACCTGGGACCCCTCCATCCAGAAAAGCGACGTTAAACCATTTTACCACGAACAGAGGACACTTTATTGGTGATTTTAATTGTATGGGCATTATGCCATCTATGGGATGTTGTGAAATGTCCCTTATGCTCTGTCTTCTCAGACTTCTGTAGCGTCACACTAAAGTTCCACTCAGAGCTCCAGCCATAGTTCACGCACTCTTAACGCTGCGCGACGCGCGAGATATCACGTGATGTACTGCTTGGTAAACTTCCTCCAACACCTGTTCCATCGGATCAGGAATATTTCTACTTATTATTCATGAAATTCGGCAACTGGTGTGAAATTGGGATGTTATTTTATTTTATTTTGACCAACAGTTTCGGCATTCCATTACACCATCTTCAGGCCCCATATGCAGCTCTCAAAAAAATAAACGATATTGTCATTCAGTGCCATATACTTCTGAGTGTCGTGAATTCAAAACCGTATTACAAGTGCTTCATTCGAAGACTTGATTGCAATCAAGTTTCGAACGAAGCACTTGTAATATGGTTTTGAATTCAAGACATCCAGGAGCATACTGCGCTGAATGACAATATCGGTTGTTTTTGAGAGCTGCATATGGAGCCTGAAGATAGCATAGCGGAATGCCGAATCTAGTAGTCAAAATAAAATAACATCTCAATCACTTGGGTCTTAGCGAATTTCATTGCTAATTACTTGGCCGACTGAAATCCCCTGTCCATAATGGATCAACAGAGGCTATTTCTACTTATTCCTATTCCTGACAGCTTAAAAGTGTTCGTATTAATTGAAGACATTAAGTCTGTAAATGAGTCCGCAATCATTTTTGGCACTTTATTTTCACAAATCCGTCTTGATCACACAGATTTATTACAATTTGTAACCCGTTTCGGTACACTGCCATTGTCAGATCTGTTACAAAGATAAGTATTGTTTAAGCGACAGGTTCAGTAAGTTAACGCTAAATGTAAAAAGTCTTTGTGATACATAAAATATAGAATTATAAAATGTTAATAACCATGTATAGCAGCCATATATACGATTAAAATATTCTGATGTGAATCATCGTCAAGTTAAACATGTGAGTACATGGCACGTGCTGGTAATACTCAGAGTGCATCTGGTATCTATACAAGAGACTAACGCCGGCGGAGGGCGCTTTAACTAGAGTGCGTGTTAAACCAGTATCGCCAATGTGAAGATTAAATTGCTGCATTCACAGTCATTAGTGAAAAATTTCTTAAAATTACTTCCCATAGCAAAACGAGCGTCTGAAAATAAAACGTAATTGACGTGAAATTGGATTCATACTTAAAATACCATAAAAAATACAAATACTAATATAGCCACTAGCCCGACTAGGAAAAACATACAACTTGTATAAGTTAGTATAAAAAGTGTAATAATAAAATAAAATATCTAAAACATCTAACAGGACCCTCTAAATGTTGTGCAAATAAAACGTAGTCTTTGGGTTGCCTTCCCCACAACAACATCCATGTGATCGTTCCAATTTCGTAATTGTAATTCCTAGTTCTTCAGTGCAATTTGTGTAATGTATTGTGTAACCGAAATTTAGAGGATTTCCGTTTAGTATTCATGTGAATGTCCTGACACTTTTCGTTATTTCGAGTCAGTTGCTACTTTTCGCGCCATAAAGATATCTTGTCTAAATAATTTTGCAATTGCTTTTGATCTTATGACGTCTTTACTAGACGTTAAATGAGTGCGTAATCTGTAAACACTCTAAGATAACTACTCAGATGGTCTCGTAAATCGTTTATACAGATCAGAAACAGCAGAGGGCCTATAGCACCTCATTGAGGAACGACAGATATTAATCCTGAGTCCGTTTTACTCGATAACTTTCCAGCAACTGTGAACTAACTGACAGGAAATCGCGAATCCAGTAGCAGAGCTGAGATGATACTCCGTACGCACACAATTCGGTTACAAGTAGCTTGTGAGGAACGATAGAAAGCCTTATGGAAATCTAAAAATATGGAATCAGTTTCACATTCCCTCTTCAAATGCACTCATTGCTTTGTGACAGTAAAGAGCAAGTTGTGTTCCACAAGAACAGTATTTTCTGTATGAGTGTTGGGTATTTATGAAGAAATCGTCTTCTTTGAGGTAGTTAACAACATTCGATCAAAGAAGATGCTCCACAATCCTAGTGCAAAAGGACTTTAGTGATATGCATCTGTAACTCAGCACATTACTCCTATTTCATTTCTTTTTGTTAAGTGATTGGCAGTCAACTCTCAACACAAAGCGTTGTAACGTTTTGCGCATAACCAGGAGGGAAGACCCATTAATGTATCATTACGTAATTACAGAACAAACAATGCAAGCAGGTATAACCATTATAATGGAGGAAATACTTTGAGGAAGTTTGCACTGACGAGTCTCCACATGCTCCAGTTCCAGTGTTAACTCCAGTAGAGAGACCCATTGCACCAGTCACCGAGGATGAGGTTGTCGAAGCATTACGGAACATGAAAAATGGAAAGGCGACGGGGCCAGTGATCTTCCTGCGGACTTGTGGAAACCAAAACATTGGGATTCAGCGGAATGGTTTACGTATTACTTTAATAAGATCGTTGAAGAGGGAAAGATTGTAGCTGACTGGACATGTAGCACAGCAGTTCCAATTTGAAAGCAGAAGGAAAGCCCAGCTGAATGTAACAATTACCGGTCAATACGCCTCCTGTCACATGCCATGAAAGTATTCGGGAGCATCTTCCACAAAAGGATCCGACAGAGTATCAGTCTCTCCATCAATGAGTGTGGATTCGTGAAGGGATGTGGGGCGACAGACGCTATCCGTGCAGCTCGCCTGCTTATCGAAAAGCAAAACATCTATAGTTTGCCTTTCTCGACCTCGAAAAGACCTTTGACCGAGAGTGCCACACGAATTAATTTCGCTTGCCCTGCGAGCGCGTGGACTACCTGAAGAGTTCGTTAGGTGGGTCTGACTGCTGTACCAGAACCCGAAGAGCCGGTTACAGTCAGCTGCCGGACTATCTGACGACTTTCCGTGGGAGTTCATAAGGGACCTGCTCTCTCACCGCCCCTATTTATCACTGTCATGCCCACCGTCACAAGAAACCCGCAGAAAACCTCACCCTGGAAGTTACTGTATGCTGATGATGTACTGCTGGCCAGTGAAGATAAGAATGATCTATAACTCGAAGTCCAAGCCTGGAATGACCGTCTTGCAGATGTAGGACTACGGCTCGGAGTGTTGAAAACATATTACCTTTCCACAGACTTAAATGACTCTGTAACTGTCAGAATCAATAGTGTTGACCTCCCAACACGAAGGACTTTTAAGTACCTGGGCTCGACAATTGCTGACGATGGAGATCTCAGTGGAGAAATCTCCAACCGCCTTAGCAGCGCGTGGCTCAAATGGCATTCCGTTACTGGAGTACTACGCGACAAGAAAATTCAAAACAGGCTCGAATCAAAAGTATACCGATTGATAATCCGTCCAGTTACACTGTATGGGGCTCAATGCTGGCCTTCAACAAAAGGAGTAGAGTAAAAACTTGCGCTTATGGAGGCGAAAATGCTCAGGTGGACATCGGGATTAACATTGCATTACCCCGTCACAAATAATAAAAGGTAGCAGGTTCTACAGTGTTGCACCAATAGTAGACAAAGCCACCTACGTTGGTATGGGCATGTCCTTAGAGCAGACGAGACAACACTGGCAAAGACTGCCGCGGGACTGCTACGGTCGCAGGTTCGAATCCTGCCTCGTGCATGGATGTGTGTGATGTCCTTAGGTTAGTTACGTTTAAGTAGTTCTAAGTTCTAGGGGACTGATGACCTAAGATGTTAAGTCCCATAGTGCTCAGAGCCATTTGAACCATTTTTTTCAGCATAAGTCTAAGCCAGCACTACGACCAACGCAGAATTGGCTTGACACCCTGCATGATGACCTCACCTGATCAGGCACAAGATCACAAGAAGTGGCGGACCCCACCAGCGTGCGGGACAAACGCTAAGGTAGATGAATAAGAATACGCTCGGCAGGAACTGTTATGCAGCTTTGTCTATCACGGGGCTATCGAAAACTGTGCTTTGTTTCCGAGTGCTAGTTGTAGTGTCACCGCCAGACACCACATTTGCTAGGTGGTAGCCTTTAAATCGGCCGCGGTCCGCTAGTATACGTAAGACCCGCGTGTCGCCACTATCAGTGATTGCAGACCGAGCGGCGCCACACGGCAGGTCTAGAGAGACTCCCTAGCACTCGCCCCAGTTGTACAGCCGACTTTGCTAGCGATATTTCACTGCCTACATACGCTCTCATTTGCGTAGACGACAGTTTAGCATAGCCTTCAGCTACGTCATTTGCTACGACGCAGCAAGGCACCATATTCAGTTACTATGTCTTCTGAACAGATAATATCGTGACTCATGTACCGTCAAGAGCGACGTTCCTTATTAATGGATTAAAGTTAAGTATCAAACTAATTATGTCCGCTTTCTGAATTCTAATTCCTTGTCATGTGCCAGACCTCACGTCAGTTTAGTTCTTCCCTCCTCACGCCAGCGTGCGTGAGCTAAAACGCGTGCATTTCGGCCTCCTCTAATAACACGGTGTTGGATCTTCTGCTAACACAACATTAGTATTCGATAGCACAGTAACGCCAGTCTTATCTGGCGCTTCAGAAGATGTATAATTTTTGTACATTTCAATTTTATCAATATAACTATACTTGCACCAGGTTCATGTATCATCATGAAAACGAAAACCAGTCTAAGTAGCAACTATGTAATTCTAGCCTTCGAGATACGAACATGAAACTGGCTCATGAATTTTACGTTAATCACTCTTTTTTTCTTTTCTTAAATAATTTTGTGATGGGCGATTAGTAAATAATTCAAATGTTCGAATGTGTGTGAAGTCGTATGGGACTTAACTGCTAAGGTCATCAGGCCCTAAGCTTACACACTACTTAACCTAAATTATCCTAAGGACGAACACACACACAGCCATGCCCGAGGGAGGACTCGAACCTCCGCTGGGACCAGCTGCATAGTCCATGACTGCAGCGCCTCTGACCGCTTGTCTAATCCCGCGCGGCAGTAAATAATTTACGGATATAATTCGTAGCAGTTGTCAATGGCTTTATTCACTGTAAACTTACGTCACTTAAGACTTCATTCTGCATACCTGCATTGCAACTATAAATTAAACTTAACGCTTTAAATAATTCTGTAGATATGGATATTATCTGATGCATTCAATAAGCTGTAACACTGAAGGAGACCTGTCTAAAAAGTCAATTGTTTAGCAGAAGTGATGTTCATAAAATGATGACTATGCATTTTATATTTTCTAATAGTCAACGAGTAGGACGAAAATCACTAGAGCGACGTTGGAATTGCACGCCCATCTCTGGAATCTAACTTGACCGATAGTCAAATACATGGAGAACGCGTAAAAATGACTCGAAATGAAACAATATATTGTACTCTGATCGACCGCATGACAGAGATGACAGACTAAGATTGATTGGAAGACTGCTAACGAAGTGTTGCTGCCCCTCAAAGGATGTAGCTTAAAAAATTCTCTCGTTCGCCCAACACTTGAATATGGCTCGTTATTCTAGAATCCGTACCACATAGGAATAATAAACAGAGAATAACCAATAAAGGGCAGCTCTTTTCGTTACAGAATGATTTAGTAAGTGCGCAAGCGTCACGGAAATGCTCTGGAAACTCCAGTGGTAGACGCTACTAGAGAGGCGTTGTGCTACACGATAGGGTTTACAGTTACAATTCCGAGAGCTTATGTTCCCAGAAGAGTCATCCGTTGTGTTTCGCCTTCCTATTGATACTACTGGAAAAGACCGGGAAGATGAAAACAGAGAGGTTCGAGTTTACACGGAGGACAAAGCTTCGTGACTGGAACAGGGAAAGGAGGGGGGGAGGATGGGGGGGGGGGCAGGGAAATGACATTGCTACACAAAGTACCCTGCACCACACACCACTGCAGTGTTCGGAGCATAACTGGAGTTTTTAAGGTATCCCTAATGAAACAGTCCAAACTGCATCAGTAGGTTTGGGTTATACAGAAGTGGCAATTAAAATTGCTATACCACGAAGATGACGTGCCACAGACGCGAAATGTAACCGACAGGAAGAAGATGCTGTGATATGCAAATGATTAGCTTTTCAGAGCATTCACACAAGGTTGGCGCCGGTGACGACACCTACAACATGCTAACATGAGGAAACTTTCCAACCGATTTCTCATACACAAACAGCAGTTGATCGGCGTTGCCTTGTGAAACATTGTTGTGATGTCTCGCGTAAGGAGGAGAAATGATAACATCACGTTTCCGACTTTGATAAAGGTTGGATTGTAGCCTATCGCGATTGCGGTTTATCGTATCGCGACATTGTTGCTCGCGTTGGTCGAGATCCAATGACTGTTAGCAGAATATGGAATCGGTGGGTTCAGGACGGGATTACGGAACGCCATGCTGGATCCCAACGGCCTCGTAACACTAGCAGTCGAGATGAGAGGCATCTTATCCGCATGGCTGTAACAGAATGTGCAGCCACGTCTCGATCCCTGAGTCAGCAGATGGGGACGTTTGCAAGACAACAACCATCTGCACGAACAGTTCGACGACGTTTGCAGCAGCATGGACTGTCAGCTTGGAGGCCATGTTTGCGGTTACCCTTGACGTTGTATTACAGACAGGGGCGCCTGCGATGGTGTACTCAACGACGAACCAGGTTGCACGTAGGGCAAAACGTCATTTTTTCGGATGAATCCAGGTTAAATTTACAGCATCATGATGGTCGCATCCGTGTTTGGCGACATCGCGTTGAACGCACATTGGAAGCGTGTATTCGTCATCGCCATAATGTCATATCACCCGGCGTGATTGTATGTGGTGCCATTGGTTACACGTCTGGATCACCTCTTGTTCGCATTGACAGCAGTTTGAACAGTGGACGTTACATTTCAGATGTGTTACGACCTGTGGCTCTACCCTTCATTTGATCCGTGCGAAACCCTACATTTCACCAGGATAATGCACGACCGCATGTTGCAGGTCCTGTACGGGCCTTTCTGGATACAGAAAATATTCAACTTCTGCCATGGCTAGCACATTCTCCAGATCTCTCACCAATTGAAAACGTCTGGTCAAAGATGGCCGAGCAACTGGCTTGTCACAACACGCCAGTCACTACTCTTGATGAACTGTGGTATCGTGTTGAGGCTGCATGGGCAGTTGTTCCTGTACATGCCATCCAAGCTCTGTTTGACCAAATGCCCAGGCGTATCAAGGCCGTTATTACGGCCAGAAGTTGGTTGTTCTGGGTACTGATTTCTCAGGATCTATGCACCCAAATTGCATGAAAATGTAATCACATGTCTGTTTTAGTGTAATATATTTGTCCAATGAATACCCGTTTATCATCTGCATTTCTTCTTGTTGTAGCAATTTTAATGGCCAGTAGTGTAGTAGTAGTCGTCAGCCGAGATTCCAGAGCACACCAAGAGGCGATGCCTGGAGACCCTGATGATAACGATGATGAAAGCGATGAACACTGCCATGACTATATCCGCAAGGACAGTAGGTAATGAAGTACGAGAGGCGTTCAGTAAATTGATTTTATTAGTAATGCCAGTGCACTGTATTATTCCCCGCTCTTCTGCATACAAAACACTTATTTTTTAGCATAGCTAAAGATGTGTAATCTTCTTTATTAAAAGTGTACCGTACCTTGTAAAAGTGCACGTGTTTGTTAATGAATATGAAATGCGTAATGTTTGTGTTATTCAAATGCACTGTCTGATGTGTTGTTGAGCAAATGGTGGGCTTCATCAGTTACACTGTAATAAAGAAATTGAATAACTTAATCTGGAATACCGATAGATAATGCACCTAATTAAATTGATCCCTCTGAAATTTACTCAGTCTCGTGAGCAGCTAGTCCTATGGCCCTGTGCACTAAACCGACAAAATTCCCTGTGCAAATGAAAAATGAAATAGATTTTCCTTAGCTCTAGAGGCACGAAACTCCATCCTTAAACCTAGTTTTCGACGTATCTACAGTACAATGCATGCATAGTTGTATGCTTGCATTCAACATTCTGACGGTTACATCGGATATTAATGTACCTGCATTTCATACTTTCAATGGCTTATCTCGCGCTTACATAGACCTGTGATCCTGCGATTAACCACTTACAGACGTTACCCTCACAAATTTCGTTTCCCTCCATTAATTATTTTTCGGTGCTGCGATTCTCTTCCATCAGTGTATTACACACTGAAGAGCCGAAGAAACGTGTACACCTGCCTAAAATCGTGCAGGGCCCTGCGAGCACGCAGAAGTGCCGCAACACGACGTGGCATAGACGCGACTGCTAGTGCTCGATGGACACCATGAATTCTGCAAGACTGCCCATAAATCCGTAAGAGTACGAGGGAGTGGAGATCTCTCCTGAACAGCAGGTTGCAAGGCATATGGTCAATAATGTTCATGTCGGGGGAGGGGGGGGGTTGGTGGCCAACGGAAGCGTTTAAACTCAGAAGAGCGTTCCTGGAGCTTCTCTGTAGCAATTTGGGACGTGTGGGGTGTCGCATTGTCCTGCTGGAATTGCCAAAGTCTGTCGGAATGCACAATGGACATGAATGGATGCAGGTGATCAGACAGAATGTTTACGTACGTGTCACATGTCAGAGTCGTATCTAGACGTATTGTTGATATTCACGGTACACTCGTGAAATGGGAAAATTCCCACTTCATGGCTACCTTGAGATGCTGTGTCCTATAGTTCGTGCACCGACTGTAACACCAGGTTCAAACTCACTTAAAAATTGATAATATGCCACTGTAGCAGCAGTAACTGATCTAACAACTGCGCCAGACACTTCCTGTCTTATATAGGGGTTGCTGACCGCAGCGCCGTATTATGCCTTTTTACATATCACCGCATTTGATTACGCTTGTTTATACCAGTTTCTCTGGCGCTTCAGTGCAATAGCTAAGACGTATTATCTCCATCAGATCGAATTGAAACTACCGTTTGGTGTGCTGTTTGTTTTCTTTTCCGAATTGTTAATCTAAGTCTATCAATCGAAAGTGTCGCAGACGGTTTATAACACTGCAACTTGCATTTACGTAGTTTGGCTTACATACTATGCCCCAAGAGAACAAAGTAGTCCTGTCACGGAAAAGCCACGTGTAACACTCGTGTCCGTCACTGCTATACCATAACCCTAAAGTAGGAGGCAGGTCGTGAAATAAAACTATTCTGTTAAAGCAATTATTGTATAAAGCAACAGAGCAGTGTTACACTCTGAGAGGAATTTTACTATGTTGACCGTGTTGTACATAACGGGGGTGGCTTATCGGAAGTGGAAGTCAGAATGACGTAAATATTTAAACAGTAACAAACATTATTTTACTTATCTACACTTTTCAGAGAATAAGGAAAACGGTTGCCAGCCTAATTAGGCAAGAGAATGAGTGACATTGTTGTTCAAGAAAATAAGTATGAGTAACTTTAACGGATAAGCATAATGTATACATTGCCGCACGCGAGTTCTATTAACTCTGACACCTGCATATGTTCACTGTAAGATTGGAGCTGACACAGCAGCACAGAACATTTGCATAAATATAACAGATAACAATACCCACTATTACTTTCAGAGCTTATTCAAACTGAATGGTCTTTATAGCATTACTATTAATATTCACTGTAGAATCATAAATTGGACAAAGGTTCAGTATTACTTTTCAAACATTTTCCTAGCTGACATAAAATAGTAAATGTAGTTCATTGCAAAATTATGACCTGGACACAGGTTAAGCCTCTCTCAGCTAAATACTTTTTTATTTAGAATGAAAGTTAAATGTAATTCTCTAACAGGTTAGTTCTCACTGTTTTTTGAATAAAGAAATTATTGTTTTCATAAGTAGTACTCTTTCTATTAATTGTTATTTATCATGAGCATAAAGGATAACCTGTGCATCCTATTATACTATCAATACCCTTTCAATATACAAAAGAAACAAGTGCTTAGCAAGCATGAGTATATAACTTCCAACAACTGCAGTTTTTCACTTTTAATACAGTGAGATAAGAAATTAACATATTTGTAAGATACTGACTCACCTTCTGCGATTTACAACAGGCAGCAATGTGATCATTTACTGAGCAAAACTTTTAATTTTGAAATTGGCAACAACATATTAATAAGCAGTTTTAATAGAAAAACTATTTTCAGCAAGCATCATGTACTTTTGCTCACTCTCTTGCCACATTAAGTTTAACTTTCTTTCCATAAAGGACACGGGGTAAGCAGTTTAGCGTGGGAGGGACCATAAATGGTTAAGTGACTGAGGATAAATCACGGTAGGTACAAGAGTTGAGTTATAACTCACCTTATATTTGAGCACACTAACAAATCCAATAAGTTGATCCTTCACTGTACATTACTACAGTGTTCCATTACAGTGATTGCGCAATGTGGTGGCACTTGCATGTTGGTAGGTGGATTTGCAGGGAGAATTGCTGGACATTTCATGGTGGCGAAGATAGATACCAATTCCAGAATAGTTCCAGCTATTTCTCCATCCATCTGAGGCACGGAAAGCCTCCCTCGGCACTAGCACAATATGCAGCTTTTACATGAGCCATTAACAGCTTGGTAGCTCATCCCTGACTGACTCTCAGTTTCACCTTTTCTACCTAGGCCAGCCATAATTTGCGTGCGCTACGAAATTCCGTTCCCGAGGGGAACCACACTACCTTTTACATACAAAATAACTAAGAATCCTAAGTCAACGTCAGCAGTTTACATAACAGCAAACAGTCATTTTTAACAAAACATATTATTTGCACATATAAGTTGTTCTAAACAAAATTATTTAATTTTAGAGACAACGAAAGAGATTACATGAGGAAGTGTTGTGTACATAGTTCCACATAGTCAGCGTGTACACAACTTTACCACTAGAGCGCGCCCCGCTAAGCACAACAGCGCAGGCGCAGCGCTCATCCATCTCCGCACTACGAGATGGCGCTGCCTTAGAGACGGACCAAATTCTGCTTCTGCCGATCCGCGTATTAATATGTAACGCAGCCAATGAGATTGCTGCTAACGTAGAACCTTTTCTCCTCACGGATCACACTCGCGCAATGATACATGAACATGTACAGTCCTCTGATTAGTCAGTCTGCATTTGTCTGCACCAGTCTGTACCAGTCTGCATTAGTCAGTACCAGTCTATAGTCAAGTTGCAGTATGTGCCTAATAAGATTATCATATTCCTGTACATAGCTGTGAAGATAAATGTATAGACACTTTGTCAAGTATCAGAGATATGTGAGAATAATATTAACATACCAAGAACAAAGGAACTTTAGATTGTCAATTGTAAATAGCATCCAGAATCAAGTTAAGTAATTTTATGCTTGTTATTATTTTAATAAATGTGTGTGAAAATTAATCACGTTTTGTTTAAAGTTGGTCACTGTCAATCTGCTACTCTAAGCGTGCAAGTGGCATTTCTATCGTCTGACCTAACGGCAGAAGATAAACACGCCACGATAAGACCACGAGACATATTGCTGACACTCGCCTACTTTATTAGAGCGCCGAGTCAAATAATATGAGCCCGCATCTCGTGGCCGTGCGGTAGTGTTCTCGCTTCCCACGCCCGGGTTCCCGGGTTCGATTCCCGGCCGGGTCAGGTATTTTCTCTGCCTCGTGATGGCTGGGTGTTGTGTGATGTCCTTAGGTTAGTTAGGTTTAAGTAGTTCTAAGTTCTAGGGGACTGATGACCTAAGATGTTAAGTCCCATAGTGCTCAGAGCCATTTGAACCAAATAATATGATGGTGTGTAGGCAAGGTCTTACAGTACGCACACCACAGGAAGACAAAAGATCATTTGCTCATATTGTGCATATTACAGAGATCACACTTCATTACAGTATCGAATTAATCGTACACTAATTACAGAAGTGCAACGATGGGATGTTGAACAAAATAGGAAGCTAAATGAATCAAGAAAAGGTATGTAGTGTCTAAGCTATGGTGTTACAAGTTGTTTGTCGGTTTCAATCTTATGTCGTTCAGCCCCTACACGTTTATTGTGGTTCATGACCTTCTTGCGCACTGGACATAGGGATGACTCTAAACCCAGACGCCGACATGTTTGTTTCGCACTGAGACGGGGAGAAATCACGTCGCCGCCCGGCGGCGCTCGTCGCCACGGTTTCCGCCCACAGCACGGCCGTCGTGACCTCGGCTTGATGAGTACTCAGGCAACCGACGTCGCGGCGCGTTAGCTGATTGCCCTCTTCAGGTGGCAGATCCGTACTCCCGCACCGCCACCGGTCAGCAATTTTCCGCGGCGCGAGAATCTCGGCGGACAACGCCGTTTCTTTCCCCGTTCTCTCCTAGCAATTACGTCCCATTTATATCAGCAGTGTTTATTACACCTGGCGGAGGGTTCCGCTGTGCATTTCGCGCTTATTTCCCGTGGAAATAGGAAAAAGATAGCCGACGGACACCGAAACCGTGATAATATCCATGTATCAGTAGAATTATAATTCAGATAAAAAGTTACAGTAATAATTCGGTTTATGACTCACACTGAAAATTATTCGTCGTCCTTTAATTCGATCGTATACACTTAGCATCGAAAATCATGCAGGCATTACTAATCATAATGTAGGATAAAGTAAAACCCTAGAGGCTCCAAATCTGGATCACTTTTGCTGCTATATGTATGTATTAATTAGTTTCAATTTGTTTCGTCTCTACAGTTCGCGGTTCAAAGTACCGGGTGATCAAAAGGTCAGTATAAATTTGAAAACTGAATAAACCACGGAATAATGTAGATAGAGAGGTACAAACTGACACGCATGCTTGGAATGAAATGGGGTTTTATTAGACACAAAAAATACAAAATTTCAAAAAATGTCCGACGGATGGCGTTTCATCTGATCAGAATAGCAATAATTAGCATAACAAAGTAAGACAAAGCAAAGATGATGTTCTTTACAGGAAATGCTCAACATGTCCACGATCATTCCTCAACAATAGGTGGAGCCGAGGAACAAATTTTGTGAACAGCACTGTAAAGCATGTCCGGAGTTATGGTGAGGCATTGGCGTCAGATGTCTTTCAGCATTCCTAGAGATGTCGGTCGATCACGATACACTTGCGACTTCAGGTAACCCCAAAGCCAATAATCCCACGGACTGAGGTCTGGGAACCTGGGAGGCCAAGCATTACGAAAGTGGCGGCTGGGCATACGATCATCATCAAACGACGAGCGCAAGAGATCTTTCAAGCATCTAGAAATACTTTTTTTTTGGTTCTATTAAAACCCCATGTCATTCCAAGCATGTGTGTCAATTTTTACCTCTCTATCTACATT
Organism: Schistocerca gregaria; assembly: GCF_023897955.1. NCBI lineage: Eukaryota > Metazoa > Arthropoda > Insecta > Orthoptera > Acrididae > Schistocerca > Schistocerca gregaria. The sequence continues at coordinate 125,661,334 of NC_064928.1, read as the reverse complement.
ATTCCGTGGTTTACTAAGTTTTCAAATTTATACTGAGTTTTTGATCACCCAGTATATATCGAACTAGGAACAACGAAAATAATGGAATGATTCAAGAGTGAGATTAAAATTTATAGCGAAAAATATCAATGAAAACATTCCCTAATGACATTCATGTCGTCAGTAGAAGCGAAGAATTACAGAAATCGGTTGAATGGGAAGGACAATGAAATGATTACACATTTAGGACTGAGAATAAATAGATATATAGGGACTGAAGAAAGACAAAAGCAATAAGGAGTTGCAGAAAGGAGATTAGAGAGAACCCTATCAAAATTGGTAATCTCAAAGTACGTGAAGTTAAGGAAATCTGCAGCATAGGAACAAAATACATAACTGTCGAAGCAAGGAAGACGTAAATAGCAGACTAGCACAATGATGGCTTTCCTAGTCGAAGACAGTCTACTGGTATTAAATGTCGACCCTAGTTTGAGGAAGAAGTTTCTGAGAATGTACGTCTGGAGCACGGCACTGTATGCCAGTGAAACACTGACGGTGGAATAACCAGCATGGAAGAGAAGCGAAGCATTTGAGATATGGTGCTACAGAAGAGTGGTGAAAGTTAGATAGATGGATAAGGTAAGAAATGATTTGGTTTCTCGCATAAGAGAGGAGCATGTGCAGAACAGTGGCAAGGAGAAGAGCAGATTGGCAGGTGTGTTAAAACGTAATGGAAGACTTCTGTGGGAGTAGAGGGAACTGCATAGGGAAGAAACTATTGTGGAAGACAGATATTGGAGTGCAAGCAACAGGAAACTGAGGACTTTATGTGCAAGTGATACTCTTGAGATGAAATGGAGCTCGTTGTTGTCTCTTCAGATTACCCAGAAGAGTATTGATCTGAAGAAGAAGAATCATGTCCAAAAATGGAGCGAACAGGTGTAAAGTTATTCTACACATTATTCTCACATATTACGCAGACACTGTGTCCATGACGCGCGGTAACCAGCACTCAACAGGCTGGTCCCGCTACCCGCATGCGCTGTGGCTTGTTTCTCGGACTTTGTCAGATGGAGAATCGGTTTCAGCCGAACTAGACGAGTTAGGATCGCAGCTTAGGACTTCAGAGTGGTGTCTCAGTAGGATTAACTCACATGGTTGTGCACAAACAAGACCAGTTCACTGTTACTTTGCAAACTAGGTCTATTTAATCTGACATCTTACGAGTCAGTCATTTTATTCGTGCTAGTGAACGCACGGTTATTACATGGCTGCTATACTGTGCTTAGTATCGATTTACGAACAGGCTGGTATGTGGGAGTGTAGTCTGTGAGATAGCCAGCCGCTGTGGCCGAGCGGTTCCAGGCGCTTCGGTCTGAACCGCGCGACTGCTTCGGTCGCAGGTTCGAATCCTGCCTCGGGCATGGATGTATGCGATGTCCTTAGGTTAGTTAGGTTTAAGTAGTTCTAAGTTCTAGGGGACTGATGACCTCAGATGTTAAGTGCCATAGTGCTCAGAGCCATTTGAACCATTTCTGTGAGATATACAGGTAGATTCATTGAGTTCCGGGTGTGCAGACCAACGTGATCTCTTCCCGCTTGCTGGCAATACTGCTGCAAGAGTTTAAATGAGATACCCTTGTGTTCCGCCGTGGGCAGTAAGCACCGCTACTTGTCGAATGCCGCAGGTAGCTGGTTGCTGGACGGTGCTGCGATGAGACGTAATTGGTTTTGCGTGCATGAAATGCGACATGCTGTACGATTCCATTAGCCAGCCTCAACGAACACGTAATTTATGCTCAACTATTTTCTTGATTCGCGTCGCAAAATTGCTGCTACTTTAACGGTGTGAGCTCGTGGCTTACATGTGCTTACCGGAGTTTGAGAGAGGTAAGCGTGTTTCGAAGCTCAGTACAGACTCTGCTTGCTATTAATTCTTATTATTATTTGCACTATTATAAAATCTTTGTAAACGGTCTGCGATCTATACAGGATCATACTTGCCCGAATTTCCTTACGTTTTGGAACTCTGTGTGCCATGTGTTACCGTGGCGCTAATAGTACGTGCATCATTGTACTCAATTTATGGGTTCAAATGGGCCCGCCCGGTTGGCCGTGCGGTCTAACGCACTGGTTTCCGGGCGGGAAGGAGCGCCTGGTGTCCGGCACGAATCCGCCGGGCGGATTTGTGTCGAGGTCCGGTGGACAGGCTAGTCTGAGGATGGTGTCTCAGTACCATTTTCCATCTGCCTCGGCGAATGCGGTCTGGTTCCCCTTATTCCACCTCAGTTACACTATGTCGGCGATTGCTACGCAAACAAGTTCTCCACGTACGCGTACGCCATCATTACTCTACAACGCAAACATAGGGGTTACACTCGTCTGGTGTGAGACGTTCCCTGGGAGGTCCACCGGGGGCCGAACCGCACAATAACCCTGGGTTCGGTGTGGGGCGACGGAGGGGTGAAGTGGACTGCGGTAGTCGTCGTGAGGTTGTGGATCACTGCGGCTGCGGCGGGGACGGAGCCTCTCCGTCATTTCTAGGTCCCCCGTTAACATACAATACAATACAATGATTCAAATGTTGTTTGCAATCGCTTTCCTTCCCATGAAAGAATTAGATCGATATGGAACTGAGCAGGTGGTACCCGATAGTCTGGCCTCACACTTGTTACTTCTCTCTGTCTGTCTCTCTGACTCTCTCTCTCTCTCTCTCTCTCTCTCTGATACACACACACACACACACACACACACACACACACACACACTGTTCTCTGCCAGCACACTCGCCACAAATACTCACCGAATATTAAAAATCATCAACAACTAATGGCGACATAGATATTTTTGCAAATCTCGTTTTTTATCTTAAAAAAAGGTTGTGATAGCAGGTGAGAGTGAAGTGTAAAAAGGTATGAAAAGCGAAGTATTGCCAGCGGCGTTGATTAAATAAAGCAACACCATTTTTTCTGAAAGAAGTTCAGTATTATTCAGGAATCCAATACACCATATTATTCCCCATTCTTTTGACTACAAAACCATATATATAAACAGAATCACCGCCACCTTACTGGAAGGGTTTTCATGCCTGCACGATATCACCACTGGACGACGTCAGAGCCAACGTCTTGATCCACCAATAACATCCCCATCATCCACATACTGTTCCCACGTAGAGCATCATTCATTGGACCAGACATATGCAAGTCGAAAAATACGACGTCTGCAGTGAAAGGCGAATAACGAAGAGCAGTGCAGTTTTGTGCTCCTCTTGGGTGCGCAGACATTTGTGAGGCCTTACCTTGTCATGGAGCTACAGCACCTTTATGGCGACGAACACACAAAGTGGTTTCTTCAGTTTTCTGAGGGTAGCACAATAAACTTTAGAGTTCAATGTTGCACAATGAAAAAGGAAATCAAACATAGTAACCTCTGAGGGTGTGGCACCGCTCCATGGAGTACCGTTGTGTTTCCCATTCAAAGTAAGGAACTCTTGTTTTATCGTTTGTGACAGTGTTCGGCAAAAAATTATAATGATCAGCCTGGTAACGTGGTAGCAATTCCGCACTGATGGTCCTTCAATACTCGTTGGTCTTCGGGCGGCGAAAGACACAGTGGGTACACAGCTCTGAGTACCGCAATTGGTGGACAAGTGTGTGCGCTACCAACGGAGACGTCGAGATGAGCAGCGAGGTGTTTGATTGTGACCTGTCGATTCACCTCGAATAAGAGTGTCCGCACGTTCCAACACTGCAGAAGTCACAGCTATGTGCGGCTGGCTGACACGCGGGAAATCGGTCGGGTTTGTTCGAACTTGTTGCACAGATGCCTCGCTTAACGACTCACCGTGCTTTTGTTCACTGCCAGGTCTCCGTAGACATTCTCAAGCGCCTATAAAAATTCGCGATGCTCTGGTTTTCCGCCAAAAGAAACTCAGTGACAGCTGTATGCTTGGAACGCACTTCTGTTACACAAGCCATGCTAAAGTCTATGTATAGTGCCGCCACCTATCGGTAATTCATCAAACTACTGGGGCCGAAGCGAGAATATTTCACGATACTACAAAACAAATTACGCACTTTATCAACGAAAATCAGCCGAAAAGAGAAGGTATTGCATTACTTATTGAACGTCCCTTGTGAAACAGCAAAATGAAACACACGAAAGCTGGACTAGAGAACGATAAACATAAGCACAAGACATGCACCGCTACTACAATATGTAGAGCTCTACTTTCACAATTAATGTAAATCCATGCGAGGGTCAAAACAGGGTATGAAAGACACATGTCACAGGTTTTAAGCATAAAACAGAAAAATAACTGCGAAATGGGCATTATATTCTTACATCAGTAAATGGAGGTTCACACAAGAAAAGAGACAGGCATCGAAAAATGTTTGGATAAAGAGAAGAAAAGAATTATGTATCGCAGAAGGAGAAGCCCTTTCTTTTTTTAAAAAATTATTACATAAATAAATAGGAGCGGTAACTCATGAAATATTAGCTCACTTCATTACATTAATGAATGATAGATTTACTCAACTTTGCCACAGTTCTTGGCCAAAGAGGTGCTGTATAATTTAAACCTGCCATTGAGTACCAAAGCATCCCTTGATGCACTCATTATCAAACCGTTTTCTTGGGGTACAATGATTGTCCTTTACCATTATACAAGCTCACCAGAGACTTTAACAACTGGTTGGCTCTACTCGATGATGTTGACTCCTTGAGATGAGGTCATGAACGGGGGTGAGGTCTTGCTTCCCCATGAGGGCGCAGCTGTGCTTACCTGAAATTTTATTGGTAGACTTTATCAGGATAGTTCCGTCATTCGTAAAGAGTCGGCCAGTTCAGTTACTTCAGTGTCTCTATGACACTCTCCCATGGGTCAAATAGTCTTGTGATCATTCGTACTTCCCTTCTCTGTACTTGTTCAGTATCCTCCGCTAGTGGTTTGAAGGCATTCTCCTATGTTGTGGCTTCACTTTATCTCCCTACTAACAGTTACACCCATGTAATTGTATGAGTTGACAGTTTCAACTTTCACACATTGATATTATATTCAAAGGATATTATACGTATTTTCGTTTTATGATGTGCACAATTTCATATATTTAAACACTTAATGCACGCTTACAGCCATTGCACCATTTTGAAGCCCTATCAAGGCTTGAATGAATGTTTTTACAGCTCCGTTCAGACTGTACTTCGTTCTAAAAGTCTGAAGTTACTATTAATATTGTCTGCAGGATCATTAAGATACAACACGAACAGCAAGGGACCCAACACACTTCCCTTGGGTGCTTTTGATAATAGGCGTCACTTTGGTACTGTGTCAAATGCTTGAAATATTGCATCTAACTGACTGTCTTGAACCATGGCCTTTTTTTGTATGTCATGTGAGAAAAGTGAGAGTTGCATTTCACATGATCTATGTTTTCTAAATCCATGCTGTCTGGCATGGAGGAGGTCGTTCTTTTCGAGATGCCTCGTCATGTTTGCACTCAGAATCTATTTTCTAAGATTCTACAACAAATAAATTTCAAGGATACTGGACGGTAGTTTTTTGGATCACTTCTGAAATCCTTCTAGTAGAAAGATATGACCTGTGCGTCCTTCTAACCAACTGCCACAGCTTTTTGTTTAAGGGGCTTACGATAGATTATAGTTAACAGTGAGGCTAACTCAGCTACGAACTGGGTATAGATTCAGATAGGTGCTCCATCGAGCCCGGGTCGTTTGTTCAATTTTAAGATTTGAGATCTTTTTCAATGCCACTGACACTAATATCTGTTTCACTCATCTTTCCAGATGCATGAGGATTTAGTTGGGGCAAACAACTTTTGAAAACAGAGTTAAGCATTGCTGCTTTTGCTCCGCTACTCTCAACCTCAGTTCCGGTTGCACCCATGAGTGACTGGACACTAACTTTCGTGCCCCTAATGGCCTTCACGTACTACCAGAATTTATTTGGATTTTCTGAAAGAGCCGGCCGTGGTGGCCGGGCGGTTCTAGGCGCTTCAGTCCGGAACTGCGCTGCTGCTACGGTCGCAGGTTCCAATCCTGCCTCGGGCATGGATGTGCGTGATGTCCTTAGATTAGTTAGGTTTAAGTAGTTCTAAGTTCTAGGGGACTGATGACCTCAGATGTGAAGTCCCATAGTGCTTAGAGCCACTTGAACCTTTTCTTTTTTGTGAAATATCATTGGACAGTATCCTGCTACGGTAGTCATTGAACGCATCACATAACTCTCTTGTAGGGAGCACATTGTGCTCATGTGGGAGAGATATAATGCTTGTAACACAATAAAACATATCATCATTGTTTTCCTTGATGTAATCTGTATGAGTCCTAAGATACGATGATGACGGCTTTAGTTTCGTCGAAACCGGTAATCATGGAATTAAAGGAATTTCTGCGATATTGGCTACCAGTTCATTGTGTAACATATCTCTCTTGACTACCAAACGCGTTTCGGTCAGCATTTCTCTATGCTTCTCAATGCTTTGTTTTATGTTTTTTATTCCAGTCTTTGATCATAATATCAATTCTTTTGACGATGACCGGTTTCAGTCAGTAATGACCATCCTCAGATCTACAATATAAAAATATATAAACCTAGTGAGCAGTGTGTCTTTCACACAATAGAGTATTACGTATCACAATATACTGTCATACAACCAAGGAAATGTACAGATAAAATACGGTAAAACGTACCTTTTCTACACCATGTTCTAAAGTGATAAGTCTGTAACGTCATCGCCAAAACATATAAATATACTCAGCACAGTATCGTCACATAGATCTAAAATAAGGTGCAGAATAGGACACATCGTCCAAATAGTCATTTTGCAACTGGCTACTGAAGTACAGCAGCTAACAGAAATACGTTTGCCTACACCCTACATAGATGTCTCTACTGTGGGCTTAGATGCAGTCATCATTGACGTAAAAAACATAATCTGATAAAAACGCATTAGGTAAAATACAAGTAGCTGACTTTTAAATATTAATAACTATTATAGAAACCGATTATGATACATTAAAAGACGAATACAGTTACCCATATAAAATTATTAAAATGAAATATATAAAGAAATAGCTCTGACATTATTATGGTGAATTTAAGCTCAAAAATTATATAATTAATACAGTGCCTGTAGCAACCTATCAGATACCTATGAACGGTAAAATGTCTATATGACAGCTGAAGAAAAGGCAGATCAATGATGAGCGCCCTCTGTTGGGTCGACCGCCAGGCTGTTATATGTAGGCTCACCGATCGCAAGAACTTATCACGATGTGTGTAAATCTCTCTAGTGGTTATGTCTCCCACAGAAAACGTTTAAACAACATATTAACGGTGAATAAAGATCTATGTGACGATGCTGTGCTGAGTATATTTACATGTTTTGACGATGCCATTACGACCTTACCACTTTAGGACATGGTGTAGAAAAGGTAGGTTTCATCGTATTTTATCTGTACATTTCCCTTAGGAATTCACACACATTTGACATTTACAACATTTGTGTTCTGCAATAAATAACCGGCTACAACTGTTCTAACGTCTATAGCTTCAGGTACTAAAAAAGTGGTTCAAATGGCTCTGAGCACTGTGGGACTCAACATCTTAGGTCATAAGTCCCCTAGAACTTAGAACTACTTAAACCTAACTAACCTAAGGACATCACAAACATCTATGCCCGAGGCAGGATTCGAACCTGCGACCGTAGCAGTCCCGCGGTTCCGGACTGCAGCGCCAGAACCGCACGGCCACCGCGGCCGGCGCTTGAGGTACTGATCTGTTTAGTACATAAAAGTTAATTGTCACTGATAACACAAATAGTTATCTGAACAAATGAAGTACCGACCTCAATATCATTTCAAGTGTTTCCCAATAATTAAAATGATAAACGATTCTAATGTCCAAGTGAATAGAGCTCCAACATTTATAATAAACATTTAACTGTAATGTTCATCAGATTTCTGCTATAATATACAAAAAGTAAGTGTTACCGAGAGCTAGTTGCTGCAGGAACGGTTAATACTCCTCCGGCGAAGTTCTTGTCAAACCACTGCTACATTGCTTGCAGAATTGCGATACTTTCTCGCGTCCTACAAACTAAAACAGAGTTTCAGTATTAAGTAAAGTAAATACGGGTAGTTAACGTTTTTTTATAAAATGCTAGTACTTGGTAAAACTTTGCCTAATTGGGATGGCGACCGTGCTCTTTAACATAATTGCTGTTTATTTGTAACTAATAGAATCTTGGTTCGAATGCCGTTTGTACAGCTATTGCTTCCTTTCAGTGTTAGTATTTCGAGAAAAGAAAATAGCTCGATACGTTACACATTAAGCACATTCACGCTCAAATAAAAATTCTTCCTCGGGTTTAATTGGCTAATTCATAAAGTGTAACAGGTGTTAAAACAACTAAAATATGAAATTGAGCCGGCCGGTTCTAGGCGGTTCCAGGCGCTACAGTCTACGCGCTACAGTCTCGAACCGAGCGACCGCTACTGTCGAAGTTCGAATCCTGCCTCGGGCATGGATGTGAGTGATGTTCTTAGGTTAGTTAGGTTTAAGTAGTTCTAAGTTCTAGGGGACTGATGACCTCAGAAGTTGAGTCCCATAGGGCTCAGAGCCATTTGAAGCATTTTATAAAATTGAATGGAAAGTCCAATAGTTCGCTGTAGCCGTATTTGTTTGCGTCGATGAGAAGAAACTCATACCACCGATTTCTTCCGGTGTATATACACTAAAGAACGAAAGAAACTGGTACACCTGCCTAATCTCGTCTAGGGCTCCCGCGAGCACACAGAAGTGCCGCAACATGACGTGGCATGGACTCGACTCATGTTTGAGGTAGTACTGGAGGGAACTGACACCATGAAATCTGCAGCGCTGTCCATAAATCCGTAAAAGTATGAGAGGATGGAGATCCCTTCTGAACAGCGCGTTAAAAGGCATCCCAGACATTCACAATAATTTTCATGTCTGGGAACCTGGGGGCCAGCGGAAGTGCTTAAACTCATAAGAGCGTTCCTGGAGCCACTCTGTAGCAGTTCCGGACGTGTGGGGCGTCGCATTGTCCTGCTGAAATTGCCCACGTCCGTCGGAATGCACATGCCCAGGCGAGTCATGACCCTTCGTGTCGTGCAGTCATCAACGGTACACGAGTGGGCCTTCGGCTCCGAAAGTCCATATCGATGGCTCTCACACTGACAGTTGTTGATGGCCCAACAATGAAATCTGCAGCAATTAGCGGAAGGGGTGCACTTCCATCACATTGAACTATTCTCTTCCGTCGTCGTTGGTCCCCTTCTTGCAGAATCTTTTTCCGGCTGCAGTGATGTCGGAGAGTTGATACTCTACCGACGGCAGCGCCATATTCTGCGTGGTTACATATCTCTATATTTATATACGCATGCCTATACCAGTATCTTTGGCGCGTCAGTATAAATGCTATGTCGTATGGTATGAGGAGTTATTACAGAATATCGGAGAGTAACAGTTGGCGTGCCTAGGTGAAGTTCCCAAAAAAGTTAAAAAAAAATCATCCTCAGTGATGAATGTCCAATTTGTGCTATAATCATGAACTGTCATCAATTTACCGATTAAAATATGCTCCGGCAAGGCTATGTCAAGCAACAGATGATGCCTGTCGTAAACATAACATTTACGAGGGGTATTGTCTGTTGCTTGACGTAGCCTTGCGGGAGCATATTTTAATTGGTAAATTGATGACAGTTCACGATTTTAACACAGACATTCATCATAGAGGACGGCTTTTATCAATTGAGGAGCACTGAGAACTTTGTCTAGCCACGCCGTTACTCTGTGGCATTCTGTAACTCCTTACGCCGTATGACGCAGCATTTATTTACACCTGAAGATGCAACGTAAGAGGTGCGCAACCCGTTGTGTGAGCCTGTCATCGACTCAGATAAATACAGCTACAGCGGACTATTAGACTTTTCATTGTGTTTTATATTTTCATAGTTTTAACACCTGTGTTAGATTGTACGAATTCGTCAATCAGTTATAAATTGCCTTTTTCAGGAATAACATTGTCGGTATATTGCTAATTTAGTACTACTGGAGCAGATTCAGAAGGCTGAAGGTTGCGGTAGGTACTAGGAGATGAAGAAGCTTGCACAGGATAGAGTAGCATGGAGAGCTGCATCAAACCAGTCTCAGGACTGAAGACCACAACAACAACAGTACTAGTGGGTACTGTTATACTTGGCTTTACCCTTGACAGGACTAAGAGTACTGTTAGGGGAGAACTTTATAGACTTTTGAACACCCTGAATTCGTTCGGTTTATCAAATACCTGACTGGAAGCAAAGGTATTAGCAGTGCATCTGCGGGTGAAGGTAAGACCTGACACTATTTCCAGTGATTCCGTTTCCATCTAGTACAGATTTACTCCAGCCCTCCACCCTTCCCCTTTCTTTCTTTATTTCTGTCTCTCTCGGTCTCTTTGTCTCTTCCTCTCTGGTTGTATACGTGCGTTCTCAGCAGTTAGCCAGCCAGGAGTGCCTTGTACGGAGGATACGCATCTGCTGACCCTGGGAAGATCTTCCCTCGCAGTCCCACGGCGGAGCAGAGGCCAGCTGTTTTCACAGGCCCTCCTGTCTGTCCAGCACACGCGGCGGACTCTTTCCTGCTGCCTGCCTCATAACGTAGCCTGCAGCATACCTCCGGTATTATGCAGTCTGTTCACTGAGTCAGCAGTAAGGGAAGCCGAAGAAAAATCTGGAGTTGGCACTAAAGTCCTGGGAGAGGAAATAAAAACCTTGAGGTTTGCCGATGACGTAGTTCTGACGTAGAGACAGAGATGGACGAGGAAGAGCAGTTGAACGGAATGGACATTGTCTTGAAAGGAGGATATAAGATGTACAACAACAAACGCGAAACAAGAATAATGGAATGCAGTGGAATAAAATCAGGTGATGCTGGGGGAATTAGATTAGAAAACGAGATACTAAAAGTAGTAGATTTGCTATTTGAGCAGAAAAAAGACCGATGATGGCCAAAATAAAGAAGACAGCAAGAGTAAACTTTCAACGGAAAGAACAGAGTTTCTGAAAACAATATTACGAACAATGAATATAGATTTAAGTGTTAGGAAGTCTCTCCCGGAAGTTTCCAGAATGAGATTTTCACTCTGCAGTGGAGTGTGCGCTGATATGTAACTTCCTGTCAGATTAAAACTGTGTGCCAGGCCGAGACTCGAACTAAGGACCTTTGCCTTTCGCGGGCAAGTGTTCAACCACATTTTTGTTTTATTTTTTATTTTTGTTAATTCTCATTTTGTTCTGCTCCGGGCGGACATCGAAAGACATCCGTTTAAGTTCGTTGTTGATCGATTAACGCAGTTTTTTTTTTTTTTTTTTATTATTACAGAGGGCAGCTAACCCTCTGACAGAACACGCTGAGCTACCGAGCCCGCAACCACTGAGCTACCCAAGCACGACTCACGCCCCGTCCTCGCAGCTTTACTTCTGCCAGTACCTCGTCTCCTACCTTCCAAACTTTACAGAAGCTCTCCGCGAAAGGCAAAGGTCCCGAGTTCGAGTCCCGACCAGGCACACAGTTTTAATCTGCCAGGAAGTTTCTCCCGGAAGTATTTGTACCGAATGTATCCACGTGTGGAAGTGAAAAGTGGGCGATAAATAGTTTAGACAAGAACAGAAACCGAGCGAGGTGGCGCAGTGGTTAGACACTGGACTCGCATTCGGGAGGACGACGGTTCAATCCCGCGTCCGGCCATCCTGATTTCGGTTTTCCGTGATTTCCCTAAATCGCTCCAGGCAAATGCCGGGATAGTTCCTTTCAAAGGGCACGGCCGACTTCCTTCCCCTTCCTACCCTAATCCGATGAGACCGATTCCCTCGCTGTCTGGTCTTCCCCAAACCAACCAACCAAGAACAGAACAGAGGTTTCTCAAATGTGTTGCTCCACAAGAATGCTGAAGATCAGATGGGTAGATAATGTTACCTAAAACGGAGGTACGGAACAGAATTGGGGTGACAAGACGTTTATGGCATAACCTGATTAGAAGAAAGGATCGGTTGATAGGACACATTCTGAGACAAAGAGAGATCAACAATTTAATATTCGAGGCAAATATAGGGGTAAAAATCGTAGGGGAGGATCAACAGATGAATACAGCAATCAGGTTCAGAAGAATGTAGGTTGCTACACTTATTTGGATATGAAGAGGCTCGCACAGGATAGAGCAGCATGGAGAGCTGCATCCAACCGGTCTCTGGACTGAGAACCATACAGCAACATAGAAAGATGATTTGTTATTACCAAAAATCTAGAAAAATTGCTTTCTGATTTATTTCAAATTTTGGCACAATATTCCAGTAGACGTTCAGAAGGACATGGGCTATGTAAGTAGGCTGCTTAGATTTTTATGTTGGTAACGCCATGTAGCGCTCTATATGGACCATATGACACGTCCCCTTTGAAAAATTATAGAATTACTTTGCCGGTAAAACCCTTACGTTATTTCATTTTCAAACAGCTGAGCAGAACTGAACGTACTCAGACATTTCGCACTTTACTTATTCTGATCAACACTAAACTGACACACAATATTTTTATCGCAACGCAATCTGGCTTTCAAAAATCCCTACAAAAGAATGGCCCTGACTAACAATAACCTATACCTTTCATGGATTACTTACCTCAAAAAAATCTTCATTACTCGAACTACTGCAATACAGCGAGCACCAATACTGCCAGCTAAATAAAAGATTCAAACTACGGAAGGCACTAACTACTGATAGGCATTGTTAGCAAATGAAAGATTTTGATAGAGAACGAACAATGTATTTACCTTAATAGTGTTCAAAAGTCATAATATATATAGCAGTTCATGACATCCAGTCTCACAAATTCACTGTCTCTGATGGACACACGTCCAGATCATCCGCTCTCAAAACTCCGCCATCTTTCTCCCCACATCCACTACTGCTGGCGGCTCACTTCCAACTGCGCAACGCTACGCGCTGTTAACAGCCAACTGCCCAACACTGCAATAGCAAATTCCAACAATGCACACCAGCCACAGACTGCACACAGCACAGTCAGTGATTTTCATATAGAGCGCTACACAGAGTCACCAACATAAAAACCTAAACAGCCTACTTACAGCTATAAATTTATTATGAACGATAATGCACAGGATTTCTGTTAAAACCGAAAATGTCGTGCACTGTTCTGAAAATGGGCAGTTTCAGTTTCTTTCTACTACAGACCACAACAACAACACTTCTCACAAGACTGAATTGTTGCGTCGTATTGGTGCATAGACATACCGATCAACAAAAGAACTTAAAATGTTTAACGAGTTGCATCGGTTGTCGCTCGTTTCTTTCATATCCGTTTTCGCAACGTTGAAAGATTAATTAATTTATGTACGTAAAAAAACGAGTGTGAGAAATCGATATCGTAATAGTGTACTTCATCTTCCCTGCTCACATTCTGAGTTTAGGAAGAGTTTTCTGTCACTCTGTAAATCGCGCCCCTGCTCCGGCAAACAAGGAGTGTTCATACGGAGTGATGAACTCATTTTGCGCACTCAAATTAACCTCTCCAAAGTGAATATGAACCAATGATAATACGATCTGACCTTTTTCCTATCAGTAGGAGTTGGCTAGCCCACGCACAGTGCAACGAAAAACGTGGAAAATTTCTCCGAAACAACTCATTTCAGTACTGAACAGGTGCATGAAACTCTTAAACATCTACATCTACATGATTACAATTCATAATTAAGTGCCTGGCAGAGAATTCATCGAACCACCTTTAAGCTCTTTCTTTGAGCTTTTTCGATGTCCTCCGTCAATCCTTTCTGATGCAGATCCCTCACCGCACAGCGATGCTCCAGAAGGGAGTGCACAACATAGTGTAAGCAATCTCTTTAGGTGCTCTGAGCGTGTTCTAAATTGCAGTCTTTCGTTTGCTTTCTCCAGAGCATTATGTATGTGATCATTCCAGTTAAATTTGTTGGTAATTGTAATCCCGAAGAATTTGCAGTCTTTATGTTGTGTGACTTTATCATGTAACTGAAATTTGGCAGATTCCTTTTAGTACTCGTGTGCATAACTTCACATTTTTCCTTATTGAGTCATAATTGCCACTTTTCACACCGTGCAATGGGCTTGTCTAACTCGTTTTGCAATTCCTTTTGATCATCTGATGTCTTTATGTTAAATGATAGGATCCTCTACAAAACAGTCTACGTTGGCTGCTTAGATTGTCTCGTCCATCGGCTATATGGATCAGGAACTGCAGAGGACCTACAATACCGCCTTGGAAAACGCCAGGTAGTAGTTCTGTCTTACTCGATGACTCGATGAGCTGTGAATTGTCTGATAGGGGATGACGAATCCAGTCGCAGAACTGAGATGGTACTCCATTTCTTTACAAGTCGCTTATGAGCAACGATGTCAAAAGCCTTCTAAAAATCCAAAAATATGCAGTCAATTTAACATCTCGTGCCAATAGCACTCACTACTTCGTGAGAATAGACAGCTAGTTGTGTTTCACAAGAACAATATTTTCTGAATCTGCGTCGGCTGTTTATCAGTAAATCGTCTTCTTCTAGGCAGTTCATAATGTCTGAGCACAGAAAATGTTCCAAAATCCTGCTGAAAATCGTCGTTAGCCATTTGGGTCTGTAATTCAGCGGATTATTCCTTTTTCATTTCTTAGGTATTGGTGTGACTTGTGCTACTTTGCAATCTCTAGGTACGGATAGGTATGGAGCTACTTCATCAGCATACTCTGAAAGGAACCTGATTGTAATAAAATCTGGACCAGAGGCCTTGTCTTTATTAAGTGATTTAAACTGTTACGCACACCGAGAATATGTATTTTTAAGAGGAAAGGAATATGTGGAAAACACTGTTAAGGAGAAGGGACACGATGATAGGACATCTGCTAAGACATGAGGGAATGACTTCCATGGTACTGGAGGGAGCTGTAGAGGGCAAAAACTGTAGAGGAAGACAGAGATTGGAATACGTCAAGCAAATAATTGAGGACGTAGGTTGCAAGTGCTACTCTGAGATGAAGAGGTTAGCACAGGAAAGGAATTCGTGGCGGGCCGCATCAAACCAGTCAGTAGACTGACGACATAAAAAAAATAGTTACTTCTATTTGGAGTTGGTCTTGATGCTAATTCTGGAATATTTATTCGTCTTCTATGGTGAAGAAACTGCGGAATATCGTGTTTAGTAACTATTCTTTACTGGCACACTTCGAGCCAACCCACCAATCGTACCTTATAGGTCCGATTTGTGAAATGACAAACGTCTTTGTGGTTTGTTATTTAATTTACCTAGTAACGTATGAACACTTCGCCTGTGTGGTGAGCGCAGTAGTCGACAATCGCGCGGTCACACCAGCTGAAATCCTCGGAGTGACTGCATTAGCTTCAAGTTACCTTGTTTAGTGAAAATAATCCATAAAATAGAAAACTTTCAACAGGGTTCAAATGGCTCTGAGCTCTATGGGACTTAACATCTATGGTCATCGGTCCCCTAGAACTTAGAACTACTTAAACCTAACTAATCTAAGGACATCAGACACATCCATGCCCGAGGCAGGATTCGAACCTGTAACCGAAGCGGTCGCGCGGCTCCGGACTGAGCGCCTAGAACCGCTAGACCACTGCGACCGGCATTCAACGGGGAAAGTATCTCTAATGTAATGTATGAATTCAAATTAAGGAAAAAAATAGAAAGTACACCACCCCAAAAGTATAAGGGGCGTTCGAAACGCCACGAGCGGGAGGCATAATTACCGAAACCAGTACCTGTATGTTACAAGTATTGACCATGGCTGTTGAGACACCTGTCCCACTGTGACACAAGGCGGTGAATGGCTGTCTCATAAAATTCCCGGAGCTGCGATGTTAACCAGTTCCGCAATTGCAGCTGGACGTCGTCGTCCGAGGTGAGTCGTTTACCCCTCAGAGCCTTTTTAAGGGGACCAAAAATGGCGTAATCACAGAGAGAGATGTCCGGACTGCATGGAGGGTGGCCGAGAACTTCCCATTTGAATTTCTGCAGGAGTGCCGCGACTGTGTTGGCCGTATGAGGCTTTCAATTGTCATGGAGCAGAATGACTACATGGGTGAGATTGCCTGGTCGTTTTGATTTGATCGTTTGGCGAAGGGTGGTCAAGGTTTGTGAGTAACGCTGAGCATTCACTATTGTCCCGTCCTGCAGGAAGTAAACTAGAAGGAGGCCGTCTTGGTCAAAGAACGACGTCATCATAACCTTCCCTGTACTCGTGTGGATGGGCTTGGCTTTTTTTGCTGGTGGTGACCCTGGATGCTTCCATTCAAGACTTTGTCGTTTTGATTCTCGTTCAAAGTGATAACACCATGACTCATCTCCAGCCACCATTCGTGCCATGAAGGCATTCCGTTCCCGAGCATAGCCCTGCGGTGGACCATTCGACATGCTTCCTGGTTTGATTGAAAACTGTGGGGGGACCAATTGGGCACACACTTTGCGCATATGCAGTCGTTCCTTCATGACGCTCAATCCGACCACGGCGGCTATGCCCTCACTGTCACTCGGAGGTCCTGGGTAATGCCCGCATCTCGTGGTCGTGCGGTAGCGTTCTCGCTTCCCACGCCCGGGTTCCCCGGTTCGATTCCCGGCAGGGTCAGGGATTTTCTCTGCCTCGTGATGGCTGGGTGTTGTGTGATGTCCTTAGGTTAGTTAGGTTTAAGTAGTTCTAAGTTCTAGGGGACTGATGACCATAGATGTTAAGTCCCATAGTGCTCAGAGCCATTTGAACCATTCCTGGGTAATGAGTGCATCCACCAGCTGGTCGAAGTCTTCGGTAATGTACTGTGGTGCTCCAGACCGTGCATCATCGGCTAAAGACACGCGTTCTTTCCTTAAGCGCTTTTGCCACGCCTTGACCCTTGCAAGGAACATGCAGTGTTTGCTGTACACCTGTGACATTCGTTGGGTGACTGTCCGTTCCTCCTACTCCTTCCGCTGTCAGAAAACGATCAACATCTCTTGCAATGCGAGTGGCAGCGTTGGACGATTGATGCTTGCTGCTGCTAACCATATATAGTCACGTGACGTGCACGTTTGCACTCTAGCGACGAGCTGTGAACTTCTCCGCTGTGCTCGGAACCACACCTCGTTACACTCGCCACGATATTACAACTCCTGTCACTCGTTTGCGCATTTCAGACTCCGCCTCGTTTCTTTTTGAACGTCCCTTATAGGTCACCCCACGACATTACATGAGAATTCTAACACGGATGCAAATACAATGAAACTGGTAACATCTGAAAAAGGTCTAAGTTAAAGAATCCACGAAATCTAAATGACCCGTGCGAATGCATCCTTCCTTAACTGGGAAGAGCGCGTTTACTTCCGCCTCCCCTAAGGGCGGTCGGCGCAACGCCGACATACGGCCGGTTCACACTGGCCGTCACGTCACGTCACCGTCACGTCACGGTGTATTCACACTGCCCGTCACATCACGTGATCTCAACTCTCACGGCGGTCCTCAACTGCTCATCTCTAATAGCTGTCCTCAACTGCTTGTTCACGGAACTGCTGCCTTCGCGAAATGGTTCTCAATTGTCTTTACACACAAAGTCCACATACACAACGAAATAGCTTACATACGTCGATACTGTAGCCCACAACTGTACGAAAATGACATTTTTCGGACTCAACTGCTTTTCATCTTGCTGGGATAGCTTGAATGTTAGAGAAGGGAGACGTAGGAAACAACGCAAAAAAGAGAGTCCGAAAAATGTTACTACATCATATAGAAGGGGAATTTAACACACGCTAATAAGAACTCGAACAAGAGGAATTTGCATTTTATAAATATTTCAGAAAGACAAAGTACCAACTTTTTTCGTTTGTCACGTCAGACTGTATCCAGAATTACTAGAAGGAACACAGTGCTTCGAGCTACCATCATACCTCATGAAACATTGGTTTGTTAAAGTATAGCTGAAAGCCCAACGCAAATTTTTGTGCAATAATAACATATCGTCGACACCTCGCTCTTCAAAGTTTACAGGTTTCTTTTTTACGTCTTGTATTTGGCTTTTAATGGTGCAAGTAGCTTATTCGAACTGGGGTTAGATGGTGAAACCACACAAGTATTGACCACCAGTGCTTCTGAAACTGTTCCATAAACAGTCCAGAGAGCGACTTTATTAATAAGCCTGGCACAAACACATATTTAAACAAATAACTCTATACATTACTTGAGGTATAGTTCACAAAAAATCATTTTGCCAATGTCGCAATTTCCGAAGGTTTCAGTCCATTTCTTTATCAATCATTACAAGTATCCAAATAAATAAATTCCACTTACTAATCAGTAATTCCACTTACGAACCAGTCTTATTCTACCCACAATCCTTTTTCCACTTCAAGTCTCAGTCACACTGCAGTCAATTCATAGTAAAATTTTAAGTATGGTACCACGGGCCGCTGTGACCGAGCGGTTCTAGGCGCCTCAGTCTAGAGCCACGCGCCTGCTACGTTCGCAGGTTCGAATCCTGCCTCGGGCATAGATGTGTGTGATGTCCTTAGGTTAGGTTTAAGTAGTTGCTAATACTAGGGGACTGATGACCTAAAATGACAAGTTCCATACTGCTTAGAGCCATTTGAACCCTTTTTAAGTACAGTACCGATGTGTATGAAAATTTCCTTTACAAATGTAGTTGAGGGCAAGTAATTTAGTAAGTTCCTGTCGTACAACTTAGACTACTGCCTCACTGCTGCAATTAATCTTATGTCATTCATTATAAAATAATAAATTTTAACAAAAAAATAGCGAAACGTAAAAATTTATAACAAATAACAAAATTAGTGGATAATGAAGACTGAAAATAATACCTGACATAAAGCATGAAAACCACTAGGAAACGAAGTATGGTGAGGAGCGCATGGCTGTGAATCGAGAGCAGATGATCGTGCGGAACACCTGATCAGCAAAGGATCCTGCCTAAATCGAACCAACTTTGGCTGGTAAGAGTACCGCGTCCCGTGCACAGCGCTTGGAGTTGTTGCTTCATTCATTACGTGCACTTAACTTCTGATTTCAGGGGTACGAAATAGAGGCTCAGTTTCACATTGCTTTGCTTTGACTCAATCCAGTTGTCCACGTCCTTCCACACGAGCACGAGATGCATTACAGTAAAGTTTTCAGCTACCGCAAGTGTTATTAATGGATCGCCGATTCAATGCGCTTGATATTTTACGTGTAGTCAGTTCACACTCTAATACCAATACCGCAGATGTATAATTGTTCAGTCCTTCGTGTCAAAATTTTGTAATTCTTGTGTGCATGGCATATAATCTCCGAGAGAGGAGAGTGGTAATCACCTTGTGTATCATCTTATTCATTTATCTTTCTGTGATAAATTCTGATTCATAGCTGCAACTTTAATTTAACTGCATTATCCTAGTTGACTTTTAATAATAGCGTACATACGGGCATACTGCGACTCATTTGCTAAAGCCACACAATAAATTACTTCAGTTTCCGTTACGTAATGTTAATAAAATCACATTTGAGTCACTGGGAGGGGAAATCACTCAAGTTGATCCTCGTTTCCGCATATTCAACTACCAGGGCCGCATTTCATTTAGATCCCCGCCCACAAACAGAGGAACCTGTCTTAAGTGTTTAAGCCCCTTTCACATTTTACCATTTCATGGACCGTTAGCCTTGTTACTTTTTACCTTCTTTGGAGCTTTCTCCACACCTTCACTTGTTATTTATTACTATGTCGTCTCGCGTTCTAAAACCACCTCGTTTAGCACATATTGCTGTCTGTAATAACTGCCCAGTGTAATGTGATCTAATGTTAAAACCTGTATCGTACCACAAAGTTGTAGTGACACTCAAGCGGTACGTGTCGTTTCGCAGTAAATGCACGACAGGGAGCGAGGAAAGAAAATCAGGAGCTTTTTTTTCTGGCAATCTTTTAAATTTAACCATCGACCATAGTAGGAGGACTGGATAAGGGGAACGGTCTTGTCTCCAACACAGGTGTGAGTATTCTGAGGCAAATGAAGGAGAAACAGGACGTGATGGAGAATGTAGCCGCAGTGCCTAATTGAGAACTTTCTTCCCGAGGATCCTTGACGCTGCCGTGACGTGACGTGACGTTACGGCCAGTGTGGATACCACGATTTGAGAGGAATGCGGTCAGTATTGACGTGACCTGACGTGACGTGACGTGACGTGACGTTACGGCCAGTGTGGATGTCACGATCTGAGAGGAATGCGGTCAGTATTGACGTGACCTGACGTGACGTGACGTTACGGCCAGTGTGGATGTCACGATCTGAGAGGAATGCGGTCAGTTTTGACGTGACCTAACGTAACGTGACGTTACAGCCAGTGTGGATGCCACGATTTGAGAGGAATGCGGACAGTTTTGACGTGACCTGACGTGACGTGACTTGACGGCCAGTGTGAATTGGCCTATACACGGATACGTCAGCGAGAGCGTCGTGATAGCCTAGTCTTGGTACACTGCCACGTTACTCTGTGTTGTGTACTTCTTGGCGCCTTCCTACTTATGGTGCTTTCCTGGAGCCCCTGCTTGGCTGTTAACTTGGTGAAGCCCCTAGAGAAGAAAGTTAGCCCGAGCATATTAAGTCTGGCACACAACATCGAACGCTATCAATCCGTTACTCTTGGACGATCACAGACGAAAATTATAAGGTGGGAACTTCATGTTAAGCCTGTTGTCGTCACAGCTTCGGATCTCACCCGAAGACTGGCTCAGAATATTTACTTTTCCTGCTTTCACTGATTAATGTCTTGTGCCTGTCTCTTTATGAATATCATTTGAATGTTATTATGAGTAATGACATTTCACGTATATTTACTGTAAACGGTTCTGCTGGGTCGGTTGCTAACGGTTGCGTACCGTGTTTAACTTTTTCGAGTTGTTGCATCAGATAGGGGTCTGTTACAACCATTGCTTTTTTCTCTGAAGTTATTGTGACAATTCAGTGAGTGCCCATGGAGGAAACAATTTCAGCGGTACCACAAGAACTTTTTATTCATGTTCTGCTGTAACCTTTTAAATTTTTCAGAGTATCTCTCGCATATTGACCATTGTGTTGTTTAAAGGAGTACAATTGGCATCTTCGGTGTTTTTTGTAGCTAAATGTGTCTAGTTGTCCGAATTGGTGTTTTAACGTATTAAATGCTATTTTTTATTGTGTTTCTCTCTGATATAGTTCTGCATCATTTGCCATACTGAGCCCGCCGGAGTGGCCGAGCGGTTCTAGGCGCTTCAGTCTGGAACCGCGTGACCAATAGGGTTACGGGTTCGAATCCTGCCTTGGGCATGGATATGTGTGATGTCCTTAGGTTAGTTAGGTTTAAATAGTTCGAAGTTCTAGGGGTCTGATGACCTCCTCTATTACGTTCCGTAGTGCTCAGAGCCATTTGACCCATTTGTTATCATGACTAATGTAAAAATTTTTATTATTATCCCCAGGCTCCAGTCTGCTTTTTAAGAGTTGTAGTCTCGCCTGGTTTGATGTTCTTAACGGCTGTGAAACTAATTATTACAGAGATCCGCCTGCTTTACCCACGTACAGGATGACACAGAATAACGGGAATATTTGAAGTGAGTAGTGGCAGCCATGGGCAGGTGGCAGCAGTGAGGGTTCGTGACACTGAGTAAACTGTCCGCCATTTCAGTAATCATGGATCAGTGGAATTGACAACAGCTTCCGTTAGCCATAGAAATGTTGTATAAAATCAATGATAATTTCTTAGAGGCGCAGAGAGAGTTTCGACGTTTTTATAATTTAGGATATTATGATGCTGTTCCGTCAATACACGCGATAAAATGTTGCATTAATAACTTTGAAGAGATTGGATCTGCCCTCAAGAAGAAACCAACACGACGACGTAGAAGTGTCCGTTCTCCAGCGGAGACTGATATTGTACGCGAGTCTGTCTTACGGAGCCCACGACATTCAATTCCTAAACAAGCAGCAGTGGTTGGAACGTCCCAGGAGAGGGTTCGCAGAATTCTTCATCTCGATTTAACATTTCATCCGTACAAACTACAGATAGTGCAACAACTGAAGAACAACGAATACCGGTTGCGATTAGGATTCGGTCAACAAATGATATGCAAATAATTAGCTTTTCAGAGCATTCACAGAAGGTTGACACTGGTGACGACACCTACAACGTGCTGACGTGAGGAACATTTCCACCTGATTTCTCATTCACAAGCAGCAGTTGACCGGCGTTGCCTGGTGAAATGTTGTTGTGATGCCTCCTGTAAGGAGGAGAAATGCGTACCATCACGTTTCCGACTTTGATAAAGATCAGATTGTAGCCTATCACGATTGCGGTTTACCGTATTGCGACATTGCTGCTCGCGTTGATCGAGATCCAATGACTTAGCAGAATATGAAATCGGTGGGTTCAGGAGGGTAATACGGAACGCCGTGCTGGATCCCAACGGATTCGTATCACTAGCAGTCGAGATGACAAGCATCTTATCCGCATGGCTGTAACGGATCGTGCAGCCACGTCTCGGTCCCTGAGTCAACAGATGGGCACGTTAGCAAGACAACAACCATCTGCACGAGCAGTTCGACGACGTTTGCAGCAGCGTGGAATATCAGCTCGGAGACCGTGGCTGCGGTTTCCATTGACGCTGCATCACAGACAGGAGCACCTGCGATGGTTTTTTCGACGAACCTGGGTGCACGAATGGCAAAACGTCATTTTTTTCGGATGAATCCAGGTTCTGTTTACAGCATCATGTTGATCGCATCCGTGTTTGGTGACATCGTGGTGATCGCACATTGGAAGCGTGTATTCGTCATCGCCATACTGGCGTATCACGAGACGTGATGGCATGGGGTGCCACGTCTCGGTCACCTCTTGTTCGCACTGACGGCACTTGGAACAGTGGACGTTTCATTTCAGATGTGTTACGACCTGTGGCTCTACCCTTCATTCGATCCCTGTGAAACCCTACATTTCAGCAAGATAATGCACGACCGCATGTTGCAGATCCTGTACTAGCCTTTCTGGATACAGAAAATGTTCGAATGCTGCCTTGACCAGCACATTCTTCAGATCTCTCACCAACTGATAACGTCTGGTCAATGGTGGCCAAGCAACTGGCTCGTCACAATACGCCAGTCACTACTCTTGATGAACTGTGGTATCGTGTTGAAGCTGCATGGGCCACTGTACCTGTACGCGCCATCCAAGCTCTGTTTGACTTAACAGCCAGAGGTGGTTGTTCTGGGTACTGATTTCTCAGGATCTGCGCACCCAAATTGCGTGAAAATGAAATGACATGTCAGTTCTAGTATAATATATTTGTCCAATGAATTCTCGTTTATCATCTGCATTTCTTCTTGGTGCAACAATTTTAATGGCCAGTAGTGTATAATTGGAATAATATGAAATAGATAATGAGAAAAGTAATGGACTGAGAACTGGTCCTTGTGGGACCCCTGATACTACATCACACCATTGCGCTTTCTGCTCCAGTCACTGTTGTTGGCGGGATGTAAGGTATGAAAAGGTCTACTGTACACCAGACCAAAGAAAATTTTGGGTGCTGACTTAGCAAGCAGCTTTGGTGGAGACCAAAATGCACATTACAACCATCGCCTGCTATTGGAGACGATATCCCAAAAGTGCCTGCCTAGCAACAGTGTTTTGTCGATTGCTTACTCACGGGTCATTGAGAGCTATGGCTGACCACCTGACGTAGTAGCTCGTCCGCTGCGTGGCTGGTGGCAGGGAAGAACAAAGAGGAGGCGCATTTCCGTGCGCGGAGGTCACCCGCTTGTGGGAAGCCAGGGTGGCAGGTCCCACGGCTGTGGGAGCGGAAGGCGGCCAGTGGCTGGCGTGGCGGGTCAGCGCTCGCCTGGAAGCGGCCAGCGGCTGGCTGGAGTCTGGCTGGAGTCTAGCGCCGGCGGGCCGCCCGGGCCGGTCCCAGCTGAGCCCGGAGCTTCCCATCCCACGCGCATTGTGTAGCCTCGGCCTCGCGCTGACCCCGCCTGTCACGGCCCGCTGCTGCCGGACTCTCGCCTCAGCCACGAGCCACTGGATCGTCACTCCGCGGACGCTCCTCTTCCCTACCGCGCGAGTCCAGTCTGTCATAAAGTCCCTCAAGTTCAGTCCCTGGTCCGTTGATTTTTTCGTTGTATACCAGAGACATCCATTCTTCATGCTCAGTAAACGTAATTACATCTTGCCGTTATGGAATGCTGGACTAAAGCTGGTAGGTAAATTGTACAAGTTAGACAGTGCTGACACCACGATTCTGCCGAACTGAAGAGAGTTGTGCCCACCGAAAAATGCCACATTGCCGTACTCCTTCCGACAAGGAGCGAGCAACACCGAGACAGGCCGGAGCTTGGTCCACCCTTGGCTCGCATACCCTGCCAGCGTGAAGTTTTGCATACCGCGGCCGGCCCCGCTCTGTATCATACATGTTTCATCCATGCCGTATGGTTTTAAATATTTGTAGATTGACAACATACAGTTTTATCTAACCTCCAGCGCCGGCCGGGGTGGCCGATCGGTTCTAGGCGCTATAGTCTGGAACCGCGCGACCGCTACGTTCGCAGGTTCGAATCCTGCCTCGGGCATGGATGTGCGTGAAGTCCTGAGTTAGGTTTAAGTAGTTCTGAGTTCTAGGGGACTGATGATAGTGCTCAGAGCCAGTGCCTAACCTCCAGCCCTAACAACTTCATCACTTTGAAGGCACTCGTCTTCCCAGCCACACTGATTTGCTTCAAGAGTAAAATAAAATATCAAAGTGTACGGTTGTTGGTAAGGTTTATTGATTTGAAAAGCTGCTGATAGCCTCCACAACAACAAAACAGGAATACATTTTAAATTCGATAGGAAAAAGGTCATACAAAAACACTACACCTAAATTTCCACGGAAATAAATGTAATTGAATGGCTACAGTTATACCTCGTCAAGTCCTCCTCATTCCCTAAAATCCACAGTCCAGATAAGCACTTGGTCCCACAACCTGGGGATTCTGCTTCTTGGGCTAAACGGGGCACTTGTCTTTTCTACCTTGAGATAGTGGATGAAGGGTCACCTGCAAAAATTGTAGGAGAATTAGGAAAAATCCAGCTCCTCAACTCCAGATTGGAGGAGAAATAGTTAAATGGTAGAAGTATATGCTATTTTGCAAAATTTTGTTGCAATATTCCATTGTGGTTCGGCATTATGTTATTACATACTGATCATATAGTCTAATCTTTCACGGCTGGTACTGACATCGAGATAGACTGTGATGCCTTATATACTACCTATGTAATCCATGCTCTCTCAAGTTATGGTTGCAGTTAGCCATTTTATCTCTGAAGATAAACGTTAGGAGAAAGGTAAATACATCGACCACAGGCTAATAGCCCGGAAGTTTTAAGAGATATCACGTACTGTTATCGATGTATGTCTTCTGTGTGATATCAGTACTTGCTGATTTGCTTGCATGTTGAGCGCTTTTCCCAGGTTGTTGAAGACAAATGTAATCCCTTTACCCTTTCTTTGAATCACAATGTCAAAAAACCATTGGCTTTTCTCAGACGTTTTTGCACATTCATTGCAGATTTTAATTGCGCTCTGAGAAACTGGTATCATTGTGTCGCTTAATCTCTTATGGTTCTTCCCCTGTTTTCAGGAATTCATTCCTAGTTCTATAACAGCTGCTTAACTTTTTGTTAGCAGTCGTTGAGTTTGCTGCAAATGAATTCAAATTCAGTATCATTCAGTTCTCCACATTCGAAGCAATGAGAACGTACCCATAACGGTACGAAGTACCTTCCAAAGATTACCATAACTCACGTTATTTGATAAGCGGAGTCTAGGTTAAGCACGATGTACCCTTGGAGACTTCAACGATCGGTTGGGAAAGGAACCGCAGACTGAAACCGAAGTTTAATCGCTCGGGAATCGAGTTGCGGATAGCCAAGGGAAAGAGCTGCTTCCATCTGAAGGATACCAAGTGAGTTCCCACAGCAAGCACGTCTTTCTGCTTGGCGTTGTAGCGCTTAATTAAAGAGCAGGTTCTTATTAATTGGGGAAGTAACTGACTCGCCAGAAACAAAGCAAAAATAAAAGCCGCTTCCAGCAAGAAACTACGTAAATGTTTCGGCCATGTACCTCCGCAAGGATGGAACAAATTTAGAGACAAATGTCCCGTCGACGACAGAGTAATTAGATACAGAGTAGAAACTCTTACTGTGGAAGATAGGGAAAGAAATCCATCATTCTTTTCTAAAGGAACCGTCCTCGTCCTTTCTTATACGACTTAGAGCAAACGCGGAAAACCTAGAGCAGGATGGCCAGGCGGGAAATTGAACCTAAATGTCTCCACAATGCCAGCCTAGTGACTTACCTCATTTCCTCCTTTATAAGGTAGGAAATGCTCTCTCTTAGTTCATTAACTAGAATATATATTTAAAGTCATAATTCGTGGTATAAATATCAACTACCAGAACTTTATCGCCTTCGAGATTCTAGAGGCCATTTTGGAGACGGAGAACACTGAAACACATAACAGGGTTTGGTGTAGAATAAGAACTACAACGAAAAAAACGAAAAAAAGAAGTTAAATTCTTACAGTTCAGTTTAAATTGAAAATGATTGATTGGTTCAAAAATACCCGATGTTCGCTTATGGGCTACCCATGGTTTCATTCTAAGACGGTGTGGAAAATTATACAAGACTGTGCTTAAACTGACAAACAATACTTTTTTAGCGCAACGCAATCTGACGTTCAGTAATCCCTACAAGAGAATCGCCCTGACTAAATTAACCTATACGTTTCACAAATCACTTACCTCACAAAAATCTTCATTACTCGGACTACTGCAATACAGCGAGTGCCACTACTGCCAGCTAAATAAAGGATTCAAACAACTGAAGGCACTAACTACTGATAGGCATAGTTAGCAAATAAAAGATTTTGATAGAGAACAAACAATGTATTTACCTCAATAGTGTTCAAAAGTCATGATGTATACAGCAGTTCATGACATCCCGTCTTACAAATTTCAAAACTCCGCCATCTCTCTCACCACGTCCACCACTGCTGGCGGCTCACCTCCAACTGCGCAACGCTACCCGCTGTTAACAGCCAATAGCCCAACACTCCAATGACATACAACAATCCAAACTAGCCACAGACTGCACGCAGCACAGCCAGTGATTTTTATGCAGAGCGCTACGTGGCGTTACCAACAAGGAAACCTAAACAGCCTACTTACATAGCCTCCATGCTCCCCACAAAAATTTTACAAATTGTTTTGGGCAGTGGCCAATACAGATTTGAAATATTTTTTCATAATTACAATAACAAGGAAATCAAATGCACACACTTATGGATACAATATTGATCAAAAGCTAAAATTTTCTCACAGTCCATAAAGACAGTTCTGATCGTTCATGATAGTAAAATTGCAGTGTTTTTCTCAAAGTTTGTGCAGTAAAAGAAAATGCACACGGAAGTAGTGGATTTCCATGCAGTCTTGAAGAAGTAGGGTTGTCCTTCCAATGGAAAGACAGTGTTGACTCTTGACATGCAGACAGGTAATGGGGCCACAACAGAGCAAACCCACAGCAGAGTCAGTCGAAGTTTTGAAGAATATTGGTAGTTAGGTCATCAAAGACTAGACCCACTGTAGTCCTAGTAGAGAGTACGGTATTGGTGGGCCACTAGCGGTGGAGACCCACTGCAGTCCTTGTAGAAATAATGGCATTGGTGGGCCATCAAAGATGCAGACCAATTGTAGCCCTTGTAGAAATAATGGTATTGGTGAGCTATCAAAGAAGCAGATCCACTGTAGTCCATGTAGAGATGGCCAGCAGCCATCTGTTGCAACTGTGCAGGTGCACAATCACCATCGAAGAGTCTTGCGGGCAATATAGCAAGTCCATGAACCACCACTTGTGCACTCACAAAATCTTTTTTTGAAACGTCCTTAGAACCAGCAATGCTGTTATCCAGTCCCTTTCTGAATTATTAACACATGTGCTAACTCTAACAGTCCCAACTTCTCACATATTGTGCATATAGTATGAGCAACAGAAATGTGTGCAGTGAAATGTAACTTAATTTGAAGAACTGGTGTGTATACAATTATAAATTTACCACATAAGAATACAATTACAAAGGTACAAAATACATCATTAAAGAACATAACAATACAGGTAACATTTGTAGTAAAACGGGCTTTACAAAATAATAGAAATAAACATTTACATCAGTGTTACAGGAATTATGGCATAAGTGAATATATAAAATAATGACAATAGTTTTCGAAACATTAATTTCACACATGAGCATTAAAACAGAACAGAATAAATAATGTCTATACATCTTTACAAAGAAAATAACATAGTATTTGAAAAATTCTACAACATAAAACTTATTAGCTAAACACATAAAGACGGGAAAAAGACAAATACACAAGGATACATAAACACATAGCGGAATAAACACAGGAGGTAAAGATAGGGTTTGTTTTCAGTGTAACATTTGGTAGTGCAGTCCAACCCAAAAGTCATTCCATAAATCTTTCGTCTTATCTCAACATTTGTTTCCGCCAAAAAAATCCTGTCCAAGCATGCTTTCTGTATTCTGTTCACATCCTCTTTCAAAAATAGTTTTGCTCCACTTTACACTACTTTTTTGGCCTAATCATTTTCTTATAGCTTCTCATTTCATCCAATTCATCACAACACGTTCTCATATATAGTCTACCGCACTCTTAAGCTAACTTAAATCTACTGAGCTCAGATGCTAAACTAAGGAACGAGGCAATGCAGGAGCACAAACCAATTAATACAAACAGTAATAAAAAACAATGAAAGTTGTCAAAGCAAGCAGCAATATTACAACTGATATAAGGCAATAAAAAAATGGAAGTTGTCAAAGCAAGCAGCAATATTACAACTAATATAAGGCAATACGCAGCAAACAAGAAAAATAAATCCGTAGAAAACTAGCTTAACAGAGTAATACAAAGTGAAATTCACTAACACTATGCCTGGCACACAGCAGCAGCAAATGCAATAATTTAAACCTAAACATGACAAAGCTCAAGCAGAAAAAATATTACACTAAAGACAACAATGCAGATAAGGGAAATGTCTATTCACATCTTAATGTCTATGTAATTAAAGTGGTGCACCACAAAACTAATTCTGCAAAGGATATTACCAAGTAGTTGAAAAGAAAATTGTGTATGCAGTAATTGTTATTAATCCCTTCTTATTGTTCTTTCCTTTCCAAGCGCTCCTTTTTCGAAGAACGTGGATCATAAAATTATTATTTAATAGATCTGTTGACAGAAAGTGTTCACATTAGCAAATGCATTTAATTTTATTTTATAAAACCAATACTGAAACACTGCTGGAAACCAGATATCAAATGAAATAAGCAACTATGAAAAGCAAAGCATAAAAATATCATACAATAGTCGTGTGACATTTCATAAGTTAGTAGAAATTCTCTCAACTCTCGTAGAAAGACGATTGTCATTATCAGGTGTGCAGATGTAAGTATCTTTCCAAGTAATGAGCGTGTCGTTCTTGCAATGCTTTCTACAAAGGAATGTCAATAGCGAGGATAATGCCGTCTTTTTTTTTTACCTAATGGCTTTCTTTTGTCAGACGACTACCTCTCAGCTGGGCGCCCAAAACACATTACGTCAAGGTCACTTACCTTTCTTACTGAAATATTTAGGACAGCAGTTTCCGCTACAGTGGCAGTCTCATATAAAAAATTTCACAGGTCAAGAATTTGCGTTACAAATATGTACAAACAAAATCCTGTTGATATAACAGGGTCCAAAAAATTTTCGTCGGCATTTTAATACATTCACGCATTTACATACATTTCATAACTCTTAAAGTACGATTCTTGGTTTCCAACAACCTTTTTCACAAACCAGAGTCCCTAACCACTACTCATTAATTCCTTGCTTTACTACACATATACATATTCGTAGACACTTCTTCGATATTTCATCATAATAAATACGTAGCATAATCAAATTTCTCATATAGCATCAGCTTGTTGATCATAAACATACCGCAACACTGTAATACACATCGTCATCATAACATCATAATACCTCAGCCAAATCTCAAAATCGTCATAGCTTCCTCCATAATTTCAAACCCTAAAAAAAATTCTCTGCTCAAGTCAAAAGTGTCATCTGCCTCAAACGTACTTTAAAAATCATGATCCCATACCAAATACATCATTCAAAGCTCTCATAGTATCACAATGGTTCCGAAAAAATAAGAACATTTCACAAAGTACAGGCAAAATACAATTTCATAAGTGTAAAGTTATCCAGTTGTGTAATTGCGTAAACATCTGTCACTGATGTAGTAAAATAAATATTTGTCTCTCTCAGTTAAATGATCAGATAGCTGTGTAATTCTGTGTTAGAGAAATATGGTACCAATGTGTAAAGTTGTATAAGCAAATACCGTATTAGCTAGGGCTCCTTGTGCTTACCATACACATGGCACACAAAGTAAGCGTGTACCCCCCTGAGGATTAATGTAATTATACCCTCAGGTGTTACAGATTACAGCAATCGAATGAAATGTATCACGGAAAACCTTTGTATCACTGTACTTCAAATATCTTTAAAAATAAATGTTTTAAGTACAAAATTAATCATTCAAATACGTGTACTGTAGCGCTAAACTGGTCGTCTTGTTGTAAGATAATCTCTGTGAAGTGTCGTAGTTATCGTTCTCCGAAAGCTAAATTCTGCAGAAGTCAATGTACTTACATGATAAACAAAAGTGAAATGCTTTGCTACAGAAAAGGCTGTCTCATTGTAGCTATACCACAAAGTTACTGCTAAAACATGTTTTACTTTCCAGAATAATTCAGAAAAACTATGCAAATATAAAACAGATACACCGCAAAAGCAACATTGTAAATTGTCACTCATTAGTAGCGTCGTGATAAAATCGTGTAGTTCTCACATAAACTAACCACTGTGTCACGTGGTATCTCACAGAAAGTACTTTAAATCCAGAACGTTTCTTCAAGTAAACCAAAATGTTGCATTAAAATCTCATTAGCAGTACCAGTATATGTCCTAAGTATGTAAGTCTTATAGTCGTTACGTAATCGTACAACTAACAAGGAAGAATGTACACTCACAATAACACTACGTCGTCCGTTCACAATAACATTGCATTCGTAATTTTTGTTTAAATAAGTTCTCTTGGTTCTTGACTGGATATTTGCCTTCAAACATTGTTGCATGTTAACAGATTCTAAGTCTGGCAAAGCATACTAGTAATGTAAAGTGAAAAGTTACATGGCAAACACAAAGTTAAAAAGCAGATTATCTTTCAATAAACGGTTTTTCATGTGAAATGTGTTGCAATCCTTTACTCTTCCTAATGGACAGAGTTTAAACTTCGTAGCAATTATCATGTTGTATACGTCGCTAAGGAATGCTAAAATTTTTCTCAAGGTTAGTGTCTATGTTATTTCTCTCTGAGCCAGCCGGCGCACGTGGCTGCCTGCGGTGCGAGTCATTGTCTGTCTCTTTCTTGGTGCGCGCCGTTATTGGAATAAGGAGACCTAACTTCTACAAATTCACCTTGGCGAGAAGGCCCTGCCCTGTTTGAATCCCGCCAGTTCTGATGCAATTCAGGTCTGTCGTTATGTCGGTAGTTTACATAGTTTCTTGTTTGTCGGTCATGTGGTGGTGAATTTCTCCCTGAATCGTAACTGTGCGCTGGACCGTAACGTCTAAAGTTATTCTGTCTCCCTTGATAATAATTACTTTGGTTCCCATATTGTCTGTTTCTCTGATTGTCTCTGTTATAGTCACTACCGTGGAGAGGTCATATTTCCCTGTAATTATTACTACTCTGCCAACGGTTGTCATACGGGTGGTGTCTGTTTAGTTAACGGTTTGTGTTGTGAGAATAGCCTTGCAGTGTCCAGTTATTATTTCTTTCATCGCGGAATTGCGACGGA
This sequence comes from Schistocerca gregaria, assembly GCF_023897955.1. Classification (NCBI taxonomy): domain Eukaryota; kingdom Metazoa; phylum Arthropoda; class Insecta; order Orthoptera; family Acrididae; genus Schistocerca; species Schistocerca gregaria. The sequence goes on along the minus strand of NC_064928.1, from coordinate 125,629,264 downwards.
TGTGACCTGTAATTGTTGTGTTCCTGTTTTCGCGTTCCGCGATTGTCACTGTCAATTTCCAGTTCTTGTAACAGTCCCTGAAAAGCTTCAATGTCGTCTTTGCAACGTCATGCTAAAATAATATGTCGTAAATGTTCAGGCAGTTTGATTAAGCAAATGCGGATAAGTTCTGAGGGGCTGTATGGGTTTGAAAGAAACTGATTCTTATGCAACATGTCTTCAAAATATTTCATAAGACTGGAAAATTCAGACTGTTCGAAACGTTTCATCATTAAGATGCTATGTTTTACTCGGTCTTGTGTAGCTTGAGACCAATACGCTGAGAGGAAGGCATGATGAAATTCTCCTTCACTGTGACAATCGTGAATGACCGATCGCATTCTTACAGCTGGTTCATTCTCCAAGTAGCCACACATAAATTCTAACCTGTGCTCCAATGACCAGTTGGGAGGACAACAATGAGAGAATTGATGAAGCCATGCTTGTGGATGAATGTCGTTGTCAGAATTCTTAAATGTTTTGAATTTACGTGTAGTAATGAACAGCTTATAGTCAAAATCATCGTGTCGGCGAGTCGCACATCGCTCATTGTTATTTCGTTTCGGCGGTTCCATCTCAAAATCCAATGCGCCTTGCCAATTTCTTTCATCATTTCCGAAGTATCCTGTGTTATTATTTTGTGGTTTTCCTTATTTCTATGTCCCTCTTCCCGTACTGGAGCGCGAGTGTCCTCTGAAATATGTAATTCTTGTATTACTTGTGCCAACTGATCTTGTACTTCCGGATGTCTCTTTTGTGCTGCGTATTGATTTGATTTTGATTCTATTTGAATTTCCTAACTTGTTCATACTCTTCAGTGTCCGTGAAGGCTACAGGTCTTGTGTCATTCAGATCATCATCTACCTTTGTAGATAAGTTAGTGAACTGATCTAAAAGTTCGGCTACTTTATCCGATAGTGAAATTATTTCCTCAGTGTGTTTTTCTGAACCAAGTTTCAGAGTGTCCATTTCTGTTGAAATCGAATCTACTGTGTCCTTTAAGTTTTCCTGAGTTTTTGCAAGTTGGGTAACCGAATTGGTAGATGCAAGTGAGTCAATTTTAGCTTGCAAGGTATCGTGATTTTCATGAACAATAGTTTGCAGTTCTTATATGGCTGCTTCGTGATTCTGTAATGCATTTTCATGACGCGAAAAAATATGTTGGAAATGCTCACAAATTTGTTGTTTTTACGTCATTACAGACTTTCTGACATTTCGATTCAATGTTATGTAACTTAGTAGTTAAATCTTCGCGTGTTTGTTCAGGCTTGGTGTCTAACTTCCGAAGATTTTGTTCCATTGTGTCTAACTTTAGAAGATTTTGTTCTATTGTGTTTAACTGTTGCTGTGTTTGTCTCTGGTGTTGTTCCATTGTGTCTAACTTTTGAAGATTTTGTCCCATATGTTTCAGATTTTGTTCAAGCGTTGGGTCTATTTTTTGTAGCCTTTGTCCCATTTGTTGCATTAACTGTAATAACAGTGCACTGGTGTCTAAAACATGTTCCTCAGTGCTATTTGGCAGTGCATTTGAACCGGCAATATACGCATTTTGAAAAGCAGAGAAATGTGTCTTGATTTATTTGAGAAAACAGTGAGGACGCAAAACCTGAATCTACAATATTTGCAAGATTGTGTCCTGTCATTTCGGAATCCTGAGGCGAGCTGTTGCCGACCGATAGATCGATAATGTATCCCTGTTCACTACTTGTTTCACTGCCTACACCATTATTTGCCGCCCGCTCCATTTCCCTATGCACAGTTACCAAATTACTAGTTTGAACATTAGTTAATTCATTACACGGTGGCGCTAACACACTGCTTTCGTCTTCACTATCATTTCTCAGTTTACTTTGGAGCCTAGTATAACGTTTTTCACACGCCATTATTGTCACAATATTTCACTTGACAACACAGAAAAACACAATTTGAAGATCAAAAATAAGAGAACACATTAACATGGCACTGAAAATAATATCTAGTTAATTGAAATCGCAGCTGCGAAATACTTGGTGCAAATCTACATGCATGCTACAACTGTTTTACTGTACAACAATCAAAGACTGCAACTACAAAGGAGATTCTCTCTACAATTACCCGCTAGCAATAAACAAAATCTACACTAACTACACAAACTACAAGAAAAAATTAGAAGATTCCAGTGAGGTATCCTCGGCTAAGGGTCGACATTTGAAACGTCCCCTTACAACAATTATACATAACTGTGCTTAAACTGACACACAATATTTTGATAGCGCAACGCAATCTGACTTTCAGTAATCCATACAAGAGAATGGCCCTGACTAAATTAACCTATACGTTTGACAAATCACTTACCTCACAAAAATCTTCGTTACTCGAACTACCGCAATACAGCAAGCGCCACTACTGCCAGTTAAATAAAGGATGTTGGCCTAAGCGTCTGAATCGTTTAAAGAGAGCGCAAATGGCGGCACAAAAATTAACAGACTGTTTCTGTTCCGCATGGCGTGTATCTAATAAGCAGGAACGTAACTCCAATTAATGAATCGTGAGATTCATTTATTATTTATTGTCTTTCCCCTTTCGGAGCTACTGGCGAATATAGTTCATTCAGCTATCTATTGATGGGCGCTCGAGAAGTTTGTCAATTGTCTTTAAGACTTGCAGGATTACATGAAATATAATCGCATTTACGAATTTGAATAATCATCTATTGTACAAGGGAATGGCGACAATGAAAATTTGTTGTGGACCAGTACTCGAACCCGCTTTGCACTACCGCTCTCCTTAACAAATTTGAACACCCGTGCCGACGTATTCCCAGTCCGAAACTTTCATATGTTGTCGTTCCTGCGTCATGTACCGAATGGTGTCCGAGCAGGAGAGCGCTTTACTTAGGTGATATGACGGGAACCGATGTTAACGCTGCAGCGAGGCCGTCTGGGAACATTTTCAAAGAGGCGTCTTAAAGTCACCGGATGCTTTGGGCATGCATGCGTGTCCAAAGGAATTTTGCATAGTTCTTAAGAACACAACTACTGCAGTATCGTACTCGCAAAGTTACTGTTTATCCTTCTTGGCGACTCTGCCAGGACGTGAATACACTAACTAAAGACTCCACTTGCCGCCTTGGCCTGTATGTGCCCTAGGTGACACTCGAGAAAAGCGCCAGCCTCCAGTGGAATTTACACAAGGCGCCGACGGATTCCCAGTCCGAAACTTCCATATGTTGTCGTTCCTGCGTCATGTACTGAATGGTCTCCCAGTAGGACAGCGCTTTACTTTGATGATATGATGGGAACCGATGATAACACTGCAGTGAGGCCGTTGGCTGGTTGAACTCTGCTGGGGACATTTTCAAAGAAGTGTCTTAAAGTCGCCTGTTCCTTTGGGCATGCGTGATTGTACAAAGGAATTTTGCAGAGTTCTTAAGAACACAGCCACTGCAGTATCGCACTCGCACAGTTACTGTTTATCCTTCATGGCGACCGTGCCAGGACGTGAATACACTAACTAAAGACTCCACTTGCCGCCTTGGCCTCTATTTGCCCTAGGTGACACTCGAGGAAAGGGCCCGCCTCCAGTGGAATTTACACAAGGCTTTGCGCCCAGCGAGAGACGCTACAGCGTTCGGTGGCCACGCCGCTCAAGGCGAGGAAACGTGATGCCGGTGGTCCACACGACAGGTGCTCGTCACGGCAGTCGAAAAGGGCGAGCGGGAGGCCAGGCAAGCGTCCAGCGGCAGCGGCGCGTTATCGGGTTTCCGCGCTGTTAGCATAGCCAGACACAGTTGCTTGCTCGCCCGTCGTTCCGTGAAGGCTGCCTGCCGCTGACGCGGCCTCGCCGGTGCGGACGCAGATGACCGCCGCCAGCCGGGCCGGTCACGTTGCCCCAGTGAGTGGCCGGGTCCTTCTCGAACCGCGCGCCGTCTGTAACCTTGAAAGTGCTGTTAATAAAACCTCTCTATTTAAACTAGACTGAACTGCATGTGACTGCTTTAGTCTTTAATAAAACTTGCATCTGACTGCGTATTTAACTGAACTGAACTTTATCTGCCTGCATGAAAATAGTGTTGGAAAATTAATACTCAAAATACACATCTGACTGCATGAAAGTTTAGTGGTGAAAATAAATGAAAGTTACCAACCTGCGTCTGACTGCGTCTGTGGACTTAGCTCGTGCACTCCTTCCCGTTTAGCCGACAATAAAACATATATTCAACTCAGCCGTAGTGCAATGGCATAAAATTGTCATTCTAGATAACTTTACTCATTTTGGCCCTGTTTGTTACTCAATAAAAATTATGTCCTGATCTGAATAATTTGCCAACTGTGCAATGGCATATAGATTATTTTACTCTGATAAAATGAAGTTATTAGCTTTACTCATGGCAACTTTACTTTAATGTACCTTTTGGTTCAATGCAAGCACAGGATGTGGAGAACAACATAAGGTGTGAGATGAAACTCTAATTTTATCTATAAAATATTTATTGTTCAAACTTTTAAGGTACATGTGAACGACTAAAAAAAACTTCTATAGCATGGATTTACGAGAAAGTTTCACAAAACGCTTATTGCATCAACAATGGGATTTATATCTAGCTTTTAGACATTACTTAACCAAAGAAAACCTATTTTATTAATTATTCTTTTTAGTTTCCCCAGGTATGTGCCGAGTTTCGCTCAATATATAGCTTATTATGTGCGTAGTGCCAATTCTTACATAGATGCTGTTACGACCCGGCTCCCTCCTGCAGGCATCTACCTCCGACTCGAAACACGTCTGCTGTCTCTGCGCATCTCCTCACCACTACTCAAACTTTTACAGCGTACACCTAGCTCTGTTAGCTGTCAAAGATCTTACCACTCGAAGATTTACTACTCGTCCAACCTTGCGGTTGGGAACTATCGACATTTTTCACTGGCTCTATCCTGATCGACTCTCAGCACATACCTTTCAACCTGAGCACCTGCCGTGCCTCCTCTGGCACTATCATTCAACTTTGCCACGTCCCGCTGCACGACACAAACACGGGGTGGCGCAGAGAAACGGGAAATTTCGAAATAACATTTCCGTGAATAAATTCATAAAACTAGTAATTTATTAACGATAGTGAATGTATTCAGTATGCCATTATTCAGTATGCCATTATTCAGTATGTCTTTACAATCAAAACGTCCAAAAGTGTCTCTTTACATTTTAAACATGACGTCGAAAAGATGTGCTCCCATTCGGCGTTCACACTCTAACAGCCTGTTATGAAAACTCTGGAATGCGCGGTGTAGCAAATCTTGGGGAATGGCAGTGATTTCGTTTTCAGTGTTCTCCTTCAGTTCATGGATTGTTGCAGGACGTGTACGGTACACCTTTCCTTTAAGATATCCCCACAGGAAGAAGTCGCACACACTAAGATCAGGGGATCTCGCAGGCCATGCAGTGTCACCGCTACGTGAAATAATGCGTCTTCCAAACAATTGCAGAACTGCTGCCATCGATTCTCGAGCAGCGTGTGACTTTGCTATGTACTGCTGAAACCTCATGTTTTCGACGTTAAAATTAAGCTCGTACAGTCTCAGTGTAAAGAATGTTTGAAGCATTTCAACATATCGAGCGCATGTTACTGTCACTGCACTACCATCCTCACGTTCAAAAAAATAAGGGCCGATAACATCATGACATGATACAGCACATGATATTGTGACCTTGGCGCTATGTAGTGGTCGCTAGTGAACCTCACAAGGATTGTCCTGTGCCCAATAACGAAAATTCTGTTTGTTCAGGTGGGAATGGGCTTCGTCTGATATCCATAAGTTACCAAGGAAATTCGCGTCCTCGTCGACTTCAGCCGATATCTGGCTACTAAACTCTATACGAGACGCTGGGTCTCGTCCATGTAAGAGTTGCACAATCTGCAACTTATAGGGATGGAAGTCTAATTCGTGCAGTATTCTTTGTAGCTTTGTCGCTTAATCCCTAGCGAAGATGCATGCTGTCGAACGGAGAGGCGAGGACTTCTCTCGATTGCAGCTCTAGCAGCTGCAACGTTCTCTGGCGTACGTACCGTCGGAATGCCACGTGGAGGTTTCTTTTTCAAGACAGATCCTGTTTCTTCAAAATTACGCACCCACGTTGTAATCGCATACGCAAATGGGACACGTCTGTGACGTCCAAGCTGGTAATTCTGTCGAAATGTTCTCAGAGCGGCAGTCGCACTATCACCATTTCTGTAAAACGTTCTCACAGCTACTGCACGTTCCGCACCAGTCCAATTCTCCATGATTACTAATTGGCAATACATTCACATCAATTGTGCAGAGTTTCGAACATCTGCCGGCGCTACGGTGCTGCCAACTGTAACATTCAAAATTTCCCCTTCCCCTGCGCCAGCCTGTATTCCTGCAGCCTGAGAAAGAAGAAGATATACAATCGCACCAAAAAGTACTGGCACACGTGCGTTTTTATCATTGCTGGTTACGAACGACGCACAGCACATGTGCACTCAATCGCAAAAGTATTCGGGCAGCACGTAACGCCGCATAATATTTTGCAGTTTTCCGCATGCACAAATAGAGAAATCGCAGTTTGTAATGTATTTGCGACACTGGGTACGACGTCGCAATGTGAAACACTCGTCTAATACGAAGAATTGTTGCTGGACATGTGTCTGTTACGTAATATTTCCTGAAAAAGGTATGGGAAGGTGCAACAAAAGTATTCGAACAAAGGCGGACAACGTGAGAGAATAGTTCATTCAGAGACGCACAGAGGGTGAAGCGACTGCAGTGTGTCCGACATTTCCGCTAGACGATAGCGATGATTAATAGCCGGCCGCGTTGGCCGTGCGGTTCTAGGCACTTCAGTCCGGAACCGAGTGACTGCTACGGTCGTAGGTTCGAATTCTGCCTCGGGCATGGATGTGTGTGCTGTCCTTAGGTTAGTTAGGTTTAAGTAGTTCTAAGTTCTAGGAGACTGATGACCTCAGATGTTGTGTCCCATAGTGCTCAGAGCCATTTTGATGATTAGTAAACACGTATCGCGAGCCTGTGCAGGCGACGATGGGACGCAGAGGGATGTGTTCTACGGTCGAGCAAAGGCAACTTGTCGTTTATCATAACGCGAAGGGGAAAACCTGCAGGGAAATTGCCGCAATAGCGAACATGAAGAAAAGTACAGTTGACGACATTATTAAACGGGTCGAGAAAGAAGACCGATTGGTATTCCGTTGCAGTACAGGACGGCCACGGACATTTTCACAGAGAGACGAACGTGTGATTGTGCGAAAGGTACAACACAATCCGAAAATATCTGCCACACGAATTGCAAGTGAGGTGGAGGGAGATCGCAGCACCATGGTTGAGTGGCACGGCGAAAGCCATTCATAAAAGCACTGAACCAGAAGAAACATATGCAGTTTGGCCGAATACGATCAGGCTTGGTGGAATCGGGTAATATTTTGCGACGAATGTAAATTTACATTACAGTAAAGCAACGGAAAGGCAAACGTGTGGCGAAAGACCAATGACGAGCTAAATCCCAGGAACCTCAAACCAACAGTAAAGATGGGAGGTGGGAGCATCATGGTGTGGGGATGCACGTCCGGCAGTGGTGTGGGTGATTTAGTGTTCATTGATGACACGATGAAGAAGCACTATATTGTGAGGACATTTGAAGCAGAGTGCACGACATCTAGATATTGCGAACAACTTTCATTTTTATCAGGAAAAAGATCCCAAGCAAACCGCGCATATTGTACAAATGTGGTTGCTCTTCAATTGCCCGGAAGTACTGCACCCCCCTCCCCAATCACCAGACCTTAACCCAATCGAACATTTGTGGGATAAATTGAAACGGACCCTCCGCGCGGACGTCTATACGAAGGAGACCTTGAAAGAGAAACTGCGTCAATAATGGGCAAATATAGGCCCAGATTTCACGAAAAAACTATGAGTGTATTATAGCCGTAAAGAAAGGTGTTGTGTACATAGTTCCACGTAGTCAGCGCGTAAACAACTTTCCTTTAGAGTGCGCCCAGCAGGTGCAGCGCTCGCCCGTCTCCGCACTACGAGATGGCGCTGTCTTAGAGATGGACCAGATTCTGTTTCTGCCGATTCGCGTATTAATATGTAACGCAACCAATGAGATTGCTGCTAACGTAGAACCTTTTCTCCTCGCGGATCACACTCGCACAGTGATACCTGAATGCACGAGGTATTATAACGACTGTACAGACCTCCAATTAGTCAGTATGCATCAATTTGCATTAGTCTGCATTAGTCTGCACCAGTCTGCACCAGAGTGCATTAGTCTGTACCAGTCTCTATTCAAGTTACAGTCTGGGCCTAATAAGATTATCATATTCCTGTACATAGCCATGAAGAGAAATATATAGCCTCTTTGTCAAGTATCAGAGATATGTGAGAATAAGACTAACGTACCAAGACCAAAGGAACTTCCGATTGTCAATTGTATATAGCATCCAGTATCAAGTTAAGTAAGGTTTATGATTGTTATTATTTTAATAAATGTGTGTGAAAATTAATCAAGTTCTATTTAAAGTTGGCCACCATCAATCTGCTACTCTAAGCGTGCAAGTGACATTTCTATCGTCTGACCTAACGGCAGAAGATAAATACGGCACGATAAGACCACGAGACATATTGCTGACACTCGCGTACTTCGCTAGAGCGACAAGTCAAATAATCTGATGGTGTGTGTACCGAAGGTCTTACAATACGCACACCACAAAAGGCATTTAACAAATGATTTCGCTGTATTGTCTTATGCTTTTGAATCGGTGAGTGTGTACTCCACTACTGGCCATTCAAAAGCCCGCAGTTTGGCAGAAAAATGGCCGCCGTATCGGCCGGTTGGTCACTCTCTCCCTATATAGGCTCTCTAACGAATACCGTTCGCGGCGGATCGTCGTGTAAGACCCGCTTCCAATCCGCAAAACCGGTCGTGTTTTAAGAAACAACAATTTTACCAGATGTGAGCGCAGTTTTTCCTAACATCATGCCTTTCAACAGCTGCGGTTGTCCGGAATGTAAAATAGTTTGTGTATTCAAAGAAATCGTACATCTTGAAGACACTAAACTACTCCAGTTTTGTGACAACGAGCCAGGAATGGAGAGAGTAGACTGGATTTCCGCGGTCAGCCGCAGCGTATTCAGACAGCTGGCATTTCCTGCTGTGCGCCCCGAGACCAGGGACCGGGGACCGGGGGCTGGCAGATGACCCTGCGGCCCGCGCTTCCCAGAACAGGGCCAGCCGGCAGCGACCACCTGGCCGTGTGCACTTTCTCCCCAGATGCACATCTCTCCCTGGAACGCCTCGGCCGGGGCAGGTGACACGCCTTACCTCGCCTCTCCAGCAGTTTCCCATGACGCGCTTGGGCACGACCAACTCACGCGATGCTACGTGTGTGACCAGCCCTGTGAGGGTACACTACAAGTATCTCCTTACGATCTTCCGTTTAAGATCGACTAAAACACTATACGAACCGTAGAGTTCTTGCAACACAATCTGGTAATCAGTTTCAGGCAGGCATTTTTTTTTTAAAAAAAATCTCATTAATGTATCCATAGATTCACGGTCCAATTTTCCAATTCCAATGCTGAGGAAAATTGGAATAAAGTACAAAGACATCCGCGTGATACTCAGTTTCTATAAGAATGAGGTGGCAGTGATTAGGAACTGTCACCAGGAACAACAAGCAAATATTAGAAAAGGGGTAAGACAAGGATGTGCTCTCTCTCCTCTTATATTCAATGCTTACATCCAGGAAGCTATAGACCAAGTTCGAGAAACTACTGAGGTGGGGATCAAAATTAATGGGCAGAAGATAGACATGGTACGTTATGCAGATGATATTGCTATAGTCACGGAGACAGAAGAAGATCTAGAGGAAGTCCTCAGAACAACGGAAAAAATTCTATACAATCAGTATGGAATGAGAATAAACAAGAAAAAGACTAAAGTGATGGTATGCAGTACAGGAGCAGAATATGAACCTCCGAGAATTAGAATTGGAAGAGAGGAGCTGGAAGTGATACAGGAATTTACTTGCCTGGGAAGCAAAATCACAAGGGATGGTAGAAGCCGGAAAGAAATTGCGACCAGAATACAAAAGGCCAAAATTGTATTTAATCGGAGAAGGAACTTACTCACCAGCAACAACATCAGTCTGAAAATAAGGAAACGCATCATGAAAGGTTTCGTTTGGAGTGTGGCCCTATATGGATGTGAAACTTGGACAGTTGGAAGAGCAGAGAGAAGACGGCTAGAGGCCCTGGAGATGTGATGCTATAGAAGGATGATGAAGATCAGCTGGACAGACAAAGTAACAAATGAAGAGGTGCTTAGAAGAGTACAGGAAAACAGATCTCTGTGGAGGCACATCCAAACAAGAAGAGACAAACTTGTAGGGCGCATCCTACGACACAACAATATCATTGGAACAATAGCAGAAGGAGTTATTGAGGGAAGGAATCGGCGGGGGCGACCAAGGATATCATACATGCAACAGATCATGAATGACGTTGGATGTAACACATATGTGGAAATGAAGAGGAAAGCAGACAGAAGAGAGGAATGGCGCTCTGCTACAAACAAACCTCAGGGTTGAACACTAAAAGAAAGAAGAAGATTCACGGTGTACAAGCCATGCACTCCTGGAGAGTCAACTGCCTACAATGGCCTGTTGCCGTACCAGCAGATCAACAGGAGTATGAACGTCGCGAAAATAATAAAATCTCTCATTACGCTAGCAGTAGAATGTAATGTGTGATCCGAAGTTGCGCCGACGACGATTCCATTCCACATTCATTCCACTGAAGGAAAGACAAAGATAATGGATAATAAGGGAATTTCTAACTACAAAATGAATGCGAAGCAAACTTTTCTGTTCTCACCATAACGATCACCTATATTTCTATGTTTTTGATACAGAACTATTACAATCTGTTCATCACAATATGACCGTATTAGGACCTTGAAATCCTGTCTTTACTCGACAGAGGACTGAGAAGAACAGAGGCAATGTAGTTGCGTTCTTTTGGCATGAGGCCTACCAAACAGCAGAATGACACAGCGGTTATTTTTACCGCGGGGTCGCGTAACATCTTAACTACTGCTTAAACATATTCTTTTAATCAGAAAAGTCGAATTGCTATTAATAACTATTATACAGCAGAACACGGTGAATTATAGTCAAGGTGTACTGTAAGCTCTGTCTCTAATTTCAGATTCTCACTAACGGCAACTTTGCCACCATGCATCCATGTAAATAGTGTATAACATCCCAGGTCCTCCACCAAATTATAACATTTCAGCTCCTCAACACCAAATTAAAACGTTCCACTTCAATTTGTTTGCACTTATAGCGATCCCAGCTTCCTCAACCAAATTAAAACGTTGCATTAGGAGGTGTCTGCTTCGTGCAAAAGGTCTTGAGTTCATATTGACGACAACAAGTAATTCTTCGTTACAGACGTTTATTTAAAAACAGAACTGACAGACTTCACAGACTCAACAACTGACTCTCCGAGCTAACCGCACTGCATCTACGAACTGGCAACTGACAACTCCTAGGTGTATTAATATCTTTCCAAACAATGAGAGTCTTTGACAATGTTTAGTTTACAATTTGATAGCAATTCACGACTTAAAACTAAATTAGACATTACAGAATTTTAGTACAGATTAAAGTAAGTAAAAGGATCAGTACATATAAATTCTTACAAGCATAATTTCCAAATAGATTTTATAACATTTTTCTACCAGCTTCTGGATAACCTTCACCAGATTTGTACCGATGTTTCCAGAAATATCTTGACATTTGATCCTGGATATTTCTTGAGTGATTTAGAACAACTATTTATATGTAAAATGATTTAAATGGTGTTTCAAAACGTAAATAAATCTTTTTAGCAATATTTCTTGATACAAATCGTCTTTCGAAATTAGGTTAGGAAACAGTTTTCACAAGTTTTCGTATTTATGCGATCATAATATGGAATTTCTCCATAGAAAGTTCCAGAAGTGTGCATTAAACGTTCATTTACAGACTTTCTCTTTAGCTGGTGAGTTTTTAAAAGTATCTTGTCCATATTATACGAAATAATTTAGCTCAAAACTGATAATTTATACAATTAATCAGAGCTACAGGAAATAGTGAGTCTTTCTTTTACAAAATGAAATATAATTACAAAATTGAATGAAAATAGGTTACTAACACTAATATATATTTACATTAATTCTATTTTTGTTCTTTCTGTGCAAAATGTCCTAATATTGACACAGTACAATATTTAAACATCACCAAAGTGTCCCTTTACATTTTGCATATCTGTATCGACAACCCCTAAAAGTCTACAGTATCGAATACTTCAATATGTCCCAATATGTCCTGTAATGTTACAAGTGGTAAGCTAAGAGCCAAAAATATGTTCCGAGTGGTAGTAAAGTGAGCAGTGTTCGAGCCAGGAAAATATTTTTCAATGATGATTTGCGCAAATTAGAGGATGATGTGGATAACTACTACTCAGTTGAAAAGCCTGAACATGTCCCTCAGCTCAAATGCGCTTGAAAAGTTTTTGATAATCAAGTAATTGTGGATAAATATACAAACAAGTTAAGAATGTTGTGTCACTTACCATCGTTGAACTGAATTTATGTGATAATCTGAGACGTAGGATTGCTAATGGCCATTTTAGTATAACAAATTACATTTTGATGCTGTTATACTCCATTTTTAAACACTTTTAATGCAAATCTTACGACCAACTCACGCGATGGTACGTGTGTGTCCAGCCCTGTGAAGTTATCTCCTTACGATCCTCCGTTTAAGATCGACTAAAACACGATACGAACAGTAATAAATACGCTGTAGAGTTCTTGCAACACAATCTGGTAATCAGTTTCAGGCAGGCTTTTTTTTAAAAAAAAAAATCTCATTAATGTATCCATAGATTGACGGTGTACAAGCCATGTACTCCTGGAGAGTCAACTGCCAACATTGGCCTGTTGTTGGACCAGCAGATCCACAGGAGTTCTGTGCCCGTAGCCTAAAGCCGTCGGCACACGGACCGTGTTGTCGAACGTTAACGTTGAGCGTGCCAAGTTCAACGTGCTGCTGAACGCTCAGGAACGATGCGACTTGTGCACACGGTACGTGGGCCCCAACGTGGTATACGCGATCGCAGCGCACTCCAGTGGCAGTTGAGGGATGTTTCTAGTTCGTAAATCACAATGTTTACTCAACGGGAGCGCTTAAAATTTCCACGTTAGCTCTACTAAAACACACATTTCCCCCATCGTCCACGAAAAGGAAAGTACCATGTCCAATCAATAAGGACAGAGACATATAAAAGTTCCGTTAGAAACAGTGGGGTACAAATTTGGAATACTTCTCCGCAAATACTTCTCCGCATAAGATAAACATTATTTCATCATTCACACATTTTAGTAAAACCCCAAGGTCAGTCTTACTTAATCACTGTTCCTACCCAGTAGCAGAATCTTTGCAACATGTGAATTACGAAGCGTAAAAAAAAAAGGAGCAAAATATCTTTATACAAGTAGCGCAAACTGTCCTGTAGATTAAGACAATCGAACAGTCTCCCCTCAAAAAAAGATGAACTTATATTTACATAACATCAAATATTATAGTATATGCTATTCATTACGCTAAACACACACACACACACACACACACGATATGTTACTAATTTAAATTTAATTATAACAAATTGTACCAAGAACAATGCGTTTTAGTGGATCTTCCGTGTGTCGCTGCCTTCCAATAGCCTACTCTCATAATACGCACGTTACAACAATTCTGTTGCCATGAATATGATGTTTCTCGTTATTTTATTGGAACGAATCACACAGTTAACAACGGGTTTTCCAGTGATTCTGAATTTGCTGGTGCTCAGAAACAGCATATATACATATAAGCTTGAAATGAATGCCATTATGGCGCCTCACAACTCTGTACTGAAGGGAGACGGCGTGCGTGTGACGTAGGTGGCGTTGTGCCACCTCATTGGTCAACGCTCAGACGCACGCTCAGAATATCTGACATGCCAGATACTGCTCTGCACGTTCGGAAAGACTCCCAAACGTGCTATTCCACGCCATGACGTCAGAAACTCGGCACGCTCAACGTTCAGATGCACGGTCCGTGTGGCGACGGCTTAAGGCTACCTTACGTCCGAATTTTTCCGGATGTTAATATTTTGGGCCCTGGAATTCACATCCGGTAGGAATTTTAAAACCGTTCTACATTTTGTATTCATTATTGCAAGTACCTACCGCATTTGAATACGAGCGCCTCTTTAATAAGCTTTTAGGAAAGCTTGTTAGTTCCGCGTGTGACTTGTACCACAGGCTGTGTGATCAGTGCCACTGAGCACACTACCAGAAGCATTCCCTCCTACCTCGCCATACGATCGTATGGGCTACCGAGCGAAATTTTTGACTTAGTTGAGGGTGTCTTGGTAGGGAAGATGCTGTCTGTTACCTCGGATGAAGAGCCATCGAGAGGTATAGAAGTAGCTTCAGTCGTAACCTAGATAAGTGTTGTTCATGTTCTACAGCAATGATCTTGCAGACAATGTTAATAGTACCCTCAGAATTTTCGCAGACAATACACAATCTATAATTAAGCACTGTCCGGAAAATGTTGCACAAATGTTCAGGCAGGTCTTTATAAGACTGACAGTGGTGCAAAGATTGGCAGCTTGCTTCAATGGTCAACTGTCGCTTTGTCTTCTGAGACCATATCCGTTTTTCAACATTTCTCCAACGATGGTTTCTGCACCTCGCTTTCGTTGTCCATTCTTCTTTTCTCAGGCTCTTTTTCCCTCCCCCGTATTTCTGATGATATCACGCTTCCATCTTCTCCGTGACCATCCTCCATGCTAATTAGGTGTCATGCTCAGAGGTCTCGCGTTAATAATAGCAACAGTGGTTCTCAATGCAAATACGTATTACTAAGCCGAGTTGTTGCCTCCACAAGGTCAGTTTTGGCGGAATGTTTCTATGCCCCCCCCCCCCCCAACCTACTTAGATCCCCAACCATACGATGTTTTGCTGCTGGTTGCATTATCACCTTCTTTGTTTGTTGTCGGCACGCCTTACTGACACGTATTAGGGATCTCCTAAACCACCCCTCCTGAACTGTGCGTACCTATTTTCTTCAACATAGCACAAAATGTTAGGAGCGTGTCGGTTTTACAGTATCCTAACTTCGATGAAATTGTTAGTCGATGGATGTAGAAAGATGTCAGTGACTTTGATCAAGGGATAGAGGAAAAATACGAGATTTTACAGTACCCAGTAATCACGGGTCTGCTACCGCAGGATCATTCAGAGGAAGAGCATTAGGACAGTGGTCTGTCTCTCCAGTGTTAATTTAACTCGAATGTATTCAGAGTGGTAATAAAGAAGAACGTAGATTTCTGCCTTGAATGCCAATTTTGCAGACCTTCTTTTTGTGCTTGGCACTTTTATGTGCAACTTTAAATCCTGGCATTAGTTTCATGTGAAAATTTGTTTGCTGCAGAGATTATATAATTATTCAGACTGTAAAATTCTGTTCGCTAACAATTTATATGCACTATTTAAAAAAAAAACTATAGAAAAATATATGATTTTGTATGATAAAAAGGAAAATACGATAGATTTAAGCACCACAATGAAGTCAACGAAGAGAATTTAAACAACGTTTAAATAATTGTGAAGCTAATTGTTATTAAACTAAAAATTTCAAATTTTTGGAGCCTTGTATACCCTTTTATACAAAGGTGTCTCAGTGAGTTAATGCAATACTACATTAGATAGTGTTTTTATGTGGATAATCAGTTTTTTTCCTTTCTATTTTATGCCTTCTATGCTTTCTATTCCTAAACATTATTAAGTGAAAAGTATTTGTGGTAGTAAACAACCATCATTTTATAAGTATTCCATTCTTAATGTATGATTAATTGTCATCGACTGTCTATTAAATAAAGTTTCCTCTTTATAAAGCAAAATAAGGAAAATATCCTCTTTTTTATTTTAAAATACAGAAAATGTCCTCTTTTTTGCCTTTCAGAATACGGTAGTTCCACTGCTGGCAGAGCGATGCCGTATCAGGACACAGGCATACAAAGGGTGCAAAACTGAGCGGCGGGTGGGGGGGGGGGGGGGGGGGGGGGAAGGGACGGAAACTGAGGCGGTTCAGGAACTAATTGGAGTTTAAGGCTTGTTTTGTTGGTCTCGAATCTGGCAGTCTTTGTAAATGTTCTAGCTAGTTTTCTCGATCAGACTTGATCTTGTCATTTTTACGGTATATACCAATCACCACTCTTATGTCTTCGTTTCTTAGTCTTTCTAGTCTCGTACAACCCTCTTAGAAATTTGATTTCTGACACTTGGATTCTAATTTCTTGCTTTTTTAGTAATTCTCCAAGTTTCACTTCCAAATAGCATTTTGAGGGTGGCCGTTATATTAAAAGTTAATTTTTGTGTCTTTTCTTACTTTATTTCTCAACGTTGTATTGACCATTCCGCATATCATTTGGTATTTCTGCAGTTTGCTGTCAGTGCAGAGTTTGCTCTGGTAGCTTATAATATTTCCCAAGTAATCGAAGTGACTGGCTGGTTCAGTGTTTTTTTTTTTTGTTTTTTTGTTTTTCTCATATGGTCCTAGTTCTCAGCGGTTTTGTTCTTTGGAGGCCGTACTCATATTAAAAAATATAATCTCATGGCCTGATCAGTTTGTTGTTTATATGTTCCAGTCATATTGTCAACGTATTGAAAAGTGAGGGTGATAAGCTACACTCTAGTCGAATTCCTTGGTTTGTCGGTATGTCTTCTGATACAGCATAGTTTTTATTCTTAGTTTTGTAACTTTATGTAAGCTATCTATCACATTTATTATTTGCTAAGGATGTACTTACGTAACAAGATTTTTCTTATTTGCATGGTCGATGTCTTCATTTCCATTGAAACACTTTTAATGTGCTGCTGCGCTACGTCATACCATTACATACCGGTGCAATTACTGCTACAAAAGGGGATCAATATGGTGCCCATCAGTGTCCAGAAGGGTCTGTAAGCTCAGGACTGCACAGCAGAACGAAGCGTGTCCGTACCTATGCTGTCTACCTCTCTTGATATGCTGCGCTTCAGATCAGCACATGTGTGAATGTTCCCCTGGCAAACCCTGTCCCTCAGGTAGCCCCACAACCAGAAATCACAGGGAGTGAGATCATGTGATCGTGCCGGCCAAGCATTTCGAAATGGTCGAGTGATAACTCGATCGTTTCCAAATGTGCTCCGCAGAAGGAGTGATGTGCGGTGGGCCTCATCTTGCATGTTATTGACTTCAAAGCGTCTCCCTCATGTAGGGCGGATGACATGCTGGCGAAGCATATCGCAGTAACGCTGGCCAGTAGCACTTCACGTTTTTGGTCATTGAGCGCCAACCTGATCAAAAAAGAATGAGCCAATGGATGAATGTAGCCGTGAAGCCACACCATACGGTGGCACGATCACGAGATAGAGGAATTTCATGCACAGTGACTGGAGGTGAAGATTCCCACACTCGACAATTGACTTCCTCCCTCAGCTTCGTCTGTCTGTAGGATGGTCCAGGGCCAACCCTGGTCAACTTCAATCCTTGAGATAAAGTGGAGAGAAAAGTTAACACGTCACTGTGTGTCCTGTGGTGCAAGTTGCTGTACAATATGGATCTTGAGAACGGTTCGAAGCACCTTTCGTACAGTGGACCGCGGGATGTTCAACTGTCGTGACACAGCACGCGCACTGCCTCACGATCGGGAACTGCTCGTAGCGTTGTCTGCCATAACAACAGCGATTTCATTGACCACCTGTGGTGCAAAAAGTCGTCGGCCTATGTCGATTCTTGTTTCTTCTTCTATCGCGTCACCAGATAATTCTTCCTCCTCATAGAGGCCTCCAGGGTATCCTTTCCACCTATCGGCTCTCTCCTCCGCATTTAACAGTGGAGTTGCCATTGCACTGTTAATGTTAGTATTTTAGCTTTTAATTTCACCGAAGTTTTTTTAACTGTTCTCTATTCTTCCGCCAGTCATTTCTTTTTCGATTTCCTCACAATTTCCCTAGCAGTCATATCGCCACAGCTTCGCTCCACTTCCGAGCGATTTGTATTTCTCTATTGTTGAATTCTCCTGAGCATACGTCTTTCCTCCATCCATCAACTGTAGCTGCTGAGGGTAGAAATTGTAGACGAAGACAGACATTGGAATACATGCAACAAGTAACTGTTGATGTAGGTTGGAAATGATATCCTGAGAGGTATTTTGAGGAGCAGCATAAAATCAACCAGGGGACCGATGACTCAAAAAACAAAAGAGGGAAGACTGTTGTTTCACTCAACACACAAGTACTGGGGAGGAGATTCGCGAACTGAAACGGTGCGCATGGAGGGAACAAGGCGTTGTTTTCACGCAACAGAAGTGAGAAAGTGTAGAGAAACAGGATTCGTGACAGACAGAAGAACGAATCTACAGCCATCCAGGAAGTTCTCGCGTAAGCACCGCAGAGGCAAGTTAAGAGGAATCGGGATTCGTACAGAAGCATGTAGTTTGTGATTTTTTTGTTTTTTCTCTTTCTTTTTGGTTCCTTCGCGAGTGGAAGAGGATAGGGAATGGCTAGCAGTAGAATAAGGTACCATAAGGTGGCTTGTGTCATATGCCTTCAGATGAGGATGTAGCATAAATAACACGTGCGAGTTATTTCATTGAGAGGTCGCATGCAACAGGTATCAGCAGAATTCGCACATACACCTACGAAATTCTGGCGTGTTTAAATCGCGGTGAAGGTCTTTCATTACCTTCATCGGGCGCTGATGATGTAGCTGTGCTTTAAAATGCGTATTGGAAAAGTGAATACGACATTGAAAAGAGAACAGAGAGCGTCAAAAAAACTTTTTCCTCCATTTCACTATCAGTTTTACCATAATGTATCGTAGATCAGTCGAGCAAAGTTCCGTGCCCAGTAGTTCGAAGAATGCACACAAGTCTACAAGAGCTAACAAAAATTATCCAACTACTATGCAATATCTTTGATATCCATTTTTTATACAATCTTATAGCATATTGTCAGCTCAAACGTTATGAACTAACGGAATGGCGTCCTCATGCAACCCGCTATATATTTCTAAAATATCGGTCATGCTAAACCGAACTCAAAAGAACAAATGAAATACTGGAATCCGTGTATCGAGCCGGTAAGGTTGGTGTAGTATTTCTCTATTTTCCAAAATATTAACCTTAGTACTTTTCCTTTTATCAGAAATATGATCTTATGGGCTACCGAGCGAAATTTGAGTTGAGGGTTTCTTGGTAGGCAAGACGCAGTATGTTACCTCGGATGAAGAGTTATCAAGAGATATAGAAGTAGCTTCAGTCGTACCCGAGATAAGTGTACTGGGATCCTTGCTGTTCATGTTGTATATTAGTGGTCCTACAGACAGTGTTAATAGTACCCTCAGAATTTTCGCAGATAACACACAATCTATAATTAAGCACTGTCCGCAAAAATGCTGCACAAATGTTCAGGCAGGTCTTGATAAGACCGAAAGTGCTGCAAAGATTGGCAGCTTGCTTAAAGGGTCTTCTTCTTCTTGATTGTCACTTTGGCTTGAGAGACCATATCCGTTTTTCTACACTTCTCTAACGATGGTTTCTGCTCCTCGTTTCGGTTGTCCATTCTACTTTTTTCAGGTTCCTTTTCCCGCCCCCATATTCCTGCTGATATCACGCTTCCATCTTCTCCGTGACCATCCTCGGTCCCTTCTGCCATCCACGGACTCTGAGAATGCTACTCGTGGTAGTCTTCCCTTCGGACCTTATAGTATCATGAAGTTCCGATAGATGACGTCGTAAAACGTGGAATTCAAAGTGCTTTCTGTAACAGAGGTGTGTTCCAAGTAGTGAGCTGTCATTGAGTTTCTATTTGTGCAAAACCAGAGCCACAGATATTCATAACCGTTTGCAGCGTGTCTACGGAGACCTGGCAGTGAACAAAAGCACGGCGAGTCGTTGGGCGAGGCGCCTGTCATCGTTACAACAAAGTCACGCAATCCTGTCCGATCTCGCGCTCACCGGCCGACCGCACACAGCTGTGACTCCCTCAATGTTGGAACGTGTGGACACTCTCTCGAACGTCTCGCTGCTCAGCTGGACGTCTCTGTTGGTAATGTTGACACATTCGATTACTCCGAGGTGTGTGCCCACTGGGCTCTTTGCGCCTAACACAAGACCATAAAGAGCAACGAAGGAACATCTGTGCGGAACTGCTTACATACTAAGAGGCTGATAGTGAAAATTTTTTGACACACATCATCACTGACGGTGAAACATGGGTTCATCACTAACCGGAAACAAAACTACAGGGGTGCCACACCACCTCTTCTCCGATGAAACAGATGAAAGCTGCACCCTCAGCAAGTACAGTCATGGCGATAGACTTCTGGAACACTGAAGGGGTTTTTCTGTTGGGTGACTCCCTCGTGGAGTTGCGAGAAATTTTTCGGAACCTGCAGAATTGTATACAGTAAGAAATGTCAGTCTTGAAGTTCATGTGGACGAGTGAAAAAACACAATGGATTATTCAGCGAGTGGAGTGTTTTCCCGTCTGGTGGGACACACAACACATGGACTTTAAAAAAGGTTATAAAACCAAGACGTATTGGAAATTATTGCGTCAGAATTCGACATTACAGACCAGAAATATGGAAAAAAATTCCTCAATTTGAGTACGCAGCATAATCAAGAACGAAATAAATCGAAGGAAAGAAAAAGTGGACAAAGTTCAGACGACTTACATAAAAGTAAATGGGAATTCTTTGATTCAATGAAATTTATGTTTCATTCCTACACACCAAAAGAAACTGAAGATAATATGGTACGTGAAAAAAGTTTAACATTCTGCATATAGTATTTATTACTTTTATTACAGATGTATTTATATTTACACTCTCATGAGAAACCAATTTATATTTAAAGGTGTCTGTATTGACCGGCTATTTCCCTTTATGGTGAAAGAAAGTAGTTAGTGAATTCATTTATGACTTCCTTGGCCATCTATGGGCAATTATGTATATTTATTGGTTCCAAGGGGATATTCGTTTCTGTCCATATGACTTTGCGCCATTCTTCTTGTGTCCGTAAATCTGGAGAATCAAATGTGCCAGGTGGGGCATAAACGGAATTTCTGCTCTCTTGTGTGAGTAAAAAGTTGGTGAAAAGCACAAATCGCTTTGACAATTTGCCTCGATTTCTCTGGGTTTAGAAGAATTTGCATTCGTAGTACTCAAAAACGTGTGCATATAAGCACAAAGAGGTTTCCAGACACATTTCCTGCTCTTGAGAGCCGATAGTTAAACACACGATTTTGCACCGGTTGGCCTCTAAAAGGGTAGGGCTTCATAATATAATTTTTAGAGGAAATACATAATCAGCAACAACAGTATCTGCACAGTTCTACCAGGTAAATTTTGCGGAACTGGTACATTCAAAGAATTAGACTCAAGACATCCTGACTGTCTACAATTATGAAAAACTCCACCATCAAATTTTCTACCATTACTGCTCACATCGAAGTATTTAATTCTGTAGTCAGGTCCAGTCAGTGCCAATAGCACAATACTGTGGTTCCCTTTATAATAAAGAACACTGCTTTCCTTCTTGTGAGCCTGTGTGACTATATGTTTTCCATCCATTGCGCCAATACAGTTTGGGAAATCCCATCTATTCTCAAAACCAGTACCGATTTGTAACCATTCTTCTTCTGTTGAAGGTACCTTCAGTTATAGAAAACAAAATTATAACTGAAATTCATCACTTTGAAGATAAATACCACTTTACAATGTTTATATTAGGGATCAGAAAACGCCAGGGAAGATAGTGAGCCGGCCGCGGTGGTCTCGCGGTTCTAGGCACGCAGTCCGGAACCGTGCGACTGCTACGGTCGCAGGTTCGAATCCTGCCTCGGGCATGGATGTGTGTGATGTCCTTAGGTTAGTTAGGTTTATGTAGTTCTAAGTTCCTCGGGACTAATGACCACAGCAGTCCCATCGTGCTCAGAGCCATTTGAACCATTTGAAGATAGTAAGTGTGAGACAGATACAGTCCAGGAAAAAGCACAGGAAAGCAGACTTTTGAAAAGAAAAAAAAATACCGACGAAAATTCAGACACTATTCTAAACAAGGCAATAGAAGCGAGGCATAAACCTGTTGATGAACACCAGGTATTAGGAGAATGTGTGGCATCGGAATTAAGGTTATTCACACAAATGTCAAGTCGAAAAAAATTAAGGAGGATAATAAAAAAGGCAATATTCGAAGTATCTGAGGAAGATGCAACTATAACTAATTCTTGGATGACAGGTGAAAGCAGTTTCATCTGAACACCATCAGAGAAAGTAATTATAATTTATGATACTGCCCAAGCTCAACATCCATAAGGTAACTGTTTCGTAAATTTTCTGCTTAAGTGAATTATTTGTGTGAGTTATGAAATATCAAAATACTAACTTTCAAATATTCTCTTTTCAAACATTCATATAGAGCCACACAGCAGTCCGCAACAACTCGGGAGATTGTCAAACGGGTACTCGGAAAAGGTACATAAAAGAGTGGAAAGTATCGCCTAAGAATTTAAAAAAAGTAATTCAGTGAAATAAATATAAATATACGACTACTGACAATAAATATTGATATGACATTTGCATGTTCTATTCTCTTAACTGTAGCTAAAAATCAAAGAGTAATTAAAAGACGATCTCTTGGTGATATAGCTTGCTGCATATTTGTACCCTGTTTCGAATATTTGATTCTACAATTGACAAGAGGTGTTCAAAACTTGCAAAAGATATTCTCAGAAAGTTTGTAATCTGAGAAAAGTCCTCTGATTTCAGTTCGTTCAGTAGTGTTTCTTGGAAACTTAAGCGTGAACGCCTCTGTATCCATTTCTTTACCCAAACACTTCTCTTTTTCTTAACTTTTCGTTTTTCGTCACGCTTTTTCTGTAACAGTAACAGTACAACAACACTGGCGGCTGCTCTGGTTTGAACTTGCCTGTCTCACAACGCGAACTGTAGTACACTTCCGCAAGTACTTGCAGTAAGTCCGTGAAATTAAATTACCGAAGCGACTTCCAGAAGTCACGCTGCGCAGGTTTTCGTACTAATGTAAACACCCCAGGAAGTGCTTGCAGAAGTTACTTGCGGAAGTCACTTATTAGTGGACACGCGCCTTTACAAGGGTGAGTACATCCAGATAGTCAATAGTGCTCGACACACGCGGATGATCACCCACCCAAGTGCTAGCTAAGCCGACAGCGCTTAACTTCGGTGAGCTCTTGGGAACCAGTGTTACCACTGCGGCAACACCGTTGGCTTTTATTGCTTTGCTTTTCATTTAATTTCCAGCGGAGCTCCAACTTCCAGCTTGTACTAATCTAAGCCGTGATCATATTCTGTGCGCTTCCTGGCTTATGCTACTTTCTGACACTCCAAGTTCCAAAAGGTAAGTTTGCCGTTTGTCGTCGTGTTCGATTCCAGTAGCGGTAGTCCTTTACCGGAGTCTCCTGCTGACCCACGTATAATCAGAGAACCAGTATCATCATGTTTGGATTCCCATCCTACAGATAAAATTCTTCTCTTACGAAAAAGATAATGACTATAATGTCAAGGAACTGGAACTTGTCAACTAATAAATCAGTCTTAGTCAAAGCAAGTGCGGACTTTTGGTTCGTTGCTTGAATAGTAAGGAACTGCAATCTCTCTGCAAAGGTCATTGCTTACACTCGTGTGACCCATCCTAGAAAACTGTTCAAGAGTCTGGGACCTGTACCAAACAGAACAACCAAGGGATATTGGACGTATACAGAGAAGAGCAGCACGAATTCTCATGGGTGTGTTTGGCCTGTTAAAGAGCGTCACAGATATGCTGAAAAGAATAAACTGGAAGGCACTTGAAGATTGACGCTTTCTATCCAGGGTCAGCCCACTTGCAAAGTTTGAAGCGGCATCTTTAAATGATAAATGGTTCTGCGATGTTCAGACAAAGAGAAAGAGACGCACCTCGATGAAATAGTCTGAATGGGATGTTAATCGGTAGATGTGATGTGCTTGTACAGACAAACAAATGAATACAATTTCAGAAAAATTTGATGATGTATTCAAGAGAATCGGGTTCAAATACTGAGGAAGTCACTATCGCGTTGGTCCACTTCTGGCTCTTATGCCAGCAGTTATTCCGCTTGGCGTTGATTGAACTACTTAAACCTAACTAACCTAAGGACATTACACACATCCATGCCCGAGGCAGGATTCGATTCTGCGATCGTAGCGGTCACGCGGTTCCAGACTGAAGAGCTTAGAACCGCACGGCCACACCGGCCGGCTCAATAAGTAATGTAACACATATTTTACTTTGCTAATTTCGATTGAAAAATGCCGAATTTGTTGTGGAACATCGTGGAATATATCAACTTCGGACCTTATAGTATCACAAAGTTCCGATAGATGGCGACACAGCACGTGGCCTTCAAATTGGTTTCTGTAACAGAGATGTGTTTGAAGTAGTGAGCTGTCATTAAGTTTCGATTAGAGAAAAACCAGAGCCACAGATATTCATAACCGCTTGTAGTGTGTCTACGGAGACCTGGCAGTGAACAAAAGAACAGTGAGTCTTTGGGCGAGGCGACTGTCATCATCACACCAAAGTCACCCAATTCTGTCTGATCTCGCGCTCACCGGCCGACCGCACACAGCTGTGACTCCCTCAATGTTGGAACGTGTGGACACTCTCATCAGAGGTGATCGATGGGTCACACTCGAACACCTCGCTGCTCAAGTGGATGTCTCTGTTGGTAATGTTGACAAATTCGATTACCTGTTAGGGTACTCAGGGGTGTGTGCCGACTGCGTAACACAGGACGATATAGAGCAACGAAGGACCATCTGTGCGGAATTTCTTACATGCTAAGAGGCTGATAGCGATTTTTTTTTTTACACGCATGATCACTGACGATGAAATATGGTTTCACCACTTCTAACCGGAATCATGACTGCTGGGGCGCCACACTACCTCTTCTCCGATGAAACAGTTGAAAGCTGCACCCTCAGCAGGTACAGTCATGGCAATAGTCTTCTGGGACTCTGAAGGAGCTATTCTGTTTGATGACTCCCTCGTGGGCAACGATGAACTCTGAAGTGCATTGTGGTAGCCTCAGGAAAGTGAAGAAATGTTTGTCGCCAGAAAAATGCAAATTAAATTTTCCTTTTCATAACAATGCCATACCTCACGCATGTCTACTCACTCGGGATTAGATCACAAAACTTGATTGGACGAAGTCCTCCTGGGGGGAAATCGTGCCAAATTCTGTCCAACTGGCGCATTCGATCGTAAAAATACTGAGCTTGTTGGAGGGCCCAATCCATGATGCTCCAAATGTTCTAATTTGGGGAGAGATCCAGCGACCTTGCTGGCCAAGGCACAGTTTGACAACCACGAAGAAAAGCAGTAGAAACTCTCGCTGCTTGTAGGTGGACATTATCTTGCTGAAATGTAGGCCCAGGATGGCCTGCCATGTGTAGACTATCGTCGACAAAACACTGTGCTGTAGCTGTGAAGCGGATGACAACCAAAGGTATCGTGCTGTGGAAATAAATGACACTCCACACCTTCGGCCTGGACTCTCACTGAGTGGAGTATAATTGTCTTCATTGATGAGATCCGCTTCAGACTGAGCCATGGTGACCAATGAAGACGTCTCTGTAAGCTCCTCAGACAGCGATTGGATAATAACCTGGCTATCGCCCACGTATACGGCCCTACAATCGTTTGGGCTCCCTTTGCTTTTCATAGCAGGACTCCTTTGGCTGTCATCCGCGGCATCCTTAGATCACAGCGGTACGTCGAGCATATTCTAGGCCCCGTTTTGTTGCCCCATCCTCGGCTTTACCTTTTGGCTAGGTAAGGCACCCAAGCGTGCAGTGAGAGTTTCTACTGCTTGTCTTCGCACTTGCCAAACCCTACCTTGGTCGGCAAGGAAGATGGATATTTCTGCATTTGGAGAGAGCCTTAAGTGATGGGCCGATCAACTACCTCATGATTTAGACAATCTAACGCACCAGATGAAAAAAATATTTATCACGATATCCTTCTGGGGGACATCCAACAACTCTGTCAATCAATTCCAAACCAAATAACCGCTTGGGGCCAGAGGTCGACCAATGCGTTACTGACATTTTCAATTGTGAAACCTTCTCTTCCGAATGAATATCCACTTTTTTTCTGAAATTGTAATGATTTGGTCATCTGTACGTGTACATCACATCTACCGATCTCTGTGCCAATCGGATTACTCGTTCACAGTGCGTCGTTTTCTTTTTGTCTTAGAGTCTACTGCAACTTCCCAAATATCTCTCCTCTAGTCTCTGTGGGAAAAGATTATGCTGATAACAACATGCATAGAGGCATTTAAAGTCATTCTTCCCACAGTCAGTACATAAATGAAACGGAAAGAAACACTAGAAACTGCCATAAAGACAAGTGCTCTCTGACTGTAGGTTGCAGACATAAACTTACCACAATGGGTACCACGAGAAGCTGGGAAAAAAGTAATAATTTGTGGTTGCGGTATGCTGTTGTATTCCTAAAACTGAAAAAATAAATGGGACACTAACGTGCTACAATAATTCGAGAGAAAGGAATATCCGTTTCATCCCGCATCACAGACAAAGATAATGAGCTATCCGATAGAGTGGCCAGCAAGCTGAGACCGTTTGTTGATGTGTCATTACACCGACAATGGGACACAGAAATAGTTTCACCGTATCATACAACACGCACTCTGCCCACATCTCCCCAAGAGACTAAAGCTACCCTAAGGAATTGCTTCGCCATTAGACAGGTGCAACACTATTGCAAATGCCTCTAGGACATTGTTGGAGTAATTCTGCTGGAGTGTATCAATGATACCTGTGCTGTCATTTGGCTACGCTCACTACCTGGAATTTCTCCTGGGTGTCCAGTAGCTAGTGACCGATGCACAGCTACCGGTTTACTTTAACCCTCGCACCCACACATTCACGGTGGGACGCAGGAATCGCTTCGGCGCCGAATACTGCAGGCTCTCTGCTTGCGTCTCTCCAAGACACTAATGCTGGCCTTAGGAATTGCATTTCATCAGATGTTGCTGCGCTGTCGCATATACCTTGAGGACACTGTCGGAGTCATTCTACTAGTGTATATATCTGTGACACTGGCGCTGTCACCACATGGAACCTCTCCTGTGTGTCCATTAGCTTGTAACCGAAACTCCGCAGGCGGATTGCTGTAACCCTCGCACCCTCACACTGAGGGTCTCTCCTAGACACTAATGCTGCACTCAGCAACTGCCTCGGCATGTTTCGGCTAATGTGGCATTTTCAAGTGTTCTTTCTAATGGATCTGACCACTATGCGACTTAACTTCTGAGGTCATTAGTCGCCTAGAATTTAGAACTAATTAAACCTAACCAACCTAAGGACATCACACACATCCATGCCCGAGGCAGGATTCTAACCTGCTACCGTAGCGGTCGCTCGGCTCCAGACTGTAGTGCCTAGAACCGCATGGCAACTCCGGCCGGCGTTCCTTCCCACATAACATTTTCATCTAGTTTCATTCTACGTCTGTGTAATAGCACTATGAGGCTTTATATTATACTTTCATGTAGATGCAGTAATGTCCATATATCATCTTAGAATGTAAATTCTTTAATTTACTGTACTATGTTGTTCACTTAGGTCACGTATTTACTATTTATAAAGGAATAATACTAAAATTTTTATATTGTTTTTTCATAGTTATAAACTTTTAGATTGCTCCACTGTCACAGTAATAGTACTATGGCACCTTAACTTTTATTATGTTAACGTCTAGATGCAGTGACGCACTATGGCATCAAAAGTATCCGGATACCCCCAAAAACATAGGTTTTTCATATTAGGTGCATTGCGCTGCCACCTACTGCAAGGTATCAGCGACCTCAGTAGTCATTAGACATCGTGAGAGAGCAGAATGGACCGCTCCGCAGAGCTGCCGGACTTCGAACGTGGTCAAGTGATCGGGTGTCACTTGTCTCATACGTCTGTAAGAGAGATTTCCACCCTCAACATCTCTAGGTCAACTGTTTCCAATGTGATAGTGACGTGGAAACGTGAAGGGACGCATACAGCACAAAACCGTACAAGCCGACCTCGCCGGCCTTGTAACCGAGTGGCTCTCGACGCTACAGGATGGAACCGTGCGACCACTACGGTCGCAGGTTCGAATCCTGCCTCGGGCATGGATGTGTGTGATGTCCTTAGGTTAGTTAGGTTTTAAGTAGTTCTGAGTTCTAGGGACTGATGACCTCAGCAGTTAAGTCCCATATTGCTCAGAGCCATTTTAACTAAGCCGACGTCGTATGTTGAGCGACAGAGACCGTCGACAGTTGAAGAGGGTCGGAATGTGTAATAGGCAGACATATATCCGTACCATCACATACCAGTTTCAAACTGCATCAGGATCCACTGCAAATACTGTGACAGATAGGCGGGAGGTGAAAAAACTTGGATTTCATTGTCGAACGGTTGCTCATAAGCCACGCATCACGCCGGTAAATGTCAGGCGACGCCTTGCTTGGTGTAAGGAATGTATACATTGGACGGTTGAATAGTGGAGAAGCGTTGTGAGAAGAGACAAATCACGGATGCGCAAAGTGGCGATCCGATGGCAGGGTGTGGGTAAGTTGCGTAAACATTGGACGATTGAAGAGTGGAAAAACGTTGTGTGGAGTGACGAATCACGGTACACAATGTGGCAATTCGATGGCAGGATGCGGGTATGGTGAATGATAGGTGAACGTCTTCTGCCAGCGTGTATAGTGCCAACAGTATAATTCGGAAGCGGTGGTGTTATGGTTGGTCGTGTTTTTCATTGAGGGGACTTACGCCCCTTGTTGTTTTGTGTTGCACTATCACAGCACAGGCCTACATTGATGTTTTAAGCACATTCTTGCTACCCACAGCTGAAGATAAATTCGGGGATGGCGATTGTATCTTACAACACAATCGAGCACGTGTTCATAATGCACGGCCTGTGGCGGAGTGGTTACACGACATTAACATCCCTGTAATGGACTGGCCTGCACAGAGTACTGACCTGAATTCTATAGAACACCTTCGGGATGTTTTGGAACGCCGACTTCGTGCCAGGCCTCACCGACCGACATCGATACCTCTCCTCAGTGCAACACTCCATGAAGAATGGGCTGCCATTCTCCAAGAAACGTTCCAGAATGTAACTGTACGTTAGCCTGCGAGAGTGGAAGCTTTCATCAAGGCTAAGGGTGGAACAACACCATATTGAATTGTAGCATAAGCAATGAAGGGCGCTGTGAACTTGTAAGTCATTTTCAGCTAGTTGTTCGCATACGTTTGATCACATAGTGTAGATAAATCATCTTGCAATACAAGTTCTTTTATGTATTACGTTGTTAACATAGGTCACATATTTACTTTCCTCAGAAATTTCGTATTATATTTTCACAGGTGTAAAATGACATATCGTTCCAGTTATGCTTTGTGTTTACATGTAAATAATATCGTAGGTTGTCAGAAATAATGTGTAATATGTCGATACCGATCTTAATGTTGTCTATTGCTTTTTGTTTACCGTGCCACTGTGGTCATGTTGTGTTCGTACCTTTTCCCTTCCTTTTACTTGAAAAATGTTTTCCAGATGGTTTTTATGTTTGAGGTGCATCTGTTCATTTAGGATGTCATTCGGATATCTATTAGTGTGTCCATAAATTTCTAGTTCTTCTAAAATATGCATGGTTTGACCTCTTGGTTTCTTATGTAGAATGTTCAAAGCATCTTCGATTGTTTTCGCTGTATGGTTTTTATTTCTAAGTATAGGTAAAAACTTGATGGGTTGCTCTCGTAATCTCCCACGTGTTTGTACAAATCTGATACTAACACATCGTTCCATTTGCCGAGGTGAACAATACTGCAGTCGTCACAGCAAATTTTGTACACACCTGGATCAGAATAGACGGGGACGTCGCTTTTTTCTCACTTCACTTTTGTGTATAAATTATTTGAAATGCGAAATGCGATTTGTATCTTCGTACTCTGTAGCAATTTTTTAAATTTTGTGTGATGTAGAAAGTAAGTACGGGACCTGTGTTAACAACATAGTCCTTAAAAGAACTAATATGTTGAACGAACGTCAATCCATCTTGACGTATGTGTAATATAAGGTAATATCTCATAGTACTTTTACAGAACATTTGAAAATGGCACATATGCCGGAACAAACTTGTCATGAACCTTTGTAATGAACCCAGAAGTAAACAATTTGCAGCTAATTTTATCAAAAGTATAAAGAAGGTATCGTATTTTGTCTTTATGCAAGCTTCGGGCCCAGCGGACAAGAAGTCTTCGACACCCTTCTTAACAATCGTATCACAAATGGATCTTGTACAGTGTTTTCGAGCCACAACAGTGCAGAGATACAGTGCTCAGCTGCGGCTGTCTTACGTGGCAGCGAAGCTATGTCTCATCTGACGCGTTGTTCATAATGGTTAATGCGCGATCTACGGAGGACTGCTCGTTATAGCTGATATCAGCTGCAGGGTCGTTAACACATAAGTGGAACGTTAATAGACATATTACAAGTCTCTCAAGGACTCTGGCAATTACTTCCTTTGCTGTTGATGTCTCTTCATACTGGACAACATATGGCTTTCCGCCAGTTAAGAAAAACGAAAAGAAAGAAATTTAATTGCGTAGTAAACACTGCTGGGTACCCAATGCAACTGTTTCTCCGCTTTATGTATGCG
This sequence comes from Schistocerca gregaria, assembly GCF_023897955.1. Lineage (NCBI taxonomy): Eukaryota > Metazoa > Arthropoda > Insecta > Orthoptera > Acrididae > Schistocerca > Schistocerca gregaria. The sequence continues at coordinate 125,598,328 of NC_064928.1, read as the reverse complement.
TGTATTGGTGCGTTTTATGCTTCTGGAAAGGCAATTAACACAACAAGCCCTATTGCAGTAAACAGGGAAAATATATCTCAACCTGTCTACTTGATTGCTGCCTTTGCGACTACCCACTAGCTTACCAACTTCCGTTTAGTCACACTCGATGCATCTCCTGGTGGATCTTTGGCAAGAGGAATCGCAGAAATATAATTTTCTTCTTCATCCATTAGCTATAGAAAAGCAATGGCATTCTACATTGTCAGTTCCCTGGGTTGTGTTTGTAACAGAGCAAAGAATAGCCATCTTACTTGTTCTTGTAACACTCCCGTGATAAACACTTTTCTTCCCTTTCTTCGTGATTTGAACCTGTTTTGTGGAGAAAACATGGCAGTGTTACACAAAAAAAATAATTTTGTATTCAGGCCATGTTTCGTCAGATAAAATTATTTCCGATATAATTTCGCAATCACCAACAATAGTATTATAATTAATTTGCCTAGATATAACTGACATAAAGAAATAATCATTATTTAAAACTCGTTACGAACATGTAAATACGAAATTTGCAGTGTGGTAACAGGTGTTTTTGTCTAAACTGATTTATATTTTTTAAAAGGCTTTACTTCTTCATTTCTCTCTTCTCCAAAAAATTACGTTCTTTTCCAAATACCAGATATTTGAAAAACTGCTCATAACATTTGTGTTACAGAAGATTTTAATTTTAATTAATGGCCACTTCCAAAATTCACCAAAACTGTTTTGTAGCTTTAATTTCTCTGATTCCCGAAATCGGCCACTTCTACTAGACGAACTTGGTTGGTTTTTAATTGTTTGATCTGGAAAATTTCATATTTTAGCAGCTTTTGACTGGCCCTGCAAAACTCTGCTAAGTAGGAATAGTTTTCGTGAGGTAATACCTTTAATTTTGCCTTATTTCTGGTAATTCAGGTTGTAAATACACCAGCTGGCTATTTTGTTTAGCATAATTTGGTGTCCTCAGATTTTAGTCTTTCATGTGTAACATCGTATTTTAATTTTTTTTTTTTCTTACTCTCTCCTGTAAGTAAGTGTACAGAACTGTGTATCAATCGATCCTGGTAAAGTTATCAAAAGTAGGCAAACCACAAGCTAGTACTTGTTTAGTCATCGAAAGTATGAACACCTCTGTGTTGTTAGCAGTGAGTCAAAATTCAACGAATTGTGTTTACAAAGAATTTATTTGTATGCAGAGTCTTCATTCTTACCTGGACCCTATGAAGATTTTTAGGTCTTACCTGAACACTACGAGAGAAGGGGTAAGAAAAGGGTGAAGAGGAAACATGAGAGAATGAAAGACACAAATGAGGCAAATCGTGGCTTTAATCTACATTTAACAACACAAATTCTCTGTGTAACCAATATTTCTCACAAATCTTCTTTCATCATTCACTAAATGTCCTTGCTCGCTATGTTCACAAATATAAAATTTCAAACCACTGAAAGATCTGACTGTACTCGTAACATATAACTGACCACAAGAATAAACTGGTTGTCTTAATAAAATCCCAAGTTTTTCTAATGTTTGTCCTCTTTGCTCATTAATGGAAATAGCAAATGTAAAAGTAATTGGGAAATGTATTCTTTGATAATGGAATGGTAAAATAATACCCAAATAAGTTGTATGTACACGCTGAATCAAAATTCCCTTATTTTGTGTGATTCTCATTAAAACTATACAATCAGCAGCATTAGTATGACATCCATTCCGGTTCCATTAAGTAAACCTTCTTTCCTATATATATATCTCTAATAATAAAAACAATGTAGTTAACTTTTAATCGTAATTTATGTGGTGGTGAACCACTTACAGACAGACAAATGAAAAACTCTACTGGATAGTAATGATTAATTTTCACAGATTATATTATCTTAGCTTTGATAAGTTTTTGGTTACGTAGCACTCCATATATTGTTATCTATTACCACACAAACGTTATTTTTTGGTGCTGGGATAGATGAATTTATCATGGATTGCGGTGAAATATTTCCTGAAATATTGTCATTAATATCATTAATAAAATTATTTTGATCACAGATTAATGGCTGTGCTATTTCTATAATACTGTCACCAAACTCAGGAACCTACCGAGTGTGATCGTAACCAGCTTGTTTCAAAAAATCCACAAACTGTGCTTCATGCGGCAAAGCTCTCATATTTTGAGATAAAGTAACATCATGACACTTACGCAACTCAATCCAACTTATAATGCAATTTTCAACTGAAGATACATTTGAAATATGAACAATAACTGGTAAAATATGTCGAAAATCACCCCACAAAACAACAATTTTACCGTCAGGTCTTGTGTTTATTACGTGAATCTGTACACATACCTATAAATAAAATGTCTATAAGCTTGAGTGTTTGAAGTGGACATATGGAAACACCATCAGTAAGAATCAATGAACATGGGTTAATGTATTGGTCATAACTACTGTTTCATACTGGGCATTGTTGTTGTTTTTGTTGTGGTCTTCAGTCCTGAGCAGGCCAGAGTGGCAGGGCGGTTCTAGGCGCTACAGTCTGGACACGCGAGACCGCTAAGGTCGCAGGTTCGAATCCTGCCTCGGGCATGGTTGTGTGTGATGTCCAAAGGTTAGTTAGGTTTAAGTAGTTCTTAGTTGTAGGGGACTGATGTCCTCAGACGTTAAGTCGCATAGTGCTCAGAGCCATTTGAACCATTTTTCAGTCCTGAGACTGGTTTGATGCATTTCTCCATGTTACCCTATCGTGTGCAAGCTTCTTCATCTCCCAGTACTTACTGCATCCTACATCCTTCTGAATCTGTTCAGTGTATTCATCTCTTGGTCTCCCTCTACAAGTTTTACCCTCCACACTGACCTCTAGTACTAAATTGGTGATCCCTTCATGACTCAGAACATGTCCTACCAACCGATCTCTTCTAGTCACGTTGTGCCACAAACTCCTCCCCAATCCTATTCAGTACCCTCTTATTAGTTACGTGATCTACACATCTAATCTTTAGCATTCTCCTGAAGCACCACATTGCGAAAGTTTCTATTCTCTTCTTGTCTAAACCATTTACCGTCAATATTTCACTTTCATACGTGGCTACACTCCATACAAATAATTTCAGAAACGACTTCCTGACATTTAAATCTATACTCGATGTTAACAAATTTCTCTTCTTCAGAAACGCTTTCCTTGCCATTGCCAGTCAACATTTTATATCCTCTGTACTTCGACCATCATCAGTTATTTTGCTCTTCAAATAGCAAAACCCTTTTAATACTTTTAGTGTCTCATTTCCTAATCTAATTCCGTCAGCATCACCCGATTTAATTGCACTACATTCCGTTATCCTCGTTTTGCTTTTGTTGATGATCATCTTATATCCTCCTTTCAAGACACTGTCAATTCCGTTCAACTGGTCTTCCAAGTCCTTTGCTGTCTCTGACAGAATTACGGTGTCATTGGCGAACCTCAAACTTTTTATTTCTTCTCCATGGATTTTAATATCTACTCCGAATTTTCCTTTTGTTTCCTTTACTGCCTGCTCAATATGATGATGATGATGAGTCCCATACTCCGTTTACCGAGCGTAGGGGAGCGACGCGGGAGACCCGCGCCGCCATACTAGGCAAGGTCCTAGTGGAGGTGGTTTGCCATTGCCTTCCTCCGACCGTAATGCGGATGATTGATGATCGGCTCTTATAACTGCCATCTGGTTTCTGTACAAATTATAAATAGCCTTTCACTCCCTGTATTTTACCTCGGCCGCCTTCAGAATTTGAAAGAGAGTATTCCAGCCAACATTGTCTAAAGCTTTCTCTAAGTCTACAAATGCTAGAAAAGTAGGTTTGCCTTTCCTTAATCTAGCATCTAAGATGAGTCGTAGGGTCAGTATTGCCTCACGTATTCCCATATTTCTACTTAATCCAAACTGATATTCCCCGAGGTCGGTTTCTACCACTTTTTCCATTCGTCTCTCAAGAATTCGCGTTAGTACACTCTTGGAAATTGAAATAAGAACACCGTGAATTCATTGTCCCAGGAAGGGGAAACTTTATTGACACATTCCTGGGGTCAGATACATCACATGATCACACTGACAGAACCACAGGCACATAGACACAGGCAACAGAACATGCAAAATGTCGGCACTAGTACAGTGTATATCCACCTTTCGCAGCAATGCAGGCTGCTATTCTCCCATGGAGACGATCGTAGAGATGCTGGGTGTAGTCCTGTGGAACGGCTTGCCATGCCATCTCCACCTGGCGCCTCAGTTGGACCAGCGTTCGTGCTGGACGTGCAGACCGCGTGAGAATGACGCTTCATCCAGTCCAAACATGCTCAATGGGGGACAGATCCGGAGATCTTGCTGGCCAGGGTACTTGACTTACACCTTCTAGAGCACGTTGGGTGGCACGGGATACATGCGGACGTGCATTGTCCTGTTGGAACAGCAAGTTCCCTGGCCGGTCTAGGAATGGTAGAACGATGGGTTCGATGACGGTTTGGATGTACCGTGTACTATTCAGTGTCCCCTCAACGATCACCAGAGGTGTACGGCCAGTGTAGGAGATCGCTCCCCACACCATGATGCCGGGTGTTGGCCCTGTGTGCCTCGGTCGTATGCAGTCCTGATTGTGGCGCTCACCTGCACGGCGCCAAACACGCATACGACCATCATTGGCACCAAGGCAGAAGCGACTCTCATCGCTGAAGACGACACGTCTCCATTCGTCCCTCCATTCACGCCTGTCGCGACACCACTGGAGGCGGGCTGCACGATGTTGGGGCGTGAGCGGAAGACGGCCTAGCGGTGTGCGGGACCGTAGCCCAGCTTCATGGAGACGGTTGCGAATGGTCCTCGCCGATACCCCATGAGCAACAGTGTCCCTAATTTGCTGGGAAGTGGCGGTGCGGTCCCCTACGGCACTGCGTAGGATCCTACGGTCTTGGCGTGCATCCGTGTGTCGCTGCGGTCCGGTCCCAGGTCGACGGGCACGTGCACCTTCCGCCGACCACTGGCGACAACATCGATGTACTGTGGAGACCTCACGCCCCACGTGTTGAGCAATTCGGCGGTACGTCCACCCGGCATCCCGCATGCCCACTATACGCCCTCGCTCAAAGTCCGTCAACTGCACATACGGTTCACGTCCACGCTGTCGCGGCATGCTACCAGTGTTAAAGACTGCGATGGAGCTCCGTATGCCACGGCAAACTGGCTGACACTGACGGCGACGGTGCACAAATGCTGCGCAGCTAGCGCCATTCGACGGCCAACACCGCGGTTCCTGATGTGTCCTCTGTGCTGTGCGTGTGATCATTGCTTGTACAGCCCTCTCGCAGTGTCCAGAGCAAGTATGGTGGGTCTGACACACCGGTGTCAATGTGTTCTTTTTTCCATTTCCAGGAGTGTATTTTGCAGCCGTGACTTATTAAACTGACAGTTTGGTAACTTTCACATCTGTCAACGCCTGCTGTCTTCGGGATTGGAATTATTACATTCTTCTTGAAGTCTTGCTCACCAGATGGTAGAGTTTTGTCAGTACTGGATCTCCCAAGGCTGTCAGTAGTTCTAATGGAATGTTGTCTACTCCCGGGGTCTTGTTTCGACTTAGGTCTTTCAGTGCTCTATCAAACTCTTCACGCAGCATCATATCTCCCATTTCATCTTCATCTACATCCTGTTCCATTTCCAAAATATTGTCCTCAAGTACATCGCCCTTGTACAGTCCCTCTATATACTCCTTCCACCTTTCTGCTTTCCCTTCTTTGCTTAGAACTGGGTTTCCATCTGAGCTCTTGATACCTTTTCTCCAAAGGTCTCTTTCATTTTACTGTAAGCAATATCTATCTTACCCCTAGTGATAGAAGCCTCTACATCGTTACATTTGTCCTCTAGCCATCCCTACTTAGCCATTTTGCACTTCTTATCGATCTCATTTTTGAGACGCTTGTATTCCTTTTTTCTTGCTTCATTTAGTGCAATTTTATGGCTCTGAATTTTGCATAATTGGTACAGGCAATTTATATGGATTGTGCACGGTTCTACGTCCTATTACAAAACCCGAAGCTGTGCCACTAACGGCTGCTGCAGTGCAATGAAGTGTTGTGTTGGCAGAAGAGCCAACACTAGTGGAGGGCAAAATGCACGTGTTTTAGCTCACGCAGGCTGGCGTGAAGAGGGAAGAACTGTACTGACGTGAGGTCTGGAACATGCAAGGAATGAGAATGCAGTAAGCGGACATAATTAGTTTCATACTTAACTTTAATCCATTAATGATGAACGCCGCTCTTGACGGTACATGAGTCACAATATTATCTGTTCAGAATACATTCTTCAAGAATATGGCTACTTGCTAGGTCGTAGCGATTGACGTGGCTAAAGACTTTGCTAAACTGTTGTCTGGGCAAATGAGAGGGTATGTAGACAGTGAACCATCGCTAGCAAAGTCTGCTGTACAACTGGGGCGAGTGCTAGGGAGTCTCTCTAGACCTGCCGTGTGGCGGCGCTCGGTCTGCAATCACTGATAGTGGCGACACGCGGGTCCGACGTATACTACCGGACCGCGGCCGATTTAAAGGCTACCACTTAGCAAGTATGGTGTCTGGCGGTGACACCACATGAAGATTCAGAGAATTTAATTTATGAATAATTGCAGTCGTGTGAATGATATATACAAAAGGCCTGAGCAGTTTAGAAGAATGCATCTGAGTTTGTGTCACGATACTTAACTTCACGAATAACATTCTCAATAACAGGACACCGTTCACAGTTAGCTCTTATGCAAAGTTTACGAAGTTGAAGCTCTACGTGGATTGTGAGACGCACTGTGTGGTTGTGTCGCGGTACTTCTTTGCCTCTTGCCGTTTTGACGTAAGCAAGTGTGGTATGAGGGAGCGAGTCGTACGACGGCAGACGGCAGAGCGGGAATGGCTCTTCAGGCACGGAGTGTTGACGTCGGAGCAATGCAATTTCTCTGTTGGGCGACTGGACTTCGGTATTCCGCTTGGGGCCGCGTGTCCGGGAAGGAGATTTCATCCTGGCGGCTCCAGAGGATACTAAAGGTCGAAGCTCTTCCTACTCTGGGAAGTCCGTGGTTGCGGGGCCTTCATTAAGAGGGAAGCGTGCCGCCTTAGAATTACGTTGAGGTACCTCACTTCTCTAGAGTGAACCTGGGGACAGCGAGAGGTTCGCAAAGTATTCGTTTCTATTATCCTTCCCAGTTTGTAGCCGTCTACGTATGCGCCTCACCTGCGTTCACAGCTATTAGAACTCTAGAAATACCGGTTCAATCTCCTGTATGCTTAAGCCCCGGTTGTGCGAGTTCAAGAGGCCTGCACGCGTTTGTACATGGTGAGACAGAACAACGGGAATGACTGAAATCAGTAGTGGTGGCCATGGGCATGTGGCAACACTGCGGGTTCGTGACAAATAGCGAGTAAACAGTCCACCATTTCAGTAATAATGAATCAGTGGAACGGACAACAGCGTGCGTTAGCCATAAAAATGTTTTGTAAAAGAACAATGATAGTTTGGTAGCGGAGGTTATCTTGTCGGTGGGTCCGTTGGATGTTTGTCGGCTGGGTTGTCGTCGGATTGACAATGGATGGCCCGACTGCCTGTCTCACCTAAGCGAGGGTTAGTGTTTGAATTCTAGGCCGACCATCGGAACTTCTGAGCGCCCTTGCTCGTACTGCCTTTTCTTGTTTGTTTTCGTTATTTGTACTTGTATGGCTCCTAGCCGATTTTTAGGTTAAGGTTGTTTTGCCCTGGTATTTTTAAAATCAACGTTACTGTCTTAAGTGTTGGGCCTTCAGTCGATTTTGAATTTAAGTTGTTTTGCTCTTAGTGTCAGATTTTTGGGGCGTTCAGGCGAATTTGAATTAAATTTGCTGTGCTCTTAAGGTGTTAGATGGTTTGGTCCTTCAGCCAAATTTAAGAACTGTTTTACGTAAAGCCTTTGGCATTATTAAAATTAATGTTATTGAGTCTTAATTGTTGGACCTTCATCCGAGTTTGAATTTGTTTGCTCTTAAAGTGTCAGATTCTTTGGGCCTTCAGCCTAATTAAGGAACTGTTTTAAGGTAAGGCTTTGCCTTTTAAATTTCTCTTTTTGGTTGAGGTTTAAGTTATTGGCTTTCAGCCGTTTTTAAATTACAGTGGTTTTGCCCTTAAGGCATAAGATTGTACGGCGCATTCAGCCGCTAATTAAGTTCCAAAAGTAAAACTGTCTTTTTTTTAATTTTTTCTCATCTCTCGTAATGTTTGATCAAATAAAAGGTTGTATGTTAGAGTGTAACTTACACAAGCTTATTTGGCCCCTTTTCACAGTTTAAACGACCTGTTCTGTCCTGCGGGTTTAGCAGGGCGTCTCACCTTACTTGGGCCTAGGCCTCCTCCTTCCTAGATTCTCTCACGCAGTAGCTGTGAACGAGATTGGATTCAAAATATCTAGTAATGAAACTCTGGTATTAACGTTGGAACATGTAATTCAAGTAATCGACATCTCAGATTATGATCATTCAGTCAATTATCGATTTCTAATTTGTTGTAAGAAATTTCTTCATTGTTTTCCCTTAAGAAATCTTCACAAGACATACTATAAACTCAAGCCACATTACAAAAGCATCTGCTCGTTAGTTCTATGCACAAATAAGTGACACATTTGCTTTGGCCAATTCACTACCTTTGCTTCATTCAAACACTCACGCCTTTTATCGTCATTTGAAGCAAACTGTGATCGTGACATGCCTCAGTAAACGCACTCTACGCAACTGCAGTGTAAGTTCCGAGATCTCCAAATTATATACGTCCACAATGAAATAGTAGCAGTAAAGTTCCACATTCCATGTATATACACTAATGGCCTTTAAAATTGCTACACCACGAAGATGACGTGGCACAGACGCGCAATTTGACCGACAGGAAGAAGATGCTGTGATATGCAAATGATTAGTTTTTCAGAACATTCACACAAGGTTGGCGCCGGTGGCGACACCTACAGCGTGCTGACATTAGGAAAGTTTCGAAACGATTTCTCATACACAAGCAGCAGTTGACCGGCGTTGCCTGGTGAAATGTCGTTGTGATGCCTCGTGTAAGGAGGAGAAATGCGTACCATTACGTTTCAGACTTTGATAAAGGTCGGATTGTAGACTATCGCGATTGCGGTTTATCGTATCGCGACATTGCTACTCGCTTTGGTCGAGATCCAAAGACAGTTGGCAGAAAATGGAATCGGTGGGTTCAGGAGAGTAATACGGAACGCCGTACTGGATCCCAACGGCCTCGTATCACTAGCAGTCGAGATGACAGGCATCTTATCCTCATGGCTGTAACGGATCGTGCAGCCACGTCTCGATACTTGAGTCAACAGATGGGGACGTTCGCAAGACAACAACCATCTCAACGAACAGTTCGACGACATTTGCAGCAGCATGAACTATCAGCTCCGACACCATGGCTGCGGTTGCCCTTGCCGCTGCATAACAGACAGAAGCGCCGGCCATGGTGTACTCAACCCGGGGTTACGAATGGCTAAACGTCATTTTTCTCGAATGAAACCAGGTTCTGTTTACAGCATCATGATGGTCGCATTCGTGTTTGGCGACATCGCGGTGAACGCACATTGGAAGAGTGTATTCGTCATCGCCATACTGGCGTATCGCCCGGCATGATAGTATGGGGTGCCATTGGTTACACGTCTCGGTCACCTCTTGTTCGCATTGACGGCACTTTAAACAGTGGACGTTACATTTCAGATGTGTTACGACCCGTTCTTCTGCCCTTCATTCGATCCCTGCGAAACCCTACATTTCAGCAGGATAATGCACTACCGCATGTTGCAGGTCCTGTACGGGCCTTTCTAGATACAGAAAATGTTCAACTGCTGCCCTGGCCAGCACATTCTCCAGATCTCTCACCAAATGAAAACGTCTGGTCAATGGTACCCCAGCAACTCGCTCGTCACAATACTCCAGTCACTATTCTTGAGAAACTGTGCTACCGTGTTGAAGCTGCATGGGCGGCTGTACCTGTACACGCCATCTAAGCTCTGTTTTATTCAATGCCCAGGCATATGAAGGCCGTTATTACGACCAGAGGTGGTTGTTCTGGGTACTGATTTCTCAGGATGTATGCACCTAAATTGCGTGAATATGTAACCACATGTCAGTTCTAGTGTAATATATTTGTCCAATGAATACCCGTTTATCATCTGCATTTTTTCATGGTGTAGCAATTTTAATGGCCAGTAGTGTATTACATACATGCATGTAATAATTTTATCACCACTACGTACTCTCTTCTTTCATCTTTTTTCAGCATTTACCCAAAGATAGTGCAACGGAATTTCAGTATAACGGCAAAAATCCGCTGCTGGTTCGGATTCATTTAATGCAGGTGTCTCCAAACATTTTAGCATAAGGTCCACATTGGCTGTTCCACTAAGTCGTGAGTGCCATGACCTAACTATGGCATGTCTTTCTTGAGGCCTGGTGCCCTAATACTGTTCGGAACCCCTTCAGAAGTTATCCTAACGCTTACCTCCGCTGCCACCGCAGTAGCCATTAGGCAATGGACTGCTTATCGTTTGTTCTTTAGCTTTGTCGTTAATTTCATTTCATATACAGTGATGCAAATAAATACCACTCGTGAAGGGCGTTGTAAGGAGCTTTGACGAAACATCGTTTCTTCCGTACCGCATTAAGATGACAGGAAGTAGTCAGAACGGAGCGAGAGCTGCATTTCGTATCACCACTGCTGGATGACTTCTCCTCGCAGCGTGCGAAGACACGCAGCGGCAAAAGCGGTTGTTACTTCTTGGTTCCCTGCAGGCACCGCTGGCATTACTCAACAAAAGTTGGGCAAACTGTAGTTCAACATACCCTCACACTGTAGTGTTAAACGCCCGTATTTTCTGTTGTCACTTAACGGGCAAACGTCCAGGTCACTTTATTGCAGCGGCGATAGCCGATGCTCGTGTTGCGCTTTACATTTACAATGATAAAATTGCAGTAGTGACATCTTTCGGTGAGTAGTACAGCACGATGTTGTGGATAGCGGCTGCATGTGCGATGTGAAGAGCAAAATATAACTGTACTGGAGTGTGTTCTCACTACAGTTTCACAATGGAGATTCAGTGTGCTCAAAGGTGAGGACCTAATTAAATTAAAATTGCCATGAAGAAAAACTCAGTGCAGTTCTTTATTCACAACCTCTGCTCTTAACACCATTAATTGTCAATACTTTGATTTTCAGTTACGCCCCTTTTGTGTGGATTTGTGTAAATATGGAAAAGAAACGAAAGATGCATAGCGAGTGCACCAAATTTAAAGAGCCGCGGGAACATCAATATTTTCTGATTGACTGAAGTAATAAGGCAATGTGTATAATTTGGAAAGAAGCAAAGTCAGTTCTCAAAGAATACAATATGGAACGCCGTTATGAGACGAAATATGCTCAAAGTTATTCCAAATTTACCAGAAGCCAAACGCTGTTTGAAATTTCAGCGAATGTTCTGTAAGAGAATAAACGGTAAACGAAAAGCAGCGACTCGTGCTTGTCTCTGCGCGTCTCACTTAATAGCAAAACATGGAAAACAGATAAAGGACCGCATGGTTACAGCAGTTCAACAGACGTGTCCAGAAGCAGCTAATTTATTTAAAAGCACCACTTCGTCAGCAAACACTGGAGCTCAAATAGTAAACAATCCTGCTGAAAATACTTTGTGAGAAATCTCTACACTTCCCTTTGGATGCACAGGTGTTAATGTTTATTCGAGGGATAAACAAAAACGATCAAGTGTATGAAGAGCTTTTTGACCTTGACTCCACGGTCACAGGAGAAGAAATTTTTACAGAAGTAGAAGATGCTTTTTAATAAAACAATCTTCAGTGGAAAAAGTTAAGCTATATCACAACTGATGGGCAAAAATATGTGTGAAAAAATAAAGGCGTCGTTGTTCTCGCTACAAAGGTGATAGAAAACGACGGTGGATCAAAAGCATTAATCTTACACTGCAGCATTCATCAACAGTCTCTGTGCGAAAAATGCTTGGATATGTCAGAAGTTTTAAAGACAATCATGCCACTTTTTAACTATATAAGATCATTCCTCACAATCTCAGCCAGTCCTGGGGCCGCTGTGGCCGAACGGGTCTAGGCCCTTCAATCCGAAACCGCGCGACTGCTTCGGTCGCAGGTTCGAATCCTGCCTCGCGCATGAATGTGTGTGATGTCCTTAAGTTAGGTTTAAGCAGTTCCTAAGTCTAGGGGTCTGATGAACTCATATGTGCTTAGAGCCATCTGAACCATTTTTGAACAGTCAGTCCTCCGAGTTTATGAAGAAATTGAAGCAAATGACTTACCACATTATACAGCAGTATGCTGGTTTGGGTGTGGAAAAGCTCTGAAGTGGTTTTTTGAGCTCTGAACAACGATTCAGATTTTCTAGAATGAAACGAATCGTCCTCTTCCACAATGAGATTTTCAGTATGCAGCGCAGTGTGCGTTGATATGAAACTTCTGGGCAGATTAAAACTGTGTGCCGGACCGAGACTCGAACATGGGACCTTTGCATTTCGCGGGCAAATGCTCTACCGATTTAGTTACCCAAGCACGATTCACGACCCGTCCTCACAATCGTCCTCTTGGTGAGACACAGAACAATGACTGGTTATGGACGTCATCCATTTATTCAGGTTGGACTGAAGATATAAGCAACATTAATTTAAAATCACAATCAAAAAACCAGCTGTTGCCTGATTTGTACACTCATATTAAATCCATCCTACAAAGAATTGTTTTGTTTGTCTCAAGTGCACAATAAACGTTGCAAGCATTTTCATACATGCGAAACATTCAGCAATGAGAGACTTCATTTCCGTTAGATTTCCCAAATGAAACTTTGATTACTTTAAATATAAATTTTGAGAGAAAACTTTCAGTAGCCAAGATCGCATAAATTAGTCTATTGTTGACAACCGGTTCCGACAGTTGTAACTGTAATCTTCTAGTCTCTAACAGACTGCTGTTTTAAAACACGTCCCATGGTGAGTTAGACCTTACGCCCTGTTGTCATTATCGCGAAAACATTACACCGCATTATACACAGGTTTGTTGTCAGTAAACCCATCTACACCGTATTTGAACCGTATATATCGGGCTGAAGTGGGTCCAAGATGTATATAATATCTCACGCAAACATAAACAGATGTAAACAAATGCATTTTACTATGTTTTATTGTCTACAGACCTGTGAGCAAACGTTGCTGTACTTAAACCATAATAATGACAACATAGCGTAACAAAAAGTTTAGTAACAAAAAGTTCTTTGAATACCAGAGAATGACAGTTACAGATATGTTTTTTATAGTGCAGTACATTCTATTTTAGAAGAAAAATGTCTAAAAGCATTTGGTTACGCCTGTGCTTCAAAATACGTCGAAAAATAGGTATAATTTTACCAACTTAAACTCGTAGTGTACATAGCCACTGCCTTCTTGGCATCTTTATGAATTCGTGTTAGTTAACAACGACAAATCAGAACTGGGATTCATAAAAAGATACTCCAAGAGAAAGGCGCCGGCGAAAAAGAGATTTTGGAACATCGTAGCAACGAATTGGCAACATCGACGCGAAAGCCCGACCTGTGGTGCAATTGACAACTATAGCGGTGCGGGAGGCATTGCGATCACAGTACACTACTTTCGGAGCTTCTACTGCACAGCAGAGTAGTGTTCATTAATAGTGTCCAAAGAGACCGATCCAGGCCGGAAGGCCTACACAGAGTACGCGAAACAACTTGCCCCCCGTCTAAAAGCCGTGTACTGCAAGTCTCTAGAGGAACGGAAGGTTCCAAATGATTGCAAAAGAGCACAGGTAGTCCCAGTCTTCTAGAAGGCTCGTCGAGCAGATGCGTAAAACTATAGACCTATGTCTCTGACATCCATCTGTTGTAGACCTTTGGAACATGTTTTTTGCTCGTGTATCATGTCATTTCTGAAAACCCGGAGTCTACTCAGTAGGAATCAACATCGATTCCGGAAACAGCGATCGAGTGAGACCCAACTCACTTTATTCGTTCATGAGACCCAGAAAATATTAGATAGGGGCTCCCAGGTAGATGCCATTTTCTCCTGATAAACAACGTAAGATCCAACGGAATATCAGACCAGCTGTGTGGCTGGATTGAAGAGTTTTTAGCAAACAGAACACAGCATGTTGTTCTCAATGAAGAGTCGTCTACATATGTTAAAGTAACCTCTGGCGTGCCATCGGGGAGTGTTATGGGACCACTGCTTTTCACAATATATATAAATGACCTAGTAGATAGTGTCGGAAGTTCCATGCGGCTTTTCGCGGAGGATGCTGTAGTATACAGAGAAGTTGCAGCATTAGAAAATTGCTGCGAAATGCAGGAAGATCTGCAGTGGATAGGCACTTGGTGCAGGGAATGGCAACTGACCCTTAACATAGACAAATGTAATGTATTGCGAATACATAGAAAGAAGGATCCTTTATTGTATGATTACATGATAGCGGAACAAACAGTGGTAACAGTTACTTCTGTAAAATATCTGGGAGTATGCGTGTGGAACGATTTGAAGTGGAATGATCATATAAAATTAAATTGTTGGTAAGGCGGGTACCAGGTTGAGATTCATTGGGAGAGTCCTTAGAAAATGTAGTCCATCAACAAAGGAGGTGGCTTACAAAACACTCGTGCGACCTATACCTGAGTATTGCTCATCAGTGTGGGATCCGTACCAGGTAGGGTTGACAAAGGAGATAACGAAGATCCAAAGAAGAGCGGCGCGTTTCGTCACAGGGTTATTTGGTAAGGGCGATACCGTTACGGAGATGTTTAGCAAACTCAAGTGGCAGACTCTGCAAGAAAGGCGCTCTGTATCGCGGTGCAACTTGCTGTCCAGGTTTCGAGAGGGTGCGTTTCTGGATGTGGTATCGAATATATTGCTTCCCCCTACTTATATCTCCCGAGGAGATCACGAATGTACAATTAGAGAGATTCGAGCACGCACGGAGGCTTTCTGGCAGTCGTTCTTCCCACGAACCATTCGCGACTGGAACAGGAAAGGGAGGTAATGACAGTGGCACGTAAAGTGCCCTCCGCCACACACCGTAGGGTGGCTTGCGGAGTATAAATGTAGATGTAGATGTAGAAGGTGGTTTTTGAAATTGTTGTTAAAGCCTAAAGAAACAGACCCTTTATAAAAAATACTGTTCGTTATGCGAGTCCGTTTCTTATATTCTCTTCTACTCGCCGTGCGAACTACTTAGTATTGAAAGGTGCAGATTCGTGTGGTTCAGTGCTGTCGAAAATTTCTCGCCGGTTAGGATAATTAAGATTTCCTCAAATGTTGAAAAATGGACTTTGCGCGCAAATACTTTTAATACATATTTCTTAGAGCACCATTAAATAAAGAAGGCCAAATAACTCTTCTTCCAATATTTGCTGTGCCATTCAGGTTTAGTTGTAAAAGATCACATAAGTTATTATAACTTTATGACCCTAGAACTGACTGATTTCGCCTTATCAATAATCAACTGCATTAATAATTTTTGTGAACGATGTTAAAATCTGAAATCATCTCCACCATCCCGTGTCTCCGTTAGGAAATAACAAAGGATAGGCTAATGAATCCATTGACGAATCCAAAACCGAGATCCTTTGGCCTTACCAGTGTTTTCTAAAAAATAACAATACCGTATTTCTTTCGAATGATGACTCACCATCTGCTGCGGAAAAAATAGCATCCACAACAGACATTCAGTCTCATCATTGCCGCTACGGAGGTCCAAATTTTCACTGCCTGCAATAACAATAAAAATTTCTCTATTTTATTTTCCACTCTTGCATAATAATCTTTCATAGAAGTGAAAGAACACACAAAAAACGCATAGTATGGTGATTGACCATAGCAAATGCTGCATTGTAGCTACGAATATTATAGAAATAATTCTTCGATTGCTCTTGACTTCTTGGATCATTTGCGGTACGTAGTTGATAAAATGCATTTAAAAATAAATTTTATGTTAACATGGGCAAATTAACTTTTCCTTTATGGCAACACAATGTGAAAGCCGTTTTATTGCGTACAGTTCCCTGTGGTGCTAAATGATTTGCTTTGCAAAATCTGTGCTGTAAATACATCAAAACGGAAGTGTAACTGACAAAATTACGTGCACTTACCTTCAGTGCAAGTTTGAAAGTACCGTTCAATAAAATAGGTGTATTATCGTCGTGAATGTCCATATTCCTGTTACTTTCTCTAAACAAAAATTGTGTTTATGTACCTCTGCGTCTTCCATTCCAGGCTGTTACCGTTTTCCTCCCAGGCATAGCTAAAACAAATATAGTTTCCGTATAATAAGGCAAGTCAGAAGTCGTAGTTATTCAAAATGAAGAAAGTAGGAACTTACTTCAGATTTTCTGACAACGACGGCAAATGACTGCAACGTTAAGTTTCAGAAATGTAAACGAAATGATGACGTCATTCACAGGCTTCGCTATTACAATGTTTTGATTTCCACTGCTAACATCATCGACCTAGCAGTTGTCGCATTGTAGCTCCTAAGTGAGTTAATTACTATATATGAACCATGCATACGTGAGCGTCCCTGGAACGCGATTTCACAAAACGTTGTTACTTCCGTGTGCCATTCCTACCTGACCGGTCACGTGATCAGTGCTCATGGCAGAAGTTTGTAACACTTCAATATTCGATGTTCACGTATTGGAGATTTTAATGTGTGGCGGAAAAGGTATCACTAGAGTTACGAATATGAAAGCGTGTGCTGTGTTTCACCACTCGTAATGGTTAGGTAACAACATGATTTTTTTCTTTGTAAACATCTTATTTATTTTTTTTTTTCACTATGGGACTCAACTGCTGTGGCCATTAGTCCCCTAGAACATAGAACTACTTAAACCTAACTAACCTAAGAACATCACACACATCCATGCCCGAGGCAGGATTCGAACCTGCGACCGTAGCAGTCGCACGGTTCCGGACTGCGCGCCTAGAACCGCGAGACCACCGCGGCCGGCTGTAAACATCTATGGCAAAGTATCCTTCGAACTGTATAAATTTCACTAGCCTCAATGTATAATTAATATGAAAAAATTGGTACTTTATTTTTCGTGTCCATATTTTATTATTATTATTATTATTATTATGATAAAATCTGTCAAACTATACGATTAATATGTCAATACCAACATCTGTGTCAACACCTCTTTTCCCTACTGGCCTCTAACAATTACTGGTATTATACAGGGTGGTCCATTGATCGTGACCAGACCAAATATCTCACGAAATAAGCCTCAAACGAAAAAACTACAAAGAACGAAACTTGTCTAGCTTGAAGGTTCATATAGCTCTGAGCACTATGGGACTTAACATATGTGGTTATCAGTCCCCAAGAACGTAGAACTACTTTAACCTAACTAACCTAAGGACATCACACACATCCATGCCCGAGGCTGGTTTCGAAACTGCGACCGTAGCGGTCACACGGCTCCAGACTGAAGCGCCTATAACCGCATGGTCACACCGCCCGGCTAGCTTGAAGGGGGAAACAATATGGCGCTATGGTTGGCCCGCTAGATGGCGCTGCCATGTGTCAAACGGATATCAACTGCTTTTTTTAAATAGGAACCCTCATTTTTTTTATTACACATTCGTGCAGTAAGTAAAGAAATACGAATGTTTTAGTTGGACCACTTTTTTCGCTTTGTGATAGATGGCGCTGTGATGGTCACAATCGTATAAGTACGTGGTATCACGTATCATTTCGCCAGTGCGGGCGGTATTTGCTTCGCGATACATTACCCGTGTTAAAATGAACCGTTTACCGACTGCGGAAATGATCGATATCGTGTTGATGTATGGCTATTGGGATCAAAATGCCCAACGGGTGTGTGCTATGTATGCTGCTCGGTATCCTGAACGACATCATCCAAGTGTCCGGACCGTTCGCCGGATAGTTACGTTATTTAAGGAGACAGGAAGTGTTCAGCCGCATGTGAAACGTCAACCACGACCTGCAACAACTGATGATGTCCAAGTAGGTGTTTTAGCTGCTGTCGCGGCTAATTCGCACATCAGTAGCAGACAAATTGCGCGAGAATCGGGAATCTCAAAAACGTCGGTGTTGAGAATGCTACATCAACATCAATTGCATCCGTACCATATTTCTATGCACCAGGAACTGCATGGCGACGGCTTTGAACGACGTGTACAGTTCTGTCGCTGGGCATAAGAGAAATTGCGGGACGATGACGTTCTATTAAGCGACGAAGGGTCATTCACCAAGAGCGGTAACGTAAGCCGGGATAATAGGCACTATTGGGGAGGAGGAGGAGATTGGTGTTTAACATACCGTCGACAACGAGGTCATTAGAGACGCAGCGCGAGCTCGGGTTACGGAAGGATGTGGAAGGAAATCGGCTGTGCCCTTTCAAAGGAACCATCCCGGCATTTGCCTGAAACGATTTAGGGAAATCACGGAAAACCTAAATCACGATGGCCGGAGACGGGATTGAACCGTCGTCCTCCCGAATGCGAGTCCAGTGTGCTAACCACTGCGCCACCTCGCTCGATGCACTCTTGGGCAACGGAAAATCCACGATGACTCCGACAAGTGGAACATCAGCGACCTTGGCGGGTTTGGTTTCCTCCTTATGGTTAACTGATTGCCCTGAAGTTGTGTCGTTGTCTTCTTTTCAGAGAGATGATGATCCCTAACACTTTTGGTATGGATAAATATATTATTTTCAGGTATTTAGAGTTCATGATTTACTAAATAAAACAGTTTCTTCGCTGAATCTTCCGTATTCGTAAATTCATGGATAACTGACTCACAGAATATGTCCCACAAAATGTTACACAAGACAGTTGTTTCAACAGCGAATGTAACTAATCTTTACAACAGTCTTTCTAACAATCTATCTAACTGTAACTGGAGCTATTTAATAAACAATTATTGCATAATTTGCGTGAGCTGTTCACAAAAACTAAAAGGAACACGTACCCCCAATAGTCAGAAATCTAAACAGGAATTTCCTCACTGCAGTAGAATAACACCTGCACCACCGAGCCTCATAACAGCTACAGTAGAAAAAAAGATGCAAACACCTGAATAGCTAACAGTAAATAGTTACTCTGAGTAGCCCAAACCAATTTTTTTAACATCTCCTAAAACAGTCATAAGCATTATTTCACATATCTATATTTGTTTATAGATGTCAATATCACATTCATTAAAACCAAACTCTAAATTAAGCTACTATGTTGAACTCCTTCGTGTCGTATTGCTTTCACTTAACTTACAAATTCTAGTTACCATCAAAAATTTTTAACGTGCACATTTTTGTATAAGTTATAGTATGCTATCTGATGGTTACGCTCCATTGACATTCTGCTGCCGGCCGGAGGGGCCGAGCGGTTCTAGGCCCTATAGTCTGGAACCGCGCGACCCCTACGGTCGCAGGTTCGAATCCTGCCTCGGGCATGGATGTGTGTGATGTCCTTAGGTTAGTTAGGTTTAAGTAGTTCTAAGTTCTAGGGACTGATGACCTCAGAAGTTAAGTCCCATAGTGCTCAGAGCCATTTGAACCATTTTATTTGACATTCTTCTACCGCTTAGTTTGAATCTTTGTCCAACAAGAAAACAATGATATCTTTGCTTAGTGGATAGTTTTGCTTTGTAAATAAAAACATTGAGTGTAATGCACAAGTGTGAAGCCCAGACAGACGTAATATATTTTTCGAAGTTTGTTTTATGTGCCACGGCGATTTGTGTAAAATATATGTACTGTTTACAATATAACAACTAGTACATTCCTTTGCGATTGATCCGGAACTATGCCAATACGAAGCACGGCCACAAATGTAAGTGTATCCTTCCGTCCCACTTTATATCTAAATAAATGCGGGGGTGATAGCGTGTTTTCTTTTTTACCGTCAGAACAACATAAAAGTGGCACTAAATACTCAAACATTCTTGTGCAGTGCTGGAGCTGACGAATGTTCCTGTTGACAACAGTTATGTTAGACCTGAGTTTCTCTCGCTGTGTACAGTATTCCAATAACTTCGTGAATGTGGCCGGGTGACGTTGTCGACAACCACCGATATTTCTAAAGGAGCGCACCCCTCCATTTTAAAGAAGTAATTACAACAAGTTAGCGCTGTGCAAGGCAACATAAAACCTCGTTGTCAGAGAAGCTCCGGAAAGATAAGTCACTCACACTCTAAATAGCACCATCACAAACCAAAGAAGGCCCACATCAGAAGTTATCGATAGTGAAATTAATAATCAGCAGGTGAGGTAGAATTTACTCTGTACCTCTGTTTTTGACAAGGGAGAGAGCCGGATTCCACGCTGAAATTGAACAAGCACGTTATTTCTAATTTAATTTCAATATTTTCTGGAAGTGCAAGCCAGAATCTCCATGTCGTTATAGTCGATAAGATGAATGGTGTCTGGACAGTGTTCTCCAATGGCGAATTTGCTCAACTGTTGTAAGCGTGTGCGCCTCTAGATAATCTGACCCATCTATGATGCGCCACAATTTGCAAGGAACGCGGTAGACATCCGTATTACGCAAAACTAAGATCATCCTTTACGGAACCTGACAGGACTCTGATCTTAATGGTAGTACAAAAATACAATCCAGCTACTTGCGTAACTGGAAACATTATCCATTTGAAGATGTGCATGAATGTCAAGAAACCGGATATGGCCTCAAAATAAAAGCATTTTACAATCGTTTGGTTGCATTATTCACCAATATTCATTTAGAGCCGTGGAGTTCACAAGCTCCAACATGGATAAAACAACAATCTGTTACGTAGTTTTATTTTTCCGAGCTGATAATTAAATCTATATGACAAACCCCCTTTTCCTTGGGACACGGATGCAATTCCCACGCCTGTACATCTTCTCTGGTGTTATCAATTACAAAGAAAGCAGCGATCATCACAGATGGGCTGGGAACAGTGACAATATGTCTTCCAAACGGAACCAAAATGTCACAAGTGCTACAGATAATGGTAGATGGTTCAGTTGCAAACGTAAGGTTGTCAGTTTCGACAGCTCAGAGACGTGGGGAACCAGTGGCTGGGAACAGCTCATTCTATAACGCAGTGGCTACTGCGCTTGTTTGCAGCTGCCTTACGAGAATGGTATGTTAGCACCCACAAAAAAGCAAAAATAATGAGTAGAGAGCTTCCGCTCGTCTTGCGCTCTGGAGGGTTGGGCCTCGGCACACGTGTTGGTCACACACGTGTGGCCGCCGTGGCAGAGATTTAAGGCGGGACCTGACACCGACATGTCGACGACGTATAATGTATGTCTCAGCAACCCTTCCTGTAGCTGACGCTAGTTACCATGTCGCTGCCGAAGGATCGCATCGGATCCTTTTTCTGCCTTCAAAGATCCCGAGGATGACTTCTCCCTCAAAGCATATGAGGGTAAAGCTCGATTTTTGCAGAGATCTATCACGCCTTTACGACACGTAAATACACTACTGGCCATCAAAATTGCTATGCCACGAAGATGACGTGCTACAGACGCGAAATTTGACTGACAGGAAGAACATGCAAATGATTAGCTTTTCAGATCATTCACACAAGGTTGGCGCCGGTGGCGACACCTACAACGTGCTGACATGAGGAAAGCCTATCGTGATTGCTGTTTATCGTATCGCGACATTGCTGCTCGCGTTGTCGAGATCCAATGACAGTTAGCAGAATATGGAATCGGTGGGTTCAGGAGGGTAATACGAAACGCCGTGCTGGATCCCAACGGCCTCGTATCACTAGCATCGCTGTAACGGATCGCTCAGCTACGTCTCGATCTCTGAGTCAACAGACGGGGACATTTGCAAGACAACAACCATCTGCAGGAAGAGTTAGACGACGTTTGCAGTAGCATGGACTATAAGCTCCGAAACCATGGCTGCGGTTACACCTGACACTGCGCCACAGACAGGAGCGCCTGCGATGGTGTAATCGATGTCGAACCTGGCTGCAAAAATGACAAAACGTCATTTTTTCGGATGAATTCAGGTTCTGCTTACAGCATCATGATAGTCGCATACGTGTTTGGCGACATCGCGGTGAACGCATATTGGAAGCGTGTATTCGTCGACATACTGACGTAGCACCCGGCTGGATGGTATAGGATGCCATTGGGTACACGTCTCGGTCACCTCTTGTTCGCATTAACGGCACTTTGAACAGTGAATGTCTTACGACCAGTGGCTCTACCCTTCATTCGATCCCTGAGAAACCCTACATTTCAGCAGGATAATGCACGAGGGGTATGAAAGGGAAGCAGTGGTTGGGAAGGGTGTTAGACAGGGTTGTAGCCTCTCTCCGATGTTATTCAATTTGTATATCGAGAAAGCAGTGAAGGAAACAAAAGAAAAATTCGGAGTAACTATTAAAATCCATGGAAAAGAAATAAAAACTTTGAGGTTCGCCGATGACATTGTAATTCTGTCAGACAGTAAAGGACTTGCAAGAGCAGTTGAACGGAATGGATAGTGTCTTGAAAGGAGGATATAAGATGAACATCAACAAAAGGATAATGGAATGTAGTCGAATTAAGTCGGGTGATGCTGAGGGAATTAGATTAGGAAATGAGACAAAGTAGTAAAGAAGTTTTTCTATTTGGGGAGCAAAATAACTGATGATGGTCGAAGTAGAGAGGATATTAAATTTATCGAGTATTCATTTAAATGTTAGGAAGTCGTTTCTGAAAGTATTTGTATGGTGTGTAGCCATGTATGGAAGTGAAACATGGACGATAACTAGTGTGGACAAGAAGAGAATAGAAGCTTTCGGAATGTGGTGCTAGAGAAGAATGCTGAAGATTAGTTGGGTAGATCATATAACTAATGAGGTATTGAATATAATTGGGGAGAAGAGAAAATTTGTGGTACGACTTGACTAGAAGAAGGGATCGGTTGGTAGGACATGTTCTGAGGCATCAAGGGATCACCAATTTAGTATTGGAGGGAAGCTTGGAGGGTAAAAATCGTAGAGGGAGACCAAGACTAAACAGATTCAGAAGGATGTTTGTTGCAGGAGGTACTGGGAGATGAAGAAGCTGGGAGATGAGTAGCATGGAGAACTGCATCAAACCAGTCTCAGGACTGAAGGCCACAACAACAACAACAATGCACGACCGCATGTTGCAGGTCCTGTACGGGCCTTTCTGGATACAGAAAATGTTCGACTGCTGTCCTGGCCAGCACATTCTCCCCATCTCTCACCGATTTAAAACGTCTGGTCAGTGGTGGCCGAGCAACTAGCTCATCACAATACGCCAGTCACTACTCTTGATGAACTGTGGTATCATATTGAAGCTGCATGGGCAGCTGTACCTGTACACGCCATCCAAGCTCTGTTTGGCTCAGTGCCCTGGCGTATCAAGGCCGTTATTACGGCCAGAGGTGGTTGTTCTGGGTTTTGATTTCTCAGGATCTATGCACTGAAATTGCGTGAAAATGTAATCACATGTCAGTTCTAATATAATATATTTGTCCAATGAATAGCCGTTTAACATCTGCATTTCTTCTGGTGTAGCAGTTTTAATGGCGAGTAGTGTAAGGATCTTTTGGAACATTGTTCCTGGGAAACACCGATGAAAAAGTAGATTAAAAGCTTTTAAGAAAAATGGTCTAGCTTCACGTGGAAGTTGTTAAAATTTAGAGTTTATTCATCAGGTGACCGGTTTCTATCATGATACTTTCACTATCATACCACTAAAACTCTGCGAAAAAAGTAACACAAAGTTGCAGAGGACAAAGGTTACGTATAAACGTGTATAATACAACCTACTGAAAGTACGATTGTGTATGTACTCATGATAACAGCAAAAGAGAGTGGCGAGTAACTGACTGCTATATGGAGACAATAAACACTGCCTCACAACACACGGCCGCTTGTGGTTAAGTTGTGGGACTCCACGTAATGTCGTTTACAGCCATCAGTTACAGAACGTGACATAATTGCATAACAATATTACAGTAAACTGTACCTGTTATACCTCTAATAGCAAAAACAGCTAAAGACCTTGCCGCAGGGGTAACTATTGTTCCCGCCAGATCACCGAAGTTAAGCGCTGTTTAGCTTGACTAACTCTTGGATGGGTAACCATCCGGACCTGCCGAGCGCTGTTGGCAAGCAGGATGCACTCTGCCCGTTCGAGGCCAATTGAGGAGATATTTGGCTGACAAGTAGGGGCTCCGGTCGCGAAACCTGATATATGGGCGGGAGAGCGGTGTGCTGACCACATGGCCCTCTATCTCTGCATCCAGTGACGCCTGTCGGCTGAGGATGACACGGCGGCCGGTCGGTATCGTTGGGCCTTCCACGGCTTGTTTGGACGGAGTAATAGAAAAAATAAAAATATCAGACAATTGCTCTTCTTTGACATTGATACTGGGGAGATACGCCATCTGTTGATTTAAAATATGTGCGGATAAAAATCCTACGTCATGATCTCAAAGCGATAAAGAAAATTTGTGATCTTGACGTGCAGTTTTTATCCACACATACTTCGATGTATAAATTATGCAACGAAAATAAATTTTACTTATGACAGAGCATCGAAGGGAAGTAATATCTCATAACGTACTGTATTTCAACGTGGCCGTCCATCTGTAAATAAGTGGTCAGCTAGGAGATGAAGTCTGTATCGGTACACATTGTTATCAATCAGTGGTTTTACAGAATATTGCATGGTCCTGTTACCTATAAGGTGGACCAGTGTCCATCCAACCCTCACTCCTATGATTCTGTCGACTGAAGACGAAGCAGTTCGATTATACCTTGTTGCTAGACAGCCAATTGGTGTTCATGTGATGTTACGCTCTCTACATTCGTCCAAACACTTGTGGCCATTTAAGTTACGAGTAATAGTACGTCGATTGCATTAAAATTCTGGTGATTTCTGTTACTGCCACTTTTTATTTAATCGTGCAATGTCATAAAATGTAAATGTCGTGTGATGAGAGCCCCCCGTCGGGTAGACCGTTCGTCGGGTGCAAGTAATTCGGTTTGACGCCACTTCGGCGACTTGCGCGTCGATGGCGATGAAATGATGATGATTAGTACAACACAACACCCAGTTCCTCAGCGGAGAAAATCTCCGACCCAGCCGGGAATCGAACCCAGGCACTTAGGATTGACATTCTGTCGCACTGACCATTTCTCTCTCTCTTTTTTTTTTTTTTTTTTTTTTTTTAAATCTCATTTCGTTCTATGTTGTTCGTTGACTTTGTTCGTAGCGGGCGTCGGATGACACTCGCTCAGGTTGTTCGCTGATCCGTTTACTCAGTTTTTTATTACAGAGGGTAGCTAAGCCCTCTGGCCAAACACGCTGAGCTACCGTGCCGGCGACCATTCAGCTACCGGGGTCGGACAAAATGTCATAGACCCATGGTGTTTCATTATATATATACTATTAAATTGCAGAGGGATTTGTAACTTGCACTTTTGCTTATAGGATGTAGCTTACATTTAGCTTACGCAACTTCACTGTCACTTTTTGATGCATTATGTATTTTGACATATAATTTAAGCTTAACGTTCGTTATTAATAATAACATACTGTCATAAAATATTGCGACGCATTTTCCTGTATACTTAAGCTTGCGTTATGCCATCACTGATTCTGTGACATCGATGATCGATGACAGTATACACTGATTTCACAAAAGTCATGGACATGCACGTATACAAATGGCGGTAGTATGGTGTACACGAGGTATAAAAGGAAAGTGCACCTGTGGAGCTGTAATTTGTATTCAGATGATTCGTGTGAAAATTTTTCCGACGTGATTACGGGCGCACGACAGGAATTAACGGATGTTGAACGCGGAATGGTAATTGGACGTAGACGTACGGGACTTCCCATTTCGGAAATCGTTACGGAATTCAATATTTCGAGATCCACAGCGGACGGCTGCAGAGGTTGCACGACTCAGTACCTATGCAGGGGACTTCCAACGACTTACTGAGTCCATACCACGCCGAGATGCTGCACAAGCCGGGTCAAAATGGGGTCTGACGCGGTATTAGGAACTATCCCTTATCTTTTTTTACCTCCGTGTAAATCGATTTAGGTTTCACTTGTCCTGTCACCTAACCTTGGTGTTGTGTACATAGTTCTGGGTAACCAGTGCGTACACAACTTTCCTAAGAGAGCGTGTCCCGCTAAGCACAACAGTGCCGGTACAGCGCTCGTCCATCTCCGCACTACGAGATGGCGCTGCCTTAGAGACGGACCAAATTCTGCTTCCGCCGATCTGCGTATTAATATGTAATGCAGCCAATGAGATTGCTGCTAACCTAGAACCTTTTCTCCTCATGGATCACACTCGCGCAGTGATACATGAATGTGCGAAGTATTATAACGAGTGTACAGACCTCCGATTAGTCAGGTTGAATTAGTCTGAATCAGTCTGTACTAGTTTGCATTAGTCTGCATTTGTTTCTACCAGTCTATAGTCAAGTTTCAGTCTGCGCCTAATAAGATTATCATACTCCTGTACATAGCCATGAAGATAAATGTATAGACACTTTGTCAAGTATCAGAGATATGTGAGAATAAGATTAATGTACCAATACCAAAGGAACTTCAGATTGTCAATTTTAAACAGCATTCAGAATCAAGTTAAGTAATTTCTACGCTTTTTATTATTTTAATAAATGTGTGTGAAAATTAATCAAGTTCTGTTTAAAGTTGGTCACCATCAATCGGCTACTCTAAGCGTGCAAGTGGCTTTTCTATCGTCTGACCTAACGGCAGAAGATAAACACGCCACGATAAGACCACGAGACATATTGCTGACACTGGCCTACTTCGTTGGAGCGACAAGTCAAATATTCTGGTGTTGTATGTACCGAAGGTCTTAAAGTATGCACACCATAGTTGGATTACGTGTAAGTACTGCACCCTGTTACAGAGGACAGGCCACGTTGCAATATCTTATGTTACAGCCTATCACTTGCTTTCGATCCTCTATTGTAAATGAAGTTTCTTATAGTACTATAATTTCATTATCGTCTCAATTTATATTTTTGCTATTGAATCTCTAGTAATTATACTTTAGTGTAATCTTGTTATGAGGTTACATCATACTCTAACATTCTGCGTGGTATCTGTTTATTCTAAGTCGTGTCTCCCTACCACTTTCACGCAACGACGCTCTGATCGTGTTCTTTAGGGAGTTTACTAGTTTGAACCTGGAACCTGTTGCTAGTAAGGATACAACAGACCACACATGACATGTATAATTCAGAAGAGAATTCAGAAGAGTTCAGTGAGACTAGCGATGATATAATCAAATACTTAATGATTTCAGCGTCAGCTCCAGTGCACTCCCTGTAAAAGAATCATAATAGTACCTAAATTTATTGGAAGGGGTTCAAGGCATTCCTATTTTTCGTTAGCTTGTAAAATAACGTCAGAAAAACAGTTAAGTTTACCACTGGAATTTTTATCCTACTCAAAAAAATTTTTTATAAATTGTACTATTGATGAAAGGAAATATTGTAATACAGGATGATAAAAACCAACTGCGCTCAACAAAAATGTGAACGAATAATCCCTGAATGGGTTTCCAAGTTCTATAATGGATCGAAGGATGACCTATGCCATATCACATCTATAATGTAGGTTTAAATTAAGTTTCATAAAAGAGAAAAGTATCAAAACCCTCAATTATCTTTAGTTACTTATTTAACTTGTCGTAAATTACAGTGGCTGATGTGGCATCTCAATAATTATATAATAGAAAAATCATCGCATTTGTGATTTTAACTTAAAGTAACAAATGTGAATACCACGAAGTATAATTGACGATCGACACTAATATTACGTAAAAAGGGGATGTAACAGATGAAACTTCTGCAGTTCTGAGCGAAGCCTTATGCGCTCTTATGTGGCATTGCATGCATTCATTACCTTGTCGCTGGTTAGGCAGCGTCAGGGGCGGTGGGCGGCGCAGCCCCACACACCTCTCCGTCTCAGTAGCAACTCTCTCGAACTTATCCTTACTACTGTTCAATGAAGTTGGTTTAAGAAAGAGGTGTCTGGCTGTGTTTTCAACTAACCAATCAGCGTCTCAGTGTTAACCTTAAGCTCTGCCTACAAAAATTGTGTCTATCCAATGAGAAACGTTATATTTTTCGTGGTGGAGCAATGTTTTTAATGTTTGCTACATAACAGAGATGCGTATACTTTCACGCTCAAACTTGCAGCTGGTGTGGCCCTTTTAGTGTTATCGTAAGATCTGTACTGTTCTTCTGGAGGGCTCTATCTTTTAACATGGGCTGGGAGATGGACCTCCCGGCAGTCGGCCGGAGATGTGGGTGTCCCATTGTCCTGTTCTTATCGTAGGGCCTTCTAGCCTACACGGCTCTGCTCTCGGCTTCCGTTCTCGTTTCTCCCCTCGGAACTGCGTCTGTTTCGCGGTGGGAAGGTATGACATGCATTTAGGCGTTCTTGTGTTAGTATGTGGTATTCCATTTGCTCACTCATTGATCATATTACTTAATTTAATGTCAGGATTTGCTATCATGTCGGGATTTCCATGGAAGGTGTTGGATTTGCCTGACACCTTACGATACTCAGTAACCATTGGGCGTAAATTTGTAAACGATGTCAGGTGGGTGACAGTGGGCGGGGCCTGTGCTACTTATCCACTTGAGGCCGCGCCTTGCTGAGCAATGGTGATAGTCGGCACATAGCAGGCTGCTCCTCTCCACTATCTCAGTTAACACAATTGGTAGATATGGGAGCGAACTTTAAATTACTTGCGTTATACAGGATGACCCAGCAGCCCCTACCGTGCGGTTTTATGCAACCCGCTATAGCTTCAAATGTCTCGTACACGAATTATCATTTTCGCTTTGTGCGGCTTATTAGTCCCACAGAAAAAAAAACATGAATGCAGCCTTTTTATAAGAAATTTAATGCAGTTAAATTTTGTACTGGGATACGTTTTCACGAGAGGCCATAGTTTTCGAATTAGTCAAGGAAAACAAAGAAAGGTAACTTTCAAAAGCTTTGCTCTTCAATAATTCGAATCACACAGCCTCCAGCGAAAACGTATCCTGCGGCAAAATTTGACATTAAATATCCTAGAAAAAGCTCCTGTTCTTGTTTTCTACAGGTGTAATAGATCAAGTGCCACTAGTAAGAGAATATGAAAATCTCACACGTGCTGTCTGAAATTGTGGGGAGTTGCACAGGAAGCTGAATCACCCTCTATACATTACTATTGACATTCTTCCTGTACACTTTCTTCCCTCTGAAACTTTGTTTTACTCTTACCACAGAGTTTTAAAGATCTTATTATGAATGTGCGAGTACCGTGACAGAAACAGGTCACCTGATTAATAAATTTAAAATTTTAACTGCTCCCATGCGACCCTAGACTGTTTTACCGTAAAAACTTTTATTTCTTAGTGAAGTTACGCCCTTGACACTACTGCAATTCGTTATGATGGCTATACTGGTCAAGAGACGTGTTGCACCTAGATATCCACTGATGGGCAAAAAGATAATGACCCACTAATCCTCTGTGCAGTGATCTTTCATCGGAATTCAATACTGAAACAGTGGCATAGGTTCAACAGGTCCTCAATATGTTTCCAGAACTATCTGGCACCATGTGTCACGTAACCCTAAATTGGTTTGTGGGGACAGAACTGGCGCCCGATAGCGTGCCAAAGTCTTCAGAAGACTTATGTCATTGCTGAAGAGGTTGCTTTAATAACTGGGTACTTGCTGTCGAAAAATTATTTTTTTATTGACGCGTTTCGGGTTAATCGAACCACCTTCAAGCAATTTCTCTACAGTTCCACTCTCTAACAGAGCGCGGGAAAAGCGAACCCTTAAATCTTCCTGTGCGAGTTCTGAATTCTCTTATTTTATTTTGATGATCATTTCTTCGTAAGTAAGTGGGTGCCACCAAAATATTCCCACACTATGAGGAGAAAGTTGATGATTGAAATTGCAAGAGAAGTTCCTGCCGCAACGAAAAATGCCTTTGCTTTAATGATTTCACCTCGGTTTGCGTATCATATCCATGGCACTCTCTCCCCTATTTCACGGTAGTACGAGTAGAAAACGAACTGCCCTTTTTTGAACTTTTTACGTGTCCTCCGTCAATCCTGTCTGATGAAAAACCCACACCGCACACGAACACTGCAGAAGAGGACGTACTAGAGTAGTGCAGGTAGTCTGTTTTGTAAACCTGTTGCATTTTCTCAGTGTTCTGCCAATAAATCTTTGTTTTTGGTTTGCTTTACCCGCAACCTTATCTGTGTGATCGTTCCGACTTAAGTTATTCGTAATAGTTATCGTTGAACATTTAGCTGGTTTTACAGCCTTTAGCTTTATGTGCTTTATTGTGTAACAGAAATTTAGAAGATTCCTCTTGGTATTCATGTACATGACTTCACACTTTTCATTATTTAGAGTGAACTGCCACTTTTAGCACCATACGGATGTCTTGTCCATATCGTTTTGCAATTTATTTTGACCATCTGATGACTAAATTAGCCGGATAACACGGGAAACGACAGCATTATCTGCAAACAGTCTAAGAATGTTATTCTGGTTCCTAAATCGTTTATGTACATCAAGAACAGCAGAGAGCATATGACACCTCTGTTCTGTTTTACTCGATGACTTTCCATCAATTACTACGAACTGTGACCTTTCTGACAGGAGGCAAAGTTTGGGTGCCACGGTTAGGGCATCTGCAGACATAGACTACCCTCCTCACGTACAGTAAAGTAAATCGTGTGCTCCTATCCTCCGAATATGGATTTGTTCGGATGATTGTTTATCGCTGTCAGAATTCTTCGAGAAGGTGGCAGGCAGGTTGTTTGATTATTGTAGGTAGAATATACGAAACCAGCTAATAATCCAGATATGATCCGGAAACCCTTTCTTTCTTCGGTACGATGTGTGCACAAGTGCAGCGAGGCCCATGTTACAATACTGTTAATATGCATGGTTAAATGGAGCTTTTCTGCAAGGGACA
Source organism: Schistocerca gregaria (assembly GCF_023897955.1). Taxonomy (NCBI): domain Eukaryota; kingdom Metazoa; phylum Arthropoda; class Insecta; order Orthoptera; family Acrididae; genus Schistocerca; species Schistocerca gregaria. The sequence goes on along the minus strand of NC_064928.1, from coordinate 125,567,227 downwards.
TTTAAACGCTGTGTCTTAATCCAGCCCTTTGGACAGAGACCTGAAACTCCGAGATCGCATTCTGGATTGTTGTCAGTGCATTCGGAAGACGTCTGGGATTTTTGAACTGTACTGCGTAATACACCTTTCTAAAGAAAAATGTGTTTTCGTGAAAACTTTTAAGTAACAATTCCTGACCAAGGAGTCTACACGTTAACATCTGCTAATAAACGAAGGAGCAGCCTTCAACTCTTTCGAGGGTAGCTAGAAGTTGCCTGGCTGCCCGTTTTTGTCTTCTGCCATCCTGGTCCCTTAATATAAGTATCGATCTAACACATTAATTTAATTCACAAACTAAATGTATTTGAATACGTTCTTGCCATAACAGGCGACATATTTATGTTAGCTATCAATGTATTAACAGTTTTATTTTTCAGCCGCATTTCGATGTGGCACCGATCCTAAATTGGTATGACCTCATTATAGATTTTAATATCTTGTTGCGCTTATTGTACAACCTTAATCTATAGTCATTAACATAAGAAGTCTGAGATTTTTAACTAATTACACAGCATAGTGCAATTACCGGATCACGATATGCAATTTACATTTCAAAATTCAATCGGTAGATATCCTTATCTGCACTGCTCTCAACCCCAATCTGCGACAATTACAGAGTGCGGCTTCGGCATATATTTAGTGAGCGGACGTGGAAGCCAACTCACAGCAGGTATCGACAAACTTTACATGAAGGGCGGCCATTTGGGACACCTGTCGGAATGGTGAATAAAATCCGCGGCAGTTGTGATTTCAAAGGCCGTCTGTTTAGGCATGTGCTCTATCCGTGTTTCAGAATACTTATCCTATCTTCAGGCACAACTTCAAAAATTAATTAAGGCTAGGTAGGACACTAAACCAAATTGATCAACATTAGAAGGGCCGTAAACGCAGTAAACCAACAGTTGAACAATAGTTAACGGCATACGACAAAACCGTACAAGTTACACAGAAAATAATAACAAATTTATCCTTTAGTATGAGAAAACACGTGTGGGTTGGGTTATTGTTTTGGGGGAGGAGACCAGACAGCGAGGTCATCGGTCTCATCGGATTACGGAAGGATGGGGAAGGTAGTCGGCCGTGCCCTTTCAAAGGAACCGTCACGGCATTTGCCTGGAGCGATTTAGGGAAATCACGGAAAACTAAATCAGGATGGCCAGACACAGGGATTGAACCGAATACGAGTCCAGTGTGGTAGCCACTGCGCCACCTCGCTCGGTAACATGTGTGGGAGAAGCATTAAAAACCTGGGACCAATCTGTAAGACTCGATGTAAACAAGACCTGGCCGAAAAAAGCAGATCTAAACCCATAGAAATGTTCTCATAGGCGGAGAAATATATAATCTGGCGACCTACTACGAACGGCCAGAGATGTGACGCAGAGTTGAGAAAGCCATCATCAAGGCATAAATGCTGTCAGTAACAAGAAAAATCCCAACTGCCGAAATGCAAAATGTAACATAGCATGCAAGCGCCCCAGTACACACACGTCACTGAGTGGCCGCAGCCTGAACTAGCGCCGAAGGAAGGCGAACAATACCGAGGAACTTTTCGCCTCATCCCCACACTATCTCATAAAAGGACGAAAGTACTCGACGCTAAAAAGTACAGATTCGTTGAGACTGAGAAGCTTATATCCACTAATCACCATGGTTTTAGAAAGCATCACTCGTGCGAAACTCAGCTTGCCGCTTCCTCACATGATGTGCTGAGAACTATGGCCGAGGGGCGACAGGCACGTTCCATACTTCCAGATTTCCGGAAAGCATTTGATACGATGTCCTTTAGCAGGCTCGTAAGGAACGTATGGGCAGATGCAATAGGTTTACAGATATGTGGGTGGCTCGAAGACTTCTTAATTAATAGTTGTAGTCAGCAACGAGTGTTCATCAGAAACAAGGGTATTGTCGGGAGCGTCCCAGGGAAGTGTGACAGGACCGCTGTCTGTTCTGTATCGTACATAAATGATCTGGCGGACGGAGTGGTCAGCAGTTTGCGGTTGTTGGTGATGGTGCTGTGGTTTAGGGTAAGGTGTCGAAGTTGAGTGACCTGTAGGAAGACACAAGACGGCTTAGACAAAGTTTATAGTTGGTGTGATCAGTAGCATCTAGCTCTACATTTGCTAAAATTTAAGTTACTGCAAATAAGTAGAAAGAACAAACCTGTAATATTCGGCTACGGCACTACTCTTGGCCTGCTTCACACAATCAAGTCGTTTAAATATCTGGGTGTAGCGTAGCGAAACGATGTGAAATGGATCGAGAATGTGAGGACTGCGGAAGGGAAGGGTCGACTTCTGTTTATTGCGAGAATCTGAGGAAAGTCTGGTTCATCTGTAAATGACACTGCATATAGAACGCTGATGCGACCCATCCTTGAGTACCGTTCGAGTATTTGGGATCCATACCAGGACGGACTGAAGGAAGACATCGAAGCAGTTGAGAGACGGACTGCTAGATTTGTTATCAGTAGGTTCGAACAACACGTAAGATACTTCGGCAAAGATGGGAACCCCTGGAGGGAAACACTGCTGAGAAAATTTAGGGCACCTGCATTTGAAGCTGACTGCACAGCGATTCTGCTCCCAACATATAAGATTCGAGAAATTAGCGCTCATAGAGAGGCACGTAGACAGTCGTCTATCGCACACTCTGAGATGGTGCAAGGTAACCGCCGCCATGCACCATACGGCGGCTTGCGGAGTATCTATGTAGATGTAAATGTAGAACTAAACCAAGGCGGTAGATTAAGGTAAGACATGTGAAACCCAGTGCAATAAATGCAATTGTCAGAAAATAATAATAAAACAATGATAAAAGATACCTTAAATTTACACAAATGAGCACCTAAAAATTGATACTATGTGGATGACGGATACGTACAAAGTAAAAAACTGAGTGCAACTTACGTAGTCAGGTAGCATGGAGCATGGGCCATTAAGTTATCGTAATGTTTCTAGAATGAAATTTTCACTCTACAACGGAGTGTGCGCTGATATGAAACTTCCTGGCAGATTAAAACTGTGTGCCGGACCGAGACTCGAACTCGGGACCTTTGCATTTCGCGGGCAAGTGCTCTACCAACTGAGCTACCCAAGCACGACTCACGCCCCTTCCTCACAGCTTTACTTCTAGAGCACTTTCCCGCGGAATGCAAAGGTCCCGAGTTCGAGTCTCGGTCCAACTCACAGTTTTAATCTGCCAGGAAGTTCCTTATCGTAATGTGTTTGTATCTGTACTTTGGAACCTTAGGCATTCCTTCGTACAAGAGTACCCTGAAAAGACCCTGAACTATCAAACAAATAAGACACTTTTTCTTAAAATTTAGTTATAATTTTCCTGATAATCTAGTTGTAAGTCTATACACTTCTCAAAACGATGCTCCCGCATCACTAAAGAGTCCAACCATTGGCTTATCTGCAAAACAGTTCTTTACGAAGATGATACGCTGCTCATTCTACGACAGCTTCTGTGGTGCCGTCCGAAGGACAAGGTGCCAAGGCAAGGCTGGAAGCTCACGACGAAAACACAAGTAAGCACAGTCCTGCCAGACGCGGAGTTGGAGTAGACTCGCCCGGAAGAGTTTCGGCACGCCGCCGCATCACCTGGCAGTGCCGCTTACAATGGGATCGTACAAGCTGCCCTCACCGACATGATTCGTATTGACAGCGTGTGTAGGACACGACAAGGAGTTTAACGTATGTAACCAGGAAGGCGCAACCATCAACCTATTTTGAGAAAATCGAGTTTGAAAATTACAGACGTGCCCGTGCTGTATGTTTTTAAAGGACAGCTAGTCTTCACGGAGTCACCAACCGAGCGAGTAAGCGTTCCTTTCATAAGCGCGAGGTTATAGGTCGAATTTCGATGCTGTTCTCTTTTTTTTATTCGCATTTAATTCCAACAGCAGGACTTTTATGAACGTATAAAATACTTGTATCAAATTTTAATTCATTTATTATCTTCCTAAATCTTAACATGAATAAAGGACAAAAAGTTTTGTGGTGTGCGTACTGTAAGGCCTTCGGTTCACACACCATCAGATTATTTGACTTGTCGCTCTAATGAAGTAGGCGAGTGTCAGCAATATGTCTCGTGGTCTTATCGTGGCGTGTTTATCTTCTGCCATTAGGTCAGACGATAGAAATGCCACTTGCACGCTTAGAGTAGCAGATTGACGGTGGCCAACTTTAAACAGAACTTGATTAATTTTCACACACATTTATTACAATAATAACAATCATAAACCTTACTTAACTTGATACTGGATGCTATTTACAATTGACGATCGAAGTTCCTTTGGTCTTGGTACGTTAATCTTATTCTCACATATCTCTGATACTTGACAAAGTGTCTATACATTTATCATCATGGCTATGTACAGGAATATGATAATCGTATTAGGCGCAGACTGAAACTTGACCATAGCCTAATGCACACTGATGCAGACTGACTAATCGGAGGTCTGTACACTCGTTATAATACCTCGCGCGTTCAGGTATCACTGCGCAATTGTGATCCGCGAGGAGAAAAGGTTCTACGTTAGCAGCAATCTCATTGGCTGCGTTACATATTAATACGCGGATCGGCGGAATCAGAATTTGGTCCGTCTCTAAGGCAGCGCCATCTCGTGGTGCGGAGACGGACGAACGCTGCGCCTGCGCTGTTGTGCTTAGCGGGGCGCGCTCTAGTGGGAAAGTTGTGTACGCGCTGACTACACGCAAATATGTACACAACAAGTTTATTTTCTTAACGAGACTGGAATTGAAGAAGTGGTAAACGAAGAGTTTAAATCAAATCAGCGTATCTACACCTGTGACAAATGTATCTTAAAAACACGGAAAATAACAGTTATTGCGACATATAGATGTAATGACGCAGAATATTTGCGTGATCATGGAGTTTTTCACTGTGTCTGTTGCAAAAGAAAGTTCCATTACAATCATGAACGGTTCTCGGACTTAACGTTACACCGGAGCATAGCACCGAATATTGGTGCAGCTAACTCAAAAAGACAAGTAATACCGATCCAAAGCTCTCCTGCTTTTGAAACTAAGCGCTTCATCTCTCGGCTGCTGACCTCGTGAACTCTACCTGCCTTGTAAAACATACAGCATTAGCACGCCTTTTCTCAAAAATGCTGAGAGTTGCGTCTCCCTTCTCACACTTGTTAAAATTCTACTCCTGCCCTGCACTCCCGGACAGTACGAATGAAATCGGTGAGGCGACGTTTGTACGGTCACCTTGACAGCCCGGTCCCCAGTCGTCATCGACGTCGACGCCGCAGAATCTTTGCCGAGCCAGCAGTGCGATAGCTGTCCTAGACAGAGGTCTGAATAATTGTTTATCGTCAGTTGTACTCCTCGAGAAGAGACTACTATCTTTCTTTGCATCGTGTGATACGTTAACGTTCATTGACAGTAATAAATACTCATTAAATTCCTGTGGACATGGATTGTTACAAAGTTAAGCATTTCCTCTCGTTCTAATAAAGTTACCTAACATTTTATCTATTCTGTTGGTAGAAGAGCCAAAGCCGTGTTAGTAGAGGAGGCCGAAATGCACTCGTTTTAGCTCACGCAGGCTGGCGTGAGGAGGGAAGGACTATACTGACGTGAGGTCTCGAAAATGACAAGGAATTAGAATTCAGAAAGCGGGCGGAATTAGTTAGATACTTAACTTTAATCCATTAATGATGAACGTCGCTCTTGACGGTACATGATTCACAATATTATCTGTTCAGAAGACATAGTAAATGAAAAATGGCGCCTTGCTAGGTCGTAGCAAAAGACGTAGTTGAAGGTTATGCTAAACTGTCGTCTCTGCAACTGAGAGCGTATGCATACAATGAACCATCGCTAGCATTTCGAAAACAAACGTAGTCACTAAACTCCTAGAGTACGCGTTTTGAGTGGCTAAGTAATAATAATTTCAAATATACGCTGTTTAAACAGAGGACGTTCACGTGCCATTGATGCCGGAAGTGAACAATGCATCTGGTGAAGCTTGAGGACCCACAACTGTTGGGGTGGCAGAAGTGCCAACTCCGTGTTACTAGAGGAGGCCGAAATGCACGCGTTTTAGCTCACGCTGGCGTGAGGAGAAAAGAACTATACTGACGTGAGGTCTGGAACATGACAAGGAATTAGAATTCAGAAAGCGGACGTAGCTAGTTTCATACTTAATTTTAATTCATTAGTGATGAACGTCGCTCTTGACGGTACATGAGTCACAATTTTATCTGTTCAGAAGACAGTAACAGAATATGGCGCCTTGCTAGGTCATAGCAAATGACGGAGCTGAAGGCTATACTAAACTGATGTCTCGGCAAATGAGAGCCTATGTAGACAGTGAACCATCGCTAGCAAACGCGGCTGAACAACTGGGGCGAGTGATAGGGAGTCTCTCTAGACTAGACCTGCCGTGTGGCGGCGCTCGGTCTGCAATCACTGATAGTGGCGACACGCGGGTCCGACGTATACTAACGGACCGCGGCCGATTTAAAGGCTACCACCTAGCAAGTGTGGTGTCTGGCGGTGACACCACATTAACTGTTCTAATTTCATCTCGGCCGCATCCAGAAATAAAGCTAAGACACACCACTGTGCTGACGATTGTTGTTTCCACCGCTGCAACAATGTCTTTCCTTCGACCTCGGCTTTTAGCCGAGAGAAATGTAAGGAGGATGGTCAGACAGTTGCAGTTACAACACGTGGATTTACGCCACGTCAACGGTTGTTGTGTGAGATGACGCAGAGTGAACAATCGTAACAAACAGCGAACGCTCAGCTTTTTCAATCCTAAGTTTTCAATTAAAATGTAAGGAATGAGGAGGTTCTCCGCAGAATCGGGGAGAAAAGGAGTATAAGGAAAACATTGACAAGACGATGGGAAATGACGATAGGACATCCGCCATACATCAGGGAATAACTTCCACGGTACTACATAAAGCCGGCCGGAGTGGCCGAGCGGTTCTAGGCGCTTCATTCTGGAACCGAGCGACCGCTACGGTCATAGGTTCGAATCCTGCCTAGGGCATGGATGTGTGTGGTCTCCTTAGGTTAGTTAGGTTTAAGTACTTCTAAGTTCTAGGGGACTGATGACCTCGGATATTAAATCCCATAGTGCTCAGAGACATTTGAACCATTTTTTTAATACATAGAACTGTAGAGGACAATAACTGTAGAGGAAGATGCAGATTGGACTACACCCGGCAAATAATTGAGTACGTATGTTGCACCTGCTACTTTGAGATGAAGGTTAACACAGGAGAGGAATGCAGAAGGCAGCATCTAAACAGTGCCGAGACCGATGGCACACACTAAAATAGTGCAAACTCGTTCTTTAGACATGCTTGTAGTCTTTGCTATTCCCTTCACCTTAATTCTACGGTTCTCCAGCACCATTTTGTCAATTTGAGCGATCATACCGTCAGTAGTTGCAGTTTGTGGCCACCCCGAACGTTCGTCACCCAAGCTGATACGGTACCTTTAAATTCAGCTCCCCTAAAATTTCGCGGTGGTACATGATGGAGCAAGGTCCTGTTAACACAGTCCAAATAGTGTTTAATTTGCGTAGGCGTATTGTGTTTCACACTCAAAAATCTAATGTCCACTCGGTGCTCCGTTTTCTACATTTTTACACAAAAATGCGCATCGAATAACTAAAACGACTGTCAAACAACAATTGCGCGTCCAAAATGGCTGAAATTGTGATAAGCACTCTACTACGCACGCACAAGCAAAATTTCCCATTTTTATTCACAAGTACTGCTCTTTTGTATTTAGGCCCACAACTTATCAGACTAACCTCGAAAGGTGTTCATGTACCCAGCCGTCATATGTCGTATTGGGGAAAGCACTGATTTACGGACCTATGTTTACTAGGTTATTTACTAGTTGATTTCCATCTAATTTCCCATTTCATTTGTGCTTACGAGGGGCGATCAATAAGCAATGCGACACATTTTTTTCGGAAAGCAGGTTGCTTTCCTTCAGGGTCCCCAATGCAACACATTGTTCTCTAATCTTTGGCTACAAAACCCATTTTTCAACGTAATCTCAGTCCAATTTGACGCACTTACGCCACCTTACTGGAAGGGTTTGGTTCAAATGGTTCAAATGGCTCTGAGCACTATGGGACTTAACATCTGAGGTCATCACTCCCTTAGAAATTAGAACTACTTAAACGTAACTAACCTAAAGACATCACACATATCCATGCCCGAGGCAGGATTCGAATCTGCGACCGTAGTGGTCGCGCAGTTCCACACTGAAGAGCCTAGAACCGCTGGGCCATTGTCCCGCCACTCCATGGACTGACGTTTTGTTTCCGGTGCGGAGCGATGGGGCTACGTTTCATAGCCTGTGACAATGTTCGACAAAAAATCTCATCATCACCTCGTAATGCGCAAGTAATTCTTTCTTTGCTCTTTATGTTTTCTCTTCCTCCGGTGAGGAAGCCAGCGAAACACACCATTAGGTACAACAATGAGTGTGTCAGCATTATCAACAGAGACACCAAGTTGAGCAGCGAGGTGTTTGATAGTGATCTGTCGATCATCTCGAATGAGACTGTCCGCACGTTCGAATACTGCAGGAGCGTAGCTACGTGAGTGCAGCCGACACGTAGGTGATCGTACGGGTTAGAGCGACCTTGTTGCGGTGATAATAGACACCTCTCCCACCGACTCACCTTGCTTTTGTTCACTGCTAACACTCCGTAGCTACTTTGCAAGCGCCTAGGAATATCTGTGATGCCTTGGCGTTCCTCCAAATCAGTGAGAGCTCTGTAACTGGAACGCACCTCCAGACCCCATATTGAAGTCTACGTATAGCACCGCCATTTATTGAAACTTCGTGAAATTACAAGGACGCCGGCCGCTGTGACCGATCGGTTCTAGGTGCTTCAGTCCGAAACCGCGCTGCTGCTACGGTCGCAGGTTCAAATCCTGCCTCGGGCATGGATGTATGTGATGTCCTTAGGATAGTTAGGTTTAAATAGTTCTAAGTCTAGAGTACTGATGACCTCAGATGTTATATCCCAAAGTGCTTAGAGCCATTTGAACCATTTGAACATGGACAGAAATAGTTGCTGTTGTTGTGGTCTTCTGTCCTGAGACTCTATCCTGTGCAAGCTTCTCGCAATACCTCCTGCAACCTACATCCTTCTGAATCTGCTTAGTGTATTCATCCCAAGGTCTCCCTCTACGATTTTTACCCTCCATACTGCCCTTCAATACTAAATTGGTGATCCCTTGATGCCTCAGAACATGTCCTACAAACCGATCCCTTCTTACAGTCAAGTTGTGCCACAATCTCCTCTTCTCCCCAATTCTATTCAATACCCCCTCATTAGTTATGTGATTTACCCATCTAACGTTCAGCATTGTTCTGTAGCACCACATTTCAAAAGCTTCTATTCTCTTCTTGACCAAACTATTTATCGTCCTTGTTTCACGTCCATACATGGCTACACACCATACAAATACTTTTAGAAACGACTTCCTTACACTTAAATCTATACTCGATGTTAACAAATTTCTCTTCTTCAGAAAAGCTTTCCTTGCCATTGCCAGTCTACATTTTATATCCTCCCTACTTCGACCATCATCAGCTATTTTGCTCCCCAAATAGCAAAACACCTTTACTACTTTAACTGTCTCACTTCCTAACGTATTCCCTCAGCATCACCCGACTACATCCCATTATCCTCGTTTTGCTTTTGTTGATGTTAATGTTACATCCTCCTTTCAAAATGTGGTGTCACCGCCAGACACCGCACTTGCTAGGTGGTAGTCTTTAAATCGGTCGCGGTCCGTTGGTATAAGTCGGACCCGCGTGTCGCCACTATCAGTGATTGCAGACTTAGCGCCACTACACGGCAGGTCTAGTCTAGAGAGACTCCCTAGCATTCGCCCCAGTTGGACAGCCGACTTTGCTAGCGATGGTTCACTGTCTACATACGCTCTCATTCGCAGAGACGACAGGTACGTCATTTGCTACGACCTAGCAAGGCGCCATATTCAGTTAGTAAAATTACTATCTTCAAGAATGTATTCTGAACAGATAATATTGTGAATCATGTACCGTCAAGAGCGACGTTTATCATTAATATATTAAAGTTATCAAACTAATTACGTCCGCTTTCAGAATTCTCATTCCTTGTCATGTTCCAGACCTCACGTCAGTATAGTTCTTCCCTCCTCACGCCAGCCTGCGTGAGCTAAAACGCTTGCATTTCGGTCTCCACTCGTAACACGATGTTGACTCTTCTGCTAACACAAAACAAAACACTGTCCATTCCGTTCAACTGCTCTTCCAAGTCCTTTGCTGTGTGTGACAGAATTGCAATGTCATCGACAAACCTCAAAGTTTTTATTTTCTCTCTGTGGATTTTAATACTTACTCCGAATTTTTCTTTTGTTTCCTTTGCTGCTTGCTCAATATACAGATTGAATAAGATAGGGGATAGGCTGTAACCCTGTCTTACTCCCATCCCAACCACTGCTTCCCTTTCATGTCCCTCGACTCTTATAACTGCTATCTGGTTTCTGTACAAGTTGTAAATAGCCTTTCGCTCCCTGTATTTTACCCGTGCCACCTTCAGAATTTGAATGGTAGTGTTCTATAATGTCCCACAGCAAATTTCGCATTTTTCTCAGCCGGAATTGGCCGGGGAAGACTGTGTAGCGTTATGTATTGAACGCCCATTGTATACTAGGTAACACCCAGGTATACTCGTGGCACCTTGCAGCGCTGAACTGTTTAAGCGCCGTACAGACGTGCCACAGGTGTGCGAGTGATCGTCGCCAGCCTGTGTACCTCAGCAGCTGCGGGCAGGCGGTGATGGAGGCGACGCGTTAGCGCCGACAAATTGCGAGCCACCGCGTCTTCTCCTCTTCTTCCACCTCTTATATTGGAAGCGGCAACCGCACGGAAGCGACGGTACGGCTAATTACGTGCCGAGAGCAAAAAGCGCGCCCGCTAGGTGCCGGGCCGCACCCGACGTCCCCGCGCCGCGAGGCTAATTTGCGGACCGTCACGCTGTGCCAACAGATTACCGCTTAAGACAATGGCGCCGGCGATTTATTGCCTTAATCACGGCGTCCGCTGATAGATCGACGTCTTTATGGCGGCGGCGGCGCGCGGGTCCGGCCGCGGTGAGAAAACACCCGCTCGGCGTCTGTCCTGTCCGCCTGTGTCATCCTGTCCTCGCAACGACCCAGTAATAAAGTGGCGAGTCAAGTCGCGGCAGAGAGGAATGGGGAAACGGCCGCTAATAGGCAGAAAAAAGCAACCGGCGTGTCCCCAGGTGCGGGCGGAGGCCTTTCGTCTCCACCTCCTGCGTCGCTTGCGGAATAGCCTCGCACGCTGTCCGCTGAGGCATTAACGCTCGAAGACTTGTCAGCAATCAAGTGGATACGGACTGCCGTACTACTTTTGTGTAAGCACTCGCCTCCGCTATACACTGAAGCGCCAAAGAAAGTGATAGAGACATACGAATTCAAATACAGAGATATGTAAACAGGCAGAATACGGAGCTGCGGTCGGCAACGCCTATATAAGACAACAAGTGTCTGGCGCAGTTGTCAGATCGGTTCTGCTGCTTGTAATGGTTCTGTATTTACGTGACCATTACGGCACTCCGACCCCATATCTCGATGCCAGTAATATCGTACTACTTTTCTGCGAAGTAACAGACATATTTTTGCGACAATATTCACATTTTATTTTGTTAATGTATAGGTACTCCGATGTATCGATATATTACAGTGATATGGTTCTTGTGTGTATTCATTTCTGTGAGACATAATCTTTTACTTACTTGTAAGCGTTTTAGGGCGAATGCGCACAGAGCAGTCTTTGTTTCACTTTGCAGAAGGTAAGTTGTTATTTCGGTTGGTAAAAAGAACAGTCAGGTCTTGAGTTTGCTTAATGTGGAAATAAAATATATGAAGATTGATACAAAACTGTTTTCTTGATGATGTGACAAATAAGAAGTATATGTGAATTTACAAGAAGTTTATTAAAAATGTGGATCATGAACACGAAGTCAAAAACTATTTCTAGCCGGCCGGAGTGGCCGTGCGGTTCTAGGCGCTACAGTCTGGAGCCGGGCGACCGCTACAGTCGCAGGTTCGAGTCCTACCTCGGGCATGGGTGTGTGTGATGTCCTTGGGTTAGTTAGGTTTAATTAGTTTTACGTTCTAGGCGACTGATGACCTCAGAAGTTAAGTCGCATAGTGCTCAGAGCCATTTGAACCAATTATTTCTACCATGCCATTTTTCTGATCACGGATTGTTTGATCATTAAGAATTTCCTGAAAAACGCATTTTTTAGGTCTTCAAATATTGCTAAAATACAGATCTGGACCTTCTAGCAGTCAAAGTGGAATCACCCTAGTATCAACAAGATGAGCCATAACGATATCGACGAAATCTACTTGGGAATCCATTCTAGATAAGTGCCAAATTAATGACTTTTTTTACAGTGACCCCATTATTTCTATTCTGACGATACCATCCAAAGTTAATAACTTAGCTGTTGCCCGATAAAGCGAACATATGCTGCGTGAGCAACATTATTAATCTGATGTAACTCTTCAGGTTTTCCGTCGAGATCTTGACATGTGTAATAATCGGGTCTACTGCCGGATGTTTGTGTAACTCTGGCACAATATTTCGGCCACGTAACTCGTTGCCGTCTTCAGGTGCTACCTGATCTCCAACACGGCAGTCTCAGGTAGCACCTGAAGTAGGCAACGAGTTATCTGGCCGAAATATTGTGCCAGAGCGACACAAAGATCCGGCAGTAGACCTGATTATTACATGTGTCATTACTAATCTGATTTTTAATCTATTTTGCTAGTGGTGGTATTGCTTAATGCTACAATGAAAGATTGTCAAGATTTAAGTGAGTTTGAACGTGGTGTTACCGTTACCGCACAAGCGATGGGACACGGCATATCCGAGGTAGCGATGGAGAAGAGATTTTCCCGTACGACCATTTCACGGGTGCACCGTGAATGTCAGAAATCCGGTAAGACATCAAACCTCCGACATTGCTGCGACTGGAAAGAGATTCGGCAAGAATGGGACCAATAACAACTAAAGAGAATCGTTCAACGTGACAGAAGTGCAACACTTCCGGAAATTTCTGCAGATTTCTATTCTAGGCCATCGGAAAGTGTCAGCTAGCGAACCATTCAACGAAACATCATCGGTATGGGATTCCGGAGCCAAACTCCCCCTCGTGTACCCTTCAAGACTGCACGACACAAAGCTTTTCGCCTCGCCTGGGCCCGTCAACACCAACATTGGACTGTTGATCGCCTGGAAATATGTTGCCTAGTTGGACGAGTCTCGTATCAAATTGTGTCGAGCAGACGGACGTCTACGGGTATGGAGACAAACGAATCCATGGATATTGCATGTCAGCAGGGGATTATTGAAGCTAATGGAGGCTCTGGAATGGTGTGGGTTGTGTGCAGTTGAAGTGGTATGGGACCCCTAATACGTCTAGATACGACTCTGACAGGTGACACCTACGTAAGTATCCTGTATGATCGCCTGCATCCGTTCATGTCCATTGTGCATTCCGACGCACTTGGGCACTTAGAGCAGGACAATGCGACAGCCCACATGTCCAGAATTGCTACGGATAGGCTCCAGGGTCATTCTTCTGCGTTTAAGCACTTCCGGTGGCCATCACACTCCCAAACATGAACATTATTGAGCATATCTGGGACTCGCTGTTCAGTATAGATCTCCACCCCCTCTTACATATTTATGGACAGCCCTGCAGGATTTATGGTGTCAGTTCCCTCCAGCATTGCTTCAGACATTAGTCGAGTCCATGCTACGTCGTGTTTCGGCATTTCTGCGTGCTCCCGGGGCCCTACACGGTATTAGGCAGGTGTACCAGTTTCTTTGCCTCTTCAATGTAGTTGCACTGGGCTCTATTTTAGGAGCCGCTGTCACTACATAATAATAATAATAATTAGTATTATAATTATAATAAAAATAATTAGGTAACTATATATGTAGGGGCGCTATAAGACTCCCGTAAAAACTTCCTGCACTTCTAGGGGAGTCTGAATAGATAATATTTTCAATCCGGAAACGCAACTTTCCCAGGCTACAACCATACGAAAACACATTTGCTACGTAGATACGCAGTGGGGTACGTATGGTAGGGGGCGGTTACGTCATTTGACGTCTGTCCTACCACTCTGACTTGGTTCGAGCCTCGTTCCTATGTCTTTGAGTGTTAGAGCAATACCGGCGAGTACGCGTTTGTATGGCGAAGCTCATGGTAATGGGAGAGCTACTGATCGCCTTTATCATGATCATGGACTTGTTGGTCACCGTATCGAACCATACTTGAAGTCTATCAGAATAGTAATCCCCTTTTGAAAAAAAAGTGCTTAACTGTAAACAACAGTCTTTGTCAATACTGATTAAGTTTCATTTTTGTTTATATGGTTATATGTTATATGTTATATGTTATATGGTTATTAAAGAACGGAAGTGTAAGGCAGGTGACGTACTCGAAATTTGGAAATTTGCCGTAAGGTCTTATGGGACCAAACTGCTGAGGTCATCGGTACCTAAACCTACACCCTACTTAATCTAAGAAACTTACGCTATGGACAACACACACACCCATGCCCGAGGGAGGACTCGAACCTCCGACGGGGGAGCCGCACGGACAGGGACGCTCTCGCGGTTACCCCGCGCGTCCATGATGTACTGGGTCATATCTACTAAATTAATTTTGAAAGTGGTTGCATTACCAAGCTGTTTTCAAACGGCTCTGGCACGGAAGCGATACGTTTCCGGACTAGAGTCTCAGTTCCAAATAAATTTGAGAGAATATAGGCGTATGTATTAGCTAAAAGTTCAGAAAATGAGAGTTTAAAAGGAAGGATGAGAACTAGGCAGACAACTCAAGACTATTATAAA
The DNA here is from genome assembly GCF_023897955.1 of Schistocerca gregaria. Lineage (NCBI taxonomy): Eukaryota > Metazoa > Arthropoda > Insecta > Orthoptera > Acrididae > Schistocerca > Schistocerca gregaria. The sequence goes on along the minus strand of NC_064928.1, from coordinate 125,552,222 downwards.
TACGATTGTGCAGTGTATTTGTTGTTCAGAAGTACGATACAATGTTCCCTGAAGAATACAGACACTGAAGAACCGTATGCCACCCGGCACTGGACAAGCAACCTTCAATTACAGTGTCTCCCCTGTAAGGAAATTAACATAATGAATGTGTGAATACAGGTAGGGAATATCTTAAGGAAAAGACTGAAGCTGGTGCCTTACAGCTTGTAATTGCTACAAGCCCTGACAAAGTCAGACGCTTTGAATTTTCGACACGGTTGCAACATGTCATAGCCCCTCGCTCTTCCGACCTAATGACATACTATTTCCTTTTTTTATGGGGCTATGTGAAAGATTAAGTGTTTACACCTCCTCTGCCAACAAACATACCAGAACTTCGAGCTTGCATTAACTAGGAAGACATTATCACGGTTTGGATATCTGCGGTATCCGTTACACATATGGATCCCTGTAAACATTAAATAAATAAAACTTTTTGAGCTTTTGTGTGTGTGCGAAGCCCGGTGAGAATGTGTCAACTTAGCTGCAGCAAATCTGCGAAACCGCTTCAGTCATTCATGATAACCTTGTATTTAGTAATAAGTGCCAGTTTACACAAGGTTCTAAATAAGAGGACCATGGGCAGAGAGAAGCATTTACAATGAATACTTTCACCTTGTTAAAATAGTGAGTGCACTTTTATGTAAAAATGTAAGTCCTCTGGAATGGAATCGGACCTATTTAGCGTTCTACCTCTGCCGTAAAATAACTATTTTGTGCTTTTGAAGACAGTCTCGGAAAAAGTAACAGGACTGCTGTATTACACTTAAAGCGATATACTATGTATAACAGAAAGGTGCGGCCAATCATTCAGGATTTACTCCTCGTAAAAAGAAGAAGAAAATGATCAAAAATAAAAATAGAATATATATGGATATTTCACACTAGAAACAGCAAGAGAACCACATTTGAGAAATATTAATTTAAGTGTTGGTAAGGTTTTTCTCTGGTTATTTGTCCAGAGACTAGCCTTGTACAGAAGTGATTGGTGAATAATAAGCAGTTCAGAAATGGAGACAATACAATATTTTGAAGTGTGGTACGGAAGAATGCTTAAGATCAGATGGCCACGGGGGACGTGGTAACGAAAACAATCGGGCAGGAAGGAAATTCGATTAAAAGAGGGAATCAGTTGGTAAGAGACATCCGGAGGCATCAAGAAATAGTTTGGCAGAGATGTGGATAAAAGCTGTAAAGAGAACATATGGCATCACTATAGCGAACAGCCTCAAAAATGATTGTTGTTAGGAGTGTTTGTACGCAGAGAAAGACGTTCGCGCTGAATAGACTACTGTGGATAGCTGCATCGTACAGATCTTGGACTTAAAGAGCACAACAACATATCTGCTTTAGAAGTAATTTTCTACAATTCCTCTTAAAATTTGGAAAAAGTCGTATTTCAGAGCTGGCGGATGAAATAAACCTTTATTAACTACCACTTTCAAGCAGCTGAACATCATCAAGTACCCAAAAATTACTTACATCGGAATTTATCCCGCAGTTTGTAACGTGGCACCAAAATTATTTTTGGTGCTGTAGTAAGAGTGTTTCCATACAAGCTGATGTAAATAATTCTACGGTATCTGCTGATGATCAATTTATAAAACCTGGCGGCTTATAAAGGCTTATTTCATCAGAAGCTCTTGATGGATTTTCCAACTATTTACGAATAGTGGTGCAACACCTACCTAAAATGTATTCTTATTAATACATTAATGAAGCAACGAGCACAGGTACAGAACGCAACAGGGTTTAAGTTCAGAGACTGTAAAAGGTGAAACGTCGCCTATGAAAAATTTATGAATGATTGTGCTGGTAAACCCCTTACGTTATTTGCTTTTCAAATAGCTGAGCAAAACTGAGCGTACTCAGACATTACTCTCTTTACTTATTCTGATCAACACAATATTTTCAGCGCAACGCAATCTGACTTTTAATAATCCCTACAAAAGAATGGCCCTGACTAACAATAACCTGTATCTTTCACGAATCACTTACCTCACAAAAATCTTCGTCACTCGAACTACTGCCGATACTGCCAGCTAAATAAAAGATTCTAACTACTGAAGGCACTAACTACTGACAGGAATAGTTACCAAATGAAAGATTTTAATACAGAACAAACAATGTATTTACCTTAATAGGTTTCAAAAGTCATTATATATATATATATATATATATATATATATATATATATATATATATATATATATATATATATATATCAGTTCATGACATCCAATCTTACAAATTTACTGCCTCTGATGGACACACGTCCAGATCGTCCGCTCTCAAAACTCCGGCATCTCTCCCCCCATATCCACCACTGCTGGCGGCTCACCTCAAACTGCGCAACGCTACGCGCTGTTAACAGCCAACTGCCCAACACTACAATAGCAAACAACAATGCAAACCAGCCACAGACTGCACACAGCACAGCCAGTGATTTCCATATAGAGCGCTACTTGGCGTTACCAATATAAAAAAGTAAACAGCCTACTTACAAAGGCAGGGAATTTATCCAGCTATTCCAGGCCATCCGTCACTGAATTATTTCGGAGCACCATTAGGCATAAAGTACACGTTACATCTCACTCATAAAGACATATTTTCGACTAAGAAAGCAGAATATTCTCTAAAAAAACGCACTGTGAAATCGCCGGTTAAACCTTGGTGAAAAAATAATGAACATGAAATTAAAACGTTCCCTGCCCATATGCTTCTATCACCGTCTGTCTTCCATGTGTGAAGAACATATTCTGAGACTTTGGGTGGACCTTTCGATTACACCCAGCGTATCACAGTCAGCAGGGAAGGTAAGGGAACTGATGAGGATGTTTTGAAACGCATATGAAAGAGGGTACGTTGGCCGAAACAGCGAATACTGACCACATTGGAACACTATGTTAACGTTTATGGGTATTAATTCCTTACTACGATACACTTCGTCTAATGATCCAAAAGAAGCACCAGCGACACGACACATGTGTGTGGGGAAGCAGTACAAAAACTGTGCGCAAGATTAGTCATTTCAGCTATTTGTATATCTCTCTGACTTGTAAACAGCTGACTATCAGAGGTAAATAACTGTAATGTGTGACACAGTCCACTAGAGAAACAACGGCAGTAAAATGGCAGATAGGGTAGAAAGCTATTTCGAAAGTGAAAGATAACCGTGACTGGACCCAATAATGTTGGTTGCTTTGGAAGATAACGTTTACGCTTTTGCTCTAGATCTTCGCAATTATCATGAAATGCTAGTATTAAATAAATAAAAAGTGAGAATTATGGAAAAGGCAAACTAAAAGGAGAAACATTACAGGGAAGAACATTGTCCAGTTTGACGTTTACAACATCTTCGAAACACTTGTAACTAGTAAAACGTCTACTCTATTAATATTACATCCCCATGGTAACAATATTCTGCGTGAAAGGAGTAAACAGCTCTTAATTTTAGTGTGGTAGAGAGTAAAAACAATACAGTGGCATCGAGGATCGAAAGCTTTTTCCATAGTGGAGCTGTGACACTACCCTAAAATGTTGTCTGCTTTGGAAGATGTAGTTCCTATAACTCTTTTCGTGATGCCTCACATTTTCTGGCAAGGAGAAAGAGATTTTATGTAACATCCTAAAATTTAAAAAAAACAGTGTTTCAAAAGTCTTTTATTTACCTAGATCGCGAACATATACGAAATTTAAAATATGATGACTAGAATAGCTTCAGTTGTCAATGCAACGATTCTTAGATTATGATCCCATTTAGACACAAGTCAGACCAGAACTGCTTGTTCCGGTAATAATCCTGTCATGCACTAACAAGCTCTCGTACAATATGTTCAAATGTTCAAATGTGTGTGACATCTTATGGGACTTAACTCGTATAAGAGGCAAGTTCAATGAGAAATATTGTTGTGAAAGGACAACAAAAATGAAACTGATTCTACGAAATGGATGATAAAATTGTAGTTAAACATAAAACATGAAAGAGTCATCGTTACTCCGTTCAACTTATCGATAGTAAAATAAAATAATTGTCAGACTATTATCTTTTTATGTTTTACGTTTGACTAAAATTTTATAATCTATGCAGCAAAACCAGTTCCGTTTATGTCGTGGCGTTACAACCAAATTTTTCATTGAACTTACCTCGTACATAAACGCAAATTAGACTACTACCAATGCATCATATGCTTATTACTGTTACATCAAGTTTTTGTGAAACTTTTCTATATTTACATCTATATCTACATTCCACAAAACACTGTGAGGTAATGGCCGAAGGGTTCATTCCATTGTACCGTTCGACTCACGCATGGAGCGTGGAAAGAAAGAATGCGTAAGTGCCTCTGTGTGCGTTGTGTGTGTGTGTTGTAGAAAATCTAATCTTGTTCTCACAATCGCTATGTGAGTGACACGTAGTGGTTTTTAGTATGTTCCTACAGTTATCATTTGTTGCTGGCTCTTGAAACTTTTTAAGTGTCTGCCAGTTCAGTTACTTCAGCATCTCTGTGACACTCTCCCACAGGTCAAACAAACTTGTGACGATTCGTGCTGTCAGTATCCCCTGTCAATCTTATTTGATACGAGTCCCATACACTTGAGCAGTATTCTAGAATGGGTCGTACTAGTGATTTGTAAGCAATCTCCTTTGTAGAGAAAGCGCCTTTCCCTAGTATTTTACCAATAAATTGAAGTCTACTACCTACTTTATCTATTACTGAGCTTACGTGATCATTTCTTTTCATGTCCCTAGAAAGTGATACATCGAAGTATTTGTAAGAGGTTTCCGATTCCAGCTGTGACTTTTGATATTATAGTCATAGGATTTTGTGAAGTGCACTATTTTACATTTCTGAAAATATGAAGCAAGTTGACAAACTTTTCACTGCTTTGAAATCCAAGCAAGTGCTGACTGTATATTTATGAAGATTCTTTCAGGCAATACTTCTTTGTAGAGAAGTGCATTATTCGCAAAAAGTGTGAGGTTGCTGGTCCCGGCGTAGGTTTGAGTCCTCCTTCGGGCATGGGTGTGTGTGTTTGTCCTTAGAATAGTTTAGGTAAAGTAGTGTGAAAGCTTAGGGACTGATGACCTTAGCAGTTAAGTCCCATAAGATTTCACACATATTTTTTTGTGTGGTTGCTTTAATATCGTTTGCAGGACCATCAATATATAGCATGAACAGCAAGTGTCCTAACACATATCCCTGGATTTTGTAAATTTTAGGATATTTCTCTTTATATTACTATTTTAAATGAATAAAAAGCAACGGTTTTTAGAAGAGAGAGAGAAATGTGAAGCAGTACAATGAAGAACATTCTGCTGCTTAACGTTCACCCTATCTGTACAATACTACAAAAACGTCAGTTCAAGAAATTTTTCGTCTCTGTGGTAATCACAGTCTTCCTATGAGAGGCAAGTAACCCCCATGTATAGCCCACTGTAGTAGAGGAATAAATACAGTAAATTAGCATCTGGAATTGAAAGCACTTTCCACTGTGGCGACCATGCAAGGACAAAAAATTTGGTAAGTTTGGAAGTCGATGTTTATGTATTCCTTAATTGTATTACAATATTAAATAAACAAATGACAATAACTGGGAGAAGACAAATAGACAAATGTTAACAAAGCAGGTGGTCAAAAAGAACATTGTGCTGTCTACTGTATCTGTTACGGGGGGTAGGACGTCAAATGGGCCGACTTCGAGAAGGAAACATTTTAATTTTCACTGTCTATACTTTTACAAATAAATTCCTAAAACTTTGTCAGCATGACCAGGAAAGATTCAGGATTCACACTCATAGCAGTGGAAGTTCAAAATCAGGAAAAATAATATTTTTTAAGTGTGAAATTTCATGATTTTTTTCACTTACTGTTGGCTGCATTTGTTGCTATAGGTACAGTTTTCGTCATAAGTAAGAGAGATGCTTCGATGAATTTTGCACAGCTTACAAACCATACTTACAGGTCTATGAAACTCTAGAATTTATTTAATCTATGGAAAAACGAATGGGTTGTTACGTTTTAAACTTCGTCTTTAGAGAAAACTCGAATTTTATAGTTACTTATCTCAATTTTTACAACAGTTTTTAACAGATTTGGGAAATTCTAGAGTTTCATACACCTGTTAGTATGGTTTGTATGCTGAGCAAAATTCATCAAAGAATCTCTCTTACTTATGAAGGTAAGTGTACCTACAGCTACAAATGCAGCTAATATCAAGTGAAAATATGATGAAATTTCACATGTAAAAAAAATTGTTTTGTTATGTTTTTGAACTTCCTCTGCTATTAGTGTGAATCCTGAATCCTTCCTGTTCGTCCTAACGAAGTTTTATGAAATTATTTGTAAAAGTATAGACAGTGTAAATTAAAATGTCCTGTGATGCCTCTCCTGCTCCAAGTCGGCCCGTTTCACGTCCTACCCTCCTTATCGAGTAGTAAAATTTCTTTTCAGTTTTGTGTATACTTCTGTAGTTTGTAAACTGATTATACTTATGTGATCTGAAGACTGCAACATATTGTGGTATCAGAGAGCAAGCCATTAAACGAAAATCAGAGTTGAAACCAGTTTAAACTGGTGACCATGACAGGACTCAAAAACATATGTCATTTTAGTAGCTGATTGTCATGTTTGTCTTCTGGTATTGTGTGATACCTCGAGAAATGGTAAAAAGTACCTTCTATGACACGGAAAATGTGATTAAAGAGGCAGTAGAAGAAAATATATTCTGCAGCTCAGTATTCACAAAATATATTACAGAGAACAAAAATGCAATCATAGTTTTCCGACTCTGTAAGCTGATTATCACTGACAAGACTAATAGTGAAACTTCCTGGCAGATTAAAACTGTGTGCCCGACCGAGACTCGAACTCGGCACCTTTGCCTTTCGCGGGCAGGTGCTCTACCATCTGAGCTACCGAAGCACGACCCACGCCCGGTCCTCACAGCTTTACTTCTGCCAGTATCTCGTCTCCTAACTTCCACAGGATCGCAGGAGAGCTTCTGTAAAGTTTGGAAGGTAGGAGACGAGATACTGACAGAAGTAAAGCTGTGAGGACCGGGCGTTAGTCGTGCTTCGATAGCTCAGATTATAGAGCACTTGCCCGCGAAAGGCAAAGGTCCCGATTTCGAGTCTCGGTCGGGCACACAGTTTTAATGTGCCAGTTTCATATCAGCGCACACTCGGCTGCAGAGTGAAAATCTCACTCCAAGACTAATAGTTTTTATGCATAATCCAGGGCAGTGGAGAAGCCAAAGTAATGAAGTAATGATCACATTAGAAGTCGCTTTACAGTGTGGCGACCGTGACAGGAAACAAAACTGTTGGCTACCACGGAAGATGTTCACGTTTTTGTTCTGGATCTAGTGTTTTAAATCAACAAAAAGCAACGACTCAGAAAAGACAAATGCGAGAAGAGCAGCCGTGCAAGAAAGAACACTGAGCTGCTCGGTGTTGGCGAGATCCGGAGGGCAGGTTGGGTCTGGGAAGAGCGGGCTATCTAAACGGCGCATCGGCGGGCCGTCGCGACTGCCCGTGCATCGCAAGCAGCCCGACTCTTCCTCCGAGCAGGCGAAGGCGCCAGCAAGCTTATCATGCGGAAACACAGAGCGACTCGCGTGTTCTCCGTCCAGAGATGCACTCCGTGCGTTCTGGAGAGACTCCGCCGCAAAACCTGCAGATAACCTCGAGACTCTGTTCGACTTGCCACGGAGTGGCGGGTCACTGCAGTTACGGCAATGACACTGCCATGACAGAGCTCGAGGCTTCTTTGCGTTGTGGCCCGCCTCGGCCAATTAACTACGTGAGATACTGACAAATACGCGCTCGCAACGAGCATTAGTCTAACTCTTGTCTGTACTGCAGGTGGCGGTCGTTAAGGAAGAAGACGGCACCTGCAAGGTTTCTAGATGTACTAAACTAGTATCTCTCGGCAGAATATTACGATAAAGTTTATAGCTCTACGAGGCTGTTACCGGCGGCTGTATTTGTCTACCGATAGGTGACGTCGTTAGCTACTTGTCATGAAAGCGAGAGAAAGTTGGGGATGTAGTAATGCAAGTAACGAATCACGATAGAATAAGACCGAGGCTGTTAGATCTAGAGCCACCACTGCGTGACTTGATGACATTAAGAGTGTCACGAAAGGCTAATACACTACTGGCCATTAAATTTGCTACACCAAGAAGATGAAGTGTAGACGCGAATTTTACCCGAGAGGGTGAAGATGCTGTGATATGCAAATGATTAGTTTTTCAGAGCATTCACACAAGGTTGGCGCCGGTGGCGAGTCCTACAACGTGCTGACACGAGGAAAGTTTCCAACCGATTTCTCATACACAAACAGCAGTTGATCGGCGTTGCCTGGTGAAACGTTGTTGTGATGTCTCGTGTAAGGAGGAAAAATGCGTACCATCACGTTTCCGACTTTGATAAAGGTCGGATTGTAGCCTATCGCGATTGCAGTTTATCGTACCGCGACATTGCTGCTCGCGTTGGTCGAGATCCAATGACTGTTAGCAGAATATGCAATCGGGGGGTTCAGGAAGGTAATACGGAACGCTGTGCAGGATCCCAACGGCCTCGTATCACTAGCAGTCGAGATGACAGGCATCTTATCCTCATTGCTGTAACGGATCGTGCAGCCACGTCTCGATCCCGGAGTCAACAGATGGGGACGTCTGCAAGACAACAACCATCTGCAGGAACAGTTCGACGACGTTTGCAGCAGCTCAGAGAGCATGGCTGCGGCATGACAGACAGGAGCACCTCCGATTGTGTACTCAGCGATGAACCTGGGTGCACGAATGACAAAACGTCATTTTTTTCGGATGAATGCAGGTTCTGTTTACAGCATCATGATGGTCGCATCCGTGTTTTGCGACATCGCGGTGAACGCACATTGGAAGCGTGTATTCGTCATCGCCATACTGCCGTATCCCCCAGCGTGATGGTATGGGATACCAGTGGTTACACGTCTCGGTCACCTCTTGTTCGCATTGACGGTACATTGAACACTGGACGTTACATTTCAGATGTGTTACGAACCGTGGCTCTACAAATGGTTCAAACGCCTCTGAGCAATATGGGACTGAACATCAATGGTCATCAGTCCCCTAGAACTACTTAAACCTAACTAACATAAGGACATCACACCCAGTCATCACGAGGCAGAGAAACGTGGCTCTACCCTTCATTCGATCCCTGCGACACCCTACATTTCAAAAGGATAATCCACGACCACATGTTGCAGGTCCTGTCGGGCCTTTCTGGATACAGAAAATGTTTGACTGCTGCCCTGGCCAGCACATTCTACACATCTCTCACCATTTGAAAACGTCTGTTCAATGGTGGCCGAGCAACTGGTTCGTCACAATACGGCCGTCACTATTCTTGATGAACTGTGGTATCGTGTTGAAGCTGCATGGGCAGCTGTACCTGTACACGCCATCCAAGCTCTGTTTGACTCAATGCCCAGGCGTATCAAAGCCGTTATTAGGGCCAGAGGTGTCTGTTCTGGGTACTGATTTCTCAGGGTCTATGCACCCAAATTGCATGGAAATGTAATTACATGTCAGTTCTAGTATAATATATTTGTCCAATGAATACTCGTTTACCATCTGCATTTCTTCTTGGTGTAGTAATTTTGATGGCTAGTAGTGTAAATTAGCAGGTTCTTTGTAGAATCGGCGAGGAAAGAAATAAGTGGAAAAACTTGAGAAGAAAAAGGGGTAGGATGAAATGACACGTGTTAAGACAGCAGGGAACCACTGAATGACTTCCATGGTTCAAGAACAAGTTGAACGATGTAGAAATTGTAGCAGAAGACAGAGTTTGGAATATACCTACCAAATACCAGGTCCAGTCACATTAGTGTGACCACGACATGTCTTTGACGTCGGCGTGCAATAACTAGTCAGGGACTGTAGGTGGCAGCAATGGCAGTCGCGTGTTGCGGGGCGCAGAATACAGTGCAGTGGTTGCCGTAATAAGGAAACGGGGCTTGCATGACGTCTAAGACGGCATGATCATTTGATTTTGGGGACAATGTTGGAAGCATTTCCAAGGAGACTAAGTTTTTTACACTGTTCACATACAGCCATGGTTAAGGTATACTGTCCTTGGCAAAATGAAGCTATTCACAACTGGCACCCAGGCTACTGTAATGCATGATGGACAACAAATCGCAGGGGTGAATGACACCTGCAGAGCCCAAATGAACCAAGGGACTACCAACAGTGTCTCCTGAATGACCGTTCAGCGAATGATGCTGGTAATGGCGCCAAAGAGCAGCTGCCTGGTTCATGTACGCATGCTGAATATTATTCATCAGCAATTAAGGCTGGATTCTACACGTCACTACCGCAACTCGACGTCCATTGAATGACGACAGGTGGTCTTTGCAAATGAATCGTGTTTTATAACCCATCTGACATACGCTATTGGTGCTGTACAGCTGAAAAGTCTGAAAGCAAGCCTCCTGCAACAGTTATCGCCGGGGAAATGTTTTAGTGACATTTTCTGAGTGATCTCGTCTTTCTGGGAGGCTCAGGTATGGGCACCATGTCCATACCTACATGCAGACTGCTTTTCCTCGGAACGATTCCATCTATCAGCAGGACAATCCCACATGTCATGCAGCCCACACTAAGCGTGCAGGGTTCGAACAGCACCATTATGAATTTATCGTACTCGCCTGGCTACTGAACTACCCAGACCTAAACCCAGTTGAAAATCTGTGGAATTACCTCAGCCATGCTGTTAGCGCCATGGACTCTGAACTCCCCAGACCTAAACCCAGTCGAAAATCTGTGGAATTACCTCAGCCAGGCTGTTAGCGCCATGGACTCTGAACCGAGAAAGCTAGTGCAGGTGGCTACAGGCCTGCAGCAGGAATGGCTCAACATACCTGTCTGTCCTTCCAAAACCTCAATGTCCTCTTCCTACAGGTTTCGTAGCGGTGCACGTTGCAAAATGTGGTTCTTCGGACTGCTGATTGGACAGTACAATTTCAGACGTTGAGTGTAAGTTCAGGCTCTAAGCACTTTGGAACTTAACATCTGACGTCATCAGTCGCTAGACTTAGATCTACTTAAACCTCACTAGGCTAAGCACATCACACACATCCGTGCCCGAGGAAGGATTCGAACTTGCGACCGTGGCAGTGAGCCTTGAGCAGCCGCTGGTGAAGTATCAGTGCAGCAGTAGTGCAGCAGCAGTGCCGTAGCTAGTCGCATATTTAGCTTTCATATTTTTTTTGTAGTTTCATTCTTAATTTCTTTCCGAGTGTCTGTGCACTTGCACATTTAATTACATAAAAAGTGGGAAAGCATGTAATGGCAGTTGTGGGGAAGGCGCATAGTCGTCTCCGGTTCATTGGTAGAATTTTGGGAAGATGTGGTTCATCTGTAAAGGAGACTGCTTATAAAACACTAATACGACCTATTCTTGAGTACTGCTCGAGCGTTTGGGATCCCTATCAGGTCGGATTGTGGGAGGACATAGAAGCAATTCAGAGGCGGGCTGCTAGATTTGTTACTGGTAGGTTTGATCTTCAAGCGAGTGTAACGGAAATCCTTCAGGAACTCGGGTGGGAGTCTCTAGAGGAATTGAGGTGTTCTTTTCGTGAATCGCTACTGAGGAAATTTAGAGAACCAGCATTTGAGGCTGACTGCAGTACAGTTTTACTGCCGCCAACTTACATTTCGTGGAAAAACCACAAAGATAAGATAAGAGAGATTAGGGCTTGTTCAGAGGCGTATAGAGAGTCATTTTTCCCTCGTTCTGTTTGGGAGTGGAACAGGGAGAGAAGATGCTAGTTGAGGTACAAGGTACCCTCCGCCACGCACCGTATGGTGAATTGCAGAGTATGTATGTAGATGTAGCAACAGCGCGGTTCCGGGCTAAAATGCCTAGAATCGCTCGGTCACAGCGGCCGGCTGAGTGGAAGTTCTACTCCGCGATGTACAAAGGTGAGGAAGAGGAGATGATGTCACGACTAGCCACATTAAAGCAATCGGAGAAGTGGTGATAAAGAAACTATTGTCATATTAATTGATCAGGAATAGGCGGTCCGTAAACATACTGATGAAAATGGTTAAGCCATAAGTATCTTGACGAAACGCTGGAAAACTGATATGTTGATTAAAATTTCATCCTTAAACGCGCTTATTTTCAGCACATGAAAAGACCGGACCTACAGATGAGGAATGTTGTGTTTACATACTAGCTATTAGATGTGTCTAGCTTTTATGGAAGTTTCCACGCAGAGCCAGCCAGACTTGGGACCTTGGTTTGCCAGTGACACCATTATAGGAGTGGATATCAAAGATAGAATAGCATTAGAAATGAGTTCCCCCTCAGATAGACGCTCACCACCATGACAATATCAGCGAATACTAAGATGAGAATACAGGGTGTAAACGGTATAAGGCGCCAAAATTATACAGATGACACACTCGCAATGCTTGACAAAAAAGTCTAGTAACATGTTTGAGTATTTCCTACGGTTGTACCAGAAAAAAAACAGTTCGTCTCAGGATCATGGTTTTGGAAAAGTACACACTTGGCCGTGCACGTACGTAAGCAATCTGTTCCTGTTATTACCCGCTGCGCGTATTGACATCGCGAGCGTAAATCGGAAACGCATAGGCAACTGCGGCCTGAGTGGTTGCGTCTTTGTAATACACCGAGCGACGACAGTAGCCGAGTAACCTGTGCAGATGTTATTGCAACTCTGTTAACTGATAGCATGGAATAGAGATTTACTACAGCTGAACAATGCGATATGCATTTAATTTATGGCGAGGCAAAAGGTGTTGCGAGGGCAGCTGTACGAATTTATCGAGAACGCTTCCCACGACGACGACTTCCTGCATGAAAGACATTTGCTGCTGTGCACCAAAGGTTTGCGTCATTGTAATTCTCTATTTGTATGCGATTATTATGCATTAGCATCTTAATAAAGTAAAGTAGTTATCTGCAACTTTATGGTGGTGGTGGTTAGTGTTTAACGTCCCGTCGACAACGAGGTCATTAGAGACGGAGCGCAAGCTCGGGTTAGGGAAGGATTGGGAAGGAAATCGGCCGTGCCCTTTCAAAGGAACCATCCCGGAATTTGCCTGAAACGATTTAGGGAAATCACGGAAATCCTAAATCAGGATGGCCGGAGACGGGATTGAACCGTCGTCCTCCCGAATGTCTGCACCTTTGTAAATTTTCGTCCGTATGCGAAACGTATCTTCTGTTCTGATACGCTTTCCGTATTTTTTTTTTTTTTTTACATCGTGACAGAATACAACTGACGAGTACGTATTTAATTTCCTTAGATTGAGAGATACTGGCTCTTTACTGCGCCGCGCAGAAGGCTGAGGCCCACTACGCGCCGATCGTACATTGGAAGCTGAGGAAAGAATTCTGGACCGTATCCAGGAGGATTCTTCTCGGAGTACTAGAAGCATCGCCCGCCACGTAGGTATATCGCACACTGTCGTTCATCGCACTTTGCAGGAGGAGCTCATGCGGCCTTACCACATTCAACGCGTACAAGCATTGGAGGAACAAGATTTCCCTCCACGACGTGAATTCTCAGAGTGGTTTTTGTTACACAGTGCGCGGCATGATTTTGTCAACAAAATACTCGTCACAGATGAAGCGTGTTTCACTCACGACGGAATAACTAATTTCCATAACATGCACACGTGGAGTGTACACAGTCCTCGCCAGATAGTGGCAACACATTTTCAGCGACGATTTTCTGTAAATGTGTGGACGGGTATGTTCGATAATTACATTATTGGGCCCTATGTCTTACCTGCACGTTTGACAGGTAACTATTACCAAAAGTTTCTAGAGGAAACATTGTTACTAACGTTGTTAGAAGACATTCCGTTAGGCATACGTCATAACATGTAGTTCCTTTACGATGGTGCTCCATCCCACATTGGTCACAGAGAACACAGATTTTTGAATAGCCTATTTCCAGGACGATAGATCGGGCGTTCGGGTCCACGTCGATGGCCAGCACGCAACCCTAATTTAAATCCACTGGATTTTTACTTTTGGAGCCATTTGAAGGAACTTGTTTATGCTGAGCCAGTAAATAATGTGGACGAATTGACGCAGAAGATTTTAGATGCAGCCAATACCACAAAGGCCAATGAGCATATGTGTGAACGAGTGCGACGAAACTGGGTTCGCCGTAATGAAGCATGTGTAGAAGCGAATGGTGGTCATTTCAAACATTTATTGTAGTATTGGTGTGAGCGGAAACGAAGTAATGGGTTTTGTTTTCGTTACGATGTTGTTGTACAGAAGGAAAATAACGTGAATCTAGTATTCGTTATGGCATTGCTGTAAAAAGGAGAAAAAGTTGACTGTAATTAATGCGCAGTTATCTACTTGCCTTTCTCTGGCCGCCCCGTCATTGTAGGCAATAAGATGGGTACGCCGTGTACTGTCGGTTGACTATGTAAACAGAAACGCGTATACCATCTGTCCTACGAACATTAGGTTTTAATAATACAAAAAAAAGTATATGATACAAGAAAATGTCATTAGACTTTTTTGTCAAGCACACCGAGATGTACCATCTGTATAATTTTGGCGCCTTATACAATCTACACCCTGCAAGGAACGTAGTGATATAATTGATAGTCGGAGCATGACTAAATTTTCAGTTGTTATCTGTTGCACCCTTGCAGCACATCAGTACATCAACCATATCATGCAGCCCATTTTTTTGCCCTCTATGAAATTTCAGTAAGGTAATACCTGTCCGCACATGGTGAGCTGCTTGTCTTCATACTTGGGAGGAGTGTCATGACCTCCCTCCCCCCTTACATCTTCCCCTCCAACTTTATTTCCACGCACGCTTGTAGTTACCTGCTCATGTTAACGGCACCATCCTGGCGCTGCTTCCCTGAAGGCATCACTACAGAAGAAATGTTCTAAATGCTTGCAATTGGTGCAAAGTCTCCTATCCCTAGAAGAGGTGGCAGGGTTGGCGAGTGACCCCACGCGCAGTGCACCGAGAGTAGAACAAAGCCCGCGCAGTGGCATTCAGTCGGGCAGGTGAGGCGTCTGAGCTGAGCTGCTGGCGCTGGCGCTGCCCAGGGCCGTAAACAAATCCCATTTAGCGGGCATTGTGCGGCCCCCGCTTTACTGCCGCTGGATATTGGCCGGACGGCGCCGCAATCAGCATCAGGCGGGTCCCTGGCCATTGTCTCACCTGCGGCGTGGCCGGGCCTCTCCCCAGCCGCTGGTCAAACGCCGCAGGTGGCGAAGCAGCGGGCGCCTCGAACTCAGCCTCTATAAGTAGTGTCCTCTTTAAGACCGGCCGGCTCTCTCCCTCTCTCCCTCTCTACCTTTCTCAAACAGCCGTAAATCTCCCTCTACAAGGCTACCGCGACCCAAAGGGAGAAGCATTCATCTGTGGCGGCAGAACATAAAGGCGCCAGATTCGATTTCCGGACGAATTTTCCATTCAATATCGCTCGAACCAGTGCAGGATAGGTGTGTGGCGCAACGTACAGCTGCCCCTCCCCTCCATCCTGATTCTGTTTCCACGATTTCTTCAGTTCTACTGTCGTGGCTCTTCTAACACAGCCGAATCAGGCTCCGACCACGACGTCGGTATGGAGACCACACAGACTGCATTTCAGCCTCACAAGTAGCTGAAACCAGCACTAGGAGGCCCTCTGAAGGTGTCCACTGTTAGCCGAGTGTGCGCCAGTAGCAGATACTGGTTGCTGAAAAGTGTCTCACCGCTAACATATGTCGTTCTCGACATTTCCGCACTGTAGTACGGAAATGCAACAGTTTCCCTATTTCATGAGAGTCAACAGGTTTCGACATGGAACCTAAGATGAGCTCGCTACACTTACAGGATTTTTTTTAATGAATGGGAACATGCACAACATCTCTACGCAGCCGGATGACGTACTTCAGATTAGGGGGTGGCAGTTATCGGCGAAACAATAGCTTTTCGGCTACGCTGGTTATTTCCATCTCCAGTTTAATTTCATTCTTAAAATCGCTCAGAGCAATCGGTTTCTGCAATAACCGATTTTAGGTTTTTTTATTCTCTTGTTTCCAATAGTAAACACAGACATCGCACGAAGGTCCGAAAATCCTACAACTCCAGCAGACTACAGAGTTATATGTTTCAATGTATGTAGAGTCTAAATATATCGTCCACCATTCGCTGCCATTTTCGATAAGTAATGAGAGTTTGAAAACTACAAAAAACCGGTCAATTTTTTCTGCTGATCCTAATTTTTTAAAACCACGGTGCAATCGAATATCACATCGCCCTGTGGGTATTGTTGATAGTCAGTGCTAAAGTGTGAAAACTAAGATCGCAGAACTTGTTCGTGTTAAGTTCTCCTGCAAGCATGGAGAAATATATTATTTAGACACAGGAACTAGATTAACTAACTTCTATTTTTACTGTAGTGTATGAATAAGAAAGCAGTTTATCATTAGGTTTTTAATGGGGACGTCTTGCTAACATAATCAATAATCAATAATTATTTTTTTAAAAAGTCGGGTGAGGAATTTAGATACAAGCCAAAATACAATATTTACCAGGAACAACTACAAGTCAATAGCTACAATTTAAGACACTACCTACAGTTCACTTAATGAAATTTCAGAATGAAATATACCAAATCCTGCTCCAAAAAGTGATTAAGCCGATCTCTATCGAACTGCCTTAAATTGTGCGGATCCTGAGCACGTACACAGTCCAGGCCAAGCTCAGAACGGACAGTGTGTCCTAGAGCAAACTAAAATTTCCGCATAAACCACTCACACAAAATAAACTCACGATATGCATGACCTGAAGCAGAAAAAGCAGTACACTAGTCTCAATTAATAAGACACAGGCCACGTGGGATTAGCGGAGCGGTCTAATGCGCTGCAGTCATGGACTGTGAAGCTGCCGCACGGGATTAGCCGAGCGGTCTAAGGCGCTGCACTCATGGACTGTGCGGCTGTTCCCTGCGGAGGTTCGAATCCTCCCTCGGGCATGGATGTGTGTGTTTGTCCTTAGGATAATTTAGGTTAAGTAGTGTGTAAGCTTAGGGACTGATGACCTTAGCAGTTAACTCCCGTAAGATTTCACAAACATTTGAACATTTTGAACAATAAGACACAGTGGAGCCAAGTCGAGAAAGGCGGTTAATATTCCGCCAAACGACAACTAGAAATTGAGCACAACATTTACTCAAAATACTCAAATTAAACATAAGTCACACCGTTCTTAACACTAACCATGATAATTTCGCGCAACACCAAAGCTCACTTTCACACCAGGAATAGAGAGTCTGTGACAATATGAAACATCGACCAATACCGTGCACAATAACTAATATCATCTGACAGTCAGTTACCTCACAGAGGCGAGAATTAATAGCAGTCAGGTGGAAGTACTGTACTTTAACACATATAAATACTACACTGCCTACGAACTTCACAACAAGCTTCATCGTAGAGGCGCACACTAACATTGACCCAAATTAAAACCACCAAGGACACTTAAAACCGCCAAGGACACTTAAACTTCGCCGGCCAGAGTGGCCGAGCGCTTCTAGGCGCTACAGTCTGGAACCTCGCGACCGCTACGGTCGCAGGTTCGAATCCTGCCTCGGGCATGGATGTGTGTGATGTCCTTAGGTTAGTTAAGTTTAAGTAGTTCTAACTTCTAGGGGACTGACGTCCTCAGAAGTTAAGTCCCATAGTGCTCAGAGCCATTTGAACCATTTTTGACACTTAAAATTCACAGGCGAAACTTCCAGAAAGATGCAATGTTCAAAGATCAAATTAAAATACTGAAGCGACTTTTTTAACACATAAATTCTTGCTCATTCAATTGAGCGCGCAAATTCCATGGCATTAGCCGCGCGGTCTCAGCAGCCTTGCAAGGGTTTGCGCGCGTCCCCCTGTCGGAGGTTCGAGTCCTCCCTCGGGCATGGGTGTCTGTGTTGTCCTTAGCGTAAGTTAGTTTAAGTTAGAATGTGTAGAGTGTAAGCGTAGGGACCGATGAGCTCCGCAGTTTGGTCCCATAGGACCACACCATGATCAGTTCACAACCAGAGCATCCAGAAATTCGGTAAACAAGCCTCTGACAGCAGAGGTTTTGTTTTCTTTTCGTTTTTTTTTTAATCATTTCCCGAGGTAGCCCGGCACTGGAAGCCAAACACAGGCCAAGATGACCCCTGGTTATCATTCCCAGTTGACGTCAACGTAGAGACAGATGGGTTGCATCAAAAGGTAACCTAACCTTACCTAACCTTTCCGCTTGGTTGCTCCACTCCTCATCCCTTAATAATACTATCATACCGCCCTTACGGGCCAAGCAAGCCGGGCACCCTGGCCACGCCAGTGTGTGCTGAGCTCGCTGGACCTCTTGAAGATAAAAGTAACAGCCGACAAACCGCCACGACTCAGGAGGGCTGCACGATCAAGGACAGACCGGGCGGCAGAGAACAGTGCCGGTGCAAGCACAAATGTTTCGCAGCACACCGTTCTGCAAACATAGTTTAACAAAACGCTCTGTAGTAGACGACCCCTCCGTGTTCCCATGTTCGATTGAAGACATTGCCAAATACGATTGCAGTGAGCACGGAATCGCAGAAACTGGGTCCCGCATCAATGACAACGTTTCGCCTAGTCTAATGAAGCACGATTCTTGTTACACCCGTAGACGATCGTGTCACGATATGCAGGAAAACGCCTGCTTCACAGCTGGAGCCCATTGGAGACAGTATTGGTCTCTGAGGGTCATTCACGTGGACTTGTATGTCACCTACGGTAATAAGAGGAGGCACCACTGTTGCTCTGAACTACTTCAACGTTAGACCAGCTGCTCTCTTTCGTGTGTGATGTCTTTTCAGAAATCTTTTTAAATAAATTAGAATTCTATGGTGTCAAGGGCAGTGCTGCAAAATGGTTCAAGTCATACCTCGCTAACAGGAAACAAAGGGTGTCAGTGCAAGGGACTAGTAAATTAAGTCATCAGTCATCATCAGAATGGGAAGAAATTACATGTTGTGTCCCACAAGGATCCATCTTAGGGCCATCGCTTTTTCTTTTGTACATTAATGATCTCTCATCAGTTACACTGCCAGAAACAGAGTTCGTTTTTCAGCTAGACTGCCAGAAGCAGAGTTAATTTTGTTGGCAGATGACAAAAGTATAGCAATAAATAGTATGTCGAGTGTAGTTCTAGATAAATCTGCTAATGATATTTTCATGGATATTAATAAATGGTTTAAAGCCAACTCACTGACATTAAACTTCGAAAAGACTCAGTATATGCAATTCAGAACCTGTAAGAGGTTTCCACCCAGCATATGCATAAAGTATGAAGAAGAGCAGATAGAAGAGGTTGACAGTCTTAAATTCCTGGGATTATAACTTGATAATAAATTCAGTTGGTAGGAGCACAAAACAGAACTGCAGAAACGCCTTAAGAAATCTGTATATGCAATTTGAGTGTTAGCAGACATAGGCGACATAAAAATGAGAAAGCTTGCCTACTTTTCCTACCTTCATTCCATAATGTCATATGACATAATATTTTGGGGTAACTCTTCAAGTCAAACAAAGTTTTCAGAGTCCATAAGCGTGTAATACATATAATTTGTGGAGTAAATTCAAGGACCTCTTCAAAGAACTGGGTATACTAACTATTGCCTCTCAGTATATTTACTCCTTAATGAAATTTGTCCTAAATAATATATCTCTTTTTCCAGCAAACAGCTCAGTTCATACATACAATACCAGGAACAAAAATGATCTGTACAAGGACTTAAAAGCACTTACTTTAGTTCAAAAAGGGGTGCACTACTCAGGAACACTCATCTTCAATAATTTGCCAGCAAACTTAAAAAATTTAGTTACAAATAAAGGTGAATGAAAAGGAGCCTGAAAGACTTCTACTCCATTGACGAATTTTTTAATAGAAAAAATGATGTATATATTCATACTATTAGTATTGTTGTTGTTGTGGTCTTCAGTCCTGAGACTGGTTCGATGCAGCTCTCCATGCTACTCTATCCTGTGAAAGCTTCTTCATCTCCCAGTACCTACTGCAACCGGCATCCTTCTGAATCTGCTTGGTGTAGTCATCTCTTGGTCTCTACGATTTTTACCCTCCACGCTGCCCTCCAATGCTAAACTGCTGATCCCTTTATGCCTCAGAATATGTCCTACCAACGGATCCCCTCTTCTGGTCAAGTTGTGCCACAAACATCTCTTCTCCCCAATCCTATTCAATACTTCCTCATTAGTTATGTGATCTACCCATCTAATCTTCATCATTCTTCTGTAGCACCACATTTCGAAAGCTTCTATTCTCTTCTTGTCCAAACTATTTACCGTCCATGTTTCACTTCCATACATGGCTACACTCCATACAAATAGTTTCAGAAATGTCTTCCTGACTCTTAAATATATACTCGATGTTAACAAATTTCTCCTCTTCAGAAACGCTTTCCTTGTCATTGCCAGTCTACATTTTATATCCTCTCTACTTCGACCATCGTCAGTTATTTTGCTCCCCAAATAGCAAAATTCCTTTACCACTTTAAGTGTCTCATTTCCTAATCTAATTCCCTCAGCGTCACCCGACTAAATTCGACTACATTCCATTATCCTCGTTTTGCTTTTGTTGATGTTCATCTTATATCGTCCTTTCAAGACACTATCCATTCCGTTCAACTGCTCTTCCAAGTCCTTTGCCGTCTCTGACAGAATTACAATGTCATCGGCGAACCTCAAAGTTTTAATTTCTTCTCCATGGATTTTAATACCTACTCCAAATTTTTCTTTTGTTTCCTTTACTGCTTGCTGAATATACAGATTGAATAACATCGGGCAGAGGCTTCAACCCTGTCTTACTCCCTTCCCAACCAGTGCTTCCCTTTCATGCTCCTTGACTATTATAACTGCCATATGAGTCCTGTATAAATTGCAAATAGCCTTTCTCTCCCTGTACCTTACTCCTGCCACCTTCAGAATTTGAAAGAGAGTATTCCAATCAACATTGTTAAAAGCTTTCTCTAAGTGTACAAATGCGAAAAACGTGGGTTTGCCTTTCCTTAATCTTTCTTCCAAGATAAGTCGAAGGATCAGTACTGCCTCACGTGTTCCCACATTTCTACGAAATCCAAACTGATCTTCCCCGAGGTCGGCTTCTACCAGTTTTTCCATTCGTCTGTAAAGAATTCGAGTGAGTATTTTGCAGCTGTGACTTTTTAAACTATGGCAGCAGTACTTTGTAGATATCCTGATCCGCTAATGCTGAATCGATTTCGCTGGGAAAACGTTTGTTCCAATTTTGGCCACCAGGTGAAAACCTGGCGCAGTCAATTCAAGAAAAACGATATAGAAATGTTTCCTTATCTAACAGGGTAGGAGCGGGCCGTAAGCAGAAAAGGTCATGTAAGTGAGAAAGGCATAGTGTTGACTTTATTCTTAGCTGCCGCTTGATGAGATGCTGTGCAGCTCCAGATTTGCTCCTGGTGGCGAGAATTGGAAATAACTATTTTCCCAGCGTAAGACAGTCCCACATTATAGCACTTGGATATCTACCAATCTTGCTGCCATACGGTACTTGCAGCCTACTTTGGACCTCCGTGAATAGGTGCACGTTAAATATAACCGCCCAGTATCTCCGGAAATCTGCCAAGGAGTTGTCGAATCCTCGCCATGTAGAATCGCTGATGTGTTGCGTTCCAAAGGTGGGCCAAGACCCTGTTAAGCGGATGGTGTCATTATTTCGGCATACCAGTTTATGTCTTTCACCCACATGATCTCACCCTAGAACCAATCCGACCATTGGAAAAAAATTACTTGCCTCTCTATATTAGTTGCATAAAAAGTTACTGAAGAGCTCCAGGGCACGAAGGATGATGATGATGATGATGATGATGATATCTGGTTTGTTGGGCGCGGTTATCAGCGCCCACACAAATTCGCAACCTTTGCTCAACCCAGTCTCGCCAGTTTCATGATCGATAGAGCCCAAAGGAAGACCATATATAAGCTGACTGGATGCCCCACTGTGTTGCAGCCACATGAAGAGCGTACAATTTTTGATTTCATTGTCCTTCTGGAATATATCTTTTTTCTTCCCCGAGAGAACAGAGATATCACTGTAATATTTTTATCAAATTCTCCCGTCTCTCACGCGACCTGACAGTGTAATCGCTCCAGCCTCCCGACAAAGCACTTGCCGCTCCGCATGTACCGGCTTCTGCTTTGTTTCGCTCGTCCGCGAACATCAATCATCATTACGGCGTCCCTTACGCTCGCGGAAGCAACTGCGGTGATGGCGTGTCCATCCCACAGGATGACAGCCCGGCGTCTCCAAGCAATTGCCTCCGCAGTTCATGCACCCCGCATTGTTTACTTTCACAACAGATTTCTTCCAGCCGGCCGTCACCACCGCACGGGCAAACAGAAAGCTGTGCACAAGCCATTTAAACGCGCTGCAAGTCCTCACGGAAACAAGTCGTCGGTCCAGGAGTGTTAAAAATCTTGCTCCACGTCTCATTCCTGTTTCTACATCTACATACACAAAGGTGACAGAAGTCATGGGACAGCGATACACACGTATACAGACGACGGCAGTATCGCGTCCACAAGGAATAAAAGGGCAGTGCATTGGCGGAACCATCAGTTGTACTCAGCTAATTCATGTGTAAAGGTTTCCGACGTGATTATGGCCGCACGGTGGGTTGGGTTGGGTTATTTGGGGGGACGAGACCAAACTCCGAGGTCATCGGTCTCATTGGATTAGGTAAGGATGAGGAAGGTAGTCGGCCGTGCCCTATGAAAGGAACCATCCCGGCATTTGCCTGGAGCGATTTAGGGAAATCACGGAAAACCTAAAGCAGGGTGGCCGCCGCACGGTGGGAATTAATAGACTTTGAACGCGAATGGTAGTTCTAGACGCATAGGACACTGTATTTCGAATATCGTTAGGACAATACCAAATTTCGAGCGTTATTTCTCACCACGGACAACGCAGTGCCGACGGAGAGCAGTAGCACCTGCGTACAGTTGTCAGTGCTAACAGACAAGCAACACTGCTGAAATACTCGCAGAAGTCAATGTGGGACGTATCCTTCAGGACAGTGCGGTCAAATCTGGCATTAATTGGCTATGGCAGCACGCGATTGACGCCAGCGATAGACAACTGGAAAACAGCTACCTGGTCAGCTGAGCCCCCATGTCAGGTGGTAAGAGCTGATGGCAGGTTTCGAGTGTGGCGGAGGCCCCACGAAGTCATGGGCCCCAATGGTCAACAAGGCACTGTGCAAGCCGGTGGCGGCTCCACAGTGGTGTGGACTGTGTTTATATGGAATGGACTGGGTCCTACGGTTCAACTGAACTGATATTTGACTGGAAACGGTTATGTTCGGCTACTTGGAGACCATTTGAAGAGAAGGAGTTAGTTAGCTGCTTGTTACATTGATTAATCTCACGCTAACCCTTATGATGTGGAATATGTCAGGTGCATAAAGAATGCACACATGAATGAAGGTTTTTTTTATGCTCAAAATTTTAGTTACCTGCCCCATGCCCTTAAATGGCACAAAATACGTATATTATACCTATAGGTTTATTTATTCCTATCCAAAACTTCATCTGTGATGTAGAAGGAGTTGTCAAAAATACATGATCTTCATTTATTTTTAAAACTACACTCCTGGAAATTGAAATAAGAACACCGTGAATTCATTGTCCCAGGAAGGGGAAACTTTATTGACACATTCCTGGGGTCAGATACATCACATGATCACACTGACAGAACCACAGGCACATAGACACAGGCAACAGAGCATGCACAATGTCGGCACTAGTACAGTGTATATCCACCTTTCGCAGCAATGCAGGCTGCTATTCTCCCATGGAGACGATCGTAGAGATGCTGGATGTAGTCCTGTGGAACGGCTTGCCATGCCATTTCCACCTGGCGCCTCAGTTGGACCAGCGTTCGTGCTGGACACGCGGACCGCGTGAGACGACGCTTCATCCAGTCCCAAACGTGCTCAATGGGGGACAGATCCGGAGATCTTGCTGGCCAGGGTAGTTGACTTACACCTTCTAGAGCACGTTGGGTGGCACGGGATACATGCGGACGTGCATTGTCCTGTTGGAACAGCAAGTTCCCTTGCCGGTCTAGGAATGGTAGAACGATGGGTTCGATGACGGTTTGGATGTACCGTGCACCTTTCAGTGTCCCCTCGACGATCACCAGAGGTGTACGGCCAGTGTAGGAGATCGTTCCCCACACCATGATGCTGGGTGTTGGCCCTGTGTGCCTCGGTCGTATGCAGTCCTGATTGTGGCGCTCACCTGCACGGCGTCTAACACGCATACGACCATCATTGGCACCAAGGCAGAAGCGACTCTCATCGCTGAAGACGACACGTCTCCATTCGTCCCTCCATTCACGCCTGTCGTGACACCACTGGAGGCGGGCTGCACGATGTTGGGGCGTGAGCGGAAGACGGCCTAACGGTGTGCGGGACCGTAGCACAGCTTCATGGAGACGGTTGCGAATGGTCCTCGCCGATACCCCAGGAGCAACAGTGTCCCTAATTTGCTGGGAAGTGGCGGTGCGGTCCCCTACGGCATTGCGTAGGATCCTACGGTCTTGGCGTGCATCCGTGCGTCGCTGCGGTCCGGTCCCAGGTCGACGGGCACGTGCACCTTCCGCCGACCACTGGCGACAACATCGATGTACTGTGGAGACCTCACGCCCCACGTGTTGAGCAATTCGGCTGTACGTCCACCCGGCCTCCCGCATGCCCACTATACGCCCTCGCTCAAAGTCCGTCAACTGCACATACGGTTCACATCCACGCTGTCGCGGCATGCTACCAGAGTTAAAGACTGTGATGGAGCTCCGTATGCCACGGCAAACTGGCTGACACTGACGGCGGCGGTGCACAAATGCTGCACAGCTAGCGCCATTCGACGGCCAACACCGCGGTTCCTGGTGTGTCCGCTGTGCCGTGCGTGTGATCATTGCTTGTACAGCCCTCTCGCAGTGTCCGGAGCAAGTATGGTGGGTCTGACACACCGGTGTCAATGTGTTCTTTTTTCCATTTCCAGGAGTGTATTACTGCTTCCTGTCAGACATTTTATTTCATCTGGTAATTTATCGAAGAGTGGTACAGCAGTATATTTTACCCGTTTCTGTCCCGAAGATAGGTTAAATAGAGATTAGTGTAAGTCTTTCTTTCTTCTGGTATGATAATTATGAATGTCACTATTGTTTTTAAACTGGGCCATGTTATTACTTCTATATTTTCTCTATATTTTTGTAGATCTCCTCATTACTTCTTATTTTCCAGACATGTGTACTTTGTATTTGCACTCATTTTTTCTAACCATCCGGTTTTTACGTACGTACCTCTATTCTGTACAGCTTTACTACATTCTTAGACAGTCACATCCATATAAACATTCTGGACTTACCACTTTGGTAAAGTGTTTGAGTTTTGTTTCTCTAGATATGCATTTCCTGTTGTACATATTCTTTGAGAAATCATATGCTCTCTCCATTTTGTTAACTCTTGATCTACTACAAATTTTTCTAGTCCACTCTGTATTATGGCTTCTTCAAGGTATTTGAATTTACTTTTCCCTATGCTTTCCATATTTGTGTTTCTATAAATTCTCGTGAATTTTTTTGGTTTGGCATGAATGGCTTCTTCAGTTGAAATTTTGATACCAATTCTATTTGCTATTTCCTCCAGAATATTTATCTGAAGAACGGCGTCTGTCAGATATTCTGAAACTACTGCAAAATCGTCTGGAGAAGCCAGGAAGTTTACCTGAATTCCATTTGTTTTCCTTCCTAGAATTATTGGTTTAATTTTGTGATTCCCTAGCTTCAAATTCCAGATCGTTGCAATTTTTTCTAGAACTCAGTTTAACAGCAAAGGTGATAAACCATCTAAACCATCCCCTGTCTAACACCTGCTTTCATTTCTCTTGTAAACTTGACTTTAGATATCGTTTATGTTAGAGTTTCACTAATTATATTTGCTTATTTGGCTTTCACTCCAAATTCTTTAATTATTTGGCTAGTGCCTCCCTCTGTAATGAATCCCATGGTTTTTTTAAAACAAATAAATGGTACTATTATAGGTTCGCTGTTTAACATTTGGTGGGGAATTAGTGACTTTAGGTTAAAAATATGTTCTGTACACGATCTTCCCTTTCGAATACCTGCGTGACATTCTCCCAGCTGTTTACGTTAAGTTTCTACCGCTCTGTCCACGACAATTTTTGATAATGTTTTATATGCCACTGGCAGAAGTGACACTTCTCTGTAATTGACGTTTTATTCATCTCCCCTTTTATGAAGCAGATGGTTAACGCTCTTTTCCACTGTTCTGAAATAATGTCAGTTTTCCTAATGTTCTCAGAAAGCAGTTGTAGATTCTTTATAATATTTGGTTTTGAGTACCTCAATAATTCTGCTATAGTCGAGTCTTCACCACCTGATTTGTTGGTTTTGAGTGGTTTGATGGCTTCACGAATTACTGGCTCTGTTGATGCGAAATCTTCCTCTACACTTTGTGGTATTGTTGTAAATTCCAACTGAACTGTTGCAACTGGACAGTTTAAGAGCTTGTCAAAAATTGTCGGTAGTATTTCACAATTTTCTTAATTTCCATAAGCTGGTTTTTTTGGTTCTTCGGATTATTTTTGACCTTTCTCTTCTTTGTTGTCTGAATTATTCTAAATGTTGTTCTTTTTTTAACATCTCCATTTTTTTCATTTTTGAGCTCTTTATTCTAGTGCTTCTCCTCACTCTTCCTTCCACCCTGCCGTCATTTTATTCTTGGTCTGTCCTAAGGTTTTCTCTGCTGCTTTAGTAGTTTGTACCTGGGGTTCATGCCAGTCACCTTGTTCTGCTGTGCCTCTTTCTTCACTTACAAAAATATCTTTTATTATAATATTAGTTGTAGCGGAGTTGCATTTCGTTATTTTTTTGGCTGCATTTTTGTTTTAGATGGGAGAAATCATATTCTAATCTTAGAGAGATAATTATCTGAATCATTTTCCCCATTTCTGATTACTTTAATATTCATAATTTCCCTGATGCGCCTTTTAGATATGGCTATCTGATCCAGTTGAAATTCTGCTATATTTGGATTTGTAGATACGAAAGTTTTAGCTTTTCTTGCTAGTTTGCCAAAATGTGTGGACATGAGTTTTATCGGGAACATTTTACACAAGTTGATCAGTCATTTACTATCTCTGTTTGTTCTTAAGTGTACTGGGTATACCCCTACAATATTCTTAAGTGTCTCTTCTTCCAAGCTTGTGCAATGAAGTCGCCGAAAAGCATTTTAACGTTATTTTTGGTGTGTTGAAGGTTTCAGATTCTAAAAGATCCCAAAACTGGTTTTCTTTCTGCAGATTTCTCCTGTTATCAACATTTGTAGGTGCAGGCAGTTTATATGGGGTATAACTTTTATTCTTGGACTTCATCGTTATTCTTTCTGATTTCGAAGTAAATTCCGCTATACTGTCTACTACTTTTTCTTACATAAAATGCTGTTACAAACACCAACATTTCTTCTATTATTCTTACTGCTCATTTCCCTTTATAAATTGTTTAATGTTGTGTGTCAACTACTTTCTCATCTAAGAATCTCGTTTCTGCACTGCTAAAATACGTCTACGGTTCTTCTGTAGAAATAATTCGAATTTCTTCTGTATTTAATGTTCCAGAGGAGTACTCCTATCTGGACTTAAAAGAATTTTCAGTGGAGTCCAACTCTTCGTCGCCACAAATGTTGGGATTCCCCAGAACCCTAGGTCTCAGTGCATTACAAGATGTAATGGTGGATTCCCCATACTGAGGTAGGGCATTTAGCGGTTTGAAGTTGTAAACTGCAGAGAGTACGTAATTGAGCCTTGTGTGGTTCGCATTGGTGCCATTGATAGGTTGACATCGTGTAATAGGGATAGTGGCGTCTCGTTTTCTTCCTATGTTTACTGGCAACACTACGTTGGCTAGCATTGTTTGCCCAGGAGTGGCAGCAGCAGCGTTTATCGATATCTAGTACCGTGGAATTATCTTTGTAAGGACGTCAAGTGTTCTCCGGGTAAGGTGTGTCGGTAGTTCGATTGGGACGGAGCAGTAGAGAGGTCCAGCACTGCGCGGAAATGCTGGGACCGCTGGCGGCACACAGGCACTGCCGGATCGAGGGGCTGTAGTTGAGGGGGCCACAACCTCGTTCTCCACCAGATTCAGGACGCTTGAGCTGAGTGAACATTAATCCAGTAGTGAAGCCTTCACTATATTGAGATCAAACCATTTGTTCGCGCATTGCTGCTCGCAGGGTCACTGAAATGAAGAGCAGTAAGTGATTTGGAGTTGGCGAAATTAATTAGCCATCCTCCACCTTTTATTGTAACACCCCACGCATCACTTATCTGGTTTTGGCGTGTGTTCACCCCTGGTAATTGACTAACAGATCAACAGAGAGTGCAAAACTGCCGCAATGTTGGATAACGCAAAGAAAGTAATAAGGCCCTGTGACTCCTGATTGAATTGAGGTGGCAGTGTTGAAATTAAATGGATCACAATTGATCCCTTTTAATTAAAAAGGGGTGCACATTGATGTTATATTCAACTATAGAGCACCAGATGCAAATGTTGAACAGAAAATTAATTAAGAAAGTGACTTGGGATTTCAACTACTTGATTGAAAACAGATGCAGTCGATAGCACATATTTATTTTAACTCACGATCTTCAATCATCACATTAGATGACTCTCCTAACAGGCAGTGGTAATATATTGCGTTTGCATGGAGTAAAGCGCGATAAATCAAAAGTAATTCCTATCGACTGACCCAGGCGTAATGAGAAGTGTGAGAAGAATTCTACAATACACAGCCCATGAAACCCTCGTGGAAAATTTCCTGATGTGGTCCAACAATGGTGGCCAGAGCAGGCGCAATATCAACGAATTCAGCATGGCGGAGCGGTGTCGTTATGCCGACCTCGTGGTCCTGAAAGGCTGCTCTCGTCTATTCACTCCTAGCTATCTTGCTCAGTACATAGCTGAACAAAAACTTCCTATCTCCAAGCTCAATTGTTCTATTTGCTAAGTCCTAAACTGCAGAGATGCTCACTCTTTCTCAGGCAAGCTAAGAACGCCACGTCCACACTCCAGGCAAGCTGGGAACAGAAGACCCCTACGGAGATTTCTCCCAGTCTGCTCTTCGCCTCGGTTTCCCATCCACCAAAATCACTTACGCCAATTGCAGCGCAAGTCGCGTTAATTGTGAGTCGCTTCCCAGCGCGGACCAGTGCCTGCTCTGGGATGTGAACAAATTCCCACGAAATTTCCCTTCCTCTCAACTTCTGCTATTTAGCTCCTCCCAGGCCATCCATCAAGGTTGGCATCTGCACACAACACCAATTTTTCCATAACTCTGACTCCCAGGAGAGTATTTCATATTCCTTGGTCCTACGTTCCCATCGGAGGCCGACGTATTTCATTCTGTCGCTCTTCACCTGATTTACTTCAGACACTGCGGACCGTGAATTCAGCGTGAAATTGCTATAGCCACAAACACGCATATTTTGGCCTCTGTTGACCGCTCCACCGTAGCTTTGTGCGGCTTGCATGTTTCACTGAAAATGGGACGACGGACATTTATAAACAGGCGTACAAGTTCTCCATCTGTTTCCTGGTACACCAGCATGGGGTCAACCACCCACTCACTCTCACTCATCTTAAGGCAGCTGGAGGCCGCACCCCGTTACCACTTTCTCAGAGCTTGAACCGCCCTAAGCTGCCTATTGTCACTTCTCTTTGCTGCTCCCCAGCCGCGTGCCGCTACCTGGCTGCGGTCAACTCGAATGCTTCCCTGGGGCAAACGAGCCTCCAGTAAATCGACGCGATTTCACAAAGTTTTCTTCCGTGTGAATTACCTTTCATTAATTATTCCAATAAGTCCATACTATATCTTCTACAAGATGCTTTGTGCCTTGTCAGTCATTTTGTTCAGCCCTACTGTTCGCTCAACTTGAGTTAGGTGATCTTTAATGACTTCATGTAAGGGGCATAGTTCTTGCCATCTTACATTATTATTAATCATTGAATTCCTTGTGTTTATTGATGAAGTTCAACCAGCGGTATTTTTTTGCCTAGTGGCCACTAACGCCCCAGTTTCCTGCTCTGGAGGTTAGCGTATTTTCGCAACAGTGCACCTTTCCTAGCCTTACCGTTGCTGTCCGGTAAGGCGTGTAATTCGACAGCCTCCTTGATTGTGGTTCGGGTGTTTCTTTCTTTTGGACTACTTTGGTCGTAGTGGGTCCTTCTGCTTCTGGATGTCCTAAACACCGAATTCAGAAGACGCAGTGCTGTCCGTCGGCTACGCCTTGCCTGGGTTATTCCATCATTGTGTTGGATACCAGACGTTAGGTAGATGTTGCAAGTGTTGGCCGGCGTTTAAACTGTCACTAGTTTGAGTTGCCATCTGGTGAAGTGAATTCAACTCTTGGCTGCCTGTCTCGTCGTTTACGAAGGTGAGCGACTTTCGCAGGTCGATCCTTGGAGTACTGTCTGAGGCCCACTTCTCTCTTGATTTGGTCAGATTCTAATGATCGTCAAAAGGGCAATTTGTCTTAAGAATTTTTAATTATATATTGCCACTTAATATGATTGTCCTTTTTTATAATATTTTGGTAAGAATTTGCTATCTAGGCCTTCAGGTGTCAAATTGTTCTTGAGTTATTACTGTTGGGCTCTTCAGCAGACAAATAATTTGGATTTCTGATCAATAAGGCCTTCAACTATGAATGCAATTTATCTAAAGAATTTTTAATTAGATATTGTCTTAACAGTCAAATTTGATTATTGTTCCTTATTGTCAACGTTATATGCATCTGCTTCCAAATAAGATGTATATGATTAAAAATAAAAAAATAAAAACTAGGCATCGAATGGTGACTGAGTAAGACTCCATCCACACCTAAATCTGCATTTCCTTAAGTACCACGTCTCAGTAATCTACGGTCATCCTTGAATTCCCAAAGTAAGACTATGTTATTAGCCTGGAATATATTTCACTGGTCTAAGGAACTTCAGTTCTGACGTATCAAATGGTCTTAAGTCCTTTGATGATAATGTCCAAATTTCTGCTCCGTATAGTTCTGCGGCTTTGTGTTCTCGTTTTTCCCTCAACCAATCTCCTTATAGTGTCTCACTTTCCTTCATGGTTGTACATTCTTTTTACTTGTCTTTCTCTTCTTCATACTTTGTATCCTGCCAAATAAGACACCTCTTCTACTGGTTCTGATCATTATCTTAAACCTCATGGGTGTTTTCTTCAAAGCGACGTTGTTTCTATTTCTGTTTTTGATGTCTTGAAGTTATGATTTAGGCTTACATTGTTCAACATATGTACCGCTGTTTGTAATTTGTTTTTACTGTCCTATATTACTACAATGTCGTCGGAAAAAGCACCTTTTTTTAAGAATTTATCTGCCGCAATTCTTATAATTTGAGGTATGCATCCAGCCCTAAGCACGTCGTCGATACCGTTGGTGAACAGTACTGGTGACGTATTCCAGCCTTTCCCCTTCATTCATCTATATTTTTGGTGTCACCCCTTTGCCAGAATCTGTTCTTCATTTGGTGTTTTATGTAAAGCCTTGGT
The DNA here is from genome assembly GCF_023897955.1 of Schistocerca gregaria. Classification (NCBI taxonomy): domain Eukaryota; kingdom Metazoa; phylum Arthropoda; class Insecta; order Orthoptera; family Acrididae; genus Schistocerca; species Schistocerca gregaria. Next base: position 125,520,467 of record NC_064928.1, on the reverse strand, counting down.
GTACTTTTCTCAGGTGCCTGTTGAAATCCCTATTGACCAGAAATATTTCTCTGGATGCGGTCAAATGCTTTTTCATAGTCGATTGATGCTAGGTGAGTTTACAAACTGAACTCTCATCATTTCTTCATAATCTGTTGCAAAGTGAAAACGTCGTCGACACAGGATCATCCTTTGCTGTTCTAATAAGTTTGATTCCGATATATTTCGAAACATGTCATTAACTTTGTTTCTTGTTGATTTTGAAAGAAGTATTCAGAAGAGGGATTCCCCATAGGGTGGGGTTTGAGAGAGGGGAATTAGTTTTACAAATGTTGACCCAAATACTATTTTTTTCCGGAGATTGGCATAAGTTTTGTTTGTTTCGTGGTCATGAGGCCACACAACTTTTTATGAGGAGGGAGAGACAGTTTTAGTTTTAGCGAACCAAAATTTACGAAGTAAATAAGTATTTTTTATTTATCCATACTCATTTTCCACGCAAAAATGAGAACCTGGATTTTCTTGAATTACAGCGCCAGCCACCAAGAATCAGAATAAATGTTTAAGACAATATCTACGTAATTTTTTTATGTAGAATCTGATTCTGCAATAAAAAATGAGGGTTCCCATTTGAAATTTTTAAGTTGCCTCCCACCTCACCCCCAGGGGGCTGGGGTGTTGGGCTAATTTCACCACCAGCACATGTCCCCCTCGAAAATAATCAACATTGGGTTCTAGTCATTTTTTAGTGTGAAGCTTATTTTTCGAGTTATTCTGGTTTGACAGCTTAAAATTTCACCCTGTATATCAGCTACGTTCTAGTCAACAAGAGACCCGTGGCCTCATGCCAGCCATGTACATTAACGTATACGTTTCTTTTTAAATTTTTACTGGCCACTTTTATTTCAGTGAAGACGAAAAACTCTGTCATGTTTTTCCATTGTTATTAATGGAATCTTTTTGGGTGTTGCCAATGAACTGATGGACTGCATTTAGATCTTCCTCCAAGATGACACGACCAGTGTTGTTAATTTTATCCATGTGTATCTGTAATTCTTTGTAGTAACAGATCCGTATCATACTTCTTTCCTTCCTCTGGTGCGTAGGCTTCTATATTTTTTAGACTTACTCATTAAATTTCATTTTCACTGCGATGAGCTTTTCGTTTGCTAGTGCACGTTGCCTTGTGTTATCCTCCAATCTTCTGTCTGACAATACTGCCGCTTCACTATATGCTCTTTACTCAGGCGCTACTCTTCTGTATAACATAAGGCAATCTTCTACATATTTAAAACCTTTCAACTGCTTTTTGGTCCCTGTAGTCTGTGCCGTATTATAATCTTTGGTTATTTTGCTAAGCTCGGTTTCATTTGTTGCCAGGCACTGTATTTTCCATGCTGCAACGGTGAGTACGTCTTTTATTACATAACTGTTAACCTTTACATTGCCTGATCGTCCTCCAAGATTTCATGGTTTTTTCTCTGAGGCTTCGGCTTTTGTTTGCACACTTTATGCCATTTCCGCACATTGAGAAGCATTATTGTTATCGTCCTTTTGCCTGTCTTGGCATGTAATACAATTTCACAATGCGTGAATTTCACAAAGTCTATGTAGTACTATGCAATGGCCTTGAGAGATCTACAGACACTGGTGATGATCTACAGTAGAAGCAATGAATTCGCGAATTACGAATACTACCAGACATGAGATGTACTACTTATTAGTGACAAAATCCGGATTTTCCGAATAACGCGATTAGTTTCCTTAACCACTTCGGCCATCCGTGCACGTCTCCCGTACCGATCCAAATCTCCATATGACACAATGTCCATCTCTGACAGTACTCGCACACTTTCTGTGTTTCCCGCTCAGGGGGAGACATTATTGCTATCGTTGTTTCGGTCTGCATGTCTCAAGGACATTTTATAGTACAATACAGACACTCAAAAAATACAGTAATTAGAAACTTTCTTTTACAGATTTTCTCCTCTGGGCAAGCTGGCTTCATCACTTCTGAGGAATCCTTCCTCCTTCAAGGAGGATAAGAATGACATCATCAGATTCCACAACCTAATTCTATTGGGGTCGGAAAAGTAAGATTTGGTGGAGAGATGCCGTTAAGGAAAAAGACAGACGACGTCTCTCACAAGGAAAGCAAAGACTTAGATAAGGGCTAATGTAAGGGCCAGTGTGGTTGCCTCCGACATAGTCCCAATAAGGGAGACCCTCAGGGGGTTACTCTTTGGTCCTCCTTTGCTGACCAATCTGGCGTGGGTGATCCTTTTGTTCTATTGAGTTATCAGTCTACTGACTGCCACGAATTTCTCAGCTGTGCGAACCTTTCCATCCCAGAGTAGCAACTGCAACCAACAATTATTTGCTGGATGTTTTCCAATCTCTGTCTTCTTTTGCCATTTTTATCCACTACAGCTCCCTCTAGTACCATGGGTATTATTCCTTCATATCTTAGCGGATATCTTATTATCCTGTCCTTCTTGTCAGTGTTTTCCAAACATTCCTTTCCACGTATTCCTTTCCTCTTTTCTTACCTGATCAGTCCACCTAACAATCTTTTGTAGCACAACGTCTCGAATGCTTCGATTCTCTCCTGCTTAGGTTTTCCAACAGTCCATGTTTCACTACCGTACACTGCTGTGCTCCAGACGTACAGTTACTGAAATTTCTTCCTCAAACTAAGATCTACCAGGAGCAAACCTCCCTCCAACACAACTCTGTTGATCTTTGAGACACACAAGTCACCTCACCACGCTGATGTGGCCGTCCATCTGTCGTATGTTACAGTCTCAATCCGTAAGTGGTGCACTGTGGTGCCGAATGAAGGTCATATATTTTTCTTGAAACAAAGGTGCGCACAACAGGGTTTCGCGAAACCTATGTGTGGCAAGGAAAGCGTTTCTGAAGAAGAAAATTTTGTATGGAGTGTAGCCGTGTATGGAAGTTAAACTTGAACGATAAATACTGTAGTATAGATCAAAAGAGAATAGAAGCTTTCGAAATGTGGTGCTACAGAAGAATGATGAAGATTAGATGGGTGCATCACATAGCTAATGAGGAGGTATTGAATAGAATTGGGGAGAAGAGGAATTTGTGGTACAATCTGAGTAGAAGAAGGGATCGGTTGGTAGGACATGTTCTGAGACATCGAGGGATCGCCAATTTAGTATTGGAGGGCAGCGTGGAGGATAAAAATCGTAGAGGGATACCAAGAGATGAACACACTAAGCAGATTTAGAAGGATGTAGGCTGCAGTAGATACTGGGAGATGAAGAAGCTTGCACAGGATAGAGTAGGATGGAGAGCTGCATCAAACGAGTCTCAGGACTGAAGACCACAACAACATGTGTGGCAAATAGTGAAAGTCAGCTGCCTAAATATCATGCGTATACTGTTATAATCCATATGCCACTATTCCGTTTTAATAAATGTAAGTTAACTTTTCCGTCGGCAAAAGCCTTATGTTAATGGGTCAGTATTCTTGGTATTTGTCTTCACACCTGAAATACTATGTTGCTGCAGTGTTAAGTCATGGTCTGTACTAATTTTCTCTACAGTTATTATTTTTTTGTCTTGTTAAAAATATTTTTCTAAACACTAACGTAAATTTTAGGCTTCATTACACCTTCTGAAGAAGACAATTTCAAAGTAGTCGAAACCTAGGTCAGGATTTCCAACAAACCTTTATTTGCAACCACTTGACTACTTTCGTGAACACCACTGAACGTGGAAACTGTGGAGGAGACATATTAGCATAATTTAAAATATATATATATATATATATATATATATATATATATATATATATATATATATTATGTTTATTTGTTTTATCACATTTTCCACATCCTATAGCATGTATTCACTGCGAATTTATAGAAAAAAACGTATAATGTAACCTAATAAAAAAATGAAAATCCTTTCGCGGTCGCCAAAGCTAAGCTTCCCCGAACCCAAACACTATGCAGTGCTCGAGAATTACCAACTAAACATCTTGTGACGTAGGGACTTCCTGCGAATTCCGGAGCAGGAGGAAGTTGCGCACGCAGTTCGTAGCTAAGGCCACTGCAGAAACGGTGGCTTTGCTCCCAGAAGCTGGCTGCCTCAACACATGTGGCGCTCGCACACACTCACACATGCGGACGAGCTGCGGCCACTGGGCGTCCAGCAGTAATAAACAGAGCGACGCTCGGGCGGCGGCCAGGGGACCCAAACACACGCGCTCGACCCGGGCCATCCGCGGTAAAAACCGCTCCGTAAACAGCGGCTGACGTAGCCGGCCGGCGCGCGACGTTGTCTCACTCCGCTCACAGCGTCCTGCCGGTCGCCACACCACTAAAGGCGCTGGGGAGATGCGCGGACGTCTACTGCGTACGTCCCAAATGTTCCGGGACTGATGTCACGTTTGACCGACGTCAGCGCAGTAACTATGGTAGCAGCACTGAACTAACGTAACCAGCCCCACCTTGCACTGAACAAGCCTTCGCAGCCGCTACAAACTGTCTGCCTGCATTCGATCTGGCCACTAGCAGTCCAGCCGATGGTCTTAAACAATATTTAGAGTGTTTAAAGGAACCCTGACGCCCTACATTAGTCAAAATTAATGGTTCCCACAGATTTTCATATGGTTGAGATGGGCTGCATCGTATTAACCGAACGAGATTTTGTTTCAAGCCATGATGGGATAGTCTGGTTACGACAGTGTTTCGGGAGCGAACTACTGTACGCGGTAAATCGCAATTGGAAGAGGCTACCGTCAGTACATACTACTCCTGTTATCCTGGTTTCGTGGCTGACGAGTCGGAATTCGCTTAACACTTTATGTGATGCGGGGAGATCTTTGGCTAACAGTTAGTAGTTGCCGGCTGTATCGCTACTGAACTTTATTAATGGACTGTAAGCTACCAGAAGTAATGATCGGGACTGTAAGTTTCTGATTAATCTACATTTATACACTCCTGGAAATTGAAATAAGAACACCGTGAATTCATTGTCCCAGGAAGGGGAAACTTTATTGACACATTCCTGGGGTCAGATACATCACATGATCACACTGACAGAACCACAGGCACATAGCCACAGGCAACAGAGCATGCACAATATCGGCACTAGTACAGTGTATATCCACCTTTCGCAGCAATGGAGGCTGCTATTCTCCCATGGAGACGATCGTAGAGATGCTGGATGTAGTCCTGTGGAACGGCTTGCCATGCCATTTCCACCTGGCGCCTCAGTTCGACCAGCGTTCGTGCTGGACGTGCAGACCGCGTGAGACGACGTTTCATCCAGTCCCAAACATGCTCAATGGGGGACAGATCCGGAGATCTTGCTGGCCAGGGTAGTTGACTTACACCTTCTAGAGCACGTTCGGCGGCACGGGATACATGCGGAAGTGCATTGTCCTGTTGGAACAGCAAGTTCCCTTGCCGGTCTAGGAATGGTAGAGCGATGAGTTCGATGACGGTTCGGATGTACCGTGCACTATTCAGTGTCCCCTCGACGATCACCAGAGGTGTACGGCCAGTGTAGGAGATCGCTCCCCACACCATGATGCCGGGTGTTGGCCCTGTGTGCCTCGCTCGTATGCAGTCCTGATTGTGGCGCTCACCTGCACGGCGCCAAACACGCATACGACCATCATTGGCACCAAGGCAGAAGCGACTCTCATCGCTGAAGACGACACGTCTCCATTCGTCCCTCCATTGACGCCTGTCGCGACACCACTGGAGGCGGACTGCACGATGTTGGGGCGTGAGCGGAAGACGGCCTAACGGTGTGCGGGACCGTAGCCCAGCTTCATGTAGACAGTTGCGAATGGTCCTCGCCGATACCCCAGGAGCAACAGTGTCCCTAATTTGCTGGGAAGTGGCGGTGCGGTCCCCTAGGCACTGCGTAGGATCCTACGGTCTTGGTGTGCATCCGTGCGTCGCTTCGGTCCGGTCCCAGGTCGATGGGCACGTGCACCTTCAGCCGACCACTGGCAACAACATCGATGTACTGTGGAGACCTCACGCCCCACGTGTTGAGCAATTCGGCGGTACGTCCACCCGGCCACCCGCATGCCCACTATACGCCCTCGCTCAAAGTCCGTCAACTGCACATACGGTTCACGTCCACGCTGTCGCGGCATGCTACCAGTGTTAAAGACTGCGATGGAGCTCCGTATGCCACGGCAAACTGGCTGACACTGACGGCGGCGGTGCACAAATGCTGCGCAGCTAGCGCCATTCGACGGCCAACACCGCGGTTCCTGGTGTGTCCGCTGTGCCGTGCGTGTGATCATTGCTTGTACAGCCCTCTCGCAGTGTCCGGAGCAAGTATGGTGGGTCTGACACACCGGTGTCAATGTGTTCTTTTTTCCATTTTCAGGAGTGTAGATACTTCTCAAGCCACCGTGCGTGGTGAATGGTACCCTGCACCATTACTTGTCATTCCCCCTTCTGATCCACTCGCAAACCGAGAGAGCGAAAAATGGGTGTCTATATGCCCCCATAAAATCCCTAGTTTCTCTTACGTTCATTGTATGTTGGCAGCAGCAGAATCTTTCGGCAGTCAGCTTCAGATGCCGGGTGTCTAAATTTTTTTCAATAGTGTTTCTCGAGAAGAACGCCGCCTTCCCTCCGGGGATTCGCATTTGAGCTCCCGAAGCATCTCCGTAACACTTACATATTGTTCGGTCCTGGCAATATAAATCTACCATCCCGTCTCTAAATTTCTTCCACAGTACGTTATCCCTTGTGGTGTGAAAGTGGTCCTCGTATCATACTCAGCGGTAATTGAGTTGCGGCTATTTTGTTGTTGTGTGTATCACTCTTAGAGGATGGAGATGTTGTGTTTAGTGGTTGCGCCTTGGATAATATTGGTGCTGGAGTGAGGTATTAACTCAAGAGCATTTATTTAAGGTAACAGACCCTACCATTTGAGAGCAGAGAGCTATCTTGTTCCTGCAGAGGCAATTTTCCGGTGATTTTTTTAAAAATAATTTCCTTCCGTTAGTGGGGACTTATCATTGTGCTGGAACTCGTACACTCAAGACGAATTAGCTGTAGCGAATTTTTAATAAAGCCAAGCTACTTACACGAAAGTTTGTTTCCCGTCTTATAAACGAAAATAAATTATTCTTCAGAAAACCTCTTTTGTGAGTAATGACTATAAGTATTGAGAAATAATGTCTAGAAACTGAAACAAAGGTTTTCAATATACGCTAGATGCTCGTAGTTGCGATAAGGTTGATGCAAAGTCTTACTTATCTTACGGCTGCCTAATGTGAAAGAAAAAGATGTTCATTATTACAACAAATTTACTTGTGACTCAGAGATTCATATACACTGTTCAATTCATTAATATTAAAAAGCAGCGGCATTTGGCAAAGAAAGAAAACCTAAAGACCAATGGATTTATTTTTGTCAAAGAAAAATAATAGAAAGCCCGTGTGTGCAGTGAACTGTATCACTGACTAGGCTTGAAGCGTTATCTCTGATACTATGATAAATTTACAGGACAAGCGGGCGTAATTTTCGCTGCGCGGAAGTACCGTTGTAAGAGGCTTACATAAGTAGTGTTTGCTACTGATGTTGACGTTATCCTGCAGCATGACTTTAAGAGTTTCCTTTCGTTACGAGGATGGCTATATTCTTGCAGTAAGTTGAAGCTCCTGCACATTCTAGTCATCAGGTGACATCATCTAAATCTAAAATTCCCCAGTTTCTTTGCCCTTTAGATTTCTGCCTGTGGCGATTCTTGAAAGGGCGAAATCTACAAGGAAAAAGTAAATATAAGATAGGAAGTAATCTTTGGCTTTGTGAACAGTGCTGCCCTCATAAAAGGTTGTCAAGAAAAAATGTTCAAATGTGTGTGCATTCCTAAGGGACTAAACAGCTGAGGTCCGGTTGCTATACTTACACACTACTTAAACTAACTTATGTTAAGAACAACACACAGGCCCGTGTCCGAGTGAGGACTCGAAACCCCGGCGGGAGAGGCCGCGCAATCTATGACATGGCGCCTCAAACCACGCGGCCCCTCCGCGCGGCTGACCTCGGAAAAGCTAGACATGGTGTAGTCAAGAGAATTCGAAGTGCTTTGAAAACACATCGAAAAACCACATTTGAACCCAAAACTTGCCTTTTCTTAAGTCCTCCTGCCAATGTTTGGGTTTCATTCCTAATAGCTGCAACTACGCAACCAATAAAACAAATTCTGCGTGGAATCTTGTCATAGAAAAAATTCGTGCCATGCGTAGCCATTGTTTTTTGCGATTTTACTGAACGAAAGCAGTGAATTTTATAACGATGATGTGAGCTTGTATCACGGAGGATGTGCGGCACAGCGAATCAACAAACCCGACGACAACCAGGAGAGCTGTGTACTTGCCACACTCCCTCCATCTTACTCTACCAATGCTACCTTCGAATAAAATATTTTCTGTACCTCCTGCAACACCCTCTATGTCGGCGAAGGGATGCAATCTTGCAAGACAAAAACGAATGGGGAAATAATGTTTGTGCTGAAAGTAAATTGATCTTACATGATTGCTTTAACCACAACGTGACAGCCCAACGAACAAAATACCAGCGTACTGAATATAAGACCAACTGTGTGACTAGATTTTGTGAGTTTCTAGCAACTAGATTACAGCATTCTTAACGGAAAGAAATATTCGGACGTAATAGTAACTTCGCTTGCACCCCACGGGGGTGTTATGGAACCATTGTTGTTGTTGTGGTCTTCAGTCCTGAGACTGGCTTGATGCAGCTCTCCATGCTACTCTATCCTGTGCAAGCTTCTTCATCTCCCAGTACCTGCTGCAACCTACATCCTTCTGAATCTGCTTAGTGTAGTCATCTCTTGGTCTCCCTCTACATTTTTACCGTCCACGCTGCCCTCCAATACCAAATTGGTGATCCCTTGATGCCTCAGAACATGTCCTACCAACCGATCCCTTCTTCTGGTCAAGTTGTGCCACAAACTTCTCTTCTCCCCAATCCTATTCAATACTTCCTCATTAGTTATGTGATCTACCCATCCAATCTTCAGCATTCTTCTGTAGCACCACATTTCGAAAGCTTCTATTCTCTTCTTGTCCAAACTATTTATCGTCCATGTTTCACTTCCATACATGGCTACACTCCATACAAACACTTTCAGAAATGACTTCCTGACACTTAAATCTATAATCGATGTTAACAAATTTCTCTTCTTCAGAAGCGCTTTCCTTGCCATTGCCAGTTTACAGTTTATATCCTCTCTACTTCGACCATCATCAGATATTTTGCTCCCCAAATACCAAAACTCCTTCACTACTTTAACTGCCTAATTTCCTAGTCTAATTCCGTCAGTATCACCCGACTTAATTCGACTACATTCCATTATCCTCGTTTTGCTTTTGTTGATGTTCATCTTATATCCTCCTTTCAAGACACTATCCATTCCATTCAACTGCTCTTCCAAGTCCTTTGCCATCTCTGACAGAATTACGATGTCATCGGCGAAGCTCAAAGTTTTTATTTCTTCTCCATGGATTTTAATACCTGCTCCGAATTTTTCTTTTGTTTCCTTCACTGCTTGCTCAATATACAGATTGAATAATATCGGGGAGAGATTACAACCCTGTCTCACTCCCTTCCCAGCCACTGCTTCCCTTTCATCTCCCTCGACTCTTATAACTGACATCTGGTTTCTGTACAAATTGAAAATAGCCTTTCGCTCCCCGTATTTTACCCCTGCCACCTTCAGAATTTGAAAGAGAGTATTTCCGTCAACATTTTCAAAAGCTTTCTCTAAGTCTACAAATGCTAGAAACGTAGGTTTGCCCTTCCTTAATCTAGCTTCTAAGGTAAGTCTTAGGGTCAGTATTGCCTCACGTGTTCCAACATTTCGACGGAATCCAAACTTATCTTCCCCGAGGTCGGCTTCTACTAGTTTTTCCATTCGTCTGTAAAGAATTCGTGTTAGTATTTTGCAGCTGTGACTTATTAAACAGATAGTTCGGTAATTTTCACATCTGTCAACACCTGCTTTCTTTGGGATTGGAATTATTATACTCTTCTTGAAGTCTGAGGGTATTTCGCCTGTCTCATACATCTTGCACACCAGATGGTAGAGTTTTGTCAGGACTGGCTCTCCCAAGGCCGTCAGTAGTTCCAATGGAAGGTTGTCTACTCCGGGGGCTTTGTTTCGACTCAGGTTTTCAGTGCTCTGTCAAACTCTTCACGCAGTATCACATCTCCCATTTCATCTTCATTTACATCCTCTTCCATTTCCATAATATTGTCCTCAAGTACATCGGCCTTGTGTATGCCCTCTATGTAATCCTTCCGCCCCTCTGCTTTCCCTTCTTTATTTAACACTGGGTTTCCATCTGAGCTCTTGATGTTCATACAAGTGGTTCTTTTATCTCCAAAGGTCTCTTTAATTTTGCTGTAGGCAGTATCCATCTTACCCATAGTGAGATAAGCCTCTACATCCTTACATTTGTCCTCTAGCCATCCCTGCTTAGCCATTTTGCACTTCCTGTCGATCTCATTTTTGAGACGTCTGTATTCCTTTTTGTCTGCTTCATTTACTGCATTTTTATGAAACCATTAGGTTTCACGATATACAGGATGTTACAAAAAGGTACGGCCAAACTTTCAGGAAACATTCCTCACACATAAATAAAGAAAAGATGTTATGTGGTCATGTGTCCGGAAACGCTTAATTCCCATGTTAGAGCTCATTTTAGTTTCGTCAGTGTGTACTGTACTTCCTCGATTCACCGCTAGTTGGCCCAGTTGAAAGAAGGTAAGGTTGACTTCGGTGATTGTGTTGACATTCGACTCATTGCTCTACAGTAAAAGCATGAAGCACACCTGTACGTAGCATGAACAGGTTAGTGTTCATCACGAACGTGGTTTTGCAGTCAGTGCAAATGTTTACAAATGCGGAGTTGGCAGATGCCCGTTTGATGTATGGATTATCACGGGGCAGTAGCCGTGACGCGGTACGTTTGGACCGAGACAGATTTCCAGAAGGAAGGTGTCCCGACAGGAAGAAGTTCGAAGCAATTCGAAGCAATTCATCGGCGTCTTAGGGAGCACGGAACATTCCAGCACATGACTCGCGACTGGGGAAGACACTTGCAATGGACGAGGCAATTCTTCGTGCAGTTGACGATAGCTTTAATGTCAGCGTCAGAGAAGTTGCTGCTGTACAAGGTAACGTTGACCACGTCACTGTGTGGAGAGTGCTACGGGAGAACCAGTTGTTTCCGTACCATGTACAGCGTGTGCAGGCACTACCAGCAGCTTATTGGCCTCCACGGTTACACTTCTGCGAATGGTTCATCCAACAATGTGTCAATCCTCATTTCAGTGCAAATGTTCTCTTTACGGATGAGGCTTCATTCCAACGTGATCAAATTGTAAATTTTCACAATCAACATGTGTAGCCTAACGAGAATCCGCACAGAATTGTGCAATCACGTAATCAACACAGATTTTCTGTGAACGTTTGGGCAGGCATTTTTTGGGATGTCTTGATTGGGCCTCATGTTCTTCCACCTACTCTCCATGGAACACGTTATCATGATTTCATACGGAATACTCTATCTGTGCTGCTAGAACATGTGCCTTTACAAGTACGACACAATATGTGGTTCATGCACGATGGAGCTCCTGCATATTTCAGTCGAAGTGTTCGTACGCTCCTCAACAACTGATTCGGTGACCGATGGATTGGTAGAGGCGGACCAATTCCATGGCCCCCACGCTCTTTTTTATGGGGTCATTTAAAAGCGCTTGTCTACGCAACCCCGGTAGCAAACGTAGAGACTCTTCGTGCTCGTATTGTGGACAGCTGTAATACAAAACGCCATTCTCCAGGGCTGCATCAGCACATCTACATCTACTTCTACATTAATACTCCGCAAGCCACCCAAGTGTGTGTGTCGGAGGGTACTTCACGTGCCACTGTCATTACCTCCCTTTTGTGTTCCAGTCGCGTATGGTTCGCGGGAAGAACGACTGTCTGAAAGACTCCGTGCGCGCTCGAATCTGTCTAATTTTACATTCGTGATCTCCATGGGAGGTATAAGTAGGGGGAAGCAGTATATTCGATACCTCATCCAGAAACGCACCCTCTCGAAACCTGGCGAGCAAACTACACCGCGATGCAGAGCGCCTATCTTGCAGAGTCTGCCACTTGAGTTTGGTAAACGTCTCCGTAACGCTATCACGGTTACCAAATAACCCTGTGACGAAACGCGCCGCTCTTCTTTGTATCTTCTCTATCTCCTCCGTCAACCCGATCTGGTACGGATCCCACACTGATGAGCAATATTCAAGTATAGGTCGAACGATTTTTTGTATGCCACGTCCTTTGTTGATGGACTGCATTTTCTAAGGACTCTCCCAATGAATCTCAACCTGGCACCCGCCTTAAAAAGAATTAATTTTATATGGGCATTCCACTTCAAATCGTTCCGCACGCATACTCCCAGATATTTAACAGAAGTAACTGCTACCAGTGTTTGTTCCGCCATCATATAATCATACAATAAAAGATCCTTCTTTTTATGTATTCGCAATACATTACATTTGTCTATGTTAAGGGTCAGTTGCCACTCCCAACACCAAGTGCCTATCCGCTGCAGATCTTTCTGCATTTCGCTACAATTTTCTAATGCTGCAGTTTCTCTGTATACTACAGCATCATCCGCGAAAAGCCGCATGGAACTTCCGACACTATCTACTAGGTCATTTATATATATTGTGAAAAGCAATGGTCCCATAACACTCCCCTGTGGCACGCCAGAGGTTACCATCTGTAGACGTCTCTCCATTGAGAACAACATGCTGTGTTCTGTTTGCTAAAATCTCTTCAATCCAGCCACACAGCTGGTCTGATATTCCGTAGGCTCTTACTTTGTTTATCATGCGACAGTGCGGAACTGTATGGAACGCCTTCCAGAAGTCATGAAAAATATCATCTACCTGGGAGCCTGTATCTAATAATTTCTGGGTCTCATGAACAAATAAAGCGAGTTGGGTCTCACACGATCGCTGTATCCGGAATCCATGTTGATTCCTACAGAGCAGATTCTGGGTTTCAAAAAACATGATACTCCAGCAAATGTTCTAAAATTCTACAACAGATCGACGTCGGAGATATAGGTCTATAGTTTTGCGCATCTGCTCGACGACCTCTTTTGAAGACTGGGACTACTTGTGCTCTTTTCCAATCATTTGGAACCTTCCGTTCCTCTAGAGACTTGCGGTACACGGCTGTTAGAAGGGGGGCAAGTTCTTTCGTGTACTCTGTGTAGAATCGAATTGGTATTCTGTCAGGTCCAGTGGACTTTCCTCTGTTGAGTGATTTCAGTTGCTTTTCTATTCCTTGGACACTTATTTCGATGTCAGCCATTCTTTCATTTGTGCGAGGATTTAGAGAAGGAACTGCAGTGCAGTCTTCCTCTGTGAAATAGCTTTGGAAAAAGGTGTTTAGTATTTCAGCTTTACGCGTGTCATCCTCTGTTTCAAAGCCATCATCATCCTGGAGTGTCTGGATATGCTGTTTCGAGCCACTTACTGATTTAACGTAAGACCAGAACTTCCTAGAATTTTCTGTCAAGTCGGTACATAGAATTTTACTTTCGAATTCACTGAACGCTTCACGCATAGCCCTCCTTACGCTAACTTTGACATCGTTTAGGTTCTCTTTGTCTGAGAGGTTTTGGCTGCGTTTAAACTTGGAGTGACGCTCTCTTTGCTTCCGCAGTAGTTTCCTAACTTTGTTGTTGAACCACGGTAGGTTTTTCCCGTCCCTCACAGTTTTACTCGGCACGTACCTGTCTAAAACGCATTTTACAATTGCCTTCAACTTTTGCCATAAACATCAGGGATTCCATGCGACGGAGGGTGGATGCATGTATCCTCGCTAACGCAGGACATTTTGAACATTTGCTGTATCAAAGTGTTTGAAGTGACGCTGGTACGTTCTGTTGCTGTGTGTTTCCATTCCATGATTAATGTGATTTGAAGAGAAGTAATAAAATGAGCTCTAACATAGAAAGTAAGCGTTTCCGGACACATGTCCACATAACATCTTTTCTTTATTTGTGTGTGAGGAATGTTTGCTGAAAGTTTGGCCGTACCTTATTGTAACACGCTGTATACATTGCTGACGTACGCCACTGCTAGCACACCGGCCGGCACTGGGAAGCAATGTATTGCAGGGGCTGAACTAGGCGCGCCTTATACAAGAGAAGACCAAGACACGCCCCCAGGCTACGAGCCGATAGCGCCCCCTGGGCAGCGTGCATAAAGGCAACTGCCCCCGACCGAGCCGTTTCAATCTCAGTACCTCAGGACGTCGCATCGGGACTCAGTTGGCATTGCAGCTCAATACGTCGCACTGTTCTCTTGTCGCCACGCACCTTAGCTAGCTGTGAGAGAACCTTAGTCATTGTATATAGTTGTGATATGGACACCAGCACGATTCTCAAGATTTAGTACATGTTATTTCACTGCTGTTAACCACAGAGATTCTGACTGGACATCACTGCAGTTAAGTACTCAATTGGTTCCTGTAAAAAAATGTATTCTAACCACGAGTGCAGTCAGTGTTGTAATGAAGAAACCGGCCACCCACCCATCATACCACCGTCTCCTCATTCATCCAGGAATCACAAAACATTACAAGAGAGCATAGCTACAACACATAAGACCTAGTGGATAACTTCGGAAGTCCCATGAGACTTTTTACGAATGATGCTCTTGTGTACAGAGAGTTTGCAAAGCTTGGAAACTGTAGCGATATGCTGGAAGGGGTGTAGAGGATCGACGTTTGGCGCTAGCATTGGCAGTTGACCCTCAGCACAAAAAATGTAATGTATTGCTCGTTAATAGAAAGACCCATTACTGCATGATTACACATTTGTCGAATCATCACTGGAAGTAGCAACATCTATAAAAAAATCCAGGAGTATGCGAACAGAGCAATTTAAAAAGAAATAACCACATAAATATAACCACTGTTGAGGCAGATGCCAGAGTGAGATTCACTGGAACAAATCTCAGTGGTTATAGTCCCCTCACGAAGGAAGTAGTTAACAAACACCTCGTTCGACCATACCATTACTTGAATATTGCTCGTCAGTCTGGGATACGCTCCTGACAGGATTTACAGTTGAAGTACAGAAAATATAATTTGAACAATAAGTCGGGTCGAGTGGTGGTGGTTGTTACATAAGTCGGTTCGAAGCACAAGTGTGACGCCATGTGTTACATACTGCAACTATCAGATTCGTCCACGTTCCACACACACAAAACGAGAGTCTAATTCCACAACTACATCAGGATCGAATGCACATCAGAAACGTTATGACATGAAACGTGACCTATTGCTGACTGCGGTCCAAGTACTACAGCTTAACAAAATTTACTCTAAGACAAAAGAAAAGAAAGAAAGATACACCTGAATGAATTGCCCAAACTGGACGGGAATTGATAAATATGACGAACATGGACAGACAAGCAGATTATTACTTCAGAAAAACTGTATGACTTATTTGCGAGAAAGTTTCGCCAGTTGAGCATGTCAGCAACTCCTTGGTCCTCCCCTTGCACTTACGCAAGCAGTTATTCAGCTTGGCACTGATTTGTAGAGTTGTTGGATGTCCTCCTGAGTCATATCGTGCCAAATGCTGTCCAATTTGCGCGTTAGAGTGTCAAAATCCAAAACTGGTTCGAGATCCCTGCCCACAGTGCTCCGAACGTTCTCAATTGGGGAGACTTTCAGCTATCTTTCTGGCCAAAGTAGGGTTTGGCAGGCGTGGAGACAAGCAGTAGAACCTCTCGGCGTGTATGGATGGACACTACCTTGTAGAAATGCAGGTCCAGGATGGTTTATCATGAAGGGCAACAAAATGGGAGTAGAATATCGTAGAGGTACGGCTCAGCTGTAAAGGTACCGCGGATGACAATCAAAGAAGTCCTGCTATGAGAAGAAATGCCGCCACATATCATCAGCCCTGGTTGTCGGCTCTTTTGTCAGTCGACAGTCACGTTTGTACACAGTCACAGTCTGGGGCGCCTCCAGACATGTCTTCGGCCTGGAATCTCATTGGAGTGGAATTAGTGTTGAGTCCCGGTTCGAACTGAGCCCCCATGAGCAGCGAAGACATGTCTGGGGACGCCCCAGACAGTGGTGGGACGCCAAACTGACTGTCGCCCGCCATACGGCGCTACAACAAGGTGTAATGGTCTGGGGACTCATTTTTTCTTTCATAGCAGGACACCTTTGGTTGTCAACCCCGGCACCCATTCAGCACAGCGACACATCGACGCCCCGTTTTGTTGCCCTTTGTGGCAAGCCAACCTGGTCTTACATTTCAGCAAGATAATGGCCGCCCGCTCACGGTGAGCCGCTTGTCTTCGTTTCTTTCCAAACCCTCCTTGGCCAATAGGGTAGACAGAAAACGTTTGGAGCATTATGGGCAGGACCCTCCAACCAGCTCAGCATTTTGACACTCTAACGCCCCAATGGGATAGAATTTAGCACGGTTTAAGAGAAGATTCAACAACTCAAGCAATCAATACCTAGGCGAATAACTTCTGGCATAAGGTCCAGAGGTGTACCACCACGTTATTAGTTGGCTTGTGTTTAGTTTATTTAAGCGGGTTCCTAGAGACGACGGAAAGGCTTCGTCCCGCCGTAGCCATCAGTGGTTCACAACCCCACAACAGGACACAGCAGTCCACCCACCCCACCGCCGCCCCACATTAAACCCAGGGTTATTGTGCAGTTCGCAGACGACTGTACTCCAAACGTACCGGGTGATCAAAAAGTTACTAAAATTTGAAAACTGAATAAATCATGGAATACAGTAGATAGAGAGGTACAAATTGACACACATGCTTGGAATGACATGGGGTTTTATTAGAATCAAAAAATACAAACGTTCAAAAAATGTCCGACAGATGGCGCTTCATCTGATCAGAATAGCAATAATTAGCACACCAAAGTAAGCAAATCAAAGATGATGTTCTTTACAGGAAATGCTCAATATGTCCACCATCATTCCTCAACAATAGCTGTAGTTGAGGAATAATGTTGTGAACAACACTGTAAAGCATGTCCGGAGTTATGGTGAGGCATTGGCGTCGGATGTCTTTCAGCATCCCTAGAGATGTCGGTCGATCACGATACACTTGCGACTTCTGGTAACCCCAAAGCCAATAATCACACGGACTGAGGTCTGGGGACCTGGGAGATCAAGCATGACGAAAGTGGCGGCTGAGCACACGATCATCACCAAACGACGAGCGCAAGCGATCTTTCACGCGTCTAGCAATACTTTTTTTCTTCTGTTGTTCTAATAAAAGCCCATGTTATTCCAAGCATGTGTATCAATTTTTACCTCACTATCGACATTATTCCGTAGTTTATTAAGTTTTCAAATTTATACTGACTTTTTGATCACCCGGTATGTTTGCGTGGTAGAGCAATCATGGTGTATGCTTACGTCGTGACAGTGTTTGCGCAACAATCACCAACATAGTGTAACTGACGCGGAATAAGGGGAAGGAGCCCTAATTCGGCGAGGTGGATGGAAAACAGCCTTAAAAACCATCCACAGGCTGGCCGGCATACCGGACCTCAAAACTAATTCATCGGGCGCATTCGTGCTGGGGACCGGCTCGCCTTTCCATTCGGGAACCAGAGCGTTAGACCGCGCGGCTAGCCGGGCGAGCTTTGCTTTATTGGTTTGCTTAGTTTGTGAATCTCTTTGTCAATACCTTTACATCACATACCGATTCTCATGGCATTCAGATACCTCCTTCGTGATGCGTCAATCTCTTTCTTCTTGTTTGGGGGGAGTGAATGTAGTACATGGCACCACACATATGTTTAAAACTTACTTATGGTTGAAATTGAATCATTGCACAATTTAAATAAAGAACTGGCTACAACGGACCAAGGCTTTCTTTTACAGAATGATTTCACATAAAAGCGCACACTTCCATTCCCGGTGTGTGATGGGTTGGGCGCCCCTGGTGGCTCCCGTCGCAGACACAAAAAGCCGTTAACGAGCCCCCCGTTCCGCCGTCGTGTTTAGGGCGAGCAGGGAATCTTTAATCGCAGGCGCTGACGCCTGCAAGCTGCAAACCCACACAAACACTTGTTGCGGCCGCTGGCTCCGGGCCCCTGTGTTTAGAAACAACGTCTCCTCTCCTCGCGTCTGCCTCTAACATCGCAACGAAACACGAGCGTCCAGTTTTTCTCGGCTGGCATTTCAGTGTTTGAAGCAGATAACCTCCTGCGCTGTATATACAGCTTCTCTCAACGACAGTCTGGGAAATAAAGCGTCGGAGACATTTTACGTTTCGGCGCTGCGAAGTGTGCCTCAGAACTGCATTCACTGCACGTAGCGACCTCTTCTCTACAGCGACCGGATTTCTTCTTGTCGTGGCGTCTTATACGCAGCATCGATTTATTAGTTACTGATTCTACTAACAGCCACCTCGTCACCACTGAGGGTGCCGAATGTTGAGGTTCGAATGAATACATACATATTGGGTTGTTGCATAAGTTACGAGTTTTCCATCACTTCAATAAAAACAAAACATACACATCTCATTATTTACAACAGTCTGCCAACGCTAGCGTACCTTTTCGATTCTGCGACTGAAAAAATAAAGTGATGTTGAGGCGAAGATCTCGTTGAGCCATGTTCGTAGCGCATTTTCCTCTGGAAAGTAAATTCCTTGTAGGTTGTTATGTAAAGACAGGAAAAGATGAAAATCTGAGGACTCACGATCAGGTGAATAAGGTGTTTGCGGAATATTTCCCAACTCAACTCTTGCATAGTGTTTTTTGCCAATGTAGAGCAATGCTGGCGGGAGTTCACGCAGTGTTGTCCAGAGTGGCGCAGCGGTTCTAGGCGCTACAGTCTGGAACCGCGCGACAGCTACGGTCGCAGGTTCGAATCCTGCTTCTGGCATGGATTTGTGTGATGTCCTTAGGTTAGTTAGGTTTAAGTAGTTCTAAGTTCTAGGGGACTGGTGACCTCAGTAGTTAAGTCCCGTTGAGCTCACAGCCATTTGAACCAATTTTGTTCACGCAGTCTGCCTGCCGTTGTTCTCCGACTGCGTCTGCAAGACGTCTCAGTTGTTGACAATAAATGCCAGCAGTGATGGCTGGGGGGTAGGACATCAAACGGGCCGACTTGGAGCAGCAGAGGCACCACAGGACATTTCAATTTCCAATGTCTATAATTTTATTAATAAATTCATAAAACTTTGCCAGCATGACCAGGAAGGTTTCAGGATTCACTGTCATAGGAGTGGAAATTCAAAAACTTGACAAAATAATTTTTTTGCATGTGAAATTTCATCACTTTTTCACTTATTATTGGCTCCATTTGTTGCTATAGGTGCACTTTTCTTCATAAGAGGGATTCATCGGTGAATTTTGCACAGCATACAAACCGTTCAGAATGGTTCAAATGGCTCTGAGCACTATGGAACTTAACATCTGAGGTCATCAGTCCCCTGGAACTTAGAACTACTTAAACCTAACTAACCTAAGGACGTCACGCACATACATGCCCGAGGCAGGATTCGAACTGCGACCGTAGTGGTCGTGCGGTTCCAGACTGTAGTGCCTAGAAGTGCTCGGCCACCCCGATACAAACAGCACTTACTGGTATATGAAACTGTAGAATTTATGAAAAAGTGAATGAAATGTAACATTTTAAACTTCACGTTTAGAAAAAACTCAAATATTGCAGTTAATTATCTCAGTTTTTACCACAGTTTTCAATAGATTTGGAAAATTCTGGAGTTTCATACACCTGTAAGTATGGTTTTTATGCTGTGCAAAATTCATCGAAGGGCTCTATTACTTGTGAAGAAATGTGCAGCTATATCAACAAATGCAGCCAATAGTAAGTGGAAAAATGACGAAATTTCAGATGTACAAAAAAGTTATTTCTTGTTTTTGAACTTCCACTGCTATGACTGTGAATCCTGAATCCTTCCTGGTCATGATGACAAAGTTTAATGAATTTATTTGTAAAAGTATAGGTAGTGGAAATTAAAATGTCCTGTGGTGCCTCTCCTGCTACAAGTTTGACGTCCTACCCCCCCCCCCCCCCCCCCTCCCTCCTTTAAGCAATTCGTAGTACACCACGCCGTCGCTTTTCCATATTATTCTGTGCAAACGCGCTAGTCTTTCGAGGGGAAGATGTAACTTTGTTTGCGTTCAGCCGACAGAACCCTAAACGTACCGTAATCTTTAATGAAATCTACCATTTATGAAAGCGTGTACACTGAAGCGCCAAGAAAGTGTTACAGGAATTCGTATTCACTACAGAGGTATGTAAACAGGCAGAATACTGCGCTGCGGTCGGCAACCCTATATAAGAAAACACGTGTCTGGCGGACTTGTGAGATCGATTACGGTGCTACAATGACAGGTTATCAAGGTGCGAGTGAGTTTGAACGTGGTGTGCAATGTGACACAGCATCTTCGACGTAGAGATGAAGTGGGGATTTTCTCTTAAGCCCATTTCACGAGTGTATCGTGAATATAAGGAATGCCGTAAACCATCGAGTCTCCGACATCGCAGAGGCCGGAAAAACATCCTGCAAGAACGTGACCAACGACGACTGAAGAGAAACGTTCAACGAGACAGAACTGCAGCCCTTCCGCAAATTCCTCCAGATTTCAATGTTGGGTCATCAGCATGAGTCAGTGTGCGAACCATTGAACGAAACACCATCGATATTGGCCTTCGGAGTCGCTCGTTTCACATTGTATCGAGGGGGCAGACCTGTTCGGATATGGAATAAACCTCATGAATCCATGGAACCTGCATGTCAGCGGGGGACTGTTCAAGATGGTGGAGGACCACTAATGGTGTGAGGCGTGTGCAGTTGCACTGATATGGGACGCCTGATACGTCTAGATAACACTCAGATGGGTGACACGTATAAGCATCCTGTCTGCAACCACTCATGTCCATTGTGCATTCCGACGGACTCTGGCAATTCCGGCAGGACGACGCGACACCCCACATGTCCAAAATTGCTACAGTATGGCTCCAGGAACCCTCTCCTGAGTTTAAACATTTCCGCTGGCCACCAAACTCGCCAGACATTAACATTACTGAGCACATCTTGGATGCCTTGCAACGTGCTGTTGAGAAGACATCTCCACCAACTCTTACGGATTTATGATGTCACTTCCCTTCAGACACACGATATCAGCCAGGTGTACCAGTTTCTTTGGCTCTTCAGTGTATTTTCCGTTCGGTCATACGATTAGCTGATAAGATTGCTATCAGCTTTGAAACTGGGGAAAATTACTTGTTGAAAGGAATGAATAGCTCGCGGATCACAGAATCTTGATTCGGAGTACGCCAAAGAAAAATAGGAGGAGCAGGAACAAGATTACCGACATACTTGTCATGAAATTTGCGGATCACGTGTCGTCCGACGGGCAGGAATTATTCTGTCTAGCAAACAAAATAACACACGGCGATCGATTCAAGGACGTAAGAAGCAGACCACCGCAGGTAAAGTGGGCATTTCCTGCTAAAGTGAGTCTACTGGCGTCGTAGGGGCCCGTAATTTTAATCAAGGTATTATGAGAAAATGAGCCCCTGGAGCACAGCACTGCATTGATGACAATTAAGCAGTGAAATTTTCAGTTAACAAATGGGGTACTCAGCAAAATCATCGAGAAAAGAAATACGCCGAAAGAAGAATGAAGTTACGCGACATGGTTTAAGATCTCAGGGAATAACATCCATTGTGTAGAGAGACACTTTATGAAATAAATACAACATTTTTGTTAATTTTACTTTTGTTCTTTTGATATTTTGGCTGTCCTGTTGCTTTTATACAACTTTTACAGTCACGTACTAATGTTTATAGACGTTAACTGAAATCTGCATACTGAATATTCCCATATGCGCTGTATTCCTGCGTTCACTTACATCAGATACATCAGCCTGAGACGCTGCAGCAACGGCCTAGTTGGCGGTAAATGGAAGTAGTTCACGTAACTGTAGTGAGTACCCCTCCAACATCCTTCCCAATTTTTGTGTTTTGTATTTATTGAGCTATTTCTAATTTTGATTCTTACGTATAGTAAACCTTTTACTGATGTTTCTGTACCGAGCTATTTCGATACCGGGGAAATGATGTCAGTTTAAAAGGAAATTGTTTACAAATTACCCATCCGATCCATTCCTGAATATTGCTCGAGTTTGAGAGACCTGTGCCAAGTAGGGCTAACAGGATGTATTGAATGTATACAGAGAAGGACAGCATGAAAGCCCACTGGTTTGTTGGCCGGTGGGAGAGTGATGAAGAAAGTGTAAAGCAAGACTATAGGAGATTGACGTAAAACAAAAACATAATATATTCCGAGAAAGCCCACTTACAAACCTTCGTGAACTGGATTTAAATGATGACCTTAGGAATATACTACAGCGCCCTACTTATCGCTAACCTAAGAAGAGTGAGGACAAGATTACACTGATTACAACACGTACAGAGGCATTTAAACAACCATTCTTCCAGCGCTTCATACGTGGATGGAACGGGAGGAAATACTAATGACTGATACAGTGGGACGTGCCCTCTGCCATGCACCTCACAATCGTTGCAGAGTATAGATGTACATATAGAGTCAGATTGGTCACCGATGGTGGTACGGCGTGGAGGAGGATGCGACAAGATACTCTGTATCGATTTAACAGTCTCGCTTTTCTGCATCATTGACTTGTTTCAGTGTCTTTCTTTTAACATCTTCCCTTGCATTGTTCGTTTCACGCCAAAGGCGTGATGATAGGATTTTCCCGAAATAAGTCATAGGATGAAAGAGAAAATTATTTCTGCGATCAACGCCAGGTAATTATTATTGAGATGAGGAAACTGACTTGGTAGGCAAAATCGTGGTGCGCAGCTTCCAACAACAACAAATCAGAAGGCTGGGAATAAAAAAAAAAAAAAAAAAAAAAAAAAAAAAAAACACAAGAAAAACGACTTGACAACACCTGCCGAAAGACTCACGCTTCCACTCTGAAACACGGACATCACACATAATAGAATGAGATTTCCACTCTACAGCGGAGTGCGCGCGCTGATATGAAACTTCCTGGCAGATTAAAACTGTGTGCCGGACCGAGACTCGAACTCGGGACCTTTGCCTTTCGCGGGCAAGTGCTGTACCGTCTGAGCTAAGAAGTTTCATATCAGCGCGACTCCGCTGTAGAGTGAAAATTTCATTCTAGAATCATCCCCCAGGCTGTGGCTAAGCCATGTCTCCGCAATATCCTTTCTTCCAGAAGTGCTAGTCCTGCAAGGTTCGCAAGAGAGCTTCTGTGAAGTTTGGAAGGTAGGAGACGAGGTACTGGCGGAATTAAAGCTGTGAGGACGGGGCGTCAGTCATGCTTGGGTAGCTCAGTCGGTAGAGCACTTGCCCGCGAAATGCAAAGATCCCGAATTCGAGTCTTGGTCCGACACACAGTTTTAATTTGCCAGGAAATTTCATCACACGTACTGATTCTATCATTAATATGGCCATAGACGCAGATGTGAAAGTTACCCACACGCCACGGTAACTATGGTTGCACACAGGAGTTGGTCTAGTAGGTGTCACAACTCGGGGAGCGCGTACTCCCTGGAGAGCTCTGCGGCATCCCTAGCGGAATGATGAGTTGCTAGGCGACGCCTCCCGTGTGGGTGGAGGGGGGACGGGGTTCGGGACTGGGGCGCCTCCCCCGCACACACGTGTTCCTCGACAGGTTCCCACGCCCCACTCACACGCCACACATGGCGCTGAGGTCTGGCCCACGCTGTCCTGTGCTTCCGGTGGACTCCCGTCCTGTCAGGGTCGCCATCTACAGCCGCCACCGTCCCAGAACTAGCCGAAAGACAAGCTCCTCACCAACTGATACAGCAGGCACCAGTGTCAAGAATGACTTGATATTGGTTGCATACAGGTCTCCATGCCTATCTAGTCCGAGCAATTCATCTGTGCGTAAGTCCTGCAACCGCCGACCAGGGTGGCCGAGCAGTTCTAGACGTTACAGTCTGGTACCGCACGACTGCTACGGTGGCAGGTTCGAATCCTGCCTCGGGCATCGATGTGTGTGATGTCCTTAAGTTAAGAAGGTTTAAGTAGTTGTAAGTTATAGGGGACTGATGAACTAAGAAGTGCTCAGAGCCATTAAACCAAGTCCTTCAACTTACATCCAGCTGAGCAGTAAACTGCATAAATACTTTGTGAGATTTTTAATGCACTCAGAAACTTAAATGAGTCTTGACCACTGTATTTATTAATTTTATTTCGCCTTACGCGTTTCGGCCTTAACGACATTCTCAAAGACTCAAAATGTGAGTGGCATTTTTCCTGAAAGGGGGCTTGTTTTATTCAGCATTCCTATACACCATAATACTCCACACCATTTTGCATAGAAAAAGCCACTTTTCATCATAATTTCTGTTTACTGTGATAGTCTTCCACCTTACTGGAAGGACCTTTGTGCCTGCATAGTACCACTCTACTGGTCGACGTCTGAGTCAACGTCTTGGTACATCAGTAACCTGATCATTATCGACATACTGCTTCCTGTTGTGGAGTGCATCCATCATTGGGCCAGACAAATGGAAGGCGTGAGAACCGGACTGTAGGATTGATGGCCGTGCGCTTCTAGGCGCTACAGTCTGGAGCCGAGCGGCCGCTACGGTCGCAGGTTCGAATCCTGCCTCGGGCATGGATGTGTGTGATTTCCTTAGGTTAGTTAGGTTTAAGTAGTTCTACGTTCTAGGCGACTGATGACGTCAGAAGTTAAGTCTCATAGTGCTCAGAACCATTTGAACAATTTTTTTTTGTAAGATTGATGAGGAAGAAGAGTCCAATACAGTTTTGTGAGCTCCTCTCGGGTGCGCATACATCGCTAAGGCGATTGCGTTGTCATGGAGAAGGAGTAGTTCGTTTGCATTTTAGTAGCAGCGTTTCTTCACTCTCCTGACGGCAACACGATACACTCCAGAGCTGATAGTTGCACTGCGATGGCAAACATCAAGGAGAATAACCCCTTCACAGTCCCAGAAGACTGTCTCCATGAATTTACCTGCCGCAGGTGCAGCTTTGTTCTTCAGAGGAGAGACGGTGTGGCGCCACTCCATGGCCTGCCGTTTCGAATGGATGCGCCTATGTTTCATCGCCTGTGACGATATTAGACAGAAACCTGTTAGGATCATGTTACACGTGCAAGCTGTTCCACACAGACGGTCCGTCGTCGTTCTTTATGGTCTTCTCTCAGGTACCGAGAAACCCGGCGAGCACACACCTTTGAACAGCCGAACGAGCGCACGAATATGCCAGCATTACCAGTAGATACGTACAGGAGCGGCAAGGTGTCTGAGTGTGATCCGTCGATAACCTTGAATGAGAGTGAAATTACAATGAAATCCAGACCATTATCTGCTTATAGGCGTTGGTAATGCTCTGTATTTCATTATTCGAGAGCTACAGGATCACCAATGGTATCTGTTCCTTCGGACATGTCCGACAGGTTTGCGCGACCTTGTTGCGATGATAACAGACGCTTCACCCTACGACTCACTGCGCTTTTGTTCACTGCTATGTCTCCGCAGACATTCTGCAAGCACTTGCGTACATCTGGGATACTCTCATCTTCCGTGGGGCCGCGTTGGGCAGCAGCGCAGTCTAGGCCGTCTTGTCACGGTCTGCGCGGCTCTCCTCCCCCCCCCCCCCCCCCCCCCGTCGGAGGTTCGAGTCCTCCCTCGGGCACGCATGTGTGTGTGTTGTCCTTGGCGTAAGTTAGTTTAAGTTACATTAAGTTGTGCGTAAACTTAGGGACCGATGACCTCCGCAGTTTGGTCCAGAAGACCGTACCACAAATTTCCAAATTTTTCATTTTCCGCTAAAAAGAAACTCACAGTTCCCTGTTTCGTCACAGACGCCTTTCAGAATGCTACGTATGATGCCCCCACCTACCAGAACTTCGTGAAACAATAGATGCTGAAGCGGAAATCTTCCAGGATGCGTCACAGCAAATTCCACATTTTCGGCGAGAAAAAAAATGTGTTGTATTATTGAACGCCCCTCGTATTTTGAGCCTTTGAGATTGTCGTGAGGCAGAAACGCGCGTGGCAGTACAAAATTAATATATACAATAGTCCACACTAACATCAGTTTATGAATGCATCCACTTGACTCTGAATTCTTTAGTGAAGCCTACGTCTTCCTTCACAATTTTTACTCTCAAAATTCCTGTATAACCAAAGTGACTATTCCTTCTTCCTTCAGGAAGCGTGTTACCAACCAGTCTCTTAGCTCGGAGTTCCTTTCTACTTCTGTACTATGCATGTCACTTTGTAAAGTAACAACACTGTCAATTTACACACATCCAAAACAACTTTATATTTGCTCGAACAGTCCACGGGTATACTGCCTGTTCCTAGTGTGCAACGGGCACAATATTTCGGCGATCAGACATGTCGCCATCGTCAGGTGCGCTGGCGATGGCGACATGTCTGATCGCCGAAATACTGTGCCCGTTGGACACTAGGAACCGGCATTATACCCGTGGACTGTTCGAGCAAGAAATACGCCGGGAGAAACTGAATAATCACAACTTTATATTTATTTTGTCAAACGTTTTTTATTTATGCCATACCGTTTATTGTGTGTATCGATCCTACGTGGGTACTGTAACTATATTGCTTTATAGTTTTACTGCATAATGTGTACCATGAGATGGCCCGTCCCGTTGCTTGTTGTGATGCTCTCCTCCACTGGTAGCGTATTATCTCCTTGTTGCAGTCTTAATAATAAAGGCCTCTCTGCCTTCAATACTTCACAAGGCGATGTATTCACATTTTGATAAAATGTTTTACTCTTTCTTCAGAAGTACCAACAGTTAGTCAAATTTCTTCAAATACCCTATCCAGTCACATAAATTACCGCGAAAGGGGAGGCCACATCGCACACGAAAATTTCTTCATAGATGATTTCATATTTTCTTTCAGTGGGATTATATATTCCTACTTCTGCTTACATCTTTATATCGGATTCTTTTAGTGCGCCAAGGTGAGAAGTGACCGTCTTTTCAATTTATCATCGTATTCGACTGTAAGAGGTGCTTTTTCGTTTCTCTAAAACTTGATCGGATTCGATCGCCACAGATAACCTCTAAACGTTCTCCTGCGTAACGTTTAAATATATCACTCTCGATTACTCTCTTCTTAAATATCAATCGATGACTGACAAGAAACTGTAAGAATTATTACTCTTCTAAACTCCTATATTCAGTTTCCTGTTAATTACCTCTTTAATCTAAAATGAAGATCGGTAAGCTTCACAGTTTTAATACAAGGTGAAAGTTAGTGTGAAGCAGTCCAACGAAACCACTTCGCTCACTGTTCAGAGGTCGTTATTTTAAAGCAGGTTAATGTTTTCAGTGATATAAGACTTCCCAAACGTAATCCAGGCATTTTTCTAAAATCGGAACATTTTTATTAAGGTATATGTTAAATCGCGCATTAAGTTACAAAGTTATCTTGTCCGTTAATAACTTCAAAACTTGATTCAGCAGTCACAACCGGATTAAAGTAGAACGCTATCCTTCCCATTTCGTACCAGTCGTCGGCCTGTAGAGATTATCGTGCTAAAAGCAACTTCAGTATTGTTCGTACACAGTTAAAACAGCTTTATCGTAAAGTACGTGATTCATACAGCATTTTCATAAATGTTAATCAGTGGATTTTCCTACTTTAAATACTGGCTTACGTCATAGCTTATGTGTACGGCACTGAAATAAAACTGTGATAGCTGGTTGAAACAGTTCTTAAAACGCAAGTGCTGAAACTCTTAAAATGAAACTGAATTAAATGTCCAATAGTCCGCTGTAGCTGTAGGTGTTTAGGTTACTCATATATAAACCCACACAGCCAGTTCTGCAATTTTTAAGTTTCATCTTGTGGTGTAAATAGCTGTACAAAATCTGAATTATTATAAAATACTAAATCATTAGACTTAAACATGAAAGAAAATATTACGCATCAATCTAGGAAACTGGTGTGGATCACCTGCTCCCCGCCAGAAAGGAATTATATACACTTATTAAATACAATTTTTAAGTTAATACCAAAAGAAAGTACCTACAAATGCTATTCATAGGTTACAGAATGCCGCAGTATAACAATCGGCGTGGCTAGGTGGAGATTTCAGTATTCCTCAATTGTTAAAAAACCGTCGTCAAATGATGATTCATCATTGACGATGGTCTTTGTATCATTTGACGACTGTTCTTTATTAATTGAGGAATACTGAAATCTCTACCTAGCCACGCCGATTGTTGCAAGGCAGCATTCTGTAACCTATGATATAACATTTGCAAGTACTTTCTTTTAGGATGAACTTACAAGTCGCATTTAATAAATATATATTATAAAAGAAAGTGTACAATGTGCGTACCACTAAAACTCAGAAACGAGTCCCGGTACGATCAAGGGAGTTTTATGGTGTGGTAGTCCTCGAAGAAGTGTCCCATTTTTACCCGAAGGGCGTGCTTTTGAAGATATAAGAGCTGGGAAGTTTCGCCCTCAAGAACTATCTAGAATATTCCAGAACATTGGATAGTATTAGACCATTTTAGAACATTCGGGAGTATTTCACAACTTTCCAGAATGTTCCGGAATGTTCTACGATAATCAGGGAAGTTCTACAATGTTAGAAAATAGTCTGAAACATTCTGGAAGATTCCAGAATTCTCGGATGTTGTGAAATATTCTGAAACTTTGTGGACCATTCGAAGTCTTTTTGGGGAATGTTGTGGAATTCGCCGTCGTGAGTCAGCGGTACGAACGTTGGTTTCTTATTACTGACGACAGGAGGAACCGAAAAAATAGTGCAGTGATTAAATAAAAATAGATAGTGAAGTGTGAGTAGTCAAGTGATACAGTGACTGAATATAAATCGCAAATAAAGTGTGTAAAGTGTACTTAGTGTACTTTTAATGAAAAGTCGATTTAAGTTATATTTTAGACATTCCCTAAGCATAAAAGAGGAGGAAATCTCGCCATTTCTGAAGCAAAACTGCGAAAACTAAAAGATCAGCGAAATTCTGAAGTGATGGGAGGAACTCTGCTCATACTCCAGGGGACTTTCGACAGACATTTTCAGTTAGTCCTAGGGCAACACTAGTAGACGAAATCACTGTACGCTTTAAAAATACACTCCTGGAAATTGAAATAAGAACACCGTGAATTCATTGTCCCAGGAAGGGGAAACTTTATTGACACATTGCTGGGGTCAGATACATCACACGATCACACTGACAGAACCACAGGCACATAGACACAGGCAACAGAGCATGCGCAATGTAGGCACGAGTACAGTGTATATCCTCCTTTCGCAGCAATGCAGGCTGCTATTCTCCCATGGAGACGATCGTAGAGATGCTGGATGTAGTCCTGTGGAACGGCTTGCCATGCCATTTCCACCTGGCGCCTCAGTTGGACCAGCGTTCGTGCTGGACGTGCAGACCGCGTGAGACGACGCTTCATCCAGTCCCAAACATGCTCAATGGGGGACAGATCCGGAGATCTTGCTGACCAGGGTAGTTGACTAGAGCACGTTCGGTGGCATCGGATACATGCGGACGTGCATTCTCCTGTTGGAACAGCAAGTTCCCTTGCCGGTCTAGGAATGGTAGAACGATGGGTTCGATGACGGTTTGGATGTACCGTGCACTATTCAGTGTCCCCTCGACGATCACCAGAGGTGTACGGCCAGTGTAGGAGATCGCTCCCCACACCATGATGCCGGGTGTTGGGCCTGTGTGCCTCGGTCGTATGCACTCCTGATTGTGGCACTCACCTGCACGGCGCCAAACACGCATACGACCATCATTGGCACCAAGGCAGAAGCGACTCTCATCGCTGAAGACGACACGTCTCCATTCGTCCCTCCATTCACGCCTGTCGCGACACCACTGGAGGCGGGCTGCACGACGTAGGGGCGTGAGCGGAAGACGGTCTAACAGTGTGCGGGACCGTAGCCCAGCTTCATGGAGACGGTTGCGAATGGTCCTCGCCGCCCCAGGAGCAACAGTGTCCCTAATTTGCTGGGAAGTGGCGGTGCGGTCCCATACGGCACTGCGTAGGATCCTACGGTCTTGGCGTGCATCCGTGCGTCGCTGCGGTCCGGTCGCAGGTCGACGGGCACGTGCACCTTCCGCCGACCACTGGCGACAACATCGATGTACTGTGGAGACCTCACGCCCCACGTGTTGAGCAATTCGGCGGTACGTCCACCCGGCCTCCCGCGTGCCCACTATACGCCCTCGCTTAAAGTCCGTCAACTGCACATACGGTTCACGTCCACGCTGTCGCGGCATGCTACCAGTGTTAAAGACTGCGATGGAGCTCCGTATGCCACGGCAAACTGGCTGACACTGACGACGGCGGTGCACAAATGCTGCGCAGCCAGCGCCATTCGACGGCCAACACCGCGGTTCCTGGTGTGTCCGCTGTGCCGTGCGTGTGATCATTGCTTGTACAGCCCTCTCGCAGTGTCCGGAGCAAGTATGGTGGGTCTGACACACCGGTGTCAATGTGTTCTTTTTTCCATTTCCAGGAGTGTATCACATCTCTAGCAACACGTACAAATACTGCGACTAACAAAAATTATGAGAGTTGAACTGTTGAACTACTGTAAGACGACACAACAGCACATTTTGCTCAACAGCTTTTACAAATAGTTGAACTCACATATCGTATTGACCAAACGACCGACCTCATTAAACTCAACAGTGATTTCTGCACTGCTGAAAACAAACGCGACGACCAAATTAACCCGAACATTGTTCCCAAATATGTCAGGCTAGACTGGCTATTTGAAAGGTAAATGTTGGCAACTAAAAGTAATATTGTCGACACTATCAACTTTAATATTCCAAAGAAAATTCCCGGTGAAGAGAGGAAATACAAATCGATCGACACGATGTTAAACACTGTAGAAAATGTGAGCTTCCATAAGGAATTTGTAAACACTTTGTCAGTACTAGGAATGCCATTAACCATCTTCGACGTAAAATTCGATCTCTGATCAAACTGCTCAGAAATCTCTACTTACCAAAACTACGTAATGTAACAAGGATTATGGTCAAAATTTGCCAAATAAAATCGTCGAAGCCGAACATATGACGACACGCTACAAAGGACAGACACTGTTTATCCCCAGAATAGCATTGACCTCTACCGAACTGCCATTCCAATTTAAAAGAGTGCAGTTTCCAATAAAATTAGCCTACAGTGTTACAAGGACCAACTTCAAAATATTGCGCCATCAACTTCAAAGGCTCCTGTTTCCTCATGGTCGACTATACGTAGCTAGTTCTCGAGTAGGAAATTGGAAAAATTTGTACACATATAACACGGATAACAAAGTGAAAAATGTTGTTTATAAAAAAGTGTTGTAAATAGTTAGAATATGTTTTCAGTAAAAAAAATTACCTCTTATACATTGATAAGTATTATAAATGCTTACAAAATGTTTTCAATAATTTCTTTTACCTCTTATACTTTAGTCTTATTCCAAATACCATAGAGTTTTATATCAACTCCCTGAGAGAAGTCGGGAGGCCCAACTGGTAAGTATATATAAGCCCATTCTTGAGGGACGTAGGTGATCCACACCAGTTTCCTAGACTGATGTGTAATATTTTCCTCCATGTTTACATCTAGTCATTCAGTATTTTATAATATTTCAGATAGCTGCATTAATTAAAAATAACTATTTTGTACAGATAAGTATTCGAGAAGATGCAACTCAAAAGTTGTGAAACCAGCTGTGTGAGTTTATAAGTGACCTGAACAAATACAGCTACAGGGGGCCATTGAACATTTCATTAAGTTTCATCTTAATACTTTTAGCACCTGTATTTTAATAAACTGGATACTATATGAAGTATTAAACAATCATGTGTAAATGTTTTAGCTGTGTTTGACCCATTTTTAAAATTATCTGTTACTGTTTCGTTAGGTATTGACATAAAGTGGGGCTTCATTGCAACTATGGAATTTTATACATAATGGAAACGCTTTCTAAAAACATTTGTATAAATAAAAATTCAATTAAATTAAAAAATAATAATTTCACAGTGCAAATCGCACAGAAATTTTGGGCGATAATCCTAACTAAATTGTCGATAAAAAGGAGAATAAAAAAGTACAAGTACAAATAGAGGCCATTACTACCATACGGCCACGTTCCAACTTTTCTGTTCCATTTGCGGCCAGGTGACTGCTTTCTAAACTCTGTGTGAGTTCTAATCGCTGTAATTTTACCCCCTCAGTCTTTCGGTGGGATACATCTGGCAAGAAACGAAATGTTGGCCAAACCCACAAGAATGTGCATTGTCATAATATTAACAGTAAATAAACAGGTTGATGAATTACACCTTTCCTATGCATGGTGTGTCTGGTTTGCTACTCTCTCAGTATCCTACTCCAGTCCTCCTTTCTTCCACTCTCCTGTTATTCTTTCTACCGGTTTATTATTGGCCCTTCTTGAAGCATGTAGGTATCATGCACTGTTGTCTGTATTTCTTTAGAATTTCTGTGTTTAGCTTTTTATTTAGGTCTTTGTTTTAGTTTCTGTAAATTCTTAATACTATTGTTATTAAATTTTTCATTTCTGATATTTCTATGGCTGCTGCTAATGATACTGTACCCATAGTAATCATCCACCTCGTCACATTTTTCAGTATTTAGGTTTTTTAACAGTGACTCTTCATCAACTGAGCACTGGCGGTGAGGATGGATGCATGTGACTCCATGCCTTGTATGACTGTTGTTCTATTTGGTATGATCATTTTTTAAATATTTTTGTAACGACTTCTGTATCTTTACTCTTAATTATGTTCATAAATTACACTTGTGCTTATAATTTAGAAAATGGGCTGTGCCTGAAATGGTTCAATAATGAAATTTGTCAACAACAAGTGTTACGTTCTTACGTTCTTTTTTAGTGACCCATTTAGCATAGCAAGTACTCTCAAATTGTTTGTTCGCTGCACATAGTTAAGTATCTGCAAATAAAGAGTTATGATTTTAAAGTCACATTTTGCTGGTACATCTTTAGTTGAAGATTCATGAGTGAAGCGTATGTTGCATACGTGTCAGTTGATGCTTGTTCCATTTACTATAAATAGGATTAAGATATATAGTGCAGACGTGGAGGATGGGTCCAAATGACCCTTGGATTATCTGGTGAAACACTCATTAAGTGATTCATTTGGTTTTCCGTTTGGTATGTTTAAATGTGAGAGTGGTCAGAAAGAAATCTTATGGATCTGTATTGTTTGTTTCTTCTATTGTTCTTTGACACACAAAAATGTACTGACACACACACACACACACACACACACACACACACACATACACACACACACACACACACAGAGAGAGAGAGAGAGAGAGAGAGAGAGAGAGAGAGAGAGACAAAATTAGAGGTAAAATGTGATTTTGGTTTTAGCTTTTTTTTAATTTATTTATATGAATGTACTACAATTTAGTGTGCCAGATACATTTATACATGCATGAATATCTAAATTTTAGGATGAAGCATGATACTGGAGAGGAAAACACAGAGTGTGAACTGTCATTTGTTGCCTAGTACATTATCGTTTATAATTTCATTATACGTGCAAGAGAATACAGCATGGTGTAGAAATGGCACAATATTACCACCACCTCTGGTAGACTTCAACGACAGACAGCACATGGCAGCACTAGCAGTGGTGGATATATAAAGCGTGTCAGTGGACGCTTAAAACATTGAGGTCATTGTCGTAATGTAGTGTTTCAAGCTGTGAGCCTGTGGGATGGACTTATTGACAGGTCGCTGCACATGTCGGTACAATGTATGGTGCTGTGAGGCTACTGTCAGTAGTATTATTTTGTTGTGTACATAGTTCCGCGTAGTCAGCGCGTACACAACTTTCCCACAAGTGCGCGCCCCGCTAAGCACAACAGCGCAGCCGCAGCGCTCATCTGTCTCCGCACTACAAGATGGCGCTGCCTTAGAGACAGACCAAATTCTGCTTCCGCTGATCCGCGTGTTAATATGTAACGCAGCCAATGAGATCGCTGCTAACGTAGAACCATTTCTCCTTGCGGATCACACTCGTGCAGTGATACCTGAATGCGCGAGGTATTATAATGAGTGTACAGACCTCTGAATAGTCAGTCTGCACCAGTCTGTATCAGTCTGCATTTGTCTGTACCAGTCTATAGACCAGATTCAGTCAGTGCCGAATAAGATTATCATATTCCTGTACATAGCCATGAAGATAAATGAATAGACTCTCTGTCAAGTATCAGAGATATGTGAGAATAAGATTAACGTACCAAGATGAAAGGGACTTCTGATTGTCAATTGTAAATAGCATCCAGAATCAAGTTAAGTAATTTTATGCTTGTTATTATTTTAATGAATGTGTGTGAAAATTAATCAAGTTTTGTTTAAAGTTGGTCACCGTCAATCTGCTACTCTGAGCGTGCAAGTGGCATTTCTATCATCTGACCTAACGGCAGAAGATAAACACGCCATGATAAGACCATGAGGCATATTGCTGACACTCGCCCACTTCGTTAGAGCGACAAGTCGAATAATCTGATGGTGTGTGTACAGAAGGTCTTACCGTACACACACCACATGTAGAAACGGAGCTATTTATCTCACTTTCTAAATGGCATCATTATTAGCATTCCGGGCAAGCATTTACGAAACGGCTAAGCTGTACGCGTGACGCCGTAGTTATACAGTGCATGTGAAGAAGAACTGTGGAGCACAACAGTCCATAGATGCAGTGCTGAACGACGGCTGCGGACATTTGTACGGGTGGACAGACGGGCACCTGTGGAGCTGTGGAGGAACTGTCTGCCCAGATCAACCAAGAGGCTGGCGACAGAGTTTCCTGGACAGTCGTTCAATGAACGTTGCCTAGTACGTGCTTCCGAAGCAGGCGCCTGGTTCAAGCACCGATACTGACTGCTGTTCGTTGACGGAAGTCTGTAATTTGCGCGCCAGTAGCGGAACTGGAGCTACACTGAGTGGCGATAGGTGCCACTTTCTGATGAATCGTCTTTCTGGAGCAAAAGGTCGTTGGCGTGAATGGCGCGAAATGTAGGAAAGCGAAGGGTCCAGGCTCGAGGACGGAGCGTTATATCCAGTGTCTTCGCAAGATTTCATGGATGACCTCGTCATTCTCGGAGGTAAAATGGAGCAACACAAGTATGCATCTATCCTTGAGGGCCATGGTTCAAATGGCTCTGAGCACTATGGGACTTAACATCTGTGTTCACCAGTCCCCTAGAACTTAGAATTACTTAAACGTAACTAAGGACATCACACACATCCATGCCCGATTCATGGACTGAGCGCCTAGAACCGCTAGACCACCGCGACCGACTTGAGCACCATGTCCACCTCTAAATACATTTCGTTTCTTCTCAGAGTGATGGTACGTACCGGCAGAACTGTGCAACGCGTCGCGGAGTGTGTGCTCGGTTCGAAGAGCACCGCGATGAATTTATTCCCCAGGCTACCAAACTCCCCAGACTAGAAGTAATCGAGTACCTGTGGTCGACACCACGGTCGGTCTCTTACGACTCCGCGAAGCTCAGCGCAGCTGACCACGGCAGTGGAGTTGTCGTGGCTCCACATCGCTATCGGCACTCGCGGAGGCATTACCTGCGCTTGACACAGCAGTCCACGCTGCAAAAGGTGGTTAATCAGCCTTTCGAGAGAAGTTTGCATTAGCATTGACTAGAGAGTGAAGTATTCATTTCTGGAGCTGATCAGCAATTCAATGGCTTCGTTACCACTAAACGACACCGTGATGAAACGCCCACCTGTCGTATGGATCGTGTCCTACTGATGGTTCTCCTCAGAGTCTGCACCCACGGTTATGCTCACCGTGGAGCTGTACCAGAACCGGTACTAGCATGCAAAGACTAAGCGGTGCAGCTGCTGGCAGCGCGACTCGCAACGCGCTTCCCCTCTGTTGCTGCATCCCGGGAGGCCGCCAACAGGCCGCCTTGGTGACGGCCGCTTTTGTTCCGCACGTCGCCGCACTCTCCGTGTGCTGTTCTTCTCCTACTCCGAACAAGCTCATCTTCTGGCTCAAGGAAAACGACGTGGCTGTGCGATCTTGCGCGGTGGAACGAATACTATATCTGTCCTCTAGGGCGCTCCTTTCGCGTGGACCCGCTGAGATTCTGTTCGCCACACATCACCTCAAAGGTTCCACATTCACGTGACATTCGAGGGAACCTGGGCAGCACGAGCAGCAACATCATGAGACAATATATGGAAGAATCGACCAGAGGAAAAATGTTCTCATCCGAGCAAAAAAAGAAAAAGAAACTCCTCTTTCAAAGACTCTGCAAAGGGGGGTATCAGCTGCAGCATATTCGCGTTGTTGATAGACAACTCACCTTTCACTTTAACAAGCTCCCCTAACTACTGAGCGAGGTAGTGCAATATCAGCCGTCATAAAAATTGCTGTTTTGAAGAGAGCGCCGCAGCGCGTACTGCGAAGCAGTCGCCCTCCGTTTCTGGCGGTGGCGCCGCTGTGGCATTCGCAGCTTTGGTGTCCCCCTTTCGTCAGAATGTTTGTAGTGAGAGGCAGATCAAACGTGCGTTGCGCCATCAGCCTTCTGTGCAACGGGTGGGTGACGATAGCAACGAAGTCTACGGCATTTCCAACAGGATTGGCCGTATTTTGCGGAAATATGATGTGGAATGTGTTTTTCGATCGCCTTCTAAGACTAAGTCCCTGTTGGCGTCCGTAAAAGGTGATCTTGGTTTGCATAAGGCTGGTGTCTATCGTATTCCTTGCAGTAGTCACATGTCATATATTGGTCAGACAATCCGGACTGTGGAAGACCGGTGTATTGAACATAAGCGTCACACACGCTAACAACAGCCGAGCAAATCCGGTATTGCAGGACACTGCCATGACACCGGTCATCCTATGGAATACAACAACACGGAGATTTTGGCTTGCACGTCCAGCTATTGGGATAGTCTGATTTCAACAGCTTCCTTAATAACACTATCAAGCAACCTTATTAACAGAGATGGGGGATTTTGTTTAAATGCTGCTTGGAATCCGGCTTTGTCTCTCATCAGAAAACAGAGGGATAGAATTACTGCTACCTCACCTGTTGATTAATAGTAACCATCGATATTTCTGATGTTGGTTATCTTTGTTTGTGTTGACACTTGTTCTGTGTGCGGTGTCTTCCTTGTTTCTCCTCTGTGAACCGAGGTATTAAATTTGCTTGCACATTTTTTCTTCTTTGCATTTGTGTCTTGAGAATGGCAGGGTGTGCTCCTGTCGAAACATCGGCGGTGTTCGACGACGTCACCCGGCAGCAAACCCTTAAGTTATTTGAGCATTCGATCTGCGGGAAGTTAAATGATTGGTGATATGTTGTTTGATTTACTCTTGTTAAATTCCACTTGTTTTCTTTGTGAGGTCACCAGTCGTTTTGCTTTGGGTTCGTCCCACCATTCTTCTCCGTTTGCCCACCCGCGGGTAGGTGGTTGTTTATAAATTGGGTGGTTCGTTTTCCCCTTGTGGAGTAGGGGCGGGTTTGAACAACCTGCGGTTCGGGTTGTTCGGTAATCTCCCTATCAATCGACCGTACGTTAGTAGCTGCTTTTGTCATGTTTGTCGGATTTGGTGTGTTAACGAATTTATTGCTTGGGGTGTAACAGCCTAATACCTGAAATATGTTTTGATCTTTGGAAACTTTGATATTATAGACTACGATCTTGAGAGGCTGTATCTAAGTACTGTAGAGCATCTGAACTATCGTTTGGCCAACCTTGTAGAATTTTATATAAGATTGCATTTCATGGTCTTTTATTTAAATGATTATTTTAGTATATAAAGTTGCCACCCTTTCACCATAAGACATTTCTTAGAAGTTGAAATCAAGTTGCACCTTCGGTGGCAAGGTTAATATTTTAATTTTCAGTGTTTTGTACCATTTCCATTCCTCCTATGGGGGGGGTGCATAGTTTGTGTTCTCGTGTAAATTGTTAAAACTATTAATTTAAAGTTATCTGGTGTGTTGCAGATTTGCACCACTCTAGTCTTTCAGAGGCTGTTGTGAGCGGTGGTAACTACGGCCGTGTCAAAAGAGAGCGGCAAGGTTCTCTGCCCAAAAGCTCATACAGTCAAATCTTGTTTCTTTCTGCCACTGAATAAATTGTAACTTTGATATTTAGAGAGTGTTTTCTGATTATAATTTTAAATCTGTTTCTTTTAAAAATGCTTCTAGGCACTATTAAAGTGAATAAAATTCCCATTTGTTAAAAGGAATTTGGTTATGATTTCATCAGTTACTTCCTGGCAACTACTTCCGTGCTTACATAGTGTGATTAAATGTGTTAATGTTCTTGATGAATCGCTAGTAAATAAAATATATTCTTAAGTATATTCTTTGAAAATAAATCACGGTTCACAATGATTAGCACACTGGACTCATATTACTGAGGACAATGGTTCAAACCTACATCCGGCCATCCTGATATAGGTTTTCCGTGATTTCTCTAAATCGCTTCGTTCAAATGGCGGGACAGTTCCTTTGGAAGGGCACGGTCGATTTCCTTCCCTAATCTAAGCTTTTAGTCGGTTGCCGACGGTACGTTAAACACTATTGTCCTCCCCCTCCTAAATCTAACTCATTCACACCCACTGCTCCACTGCTGTAAGTCGCTCATACCCATCCACTTCGGCTTGCCCGTTCTCATTCACTCATTAACTCATTGCTGTTACCGCTTTGTGTCTCTTCGGTTGTAACTGTCTGTTGTCTCACAGCCAGAGTCTTCTTTGTTTTGCCTCCTCTCACTGTCAGTGTCTCCCTCTTCCTCTCTTACTGATACTGTCTCATTCACTCCTTCCCAGTGCTGCTGTTTCCTCGCACTGTCACTATCTCTTCCTCGTTGTCATTCTCATATAATCTGTCTCTCATTATCTCTGTCTCTCACTCACTTCGCCTCCTCTTTATTCCTGTCCCACTAGCACCCTATCCGTCACTCTTTTCCTAGCATAGTGCTGTCACTATGTTCTGCTCCCAATGTCCCTCTCTTTCTCTAATACTTCCATTGTCTAAAAAAATGGTTCAAATGGCTCTGAGTACTATGGGACTTAACATCTATGGTCATCAGTCCCCTAGAACTTAGAACTACTTAAACCTAACCAACCTAGAGACAGCACACAACACCCAGCCATCACGACGCAGAGAAAATCCCTGACCCCGCCGGGAATCGAACCTGGGAGGAACCCGGACGTGGGAGGCGAGAACGCTACCGCACGACCACGAGATGCACTTCCATTGCCTCTTGCCATTC
The DNA here is from genome assembly GCF_023897955.1 of Schistocerca gregaria. NCBI lineage: Eukaryota > Metazoa > Arthropoda > Insecta > Orthoptera > Acrididae > Schistocerca > Schistocerca gregaria. The sequence goes on along the minus strand of NC_064928.1, from coordinate 125,481,014 downwards.
TCTTTTTGCTCTTTTATACTACAGCCAGTGTATAATATCTTCCAGTACTTATTACTTTTCCGCCTCTTTCCCATTGACACTGTTCCTGTCTCTTTAAGTATAAATAAGTACGAATATGTTCGCGTCCTAAAATTTTTGGGAAAATTTTTAAAGGTGCTGAGGAACTTAGACTGAGGTAGATGGCACCCCACTTTTCAGGCACCGTCTTTTAAAAAGGAGCACATTCGCCTTTCTTGTGCTCCGGTAGGAACACTTTTCTGCTGCTTCCCTTCTTTCCCCTGCTACAGCATGGAAAGACAGTCATATGAATAAAAATATACGTTCAGTAAAATGTTGATAGTTTACTACGTGAAACTAAAATAACGCGAGGCTAATTTTATACCCCAGATCGGATTTTACGTCCAAAAAAATGTGGCATATGCTTGAGTGCTACAGCAACGTGGGGTGTCCAGAATTCTTCTGAACATAACAGAAAGACTTTACAGGTTATTTCTTCGTGCTTTATAAACTACGAGCCGACCGCTGTGACCGAGAGGTTCTAGGACCGTCAGTCCGGAACCGCACTGCTGCTACGATCTCAGGTTCGAATCCTGCATCTGGCATGGATGTGTGTGACGTCGTTAGGTTAGTTATGTTTAAGTGGTTCTAAGTATAGGGGACTGACGACCTCAGATGTTAAGTCCCACAGTGCTTGGAGCCGTTTGAACCATTTATGAATTACTTTTTCACCTCGCACTGGATATTTTACGGGTATTGTATGTGCACAAATAACGTAAGTTAGAACCTCAGTATCTCTAAACGGACAAAGATATCAACGAAATTTTCAATGTTGTTCGTCATTTGGACCTTAGAAATATATCGTGACAATTTCGGCCACTTTCTATGCATAGCTGTCTTGGAATCCGCGGCTCGGATTTGGTACCTAGGTTCCCAATAGAGCTTCTGTGAAGTTTGGAAGGTAGGAGACCAAGCATTGGCAGAATTGAAGCTGCGAGTACGGGTCGTGAGTCGTGCTTGGTTAGCTGAGTTGGTAGAGAACTTGCCGCGAAAGGCAAAGGTCACGAGTTCGAGTCTCGGTCCTGCACACTGTTTTAATCTGCCAGGAAGTTTCCAATAAATAATGTTTTTCGGATTTCAAAAATTGTTGAAATGGCTCTGAGCACTATGGGACTTAACATCTTAGGTCATGAGTCTCCTAGAACTTAGAACTACTTAAACCTAACTTACCTAAGAACATCACACACATCCATTCCCGAGGCAGGATTCGAACCTGCGACCGTAGTAGTCCTGTGGTTCCGGACTGAAGCGCCTAGAACCGCTCGGCCACCACGGCCGGCTTTTCGGATTTCCTCAGGAACGGTCCATGAATCAAATGGTGCCTCCATAAGTCCATTGGAGCACAACACAGGCCACTTGTAATGCAAAAATAAGCAATCGATTTGCTCCATTTGCCTAAGCCTGAGGAAGTGTTTGATGTTCAAACTTTGGTCCTGTACTGTATGACAGTTACTGTAAGACGATCCTCCTATTGGGTACAAATGGTCCCTAGCCAAGGGCTGTCAAAACTTTTGACCCTACCTTTCTGTCACCAATATATCCCGAGATACGCCACCGGATGAATGCCGTTTTTATGCGCGGGTTTTTGGAATATATTAGGCAGCGCGTGCTGTCGCATGCGTATTGATAAGCTTAATAAATTAGAAATATTAGGGAGAAAAATTATACGACACGTGCTGGTAGCCGTCTCTCCTCCCTACGCAAAGCACAACGCGTTCTTCCCATAGACCACCAACATTCGGATGCGATTTCTTACTCACTGCGTAATCTTTCCTGGGATGCATCTAGGTCTACATCTAATCTTAAGTTCGAGATGAACTGCTAGGCAGCAGTTTCATAAAATCATTTTCACACTGTGAAGAGCTGCTTGTTTACCATCAGCTCTTAAATTTATTCCGTATTTTCTGCCGGTTCCGATTGTGGCGACACCTCACCCACGTGGAAAGAGAAAGCTGTACATTAGATGGACACGGAGTTCTTCATTCCATAGAATAAACTAAAAACCACGGAAATCATAACATATTTGGAGAACCAGATACAACTGGGTCGCGATTTCGACACAAGCATAAAATTGGCTTCCTTAAGTATAACCTTTTCCTAACTCTGTTGCTTTTCAATCTATCCTACGGACAGCTGTACTGTAAATCCATCTAATATACAGCTTTTGTTCCTCCTATGCCTGGGAAGATGCTCGCTAAAAGCTAATCCGGTAGAAAATAAATAATAAAATTTTACACCTGATGCTGAAAGCTTTCAAATTCCTGACAGCTTTATCGAGAAACCTCATTAAACAGTCAGAACTTTCCGATCACTTCTCTACCATTTCACTCTCCAATAACGCACGGGAAAAATTAACACACCTCGATTCGAGATCTGATATATTCTAGTACGACGGTCATTTCCCCCTGTCTAGGTGGGAGTCAACAAAATATTGTCACATTCGGAAGACAAAGTCATTGATTGAAATTTCGTGAACCGACCTAGTCACAACGAAAAACGCCTGTGGTATAACGAATGGAAACTCAAATCCCATATTCTTTCGATGTCCTCCGTCAAACCTATCTGATGCAGCAATACTCCGGAGGCGTAGTGCAGGCAGTCTCTTTAGCACATTTGTTACCTTGGGGTGGGAAACTACTCCTGAAAGGCGAAATAATCGGCGTCGATGAACGGGATGACTAGGCAAAAGGAAATGAAAGTAATACGTCTAACCGCAGGACCCGTCGTCCGTAATTGGAAAAGTGTCATCATCTCTCGAATTGCAAGATTCCGACTTGGTCCCCCATTCTGTTTCTTGGAAGGGCCTGCGAGGGCGAGGTGAACAAGAGAAAAACATTGAATAACCAAGTAAAGGGTAACGTTCTATGAATGGTAGAGTCGAATGTCACAAGTTTGAACGTGGCTGGGAAGTTTGTATATCAGAAAAGCATAGTGGAAAGGCTCAATCTAGACGTGGTGAGGGAATGTGAAATTGAAAGATAATGGTCGGATAAATTTGCATGATATCAATAGCAATAGAGCATGGTTTAAAGAGTTTATTGGAACTAGGAGGTATGGTGGAGAGTGAGTTAATGTGAACACTTCATTGATACGGTTGTTCTCATCAGATTCAGCAATAAACCAACAACCATAAGAGTAGTTCTGGTATATATACCGTCGGTACAAGCAGAAGATTATTTGGCGAAAATATATGAAGCAACTAAACAGGTAATTCAGTACATGAAGGGAGATGACAATCGAATAAAGTCAGGGACTGGAAAGTGGCAGTAGGGGAAGGAAGAGAAGTAAGCGTTGCGGGAGGATAAATGCTTGATAATAGGAATGAGAGAGGAGCAAGAGCGATTTACATCTATATTAAATTTCAGTTAGTAATACCGAATATACTGTTCAAGAGTCATAAGAGGAAGTGTCATATTCGAACAACGCACGAAGAAGCGATAAGATAGAAGCTGGATTACATCGTGGTCAGAAAAAGTGTCCTAAAACAGATATCGAATTGTAAGTTTACCCTGGAGTAGACCTCGCTCAGCTCACCATTCATCACAATTTAGTAGTGATAAGGAATACACTGAAATTTAAGAAACCCGGAAGAATCAGTGTGGATAGATACTGAAATACTCAGGAATGATGTAACACATTCGTATTTCTCAAAAGCAGTAGATAAGTCGAAAATCAGTACCACAGTACGCAGTTCAGTTGAAGAGGAAAGGACGCCTTTACAAAGGGCAATCCCAGAAAATGGACAGAGATAGGTGCAAGGAATGGAACTGCAAAGAAAACTTGGGTAACAAGAAATACTTCAATTATCGACAAAACAAGGACGTGCAAATATGTTCAGGGAAACGCGAATACAGCAATATAAATCACCCAGGAATGAGATAAGGAGATAGATCGGGGAAGCCGAGGCGAACTGGCTGTAGGAAAAATAACTGATTCAGCAAATTGAAAAATGAACAAGAACTTCGGTAAATGTTAATGAAATGTCACAAACATTACGAAAGTAGTATGAATTCTACTGTTAAGCGCAGATGAGAGAGCAGATAAGCAGAAAGAGTACACTTAAGGCCTGTACGAAGTGGAGGTTGGTTGGTTGTTTGGGGAAGGAGACCAGACAGCGTGGTCATCGGTCTCATCGGAATATAGAAGGATGGGGAAGGAAGTCGGCCGTGCCCTTTCAGAGGAACCATCCCGGCATTTGCCTGCAGTGATTTAGGGAAATCACCGAAGTGGAGGTTTTGTATGATAAGTGACAGAAGAAGAAAGAGTCGAGGGTCATGAAAGCGAAGCAGGGGTTGGGAAGGGAGTGAGACAGGGTTGTAGCCTCTCCAAGATGTTATTCAATCTGTATATTGAGCAAGCAGTAAAGGAAACAAAAGAAAAATTAGGAGTAGGTATTAAAATCCAGGGAGAAGAAATAAAAACTTTGAGGTTCGCCGATGACATTGTAATTCTGTCAGAGACAGTAGAGGACTTGGAAGAGCAGTTGAACGGAATGGACAGTGTCTTGAAAAGAGGGTATAAGATGAACATCAACAAAAGCAAAACGAGGATAATGGAATGCAGTCGAATTAAGTCGGGTGATGCTGAGGGAATTAGATTAGGAAATGAGACACTTAAAGTAGTAAAGGAGTTTTTCTGTTTGGGGAGCAAAATAACTGATGATGGTCGAAGTAGAGAGGATATAAAATGTAGACTGGCAATGGCGAGGAAAGCGTTTCTGAAGAAGAGGAATTTGTTAACAACGGCCTTGCCGCAGTGGTAACACCGGCTCCCGTCAGATCACTGAAGTTAAGCGCTGTCGGGCTGTGCTAGCACTTGGATGGGTGACCATCAGGTCTGCCGGGCGCTGTTGGCAAGCGGGGTGCACTCAGCCCTTGTGAGGCAAACTGAGGAGCTACTTGATTAAGAAGTGGCGGCTCCGGTCTCGTAAACTGACATACGGCCGGGAGAGCGGTGTGCTGACCACATGCCCCTCCATAGCCGCATCCAGTGACGCCTGTAATCTGAGGATGACACGGCGGCTGGTCGGTAGCGTTGGGCCTTCATGGCCTGTTCGGGAGGAGTTTAGTGTTAGTTTCTCGGAAGCAAGAGTTAAGAAAAATCGCGATCCTTCTTAAACTCTGTCGACCTAGATATGTGTACGGAAGTTTGAAATAGTGCAATATTTTTGAAAACAATGGGAGTAAGCTATACTGCAAGATGGATAATATACTATACGGACAAGAATCAAGGAGGAACATAGTGGAAGACCAAAATCGAAATGCTCGGATTAAACTGGGTGTAAGACAGAAATGTAGTTCTTCGTCGCTTCTGTTCAAACTAAGCTTCGAAGAAGCAAGGAGGGAAATGAAGGAAAGCTTAGGATATGATTTTTTATGACACAGCAAAGAGACTAGGACAATGGCCAAAATCTGTTCACACCAGAACAAGCAGTGCAGATTAAGGAGGAAGTTATCTGTCATGGGAACAAAAATAAAGGTTATCTCCGAAATATTATACATAGGTGCGATGAAGTGTAGCTATTCACTGAACCAGCTTGATGTCGCGTTATCTAGGGCACATGAAGTAATCACAAGTGTGAAATCGAGCTCACAGAATAGTAATCGAATTTTACTTTTCAGAATACGGGCAGAGTGTTCGATTAACGTTTTTTAATTAGTGCCTCCGTCGCGGTTTATCAGCGATGATTCATTCGAAAACACCAGACTCTTACAGTGTCGGCTACGATAAACATCGAATGCAATGAAAACAGTCCTAGAGACACAACTGACTGCGGGGTAGAAACTGCAAATTAGTGACACCCCTGAAATGAAGATGTTAATATTATCTCAGGATAGATGCAAGTTCTTACAGTAGCTGTATTTGGAAGACGTTACAAGACAGGTGTTGTGCATCAGGTAGAGATTTACCATTGAAACATCGGGACAGCACTTTTCAGGAGGAGTCGGACCACATATTACTTCCCCCCACATACATCTCGCTTATTGACCACGAGGAGAAAATTCGAGAAATTAGAGGAAACGCAGAAGCTTACCGACAATCACTCTTCCCAAAAGTTATTCGCAAATGGAACTGGATTGGAGGGATCAGATAGTGGTACCGTAAATACCCTTCGCCACGCAGCATTAGATGACTTGGGTAATATGATGTAGATGTAGATGAAGAGCACATGGCGTTGCAACAGCCCGATGTGGATTTGCGCCGGCCGAAGTGATCGTGGGGTTCTAGGCGCTGCAGTCTGGAACCGCGAGACAGCTACGGTCGCAGGTTCTGCCTCGGGCATGAATGTGTGTGATGTCCTTAGGTTAGTTAGGTTTAACTAGTTCTAAGTTCTAGGGGACTAGTGACCTCAAAAGTCCCATAGTGCTCGAACCCATTTGAACCATTTTTTGTGGATGTGCATTGACCTGCTAAAAAGCGTAACACCTTCCTGTAAAGGAGATGGCGGTAGTACATGGGGATAACAAGCTGTGCAGTGTAGCGAGTACTGGTTAATTCGACCTGCAGAAACTCCAAATTGGCCGCGATGTGTAACTGATGCTCCCCACACTATGAACCTTGGGGTGAAACCTGTGTCTAGTAGGAGAATGGACTCGAATAGGACGCTCGCAAGGTGTACGTCTACAACTCGCATACCGACAGAAGCTACTCTCATCACTGAACGCAACAGAGCGCTACTCCAGTCGATTCACGACAGCAGAGCGGCTGTGTCGTGGTGTCAGTGGTAACCTGGCCACAGGGACAAGGGACCTTAGTCCTGGTGCAAGCACACGGTTTCCAATGCTCTTTGTGGGACATTAGGTGCAACATTTGTTGAGATTTCTTCCCCGGATGATGTTCGGTGGCTGCTGCAGCGCTCACAACACATCGATGTTGATGAGAGTCTTTGGTCCGCAGACATCCAGAACCTAGAATACGGGTGTGCGAACGTTCAAAATAATACTGCTGAAAGTAGTCCCACACCACCATACATTGTACCGACATGTGCGGCAACCTGTCAATACGTCCATCCAACTTCACGCAGGCCCACAGCTTGGAACAGTTAAAATGGCTGCAGCTGTTCCACAGGAGTACATAATCGCAGATGGGGCACGGTTGTAATGTTCACTTCTATATTCAGCACAGTTACTGCCCGCAGAGTCTAACAACCCTACCACAACAAAGGTCAAAATTTAATGATTGTGGTGTTGCTCACGCTGCTAAATACTGCATTTTCGGGCAACAACAACGTTATATTATGTGGCAGGTGTCATTAGAGCACAGTTAATAAAGTCATTTCATGTAATAATGAATAAACTAGGCACTCATCTTTTCGTGTTTCTCACGCTGGTCTCGTTGTAAAATCATGGCTCAGTCGTCGAAAACCTAGATGGTGATGATTTCAAGCTCGGGTGCAAAGAGGCCTAGGTTTTATTCTGCTATATTCAAAAGTTTTGTACATGCGCTTGACAAACCATTCTTGAAGATTAAACCTTTCAAATTTAGCACAATGGTGATGTAAAAAAGTAATCGGCACTCCGAATTTAAGTTACACTTCTTTTTTATTGCTTTTGTTGCGATAGCACGTAACACACAAAACATCACTTCACAATACAAAACATACTTGAAAACATCTTCCTCACTGTTAAAGTTCACATTTTATAAACTGGCTACAATTTGCGTCTTTCCAACATGACGTCCAAGACTTGACTTTTTCAAGGTCCGACTCTCTAACAACTAACTAAAGTCGCTTACGCGCCCAAAAATCAGAGTTACAAGTACGTCAAAGATCATAGTGAAAGAATACATATAAGAATAATATCATTTGCAATACAAACATATCGATGTATCACAAATGAAATCGAATCTGAATGTTGTCTCAGAAATATGTTAAGTAGTTAACAGAAACACAGTAAAATATCGCTGGTATCGAGAGGTTGAGGTGCCGTAATGGTTGCGTAATTCAAGTTCCATTACAAGAGGCAAAACAGAAGGTGCACAGAAAGGCCTCTGAGGTGCCATCTGACCGCTGAAGACTGTGCCGAACTTATCACTGCAAACTCTCAGTATGCACATACTGTATGATACTATTCAACACAGTCCTTGAAGGTGTTGCATTTTTTTTAAATTTCAGATAGCGTATTTTGGAGGCCAGTTTCTTCTACTCAATCTGAAGTAGACTTCATATCAGAAGGCATTGGTTGCCTGCCTTCCCCACTGTGGTTTAAAAAATGGTTTTTATGGTTCTGAGCACTATGGGACTTAACATCTGAGGTCATCAGTCCCCTAGAACTTAGAACTACTTAAACCTAACTAACCTAAGGACATCACACACATCCATGCCCGAGGCAGGATTCGATCCTGTGACCGTAGCGGTCACGCGGTTCTAGACCGAAGCTTCTAGAACCGCTCGGCCACATCGGCCGGCCACTGTGGTGTAGTTTTATATGAGCGAAAGTGTAGCTTCTGCCACGGCCAGCGTGCCGAAGTAGCACGGAGACTGCAGCTTCGGGCACAGAGAAAGAGCGAACAATGGGTGGCGAAGCTGTGGCCCCTGGGTCAGCACTACCGATCAGACTCCGCTTCGCCGCCAATCAGGCGCGGCCATCAATCAGACAACCAATCAGCGAGCAGACAGCCGCTCGCCGCGGTCCACTCAGCGCTAATTACTGCAGCAGAACAACGACCACTGTGTGTGACGTCCGTCAGAAGGTAGCCTGTACTAGTAATGGGTGACCCCGCAAGCCGCTGTGTAACGGACGCTCTCTGATTTGTGGGTGTTTCATACAATGAACAACGAGTCCTTGCAACTGGTCTCTCGTTCTCCTACGTTACTTATCGTACCGCGTCGGTATCTTCTGTCCGTACTCTGTAGACGTTCCGCTGTTATTCGCTGCAAAACAGTATTGCCACTGAGGAATTATACGTGTTGGTATTACATGCTTCTAGCAGTCTTAAAGGCGGTTCCTCACTGATACTCCCTGTTATTAACTACTGGACGCATCCATAAATCTAGGCGCACAGAAGCGCCAAGCAACTGGTATAAGCATCCGTATTGAAGTAGAGAGATACGAAAAAGACAGAATACGGTGCTACGATCGGAAACACGTATATAATACGACAAGAGTCTGGCGCAGTTTTTAGAGAACGATAGGTCATCAAGATTTAAGTGAGTTTGAACGTTGTGTTACTCTCGGCTCAAGACACGCAATCTCCGAAGTAGCGATGAAGTGGGGATTTTCCCTTATCATAGTTTCACGAGTGTACTGTGAATCAGAAATCCTGTAAACAACAGATCGCCGACGTCTCTACGGCCGGAAAAAAAGGGACCAACAACGGCTGAAGGCAATCATTCAATGTGACAGAAGTGCAACCCTTCCCCAAAAATTCCTGCAGATTTAAATGCTGGGCCATCAACAAGTGTCAGCGTGCGAACCATCCAACGAAACATAATCGATATGGGCTTTCGGAGCCAAAGGCCCACTCGTGTACCCTTGATGACAGCACAACAGAGAGCCTTACGCCTCGCCTGGGCCAGTCAACGTAGACGTTAGACTTCTGAAGACTGGAAACATGTTGCCTGGTTAGACGAGTGTCGTTTCAAATTGTATCGAGCGGATGGACATGTACGGATATAGAGACAACCTCATAAATCCATAGACCCTGCATGTCAACAGGGGACTGTCCAAGCTGGTGGAAGCTTTGTAATGGTGTGGGGCGTGTGCACTTGGAATGATATGGGACCCCTGATGCATGTAGATACGACAGTGATAGGTGAAACGTACATAAGCATCCTGTCTGATCACCTGCATCCATTCACGTCCATTGTGCATCCGGACTGACTTGGGAAATTACAGCAGGACAATGCGACACCCCAGACATCCAGAATTGCTACAGAGTCGCTCCAGGAACATTCTTCTGACCTTAAACAATTCCGCTGGTCATACAACTACCCATACATGAACATTATTGAGTAAAACTGTAATGCCTTGCAACATGCTGTTTAGAAGAGATCCCCACCTTCTCGTATTCTTACGGATTTATGGACAGTCCTGCAGGATTCATGGTGTGGATTGCCTCCAGCACTACTTCAGACATTAGACGAGTCCATGCCACGTCGTGCTGCGGCACTTCTGCGTACTCGCGGGGGTTCTACACGATATTAGGCAGGTGCACCAGTTTATTTGGCTCTTCAGTGTATTATAAACATGGATATCTGTATGTGTGTACTCGTATATGTGTGTTTGTGAGTGTGTGTTGTGCGTATGTGTGTGTGTGCAAGTGTGTGTGTTTATGAGTGTCGATGTATGTTCCGCATCTCCTCCTAAACCACTGGACCGATTTCAGCCACTATGAAAATAGTGAGAAACAGTGTAGATCGTAATGGTTATTTTATTTAAAATGACCGTTTTCAGCCTAATCTTAGGGCATCTTCAGAATAGTTCTGTGAAGAATAGAAATGGTGCTAGTTACATAAAAAAAGTCAGTGACTTAAACTAAATTAATTTATACTCACTGAAATCGAAGATTAGATAAGTATAAATAACTTTAAGTCACTGTCTTCTTTATGTAACTAGCACTATTTCCATCATTCACAGTGCAGTTCTGAAGATGGTCTAAGACTAGACCGAAACTAGTTATTTAAAATAATGTAAGCAATACGATCTAGACTATTTTTCACTAATTTTATACAGCTTACAAGAACGCTGTTCTCCGAAAATGTTACCAAAAATTTTCATTTCTACCAAGCCTGGTGCATACAGGGTGTTTCAAAAATGACCGGTATATTTGAAACGGCAATAAAAACTAAACGAGCAGCGATAGAAATACACCGTTTGTTGCAATATGCTTGGGACAACAGTACAATTTCAGGCGGACAAACTTTCGAAATTACAGTAGTTAAAATTTTCAAGTGATGTGAAAGACATAGAAGACAACGCAGTCTGTGGGTGCGCCATTCTGTACGTCGTCTTTCTGCTGTAAGCGTGTGCTGTTCACAACGTGCAAGTGTGCTGTGGACAACATGGTTTATTCCTTAGAACAGAGGATTTGTCTGGTGTTGGAATTCCACCGCCTAGAACACAGTGTTGTTGCAACAAGACGAAGTTTTCAGCGGAGGTTTAATGTGACCAAAGGACCGAAAAGCGATACAATGAAGGATCTCTTTGAAAAATTTCAACGGACTGGGAACGTGACGGATGAACGTGCTGGAAAGGTAGGGCGACCGCATATGGCAACCACAGAGGGCAACACGCAGCTAGTGCAGCAGGTGATCCGACAGCGGCCTCGGGTTTCCGTTCGCCGTGTTGCAGCTGCGGTCCAAATGACGCCAACGTCCACGTATCGTCTCATGCGCCAGAGTTTACATCTCTATCCATACAAAATTCAAACGTGGCAACCCCTCAGCGCCGCTACCATTGCTGCACGAGAGACATTCGCTAACGATATAGTGCACAGGATTGATGACGGCGATATGCATGTGGGCAGGATTTGGTTTACTGACGAAGCTTATTTTTACCTGGACGGCTTCGTCAATAAACAGAAGTGGCGCATATGGGGAACCGAAAAGCCCCATGTTGCAGTCCCATTGTCCCTGCATCCTCAAAAAGTACTGGTCTGGACCGCCATTTCTTCCAAAGGAATCATTGGCCCATTTTTCAGATCCGAAACGATTACTGCATCACGCTATCCGGACATTTTTCGTGAATTTGTGGCGGTACAAACTGCCTTAGACTGCGAACACCTTGTGGTTTATGCAAGATGGTGCCCGGCCACATCGCACGGCCGACGTCTTTAATTTCCTGAATGAATATTTCGATGATCGTGTGATTGCTTTGGGCTATCCGAAACATACAGGAGGTGGCGTGAATTGGCCTCCCTATTCGCCAGACATGAACCCCTGTGACTTCTTTCTGTGGGGACACTTGAAAGACCAGGTGTACCGCCAGAATCCAGAAACAATTGAACAGCTGAAGCAGTACACCTCATCTGCATGTGAAGCCATTCCTCCAGACACGTTGTCAAAGGTTTCGGGTAATTTCATTCAGAGACTACGCCATATTATTGCTACGCATGGTGGATATGTGGAAAATATCGTACTATAGAGTTTCCCAGACCGCAGCGCCATCTGTTGTTGACAATTGTAACTACTGTAATTTCGAAAGTTTGTCACCATGAAAATGTACTGTTGTTCCAAGCATATTGCAACAAACGGTGTATTCCTATCGCTGCTCGTTTAGTTTGTATTGACGTTTCAAATATACCGGTCATTTTTGAAACACCCTGTACATACCTTACTGTCTGGCAACAATTGCTCTGGGGGAATGGATGATGGGGGAAGGGGGTATTAACCACGTACCTTCAACAGGGTCGGGCAGGAGTGAAAAAGATGCGTAGCCGACTAAGCGTGCATTCCCGGATTTCATTCACCCAGTATTTGTGAATGAGGGTATTTAGCGACTTGCAACAAAACTTGTACATTATTTCAAACATTTACGAAATTTTTTACCGCTGACAGCCCTTCCAAAGTGACGAAAAAGAATGCGAGTATTTAGCGACTTGCAACAAAATTTGTACATTATTTTAAACATATACGAAATTTTTCTTGGCTGACAACCCTTCCAAAGTGACGAAAAGGAAACATTTTATAGCTTACCACTTTTCCGTTGTTCATGCGGTAAACGTAACGCATGAGGCATGATGTTATAATCTATTACTTCTTCACTACTGACTGTATTAGCGACACACTTTACAGGCGGTATGCACATATATCTCTGCAAAGTTATATCACTGTGCGACACACAGGAGATATGACGTCATAATCATCAAGCTCAGAGTCGGGCGCTGCGTGGTTCGGGAGTGGGCGAACGTCTGCAAATGGAGACCTGCGCAACGCAGCGTTTCTCTGCTAGTCGTGTTATATCCTTAAACTGTGCTTTCAGTAGCTGTATCAGTAGATTCTACTGCCGTATCGGTGAAACGGTGTTCGGGAGACCAGGACAGTTCAGTGGTCTTGTAGCGGTCACTATCTTGCTCACTACTTTCAAGCAGACATGTATCACAGCTTCGCTAAATTCCTGGTCCATTAAAGCATCGCGACGCCGAAGTCTCTTCACAGAATTTTTAATGAGAGCAAATATTTTTTCAATCTTACACAGTAATTTTTAATGTGCAGTGCTCAACAAATTCTGTTTGTACTTCTTGGTATAAGTACATTCTAGATTCTTTCGAATGGATATAGGTAGCAGCGATAGAGGGATAATTGTAGACTACAGAACTACAGTTCTTTTAGAACCATTTGCGCAGTGTACAAAGGTGATAGTTTATTACCTTGGGGAGGTAATAGAATTTCCATTCCAGCCACTTTTCCTTGACCGAGATCCTGTGTTTATCGAACCCTGACGATATATTTTATTTCTGGGAACCTGCTGTGTGACGCTTATTCTCTTCAAGAGAGTTCTGTGGAACATGCAGGGAAACTGCAATCAGTTTTCCGAACAAACTGAAGGGAATGCAAGCGACGTAGCCGCATGTCCGTCGTCGTAGGATCACAATTTGTATTTTGCACTGCTTCATTGGTCTGTTTGTATGTGTGAAACGTTTGGAGGTACGGTCTACGGCACTGCGATGTCCTCTTTATGTGCATCTGTTACCATGTATGCGTGTGTAAAGCTTTAGTGTAATTATTACTGGTATGAGCATCCATGCTAGTCTTTCAGAAGTGATAACTTAGGCTCTGCTATGCTACACCTTGATAAATAAATTTCTTATTCCATTGTTTTTATTATATGAATGTTTTAGAACATATAATATTAAAATTTTGAGAACTAATTTAGAACTGATACTCTGATACCGCTCGTTTAATCTGCAATGTATGGTCTATGACGATAACAGTTTTCATGGTGTACATTCCCTCGCTCTCGTTCAATGTAAGTGCTTCCTTACAATTAAAGACCCACCTTATGGGTCTGACGGTGGCGTGCATATATAGCAGATAATTTTTAGTTTTGACATGTGCTAAAGCGCAGTGTAACCGATGTGTTACTGTTTTTACCCTTCAATGTTATCACGTAACTGCCATATGCATGACATGGAATGAGTGACATTCTGCACTGAGGTGCCGAAGTCAAGGAATAGCGATACGTGTATATACAGATGATGCTAGTATAGCGTACACAAGGTGTAAAAGGGCAGTGCATTGGCAGAGTTCTCATTTGTATTCAGGTGATTCATGTGGAAAGGTATCCGACGTGATTACGGCCACACGACGGTAATTAACATCCCTTGAGTGACCTAGTAGACGCATTGGAAATTCCATTTGGGAAGTCGTCAGGGAATTCGATATTCCGCGATCCACTGCATCAGGAGGTCACCGAGAATATTTAATTTCAGGCATTACCCCTCACCGTGGACTTAAAGACAGAAGCAGCGGCATTTTCATGAAGTCGTCAGTGCTAACAGACAAGCATCACTGCATGATATAACCGAAGAAATCATTGTGACACGGACGAAGAACATTACTGTTAGGACATTACTGCGAAATTTGGCGTTAGTAGGCTGTCGCAGCAGACGAGTGACGTGTATGCCCTTGTTAACAGCACGACATCGCCCACAGCGCTTGTCCTGGCCTTTTGACCACATCGACTGGAAAACTGTGGCCTGGTCAGATGAGCTGATAGCAGTGTTCGTGTGCGGTTTGGAACCCCTGAAGCCTTGGACCCAAGTCGTCAATAAGACAGTTAGCAGCTGGTGGTTGCTCCGTAATTGTGTGTGCTCTGTTTACATAGAATGTTCTTGGTCCTCTGGTCCAGCCGATCATTGGCTGAAAATGGTTATGTTCGGCTATTTGGAGACCATTTGCAGATATTCAGAGATGGAATTATTATGGATGACAATGCTCTACGTCACCGGGCCAGGATCGATCACTACTAGTTTCGAGAACATTCTGGACGTTTTGCCACCCAGGTCGCCCGACATGAAATGCGTCGAAAATTTATGGGACGTAAAGAAGAGGTCAGTACGTGCAATAAAACGTGCACCTGCAAGACAATAATGAACTGTTATAGAGGCAGTATGGCTCTTTATATCTGCATGGGGCTTACAGCGATTTGTTGAGTCCATGCCATGTCAAGTTACTGCACTACGCCGGGCAGAAGGCAATCAGGCCATGTAAAGCCAGTACTTGAAACTGTCTCGTGATAGTTTACGGCTGTCTTCAAGTGTCTTCCAGTTCAGTATGTCTGTGACACTCTCTCACGGATTAGACAAGCCTTTGACCATTCGTGCTACCCTTCTCTGTATACTTCCAATATCCCCTGTTAGTCCTACATGGTACGGATCCCACACTCTTGAGCAATATTCCAGAACCGGTCGCTCGAGTGATTTGCAGGCAATCTCCTTAATAGTCTCCTTGCACTTCCCAGCTTTAAATGCGACTGAACCTATAGGATTATTCCATTCCATATTCCTACCAAGGTATTTGTATGAGTTGGCCGATACCAGCTGTGACTCATTGATATTGTAGTCCTAGGATAGCGGGTTTCTTCGTTTTGTGAAGTGCAAAATATTACACGTCTGAACATGTCTGCACCACTTTGAAATCTCGCCAAGATTAGCCCGAATACTTATGCAGCTTCTCTCAGATAGTAAATCATTATAGATAACTGAATCGTCTGCGAAAAGCCTGGTTTTTCTATTAATACTGTCTGCAAGGTCATTAATACACAACGTGAACAGAAATTGTCCCAAAACACTTCCCCGGGGCACACCCGAGGTCACTTCTCCATCCAACATAACAATCTGTGTCCTCCCTATCGAAAACTCTTCAAATCTGTCACAAATTTCACTTGATACCCAATATTATCGTAATTTTGACGATAAGCGTAGGTGTGGTACTGAGTCAAATGCTTACGAAAATCAAGAAACACAGCATCTACCTGACTGCCTTAATCCAAAGCTTTCAGTATGTCATGTGAGAAAAGTGCGACTTCGAATTCACATCACCGATATTTTCGAAATTGATGCTGATTGGCACTGAGAAGGTCATTTTATTCAAGGTGCCCCATTATGTTTGCGCTCAGAATACGTTTTAAGATCCTACAACAAATCGATGTCACGGATATTGGACGATAGTTTTTTGGAACACTTCTGTTACTCTTCTTGTAGATGAACGTGACCTGTGCTTTTTTCCAGGAACTGGGAATAGTTTTTGTTCGAGGATCTACTGCATATTATAGTTAGAAGAGTGGTTAACTCAGCCGCATATTCGGTATAGAATCTGACAGGGATTCCATTGGGTCTGTAGCTTTGTTTCAGCTGTTTCTCAACACCACTGATACTAATACATATTTCCTTCATCTTTTCAATAGCACGAGGATTAAATTCGGGCCACTCTCCTGTGTTTTCCTTTGCAAAGAAACAATTGGAAACAGGGTTAAGCATTTAAGCTTTTGCTTTGCTACCCTCAATTTCAGTCCCTCTCTCATTCGGTAGAGACTGCAAACTAACTTTGGTGTCACTAACAGCAATCACACATGACCAGAATTTCTTTGGCTTCTGTGAAAGTTTGCTTGACAATATTTTACTACGGTAATCATTGAAGGCATCATACATTGCTCTCTTGACAGCCAAACGCGCTTCGCTCGGCATCTCTCCACCAAAACCCATTCGCTTTCTTTTACACTTATTCTTTAGTAGTTTCTTTACAGTGACTGTAAACCGTGACGGGTCCCTCCTACTACGAACCGTTCTACTGGGTACCTATCTATCTAGTGCATGGTCAACTATTCTTTTAAACTTGAGCCGGAATTCCTCTACATGCTCTTGCACTGTACTATATGTTTCAGGTACCTCATTGAGATATGACATAACTGATTTTTTTTGTGTAGTTTACTAAACACGTGTATCTCTTTCCTTGTTTTAGTTGTCCTTTGTACTTCGGTCATCATTGCCACAATTGCTTCGTGGTCACTGACACCATTTTCGATGTGGACATCCTCGAAGAGGTCAGGTGTGTTTGTTGCCATTAGATCCAATATACTTTCATTATGAGTGAGGTTCCTAACTATCTTTTCTAGGTACTCTTCAGAAAAGGCATTTATTAAAGTTTCACAGGATTTCCTATCACGCCTATCACGAACAAAACTGTTATTTTCCCAATTAATTGTTGTATAGCGAAAGTATCTACCGATGATTACAGCATGGCTGGGGAACTTACGTAAAAGTGTAGTGAGGTTTTCTGCAAAGCTTTCGATTACATCAGAAGATGAGTCTAGTGGGGGGAGGGGGGGGGGCAGAAGGGTCCAATAATCATTTTATGCCCACCAGTGATATTTAGTGCTGCCCAGACAATCTCACATGCAGCATCAATAACTATCTCGGTAGATTTGAGTTTCTTGTCTACCGTGACAAATACACCACCTCCGTTTTCCGTCTGCCTGTCCTTTCGATATATTCTTAAATTTTCCCCAAATATCTTGCTGCTGTCAGGTTTTAACCGTCATCCTGTACCTAGTATTATGTGAACTTCACTGCTTTTCATGAGCCTTGCAAACTCTGGCGCTTTGTTGCGAATGCTGCGGCAGTTTAAAATTACGATTTTAAAACACTCACCTTTGGAAGGAATTGGTTTGATGTTACACTGATAATTCTGGCTTTCCTACAGATGTCTTTATCTGGATTGGATGGAGAGACGCCTCATCTATAGAAAAAAAAAAAATACCAATTCTGTGCCCTCCACACACAGCCACCTGGCTGAGTATCAGACTCAGATGTATAGTGCACACCTGGCCTATTTAGAGGGACCCTACAGTTCTCAACGTTATGGCGCAAGTCCAGGAAGTCGCAGCGTGCCTTGTCACAGAACGTTCGAAGTCTCTGGTTCATTCCTTCATTTCGACTCAGAACTAGAGGTCCATCATCAGTTCTGGGACAATGCTGCCCGCGCCAAGGGTGGTCTTCTCAACCTTCCCTGCCAGTCGCTGGAATGACCCAAGAATGACATAGGAGCCCAGACGACAGGCATCAGTTGTTAAAACGTGCGCCACAGTTGGTTACACCATATTCTCTCAACGGCAGTGCGCGAAATTAGACGTTTATGAGCTATGGCATCAGATGAACGACGCGAGTGCTTTTGCTAGAAGCACAACATTGACTGCAGTGCCTTTCCTGGGTTCGTGACCATATAGACGGAAAAACGGTGGTCTCGTCAGATGAGTCCGGATTCAGTTGGTAAAAGCTGATAGTAGTGTTCGAGTGTGGCGCAGACCCCACGAGGCCATGGACCCAAGGTGTCACTCTACAAGCTAGAGGTCGCTTCATATTGGTATGGGATGTGAAGTGAACCGATCATTGACAGGAAATGGTTTTGTTTTTCATGAGATGTTATCCCTAGCTAGGCATAGGTGACATGGTTACATCGTATTTTCTTTTCTTTTTGACTTCTAGAGCCACTGTGCTCTAAATTTTGACCATTGCTTTATCGCAGTGTAATGACTCTGAGCACCATGGGACTTAACTTCTGAGGTCATCAGTCCCCTAGAACTTACAACTACTTAAACCTAACTAACCTAAGTACATCACACACATCCATGCCCGAGGCAGGATTCGAACTTGCGACCGTAGCGGTCTCGCGGTTCCAGACTGTAGCGCCTAGAACCGCTCGGCCACTTCGGCCGGCCACAGTCCATTATTCACTATCATACAATGCTGTGCTCCAAATGCATGTTCCCAGGAATTTCTCCCTCACATTAATGTTTATGTTCGATACAAGTAGACTTCTCTTGGCCAGGAACGCCCTCTTTGTGCTACATAGTCTGTTTCAGGTTTCACACTCCCTTAGTTGGCCACGCTTGCTTTTGCTTCCAAGGCAGCAGAATTACCTGATTTCGTCTACTAGAGAGAGCCGTATGAAGTAGGAAGTGTACAGAAATACAGATATTGAAACATATCCAACAAACAGTTGAGAACGTTGGAGGGCAGCGTTTCTCCAAGATGAAGAGGTTGGCTCAGGAGAGAATATCAAGGCGAGGCGAACGAAACAGATGAGAGAAGTGATGGCTCTCCAGAACGGAAACGTACTGTTGCACGTGATCAGTTTTCACTGTTAACTATGGTATAGCCTGTATATTAGAGAGCATGTGTCCGTCGACTGTCTACAGTGACACAACCGCCGTATCAGCTCCTTCATCGCCTACAGCATTAATGTTACTTATAATCCGTCTTGATTGCAAGATTTTTTTTATTCATATGACCGGTTTCGGTTCATCCAGAACAGGGGATCTCAGATTGATTCCATTCTTGTAGATTTGCAGAAGGCTTTTGACACCGTTTGTCGCAAGCGACTTCTAATGAAGTTGCGTAGCTATTTCCTGTCACGAAGATCACAGTTCGTAGTAATTGACGGAAAGTCATCAAGAATAACAGAACTGTTACCTGACGTTCCCCAATGAAGTGTTATCTATGAAGTGTAAATGCATCGTACTAGCATGTACTATTTGACAATATAAACCGTTCTGATGATTGAAGGTGTTTGACCGATGATGGCAGTTAACCGAAACGCATAATCAAAGCCAGAAACTGAGGCCAAGACTGAAATTTTGTGTATTGTATTGTATTGAACTGGGGACGTAGAAACGACGGAGAGGCTTCGTTCCCGCCGTAGCCGTCAGTGGTTCACAACCCCACAACAGGCTACAACAGTCCACTCACCCCTCCACCGCCCCACACCGAACCCAGCGTTATTGTGCGGCTCGGCCCCAAGTGGACCCCCCACCATGGGAAGTCCCCCACCAGACGAGTAAATCCTCAAATGTTTGCATGGTAGAGTAATGATGGTGTACGCTTATATGGAGACAGTGTTCGCGCCGAAATCGCCGACATAGTGTAACTGACGCGGAATAAGGGGAACCAGCCGGCATTCGCCGAGGTAGATGGAAAACCGCCTTAAAAAACCATCCACAGACTGCCCGGCACACCGGACCTCGATACTAATCCACCGGGCGGATTCGTGCTGGGGAGCGGCACGCCTTCCCGCACGGAAAGCAGTGCGTTAGACCGCGCGGATAACCAGGCGGAGGAAATTTTGTGTAATGGTGCACCATTATGCCCGCTAATCTACATAACGACATTGTGTATGCCTTAATAAGTAATTCAAATTTAAAGGTCATTGATTCAATTAAATACCTAGGTTTACAATGACGAACAAATTGGAACGATCACATGGAATTGTTGTGGAGAAGGTGAAGCAAGTACTGCGTTTTAATGCCAGATGCAACAGGTCTACTGAAGAGACGCCTACGTTACGCTTGTCCGTCGTTTGGTAGGGTATTGCTGCGTGATATGGGACTCTTACCAGATAGGATTGACGGAAGACATCGAAAAATTTCAGAGGCGGACAGCTGGTTTCGTATTATCATAAAATAGAGGAGAGAGTGTCACGGATACGATACTCGAGTTGGGAAAGAATTCAATAAAACAAAGGAGTTTTTCGTTGCGGTGGGATCTTTTCACGAAAATTAAATCACAAATTTTCTCAAATGGCTCCAAGCACTATGGGACTTAACATCTGAGGTCATCAGTCCCCTCAACTTAAAACTACTTAAATCTAACTAACCTGAGGACATCACACACATCCATGCCGGAGGCAGGATTCGAACCTGCAGCGTCGTTCCGGACTGAAGCGCCCACGACCGCTCGGCCAAAGCGGCTGGCCAATTTTCTCCTCCGAATGCGAAAATATTTTGTTGATGCTCATCTGTATAGAGAGAAATGATCATCGTAAAAAGATTTAAGTGTTCATTCTTCCCATGCGCTGTTCGACAGAGGAACGTTAGAAAAACAGTGTGGAATTGGTTCAATGAACCCTGCCAGGCAATGAAGTGTGTACTGCAGAGTCGTCATACAGATGTAAATGAAACTGTAATGGAGATGTAATTTTTATGAACTGGTGTGATTCCATATTCGTTATTCAAAAGTTCTATTTGATGATAAGTACCGAATTTAAATAAAGTTAAAAAACAAGTAGCTACAAACGAGTATCGAACTAGTGCCTTCGCAGTTATGACACTAACACGCTGATGACTCAGCTGTTAGAAATTTCATTGTAGTAAATCAAAGGCTTTTTTCTTCACAGCACAAGGGTATCTTCTGGTCTTCAAAGGCGATTATACGACCATTTTTTATGTTTATAATTGCATCGTCCTGCCTTAATAAAATGACCGGGAGATATCTTTCCTTACCATTAATCTGGTAAGCAAACGGAAGAGAATGTATCGTTGTTATTGACCTGTACACTGTGTCCTCTGATGGGCTGAACATCGGATAAATGACCGTCTACCTTGGATGCCCCACACAGTATCCTATTCACGCATTGTCTCGTACAATAGTAGCGCGTATACTGATGGGGATCATACACTACCGGCCATTAAAGTTGCTACACCTCGAAGATGACGTGCACAGACGCGAAATTTAACCGACAGGAAAAAGATACGGTGATATGCAAATGATTAGCTTCTCAGAGCATTTACACAAGTTGGAGCAAGTGGCGACACCTACAACGTGCCGACATGAGGAAACCTTCCCACCGATTTCTCATACACAAACAGCAGTTGACCGTGTAAGTAGGCTGTTTAGGTTTTCTTATTGGTAACGCCACATAGCGCTCTGTATGAAAAATCACTGGCTGTGCTGTGCGCAGTCTGTGGCTAGTTTGCATTGTTGTCTGCCATTGTAGTGTTGGGCAGCGGCAGCTGGATGCTAACAGCGCGTAGCGTTGCGCAGTTGGAGGTGAGCCGCCAGCAGTGGTGGACGTGGGGAGAGAGATGACGGAGTTTTGAAATTTGTAAGAATTGGTGTCATGAACTGATATATATATTATGACTATAAAGGTAAATACATTGTTTGTTCCCTATTAAAATCTTTCATTTGCTAACTGTGCCTATCAGTAGTTAGTGACTTCTGTAGTTTGAATCTTTTAGTTAGCTGGCAGTAGTGGCGCTCGCTGTATTGCAGTAGTTCGAGTAACGAAGATTTTTGTGAGGTAAGTGATTTGTGTAACGTATAGGTTAATGTTAGTCAGGGCCATTCGTCGTAGGGATTTTTGAAAGTCTGATTGCGTTGCGCTAAAAACTATTGTGTGTCAGTTTAAGCACATTCGTGTATAATTGTTCAAAGAGGACGTTTCACATAGACCAGTCTTGTATAATTTTTCTAAGGGGACGTTTCAACCGGCGTTGCCCGGTGAAACGTTATTGTGATGCCTCGTGTAAGGAGGAGAAATGCGTACCATCACGTTTCCGTCTTTGATAAAGTTCGGATTGTAGCCTATCGCGATTGCAGGTTAATCGTATCGCGACATTGCTGCTCGCGTTGGTCGAGATCCAATGACTGTTAGCAGAATATGGAATTGGTGGGTTCAGGAGTGTAATACGGAACGGACCGTGCAGCCACGTCTCGATCTCTAAGTCAGCAGATGGGGACGTTTGCAAGACGGCAACCATCTGTACGAACAGTTCGATGACGTTTGCAGCAGCTTGGACTGTCAGCTTGGAGGCCATGTTTGCGGTTACCCTTGACGCTGCATAACAGACAGGAGCGTCTGCGATGGTGTTCTCGACGACGAACCTGGGTGCACGAACGGCAAAACGTCAATTTTTCTGGTGAATCCAGGTTCTTTTTACAGCATCACGATGGTCGCATCCGTGTTTGGCGACATCGCGGTGAACCCAAATTGAAAGCGTGTATTCGTCATCGCCATACTGGCGTATCACCCGGCGTGATGTCATGGGGTGCCATTGGTTACACGTCTCGGTCACTACTTGTTCGCACTGACGGCACTTTGAATAGTGGACGATACATTTCAGATGTGTTACGACCTGTGGCTCTACCCTTCATTTGATCCCTGCGAAACCCTACATTTCAGCAGGATAATGCAGGTGCCTTTCTGGATACAGCAAATGTTCGACTGCTGCCCTGGCCAGCACATTCTCCAGAATTCTCTCACCATGTGAAAACGTCTGGTCAATGGTGGCCGAGCAAATGGGTCGTCACAATACGCCAGTCACTACTCCTGATGAACTGTGGTATCGTGTTGAAGCTGCAAGGGCTGCTGTACCTGTACACGCCATTCAAGCTCTGTTTGACTCAATGCCCAGGCGTATCAAGGCCGTTATAACGGCCAGAGGTGGTTGATCTGGGTACTGATTTCTCAGGATCTATGCACACAAACTGCGTGAAAATGTAATCACATGTCAGTTCTAGTATAATATATTTGTCGAATGAATATCCGTTTATCACCTGCATTTCTTCTTGGTGTTTTAATGGCCAGTAGTTTTAAACTCGAAACTCCGACGTACTTGCAAGTTGGCATGGTCTGTTGTTCAGTCCTAACTGAGAATGAAATCTAGTATGAATCAGCAAAAGCACTGGACAAAGAAGTACAACGTACAAGGCAAGCATTGGAGAGATTGAATTAGCGAATGCATAAACGTTGTATGGACAGAGGCAACCGTGAAGGCTTATAGACGGACGTAAAGCATAGTTGTAGGTGCTAATTACACTACGGTACTCGTTTTGCGGCCGCTTCAGCGCCTACACTCCTAGGTCACAATACTATCGTCGCCGACTAGAAAATTAAGGTCGGGTTGCACATGTCATGACGTACGTCACACCTTCGGCGCTGGAGAAGTGGGCACGTGGAAGTGTTGATAGCTCATCTGTACACTCACTTCTCGTTGCAGTCGTGGATAAGGAAGCGATGTATTTGAGTTCTAACAGCCCTACCACAACAAAGTAAAAAATTAATTATGATTGTAGTGTTGCTCACGATGGTAAATATTGCATTTTCGGGCAACAACAAAGTTATATTATGTGGCAGGTGTCATTAGAGAACAGTTAATCATGTCATTTCTTGAAATAATGGATAAACTAGGCACTCATCTTTTCGTGTTTCCCACGCTGGTCTCGTTGTGAACTCATGGCTTTATCGTCGAAAATCTCGGTAGTGATGATTCCAAGCTCGGATGCAAAGAGGCCTAGGTGTTATACTGCGAAATTCAAAAGTTTTATAGATGTGTTTCATAAACCTAAACTTATGCAAGTTAGGACAATGGTGATGTAAAAAAGTCATCAGCACTCCGAATTTAAGTTACACTTCTTTTTTATTACTTTTGTTGCAATATCACGTAACTCGTTCCAAAACATCACAGCACAATATAAAACATACTTGAAAATATCTTCCTCACTGTTCAAGTTCACATTTCATAAACTGACTACAATTTGCGTCTTTTTAACATGACGACCAAAGCTTGACTCTCTAATAACCGCTTACGCGCCCAAAAATCAGAGTTACAAGTACGTCAAAGCTCATAGTGACAAAAGAAAGAATACACATAAGAATAATATCATTGCAATATAAACATATCGATGTATCGAATTACCTCTACATTAATGAAATCAGATTTGAATGTTGTCACGGAAATATGTTAACTATTTTACAGAAACCCAGTACAATGTTGCTAGTATCGAGAGGTTGAGGTGAGGGGCCGTAATGGTTACGTAATTCAAGTACCATTACAAGTTGTGACAACGATGCCAAGTAGGGCAGCATTTCTAAAATAAACGTAGTCAGTAAACTCCTAGAGTACGCGTTTTGAGTCGCTAAGTGATAATAATTTCAAATATGCCCTGCTTAAACAGAGGACATTCACGTGCCATTGATGTCGGAAGCGAACAATGCATCTGGCGAAGCTTGAGGACCAACAACTGTTGGGGTGGTAGAAGTGCCAACTCCGTGTTACTAGAGGAGGCCGAAATGCACGCGTTTTAGCTCACGCTGGCGTGAGGAGAAAAGAACTATACTGACGTGAGGTCTGGAACATGACAAGGAATTAGAATTCAGAAAGCGGACGTAGCTAGTTTGATACTTACATTTAATCCATTAGTGATGAACGTCGCTCTTGACGGTACATGAGTCACAATTTTATCTGTTCAGAAGACATAGTAACTGTATATGGCGCCTTGCTAGGTCGTAGCAAATGACGTAGCTGAAGGCTATGCTAAACTGATGTCTCGGCAAATGAGAGCGTATGTAGACAGTGAACCATCGCTAGCAAAGTCGGCTGTACAACCACCTGCCGTGTGGTGGCGCTCGGTCTGCAATCACTGATAGTGGCGACACGCGGGTCCGACGTATACTAACGGACTTCGGCCGATTTAAAGGCTACCACCTAGCAAGTGTGGTGTCTGGCGGTGAAACCATACAACCATGCTGCAAACTAGGGACAACCAGCCACCCGTCTAGCATACTAGCTCGGCGTACCCTCCCATTTGTCTACATCTGCTCTGTCCAGTCACATTAATGTGTGAAAATCGGAGTAACTACCTTTGACGGTGTGGACCGCTGCGATACGTGCAGGAAGAGAGTCATTGAGATTCTGGAAGGGTATGACAGGAGTGCGGAGCCATGCTGACTCCAGCACCGTGGCCAGCTGCGCTAGGTTTGTCCTTTGAAGATGTATAGAAGAATTCGATCGACGACGTCCCACATTTCCTCAACTGGATTTACACCCAGGCTGTTTGGTGGCCAGGGCGCTCTTCCAGCCACGCTCGTACACTCCGGGTTGTGTGGCACGTTTCATTGTCCTGCTGGTAGATGGCATCGTGTCGAGGCAGCGCATTTGCTTTCACACGTTTCACGCCGATGTATAAAACGTGATTCATCTGAAAAGACCAACTGTCGCTGCTCACTGGACGTCTATTTGCGGTACTGACGTGCAGATTCCAGCATTCATCGCCGCTGAAAGGCAGTCAGCATGGGTGCATCAAGCAGGCGCCTGCCGTGGACACCCACTGCAACTCTCACTGAACGGTCGTTGCAGAGACACTGTCGGTGGGCCCTTGGCTCACCCAGTAGGCCAGTTGCTTAACATCTGCACGTCTGCTCACCTGTACACTTCTCCCCAACCGTCGTTCCAGCCGGTCATCTACGATCCACTGAGGCGTGGGACGTAGTGACAGCAGCAAAGGTGTGGACGGGGCCTAATCATTTATCGTTGGTTGCACAGAAAACACATACACTTTATTTTTAAAAAAAACTCTCAACAATCATTTTTAAAAAGATTTTACTACACTGGCGGTTGAGAGCCTTATTAGAAGAATTGCACATTATTGTCGGCTGATGGACACAAGCAATGTTACAGACAATCAACGGCTGAACGCCTCATTAAGAAGGTTCAAAATCATTCGTCAGCTGAAGGCCAGAAGCAATTTCAAAAATACACAACTGCTGAAGGCGCGAATTACCAATAATTTAAAGAATTACACGTTAAAAATACCAAAAACCGTTTCTACAATCTTAATAACCGTAACAAGTTATTGTGGCGGCTGAAGGCCGTATCAAAACAGAACTGAAACAGTATATGAAGATAGTAACTGTTCTCGAAGGAGCAGATACCATTGATTACCGTACAACTTCTATAGAATAAATGGTAATTAATTGAAAGCCTCAGCTACCGACAGGTATTGTTGATATATCTCGATGGGCCCGACCGGGACACGAACTCGGGATTTCCTGCTTACATGGCAGACGCTCCATCCATCTGAACCACCGAGGACACAGACGAACAGCGCGGCTGCAGGCACTTATCCATTACACGCTTCCCGTGAGATCCACATTCCCAACTGTCCACAATCTACATACGTAATGTTCCTAATAGATATTAGGCCTTCATCTGTAGAAATGCTCACAGGTTTCCCGAACTCTGACGGGGATCGTCACCTTAGTTGCTGCGAGTGGATGGGCAAATACACTCCTGGAAATGGAAAAAAGAACACATTGACACCGATGTGTCACACCCACCATACTTGCTCCGGACACTGCGAGAGGGCTGTATAAGCAATGATCACACGCACGGTACAGCGGACACACCAGGAACCACGGTGTTGGCCGTCGAATGGCGCTAGCTGCGCAGCATTTGTGCACCGCCGCCGTCAGTGTCAGCTAGTTTGCCGTGGCATACGGAGCTCCATCGCAGTCTTTAACACTAGTAGCATGCCGCGACAGCGTGGACGTGAACCCTATGTGCAGTTGACGGACTTCGAGCGAGGGCGTATAATGGGCATGCGGGAGGCCGGGTGGACGTACCGCCGAATTGCTCAACACGTGGGGCGTGAAGTCTCCACAGTACATCGATGTTGTCGCCAGTGGTCGGCGGAAGGTGCACGTGCCCGTCGACCTGGGACCGGACCGCAGCGACGCACGGATGCACGCCAAGACCGTAGGATCCTACGCAGTGCCGTAGATGACCGCACCGCCACTTCCCAGCAAATTAGGGACACTGTTGCTCCTGGGGTATCGGCGAGGACCATTCGCAACCGTCTCCATGAAGCTGGGCTACGGTCCCGCACACTGTTAGGCCGTCTTCCGCTCACGCCCCAACATCGTGCAGCCCGCCTCCAGTGGTGTTGCGACAGGCGTCAATGGTGGGACGAATGGAGACGTGTCGTCTTCAGCGATGAGAGTCGCTTCTGCCTTGGTGCCAATGATGATCGTATGCGTGTTTGGCGCCGTGCGGTGAGCGCCACAATCAGGACTGCATACGAGCGAGGCACACAGCTCCTACACCCGGCATCATGGTGTGGGGAGCGATCTCCTACACTGGCCGTACACCTCTGGTGATCGTCGAGGGGACACTGAATAGTGCACGGTACATCCAAACCGTCATCGAACCCATCGTTCTACCATTCCTAGACGGGCAAGGGAACTTGCTGTTCCAACAGGACAATGCACGTCCGCATGTATCCCGTGCCACCCACCGTGCTCTAGAAGCTGTAAGTCAACTACCCTGGCCAGCAAGATCTCCGGATCTGTCCCTCATTGAGCATGTTTGGGACTGGATGAAGCGTCGTCTCACGCGGTCTGCACGTCCAGCACGAACGCTGGTCGAACTGAGGCGCCAGGTGGAAATGGCATGGCAAGCCGTTCCACAGGACTACTTCCAGCATATCTACGATCGTCTCCATGGGAGAATAGCAGCCTGCATTGCTGCGAAAGGCGGATATACACTGTACTAGTGCCGACATTGTGCATGCTCTGTTGCCTGTGTCTATGTGCCTGTGGTTCTGTCATGTGATGTATCTGACCCCAGGAATGTGTCAATAAAGTTTCCCCTTCCTGGGACAATGAATTCACGGTGTTCTTATTTCAATTTCCAGGAGTGTATATATTAGGAACATTAGGCTTTTGGTACCGTTCCTCACGAGCGACTATTAATCAAAATTGCGTGCATATGGAGTATCGTCTCAGTTGCGTGACTGGTCTCGTGATTTCCTCTCATAGTTTTTAGTGATAGACGGAAAATCATAGAGTAGAACAGAAGCGAAATCTCTCGTTCCGCAAGGTAGTGTCATAGGCCCTTTGCTGTTCCTAATTTACATATATGATCGAGGTGATAATCTGAGCAGCCCCCTTAGATTGTTTGCAGATGACACTATAATTTACCGTCTAGTGAAATCATCAGACGATCAATTCCAATTACAAAATGATCTACAGAGAATTTCTGTATGGTGTGAAAAGTGGCAACTGGAACTAAACAAAGAAAAGTGCGAGGTCACCCACATGTGTACTAAAAGAAATCCGAAAAATTTTGCTTATACGATAAATCGCACAAATCTGAGGCCTGTCAGTTCGACCAAATGTCTAGGAATTAAA
Organism: Schistocerca gregaria; assembly: GCF_023897955.1. NCBI lineage: Eukaryota > Metazoa > Arthropoda > Insecta > Orthoptera > Acrididae > Schistocerca > Schistocerca gregaria. The sequence continues at coordinate 125,452,273 of NC_064928.1, read as the reverse complement.
ATTACGAGCAACTTAAACTGGGAAGACCAGATAGATAATATTGTGGGGAAGGCAAAAGAAATACTGCGCTTTGTTGGCAGGACACTTAGAAGATGCGATAAACCCACTAACGAGACAGCCTACATTACACTTGTCCGTCCTCTGCTGGATATTGCTGCGCGGTGTGGGATCCTTACCAGGTAGGGTTGACGGAGGACATCGAAAAGTCCAAAGAAGGCCAGCTCACAAAAGGGGTGAGAATGTCACTGATATGATACGCCAGTTGGGGTGGCAGTCACTGAAACAAAGGCGGTTTTCTTTACGAAATATCAGTCACCAACTTTCTATTCTGAATGCGAAAATATTTTGTTGATGCCCAATTTCATAGGGACAAATGATCACCATAACAAAATAAGAGAAATCAGAGCTCGAACGGAAAGATTTAGGTGTTGCTTTTTCCCACGCACCATTCGAGAATGGAATGGTAGAGAAGTAGTATGAAAGTAGTTCGATGAACCCTCTGCCAGGCATTTAAGTGTGAATTGCAGAGTAACCATGTACACGTAGATGTAGAAGCCTTGGCGCTGGTTTTAGATAGCGCCATTTTGCTATGCACACTATGGTTTAACCACGGCGGCAAACTAACAGTTTACATACTTTACCGTTTCGGAAATGCTTCCAGCCTTGGCACGAAAGCCACTGATCACGCTGGTTTGGACGTCAAATAAATTGCTCTGTTTCCGCGTTACTGTAAACGCTGCAGTGTTGTCCGCGTCCACCGACCACGCTTTATACACCCTACGCAGCCACCTGCCATCTGTGAGTGGTAATAACACTTTGGCGTTGAACATAGGCGATGCTCACATTTATATAACTGGACCATCTACAGCGTCTGACCAAAAAGTAAAGCACCCAGAAGTGGAGGGTGAAGGGGACACCACGGGATGAAAAGGTACACAAAAGCGAGTCAGATTTACAAAAGGCTTGACAGTGTGTGCTCACTTGTACAAAGTTGGCCCTCTGTGGCCTGGAGGCGTAGAAGGTCGTATCTTCTCCTGAAGCAACCTGTCTCACAACAGCCCTAACCCGTCCTTGACATTCTGGATACTGCTACTGGGACGGATTTAACGTGCGAGCTGGTCCCATACATGTTTTATCGGGGACCGATCTGGGGATATGGCTGGTCCCAGGTGTCCCACATCACCCAGGTGGTTGTAGAACGACGTGTGATGTGTGGGCGACCACTATCCCGTTGAAAAATTACACCAAGAAACCGTCGGAGCATATGAGGATCTGTGACATACAGCTGTACCGTCAGAGTTCCATCAATCACCGTCATCGATATAATGGAGTCATAGCCGCTAGCTCTCCACACCACGACTCCTGCAGTAACAACTTTGTGCCTGTCCAAAACGCTGGACGGAGAGGACGACATAAGATGTAACAAAAGTCAAGAGTTCCATTAAACTGATATTTTACTTTAAGTAAATTAAAAGCGTTTTTAACCAAAACAAGGAAAATGAAAGAAATGTCCCTGTCTTCAAGATGCGGACACAGGAAACCGCGCAGGGGTTGTTGATCGCTAGCTTTGGCACCTCCAAACTTCGCGGAGAGACGAATCGAGTGAGAGGCCAAAAGCGACCCAATACGGGCGATGGTTTTATATCGAGCGGCAAGTGGGTGGAACAAACTGGCCTGGTGCGAGCAGCACTCGCGCTCTAGGGTTCCGTAACAAACTTTATTATGTATATAGATGTTCATCCTTGCCAGGAATCGAGAATCTCCTCTGTTTTATCCTATTGTTGACGTTGATTCCAACAACATCTCTGCCCCAAGAATTCCAAAATTTCGACAAAATTTTAATTTTCGTTTGAAGTCGTATGAAAACATATATATGAAGATGGTATCTGTTCTTTCAGACATCTTCATATAGTTAAGGCCCACCGACCATTTGACCATCTCCTTCTGTGCGGATGCACAAACAGTGCCCGAAATCTTACGGGAATCGGCAGTAAAGCCACGAGTAATAGGTATAACGGGCAGGACACTATGAATATAGTGCGCGACAATAAGTTGGGCATGTGGGTTTCACGGGAGGCGTGCCAGAGATGAGTCCCTGCAGTCGCATCATCCTCTGTGTCCTCGGTGGCTCAGATGGATAGGGCGTTTGCCATGTAAGCCGGAGATCATGGCTTCGAGTCCTGGTCGGGGCTCACATTTTCAACTGTCCCCGTTCACTTATATCAACGCCTGTGAGCAGCTATGTGTATTCATTTCACTGTGTGAAAACATGAAAAAAATACTTCTTTCGTGTGATATAATTACAGATTAATAATTATTTGATTTTTTTCCTTTACTTGCGCTGTGAAACCTCGATTCTTTCCATTTTTCATTATTATACGTCAACAGGAAATACCCTATAAGTTTTAATCATTGAGCTTGCGAGTATCAAAATATGCGACAAAAATGGCTGCGTGGTTATATTGCGTTGGCTTTATTGTAACGTAAGGATATCGTGAACAGAAGCATTCCCTAGGGTATATCAGACACTTACTTCGCTTTTGACAACGCCTCCACGTTAAGAAAAACAGAATTCTTGACAAGCCATCTTGTCACAGTCGCCATCGGATGACGAGAGGATCAAAATGTTTGGCGAGGTTCTCATCCTCTATGGCAAGAAGTAGTAATAGTAGCAGTAGTAGTTGTTGTTGTCGTAGAAGACTGAGGTAGTTGCCAGGAGCATTTGTTAAAACAGTAAGGAGCAAAATTACTTTATTTCAAGTACATGGATAACACTCTGGGAACACATTCTATCGTAGCTACTAGATGATGCTATAGCCAGCGACTAAGTGAGACTGTCTCCCACAACCAACAGCAGGCAGGTAGCACAGCGTAGTGGGTAGGACACTCACCTACCTCCACAGTGTCATGTCACGTGGAACACCCCGGGGCCAACGACGACATACACTGACCCTCCAACGATCTTGTCACTTCATGTTGGTCGGCTTGTCCACCACACTTCGTGAGCTCTCTGGCCCAAAGGAAATCAATATTCAACACAAAAGGTACCCGCTAAAGTTCTTAATTTTGTCGTGTGCTATCGTTAAATAACATGCATTCGAGAATTATTGGACGACTGAAATAAAACTTCCTGCCAGATTAAAACTGTGTGCCCGGACCGAGACTCGAACTCGGGACCTTTGCCTTTCGCGGGCAAGTGCTCTACCAACTGAGCTACCCAAGCACAACTCACGCCCCGTCCTCACAACTTTACTTCTGCCAGTACCTTGTCTCCTACCTTCCAAACTTTACAGAAGCTCTCCTGCGAACCTGCAGAAACAGCACTCCTGAAAGAAAGGATATTGCGCGGACATGGCTTAGCCACAGCCTGGGGGATGTTTCCAGAATGAGATTTTCACTCTGCATCGCAATGTGCGCCGATATGAAACTTCCTGGCAGATTAAAACTGTGTGCCGGACCGAGACTCGAACTTGAGACCTTTGCCTTTCGCGGAAAAGTGCTCTACCAGGTTCGAAGGAGAGCTTCAGTAAATTTTTAGTCTGCCAGGAAGTTTGATATCGGCGCACACTCCGCTGCAGAGCGAAAATCTCATTCAACTGAAATAGTTACTCGCTTCCCAGCCGGAAACGACTGCTGGCGCTCGCGAGACCTGCGTTCTGTGATGTACGCGCCATGGCTGTCTTTCTCTTGGGCCTCGGCGTGATCCCATGGTATCTGGAATGGTATATAGCTGCCCACAAAGATACAAGCAGTCACTGTTGTATTAAGTCGAGATTCTTACAACTCACACGCTAGATGCACACTTGTCGTTGCGAGTTTAAATTGTGCTTGGTGTGACATTTGTCTGGATCACTAAGATGGGCTGCATTCACAGATTTCCAGTACATCGCAGTGTTAATTATTTGCATAACCGCAGCGAGCCAGAAGTTTGTCTTGTGTGCGGATCCTTTTGACAAGTGTTTTTGTTTGACTAAAGGGAATGGAAGCACCCTCTGACAGAGGAAGGTTACACGTAAATGGTTAAAAATAAATGCCTAATGTGATGTCACCGCCAGACACCACACTTGTTAGGTGATAGCCTTTAAATCGGCCGCGGTCCGTTAGTATACGTCGGACCCGTGTGTCGCCACTATCAGTGATTGCAGACCGAGCGCCGCCACACGGCAGGTCTAGTCTAGAGAGACTCCCTAGCTCTCGCCCCAGTTGTACAGCCGACTTTGCTAGCGATGGTTCACTGACAACATACGCTCTCATTTGCAGAAACGACAGTTTAGCATAGCCTTCAGCTACGTCATTTGCTACAACCTAGCAAGGCGCCATATTCAGCTACTATGAATGTATTCTGAACAGGTAATATTGTGAATCATGTACCTTCAAGAGGGACGTTCATCATTAATGGATTAAAGTTATCAAACTAATTACGTCCGCTTTCTGAATTCTAATTCCTTGTCATGTTCCAGACCTCACGTCAATATAGTTCTTCCCTCATCACTCCAGCCTGCGTGAGCTAAAACGCGTGCATTTCGGACTCCACTAGTAACATCGTGCTGGCTTCTCTGCCAACACAACACATAATATGAGAGGATAACGTATTTTGCATAATTACGTAAGAAATCTTAAGACAACCTCAGGAAGGGGGGGCGACGTAATCTTTCAAGCATTCCTGGCAGGGTCGCCAGCCTGCGTCATGATTAATCACGTTCTGCCACTGTCACACTTTCATGAACAAAATGAATCCTTAAGCGCCACGCAGATTTAACTGTCAGCATGGAGCATCAAGAATGACAGTGTGTACATTTCGCGCCGTGTCCCCCCTGCCCGCAGAAGACCTGAGGACCTGCCCCAGCTGGTCAACCGCTTCCTGCCGCAGGTGGTCGGGCGGGCTCGCGCCGCGCTGTCCGCCGCTGCCGGCTCGCTTCGCCTCGCCTCATTCACTGTGCGACCGCGGAACCGGTTACCGCCTAAGTGTTCGCGTTTCTCCGCCGCCCCCGCACACCCGCTTAATGGCCGCGCGCCTCAATGAGAGCGCGCCCGCGCTATTCATACGCGGGGAGCACTGGCCTCCAGCCGGCTGGAGAAATGGCGCGCCGCTTTCACGTGACGTATGGGGCTCAGGTACTGTTCAGTCCACAAATACGAGCACCTCTGTCTCACCGGGCACTGATATCTCCATACAGGGTCCGTCCAAAGCATTCAGCGTGCAACGTTCTCGAGTGTCGTCCTCGGCGCGGTCGTATCCGCGGCCGGTGTCCAGCCCTCCCAAAGATATGCAACTGGCGATTCAATTTACGCGAAGTTATACACATAAATGTCTACACAGGGTAATTGAAATGGCTTGGGATAGGTTCCACCAGACTGGACGAAAGCAGTAATCACACCAACCTTTAAGCATGGAAACAGAAAAGATAGTAACAACTACAGAGGTAACAACTACAGCGTTGTGGGTAAAATCTTCTTAGGTATTCTTGAAAGGAAAGTGCGAGTATTAGTTGAGGACAAACTGGATGAAAATCAGTGCACGTTTAGGCCTCTTAGAGGTTGTCAGGACCAGATCTTTAGCTTAGGGCAAATAATGGAGAAGTGTTACGAGATGAACAGGGAATTGTATCTATGCTTTATAGATATAGAAAAGGCGTATGATCGGGATCCTAGGAGGAAGTTATTGTCTGTTCTACGACATTATGGAATAGGAGGCAAACTTTTGCAAGCAACTTTACAAAAGTAGTCAGGCAGCAGTTATAGTTGACGGTAAATTGAGTTCATGGTTCAGAGCAGTTTCAGGGGTAAGACAAGGCTGCAACTTGTCTTCACTGTTGTTCATATTATTTATGGATCATATGTTGAAAACAATAGACTGGCTGGGTGAGATTAAGATATGTGAACACAAAATAAGCAGTCTCGCATATCCGGATGACTTAGTTGTGATGGCAGATTCGATTGAAAGTTCGCAACGTAATATTTCAGAGCTAGATCTAAAATGTAAGGATTATGGTATGAAGATTAGCATCTCCAAAACGAAATGTCAGTGGGAGAGAGATATAAACGGATTGAGTGCCAAATAGGAGGAACAAATTTGGAACAGGTGGACGGTTTAAAGTACTTAGGATGCATATTCTCGCAGGATGCCAACATAGTGAAAGAACTGGAAGCGAGGTGTAGCAAAGCTAATGCAGTGAGCGCTCAGCTACGATCTACTCTCTTCTGCAAGAAGGAAGTCAGTACCAAACTAAGTTATCTGTGCACCGTTCAATGTTTCGACCAACTTTGTTGTATGGGAGCGAAAGCTGGGTGGATTCAGGTTACCTTTTCAATAAGGTTGAGGTTACGGATATGAAAGTAGCTAGGATGATTGCAGGTACTAGTTGATGGGAACAATGGCAGGAGGGTGTCCATACTGAGGAAATCAAAGAAAAACTGGGAATGAACCCTATAGACGTAGCAGTCAGGGCGAACAGGCTTAGATGGTGGGGTCATGTTACACGCATGGGAGAAGCAAGGTTACCCAAGAGACTCATGGGTTCAGCGGTAGAGGGTAGGAGGAGTCGGGGTAGACCAAGGAGAAGGTAACTGGATTCAGTTAAGAATGATTTCGAAGCGATAGGCTTACAATCAGAAGAGACACCAATGTTAGCACTGAATAGGGGATCATGGAGGAATTTTATAAAGGGGTCTGTGCTCCAGACTGACCGCTGAAAGACATAATCAGTCTTAAATGATGATGATGATGATGATATACACTGAAGCGCCAAAGAAACTGGTATAGGCACGCTTATTCAAATACAGAAGAATGTAAATAGGCGGAATACGACGCTGCGGACGGGAACGACTATATAGGGTAACAAGTGTCTAGCGCAGTTGCCAGATCGGCTACTGCTGCTACAATGGCAAGTTATCAAGATGTGAGTTAAACGTGGTGGTATAGTCTTCGCATGGGTGAAGGGATACAGCATCTCCGGTGTAGCGACGAAGTTAGAAATTTTCCGTACGACCATTCCACAAGTGTACTGTGAATATCCGGTAAAACATCAAATCTCCGACATCGCTGCTGTCGTACAATATCTTGCAGGAACGGGACCAGCAACGTCTGAAGAGAATCAGCAAAAAGCTGCAGATTACAATGCTGGGAAATCAGCATGTGTCAGCGTGCGAACCATTCAACTAAACATCATCGATGTGGGCTTTTAGAGCCGAAGATGACTGCACGACACAAAGTCTTACGCTTCACCTGGGCCCGTCAAAACGGATATTGGACTTTTGATGAATTGAAACATGTTGCCTAGTCGGACGCGTCTCGTTTCAAACTGTGTCGAGCGGATGGATCTGTACGGGTATGAAGACAGCTTCATGAATCCATGGACTGTTTAAGGCGGTGGAGGCTCTGTAATAGTGTGGGGCGTGTGCAGTTGGAGTGATATAGGATCCCTGATACGTCTAGATACGACTCTGGCAGGTGGCACGTACGTAAGCGTCCTGTGTGATCACCTGCATCCATTCATGTCCATAGTGTATTCCGACGGACTCCGACAATTCCAGCAGGACAATGCGACAGCCCACACGTCCAGAATTGGTACAGAGTGACACCAGGAACACTCTTCTGAGTTTAAACACTTCCAGACACGAACATTATTGAACGTATCTGGGATGCCTTCAACGTGCTGTTGAGAAGAGATCTCCACTCCCTCGTACTCTTACGCATTTATGGACAGCCCTGCAGCATTCATGGTGTCAGTTCCCTCCAGCACTACTGTAGACATTAGTCAACTCCATGTCGCATCGTGTTACGGCGTTTCTGCATGCTCATGGGGGCCCTACACGATATTAGGAAGGTGCACCAGTTTCTTTGGCTCTTCAGTGTATTATACACGTGGTACCAGAAAGATTAGACAGTTTTGAGTCCACAGCAATTATGAATTTAGACGCAAGAGAATTAATGACATTAGCTGCCAGTGGTCACTGATTTAAATTAATGGGAAAAGTTGAAACTTCGTTCCGGACCGGGAGTCGAACATGGGTCTGCTGCTTACTAGGAATGGGCAAGGACATTACATTAGTAGTATGTGGCCAAGCTGAGAATCTGGGTCTGGCGGTAGCGTGCTAGGGTAGTCCATGCAGCTGCAATGAGCTGTGTCCAGATGGAGCAGTGGCCAGTATTTAGTAAACATGAGACCAAGGTTCCATTCTCAGTCCGGCACAAATTTTCAACTTTCCCCATTAAATTAATGCTCACTGGCAGCTAACATCACTAAATCGTTTATGGTGATTAGACACTGGACTCGCACTCGGGAGGACGACGGTTCAATATCGCATCCGGCCATCCTGATTTAGGTTTTCCGTGATTTCCCTAAATCGGTCGAGGCAAATTCCAGGATGGTTCCTTTCAAAGGGCACGGCCGACTTCCTTCCCCGTCCTTTCCTAATCCGATGAGACCGATGACCTCGCTGTTTGGTCTCTTCCCCAAAACAACAACAACTACCAAATCGTTTATGTCAACGTTACAATGTTGTAGCTGCGCTGGATCGTTCTGAGTTTCTTGGAATCATGATCTGCCCTGAAGGGGCGTATAATATGGATTAACATGGAGGATGTGTTCCATAGACCGCACTACACACCCCGCGATCAAAGATATTCGGATAGCCCTATGTCACGCAAAATTTACCCCTCGATGTTACCAGGGGTCGACCTACCAGTATGGAACGAGTCGGCTATTATTTAGAGGAGATAAACTTGTTTACCAAGATCGTAAAGAACAATCATTATTTTCGATAACCGGTTTCGGTAATCAACGCTACTACCTTCAGATCTCGACAGACTGGTTATTGCATACGTCTGTCTGTCGAGACCTCAACGGGTGGAGACGGCTCAAAACCGCATCTGGCCGTCCATATTTAGATTTCCCGTGATTTCCCTCAATCGTTTAAAGCAAATGCCGGCATGGTTCTTTTGAAAGGACACTGCCGATTCCCTCCGTTCTCCTTCCCTAATCCGAACTTGTGCTCCGTCTCTAATAACCTCGTTGACGACGGGACGTTAAACGCTAGTCTCCTACTACTCCTCTCGAGAGCTGAAGATGATAAGATTGATTATCGAAACCGATTATCAAGAGTAAAAAGTTATTGTGAGCGATCTTGACAAAGAATTTAATCTTCTCTCACCAGTTTTCACAGATCACCTCTTGAGGGTCAAAATGAAAAACTAAGTGGCGATTATTGCGTTGTCAGGAGAGCTCGGTGACTCCGAACGCAGAGTAGTCACTGGTTGTACCCAGAGTAACATATCCACCCGACACATTTCAGGCCTTCAGAAAGCTGACAGTTGATGTTATGATTGTAAAGTATAAATGTGAGGAAGCAGCCTCTGGCAAAGCAGGACTAGGCAGACAACATACACTCGCGGACAGGAAACATCGAGCATTTGGTTAAAATAAATCACATGAAAGGGCAGGAAGTAATCACTAGTGATTTCCCAAGTGATACCAGCAGCCCAGCTACCACAACGACTGTGCTTAAGTAGGTAAAAAGAATGGGGTAATGTGGTAGAGCAGGTACTAACAAGGCACACATTTTTTGTGGTGAATAAGCGGCGCCACTGGGCAATGGATGATTCGAAACGATTGATCTGGAGTGATTATTGACGCTATACGCTGTGGCAATCCAAAGGAAACCTTTGGGCTGGGCCTGCAGGTCGTTATGTGGTTCAAATGGCTCTGGGCACTATGTGACTTAACATCTGTGGTCATCAGTCTCCTAGAACTTAGAACTAATTAAACCTAACTAGCTTAAGGACATCAGACACATCCATGCCAGAGGCGGGATTCGAACTTGCGACCGTAGCGGTCACGCGATCCCAGACTGAAGCCCCTAGAACCGCACTACCACACCGGCCGGCGGTCGTTATGTGCCATTGTGAGTGTGTCAGTAGAGAAGTACAGAAGAGGTGGTATTTTTCGAGGTTAGTGTGTGTCCGATTTATCGCACTTTAGAAACCCCTAAACGTGGGAGAGTTTGAAGACATCTTACAGCATTCTGTCCTGCGTTCGGAGGAGGAACAGTTTCGAGACGGCGATTGTTTGTACCAGCTTGGCCGGAATTGTGGATAATAACGTTCCTGAATGGGCTGCCTATAGTCCCGACTTGAACCTAATGGAATATCGCGGGGATGAGTGTGTAACAACCCACCCGTCACTTAGCTGGTTTTGGCGTGTGTTCATCAAAACTAATTGACTAACAGATCAACAGAGAGTGCAAAACTGCCGCAATATCGGATAACGCAAAAAGTAATGTGGCTCTGTGACTTCTGATTGAACTGCGGTGACAGTGTTGACGTTGATTTATTCAGAAGTGATCACTTTTCATTAAAAAGAAGTGCACATTGATGTTATATTCAGCTATTGAACCCCAGATGCAAATGTTGAACATAAAATAACTCAAAAGTAATTCCTTTTCACTGACCCAGGCGTAATGCGAGGTGCGAGAAGAATTCTACAATACACGGCCCTTGATACCCTCATGGAAACCTTGCTGACGTGATCCAACAAATTAATCAGTGGCCGGAGTGGGCGCAATATCACCGAATACAGCGTGGCGGAGCGGCGTTGTTGTGTGGACGTCGGCCGACCTCGTGGTGCTGCAAGGCAGCGCTCGTCTATTCACTCTTAGCTATCTTGCTCAGTACATAGCTGAACCAAAACTTGTACCAAGCTCAATCGTCCCATTTGCTAAGTCCTAAACTGCAGAGATGCTTACTCTTTCTCAGGCAAGCTGAGTAAAGAACGCCACATCTGTACTCTAGGCAAGCTGGGAACGGAAGACCTTTACAGAGACTTCTCACAGTCCACTCTTCGCCTCAGTTTCCCCTCCAGAAAAATCACTTATGCCAATTGCAGTGCAAGTCACATTAATTATGCGTCGCTTCCCAGTGCCGACCAATGCCTTATCTGGGAAGTGAGCAAATTCCCACAAAATTTCCCTTCCTCTCAACTTCTGCTATTTAGCTCCTCCCAGGCCACCCATCAAGGTTGGTGTCTGCGCAAACACCATTTTTTCCGGAATTCCGACTCCCAGGATAGTACTTCAAATTCCTTGGTCCTAAGTTCCCATCGGAGGCCGGCGTATTTCATTCTGTCACTCTTCACCTGATTTACTTCAGACTTTGCGGACCATGAATTCAGTGTGAAGTTGCTATAGTCACGAACATGCATATTTTGACCTCTGTTGACTGCTTCACTATAGCTTTGCATGGCTTTCTCGCATGTTTCACTGAAAACGTGGTGACAGACATTTATCAACAGGCATACAAGTTCTCCATCTGCTTCCCGGTAAGCCAGCATGGGGTCAACCACCCACTCACTGTCACACATCTTAAGGTGACTGGAGGCCGCACCCCATTACCGCTTTCTCAGAGCTTGAGCTGCCCTAAGCCGCCTATTGTCGCTTCCCTTAGCCGCTCCCCCAGTGGCCACTGTCATTTCTCGGTACTTCTCTGGGATAAAGTAGCCTCCACTTAATCGACACGTTTCCACAGAGTTTTCATGTTGTGTGAATTACTTTAAAACCATCACCCGACATTAATTATTTCAATACTTCCATACTATACCCTCTGCAAGATGCATTGTGCCTTGTCAGTCGTTTTTGTTCAGCCTTTCTGTTCGCTCAAAGTGAGTTAGGTGATCTTTAACGACTTTATGTAAGGGGCATAGTTCTTGCCATCGTGCAAGTCAAATCGTCTATTTAGCTCCACACCCCAGTCCAACACCGCTATCTCCTGTGGGTTCAGCTATCATGGAAGAATGTGCTGCCTACCATCGCTCCACACTTAGAAACATTATTGAAAGTTGACCAAGCGAAGTTAAGCCGTCGCGCCCCACATCAGCGTGTCTCGATACTTTTCGTCAGCCTCTCTATGTGCTGGTAGAAGCTACTCAATGAAAGTCCTGGTCTAAACCGTCTGTGCTATATTCTCTTTCTAAGTGTACGCAAGCTGCAACCAAGTTCGCGACCTAGTGACGTGCGCAATGGTTAGCACACTGGACTTGCATGCGGGAGGACGAGGGGTCAAACTCGTATCCAGCCATCTTGATTTACGTTTCCCGTGGTCTGCCTAAATCACTTCAGGCATTTGCCGGGATGGTTCCTTTTAAAGGGGACGGTCGACTTCCTTCCCCATTCTGCCCTAATCCGATGGAACAGATGACCTCGCTGTTTGCTCCCCTCCTGCAAATCAACCAGCCAACCACCCAACCAAGTTCGCGAATACTCAATTTCTGGCGGAAAACTTATATTTTTCATACTTTTTACTGTCAACTTTACTCAAATATGTTCTCTCAGTAGCAGATAGGGTCAGCAGGGAACTCACGATCCGCTTTCCAACCAATAGCAACTCTATAGAGCAATAAACACTATGGAAGCTGACACGATCGCTCTTACTTGTGGTATGCTTGCTCAATACTGCCCGCCTCATCTATGCAGCAATCTTAAATTCACGATTTTTGACTGTACAGGAGGCCAAGCACAATTTATTAGCTCGTTGACAAAAAGTCACAAAATTTTCTAAAATTTTCAGAAACTTCCGCGGCATTTATTTTCACTTAGAGTTACCATTTTCCAAAACAGTAAATTTCTCGGCGAAAGTAAATCAAAAAATTAACAAAAATTGCTACCTCTCAGGACCATAGGTCGTCAGGCTACCTCAGCTGAATTACGACTCCTTAAGACATTTGCGGGCAATTAATTACCCTCCAGAACGAGTGATCGTTTTGTGTTCGCGTTGGCTGGAACATACCAGTTTTCGATGACAGTATGATCATTTCCAGAATCAGATGTTACGAACTTCAAGCCTGTCCGAAAACAGTACATTGTGAGGCTTCTAGCTTATTTTAGATATTCAATTAGGGTGATGTGAGTTCTCTTTTTATTCGACAAGTCATGCTTGATATTGGCACACTGTATATTTTTCAGACAGGAGTCTTAAATAGCCGATACGTTACGCCACGTAGGTTCTGGGTGCAGGCAATGTGACCTTAGGTTGTCAGTAGTTCGTTGGGAAGCATTCGTGAGTATTAAAGTGAGAAAATCCGGTGTTGTTCAGGAGGTTCTGAGGTCAGGGAATAACTAGCAGGATAAAGAGATACGGATTTTCGGAGATGTAGTTTTGTAGACTTTAGAAGTGTGAAGATATTTTTGATGAATTTGAGGAAAGTAAATTTTCAAAAACATGGCTCTGAGCTCTATGGGACTGAACATTTATGGTTATCAGTCCCCTAGAACTTAGAATTACTTAAACCTAACTAACCTAAGGACATCACACAACACCAAGTCATCACGAGGCAGAGAAAATCCCTGACCCCGGTAAAACTCCGATGTCACGTTTTTTCTTCACTGATTCTGGTCGGTTACTTCGATTTTCAGGACGAGACTAAGCAAAATTATCTGCTGACATGGTTTGGACTCATAGTCACGGATTCACCACGCCTTTATCATACCATTAACGAACGGTACGGCAGAGTAACATTTTTTTTAATAAGGAGTTTTGTAAAGATTGTTGTAATTGATAACAATCAGCCTAATAATACACTTTTTAAATGGTAGTCTCTTTTACATCATTCTGAAAGTTCAGTTTCTTTCACCTTCACTGCACTGAAGTCTTATCTTTTAATTATGTGTCACCTCATTGCACTTTACAGAAAACAGTTAAAGAATAATGCATCATACGGTTAGTGCAGTTGCTTCTTCTTGTGGTGCAATTGACCAAGGCATTTTTTTTAGATGGTTTTCTGCTCTGCTGCATTTTTAAATTCACCACTTTCGAATAGTAACGAATTCTCCTTGCCACAAGATGTCACAAACGTTTGTTGGGGCCAGTTTGACATCACTGTTAGGACACAGTTAGATTCCTTACAGTGAAGCGTTGTTTCACAAACTATCATCAAAGGCACTTCAGTTAAGGTTCAGTTCAGATTTCATTTCTTTGTCAGACATTCCTACTCTTGTAGTGCACTGTTACATGTTCTCCTGTGTGCCATTTAATGTTCCGGATTTTATTTAGTCAGTTACGGGTACATAAATTTGCAGGGCATTTTAACAGAAGCATTTTGGATGTTTTTTCTTGCAAAGTTTTATGTTTAATTTTATGTATGATTTTTACTCTGCGTGTTTTGTATGTTGGAACAGCGAGACACGCACTCTGACGTCACATATTACAGCACAACACAGGACTTCACAGGACAGCTTATTTAGTACACCCTATTAGATTTTCTCATCATCTTTAGCAAAAGATAACTGGAATACAGTTGTACAATTTCAAATGGACTTGGCGAAGCTCTTCATCAGATGAAATTTACGTTACACCACATGCGTTGTTCAGTTGACAAGACGCTCTCATTACAATACATACACATAATAATGTTAAGAATAGGAACCAGTGAACAGAACAAAACAAACGAAACAGTTATAACTTCAGACCTCTAACCCATTCGCACTTTAGGAAAAAAATGATTCGCAATTGAATCAAACACGAGTATTTTCACTGACCACCCCTTTCTTCCACAAACACCGTTTCTCAGGCAACTGCTAACTCAATCATGACGTCCGGCAAAGCGATTTTCAAATTAAAACTACAGGACGAATATTTGGTAAGACGAGAAATTATTAAGCGAGGCTAGTTATGATGAATCACAACGTTTAGCTTGCATTATGAATCATCTGTAAAGCTGCTAACCCCATTTAATACTTTTTCACTTGCTTATAATGCGTAAGTTGTATTTTGATCATACTTAAGTAATATTTATGTTGATTTGAAGTTCTGAGCCGGCTGGGGTGGTCGAGCGGCTCTAGGCGCTGCAGTCTGAAACCTCGCGACCGCTACTGTCGCAGGTTCGAATCCTGCCTCGGGCATGGATATATGTGGTGATCGTAGGTTAGTTAGGTTTAAGTAGTTCTAAGTTCTAGGGAACTGATGACCTCAGCAGTTAATTCCCATAGTGCTCAGAGCCATTTGACCCATTTTTTTCAGTTCTGAATTGAACAGGAGCTTTTTACACATTTGCAATGAAAATTGTAAAATGTGTACAGATTTTAAATGAAAGTGCTTCATCTCCTTTTTTTCAATTTTGGATGGCTTATCTCAGGAACTATTGTCGGGATTTTGATATGGTTTCCACTAACAGATAAGACTGATTCACAAGGAAGATCAGTGTCTATCATTAACAAGTCGTTCCGCTGTAAACGCTTAAAGCTACCTGTGTGAAACCAGAGCAGGTCGCTATTATTCCAGATTTACCTACATCTCCATACACAGCCCGCAAGCAACTTGACGCCATATGGCGGAGGGTACTTGATGTAACACCATCTGATCCCCCTTCCCTGTTCCGTTCGCGAATGGCGGGCGTTAAGGGCGATTGTGGGCGAACCAAAGTATAATTTCGAGAATTTTTCATTGCGGTAATTTTCTTGCGAAACGTGTGTGGGAGGTATTAACATGTACTCAGACTCTTTCCGCAATTTACTCCCTCGGAAATTCAATAGTAAAATTCCACGTGGTGCTCAACGTCTCTCTTGTAACATCTGCCACTAGAGTTTGTTGAGCATCTCTGAAACGATCTCGGCCAGATTGAATGATCCCGTGAGGAAATGCGCAGCTCTTTGCTGGACCTTCAATCTGGCCAACCTGGTTAGCGTTTGAGACTGACGAGCGATACTCACCAACTGATCGAATAAGTGATTTGTAGGCCACATTTGTCGTGGATAAATTACATTTCTTTAAGATTCTTCCAATAAATTTCAGTCTAGCATCTGCTTTTCCTACTATTTATGTGGGTCTTCCACTTAAGTTCGCCGCCTCCGTAGCTGAGCAGTCGGGGCAGCTGACGTACATGCGGAAGATACGGGTTCGATTCCCGGTACTGCCAAGGATTTTTCACTCCTGGGAGGACTCGGATGGCGTGCTCTCAGCATGGTGAGGCCAGGTAAGAAGCAACTTGATGAAGTCGTAGCGGTTCCAGCTGACAACGCACAACGGTATGGAGAGTTGTCCGCTGAACCCACTTTCCTTCATACCGCATCCAACTACATCATAGGCAGAGGATGACACGACGGTCGGTCGCTGCTGATGTGCCCGTCAGGCTCTGTGGACGGAGAGTTTATTTGTATACCGTGTAGACAATAACGATTCTATTACCCTTCTTTGGCGTACTGCCGTAATTATCTTTACGTCTGTCGATTTTGTTCCGCTAAGAGGGGCAGATTGAGCTGTATTTGCAAGGACTTGTTCGGTGGAGTCCTTGATGAAACAGAAAGTCTGACATTGGCCGCTGTGAAGCACTGAAATGAATTCAGTGGCGGCAAGTGAAAATTTGACGGAGCAGGACTCGAACCCAGATTTTCTGCTTTACGTTAGATGTCGCCCCAACCGCATCGGCTATCCGAGCACACTTCTCGTGCAATCCACATTCCCAACTTGTCGCACACTACTTATGTAGTAGTCCCTCTTCATCAAAGTCAGTGCAGAGAAGAAAGGTTTCAGTATTTACAGAGCATGTAGTATGCATCGAAGGAAAGAAAAAAAAGTCCTGTGAACACTGTTCGTGAAACCTCACATCTTCTGTGTTATGGCTCATTTTCAACTTGAGTGGGGCGAGTCTTTCACAAGCGATGGATTGGTCGGGGAGGGCCAATACCATGATCTGCTCGTTCTCCTGAACTTAACTCTGTGGAGTATTGGCTTTGGGGACATGTAACCTTAGTGTATGCTTCCCTCGTAAATAATGTGCATAGACTACGAGAATGAGTCTTCTATGTCCGAGACACAATCCGGTAACGACCAGGGGTTCCAACGAATGAGACGTAGGATGGAAGGCTGCATGTTGTGAAAATATGGCAGAGACATGGTGATCAGTACTGATAATAGACCATAACTCCGAAGATACGAAGTTTATCACTAATGTTTATAACAAAAATGGTTCAAATGGCTCTGAGCTCTATGGGACTTACCATCTTAGGTCATCAGTCCCCCAGAAATTAGAATTACTTAAACCTAACTAACCTAAGGACATCACACACATCCATGCCCGAGGCAGGATTCGAACCTGCGACCGTAGCAGTCGCGCGGCTCCGGACTGAGCTAGTAGAAAAGCGAGACCACCGCGGCCGGCTAATGTTTATAACAACTCCCCCCCCCCCCCCCCCCCTGTAGTATACTTTATCCTCTCTAAATATCAAAAACTTTTTTTCTGGACACCCTGTCTATATATTCCTCTTTCTCTACTCATTAAGTTCGTATTTCTTTCACTAAACTACAGTGCAGGACTGGTCCACGTTTAGAGTCGACAGTATAATAACGATAAAAGAGGGAAAGCTGGAGGGAAGCCCGTGTTAAATGGGCAAAAACACGCTAGTGAGAAACGTGGAAGGTGCCGATCCAATACAAAGTATCAGTCAGTCGTCTGCCAACCATAAGCCTGTGAACATCTTGGTGTGGGTGGGCGGTTAAAATCCTTAGAAGTACAGGGAACTCGATCTTCAGACGATATTGGTTCCTGTTGTAGAAATGTGGAACGATTATACACGGTGAAAAAAATGGCTCTGAGCACTATGGGACTTGATTTCTGAGGTCATCAGTCCCCTAGAACTTAGAACTACTTAAACTTAACTAACCTAAGGGCATCACATACATCAATGCCCGAGGCAGGATTCGATCCTGCGACCGTAGCGGTCGCGCGGTTCCAGACTGTAGCGCCTAGAACCGCTCGGCCACCCCGGCCAGCTATGCAGGGTGATTCAACGGCGCCAACCTATGGGTTTTATGCAACCCACAACACCTTCATATACCATGCTACAAATTTTCATATTCTCTCTCTCCCTATGTGCAAACTATTGGTGCTACAGAAAACATGACCAGGACCTTCTTGTAGGAAATTTAATGTAGTTAAATTTTGTACTGGGATATGTTTTCGATAAACGCTGTAGCTTTCCAATCATTCAATAAAAGCATACTAGAGTGACCTTCAAACGCGGTTTTCTCGAATAACACGATAATCGTAGCCTTCAGCGAAAACGCATCCCAGAATAAAACTTAATTACAGTCAATTGCTTGCAAGAAAGACCAACAGATTTTCCTGTCTGACGAACAGTTGGCATGTATCGAGTGAGAGAATATGAAAATGTTCTGCTTGGTTTTTGAATGCATTGTGGGTTGCATAAAAACTATTGGTAGAGGCTGCTTAAGCGCTGCGCTGCATGCAACTGACAATGAGGAAACTCGTGTGAGCCATATAAATGCTGAGGCTGTTTCTACTACGTAACACTTGCCGGCAGCGACGGTGCACCTCTGGCCAAAGTACTGTTCTCTTTGGTTTTGATAAAAAGCATAGGTTATTAGTTATTGTGTGTTGTTTTGTGAATATAATGGCAATATTTAAATATACATGTGTATCGAGATTATTATTTATATCATGATGCTGACCTTGTAAGTCGGATGTTTAGGTTCTTATATTGGTAACGCCACCGCCACGTAGCGCTCTGTATGAAAATCACTGGCTGTGCTGTGTGCAGTCTGTGGCTGCGTGGCATCGTTGGAATTTGCTATTGTAGTGTTGGGCAGTTGGCTGTTAACAGCGCATAGCGTTGCGCAGGTGGATCCTCCGGCAGTGGTGGATGTGGGGAGAGAGATGACGGAGTTTTGAGAGCGGATGATCTGGACGTGTGTCCATCAGAGACAGTAAATTTGTAAGACTGGATGTCATATGACTTTTGAACACTATGAAGGTAAATACATTGTTTGTTCTTTATCAAAATCCTTCATTTGCTAACTATGCCTATCAGTAGTTAGTAACTTCAGTAGTTAGAATCTTTTATTTAGCTGGCAGTATTGGCGATCGCAGTATTGCAGTAGTCTGAGTAACGAAGATTTTTGTGAGGTAAGTGATTCAGGAAAGGTATAGGATATTGTTAGTCAGGGCCATTCTTTTGTAGGGATTATTAAAAGAGACTGCGTTTCGCTAAAAATATTGTGTGTCAGTTTAGTGTTGATCAGAATAAGTAAAGAGAGTAATGTCTGAGTACGTTCAGTATTGCTCAGCTGTTTGAAAAGCAAGTAAGGTTTATCAGCACAGTCATTTCACTAATTTTTATAAGGGGACGTTTCAACTTGAGTCCTAAAATATATCGCAGTGCAATAATGACAGTTGCAAATTGTCAATTTATAGTTAACAGTGTCGGACAGAAATACTGGTTCAACAAAGAAAGATTTCAAGTGAGATATTGTGCAATGTTACATTAACATTTGCGTTTGATGAAAATTTAATCATTAATTTGAAATTAATTTGATTTTGATAGCTGTGGAGGTGCATTTAGTGGCCCCCCATGATACCAGCTCCGACACCTGTGCCTGCGTCGGCCCGCCGGAGGAGGTTTCTGCCCAGTTTCGGTGCGTCATCGTCAGGTGTGCGCCGGCGCCCCAGAACGGGACGCGCTTGGACGCGCAGTGGGCGTCGTCCGGTCTGTCTCAGTTGGCTTCTCGGACGCAGGAAGCCGGCGTCAGTCGCGGCTGCCCCCCTGCAACCTTTCCTTCCCTTTTTTTCCTTTTCTCCCGGCCGCCCGCGCCCGACAGTCCCGCAAAGTTCTGCTCGCCTGCCTCCGGACCCACCCACCGAGACGCCGAGTCGCCGCGCGGTCCAGTTAGGCAAATAGCACTCCTTCGGTCTGGCGGACTCCGCCGCGGCTGACCACAGCAGTCTCACTGAGCGTCCACGCCAGCAGCGCGCCTGTTGTCGTTGTTTCCTTTTCCCCCGAGACAACGGGAAACGCCTATAGGGAATCGCGCTCTTGTGATTCCAGGTATGGTTGCGAGGCTCCGGGACTAGCAGTGTACTTAACACTAAATTCTTCTAGAATCTTCATATGGTAATGATGCTCTAAGTCCCCCCTTTTCTAACTCCGACTTTTGCTGTTGTGCATGGATTGAGAAGAAACGCGAACTGACTGTAATCGATCCTGGAAGTGGAGTAGAAAAGAGTTTGGCACCTGCAATAATTTAATTTGATAGAAATTAATTTGATAAATCAGTTTCATTAACGTGGTGAGAAATGAAAATGGCTCTGAGCTCTATGGGACTCAACTGCTGTGGTCATTAGTCCCCTAGAACTTAGAACTACTTAAACCTAACTAACCTAAGGACATCACACACATCCATGCCCGAGGCAGGATTCGAACCTGCGACCGTAGCAGTCGCACGGTTCCGGACTGCGCGCTTAGAACCACGAGGGTGAGAAGATTTACAGATTTATTATGACTCATCTCAAAATAATAAACACAACACATGAAACATTTACAATACTTCAAATTGGATACTCAAAGAAATGCTGTGAAGGTGAAGTTGTCCTTAAACTAGTTTGTGACGTTTATGACCAAGTGGCATGTGGAGCCAATTCCTTGCAACTCAAATCTTAAGAGAAACACCCAGCCAACCCAACATTAATTGCTGTGACAGTGAACACCCAAAACAGAACCACGTAAGAAAAGACGGGAACAGGCGAGCTCTGCTGAGCTCTGACTATCACCGAGCAAAATTCCCTAATCTGCCGGTGCTGCGGACATACGTTACCAAGCAGTCTTCTTAACTGCAAGATACAATCTGGCGTACTGGAAGCGATGGCTGGTTGCTTCGACGTCCCGTCGTGGTGATGATAATGTCGCGACTAAAGCCCAAACAAATTATCCTGGTCTGGTTGTTCAAGATGAAAAACTTCCTATCAATACAAATGCGCCTCTGAGGGAGACGAAGAAGGCCCGCCACACAATCACTGACGGTACAGTGATTGATTTTAACAAGCGAAGTCACACAGTAACTCCGATACAGTCAACTTTAGCCAAAACTGCTCAAGACGGACAACATAGGCCGCTTGTACGCAGAACGCTCAATTGCCAACTGTACTCTGAAAGTTACGTTGAAGTCGAAACTTCAGCAACTTCGTCAAACAGTTCCAATTAAATGAAAGTATATTAGACAGCCAACGGAAGGCAGGCTGTCCAGAGCAGCGAGAGCTCAGCCTTGTAACCTACTCCGACCGAAAAGCGAGAGCCAACTGTCTCAAGAGCACCCGTACAAGCCGAACTCAGAACATTCCCGCCCCCACGACACTGGCTGTGATTAAACGTTCCAATCAGCAACTCGAAAACCGGCGGAAAATTCCACTCTATTGCCGACGCACTACTATTCCACCAATGGAGATACTTGGCGCCAATTTCTGCGCCGATTTTGCTACGTCACGGAGCTATCCCCTGAGCAAGCCAAACACAGTTGCGATTTTGCAGAAAACGCGGGAATTTGCCCGCCAAGACTGCATTGGAACACAAGTCATTCCCACGCCTCGCTGGTAGCCTGCCAGAAAGTGTTTTCACTAAGATTCGGTGAGGTAACGGAATCTCTAGCCCAGCCGCTCCGTCAGGCCCATGTGGGCGTGTCGCCCCCGCTGTTATGACAATGTCGGCTTCTGGAAAGCATCCACTTGACTCCCGTCGGCTTAACCCTTTCAAGATCAGCAGAATCCGCCTGTCACCAGACCAGCCGGGTGACGAGAGACGCTGCGTGGGCAGTCCGCGTGTGAAGGAGTAGCAACTTTTCACCGCATGCAATTAGAGAGGAAAATCGACTAATCAGAGTAAGATAAAAATACGAGAGGGGGCTCATGCCACCTCTCACCATCACACAGGTCTTAGGGTTGCTTATAATTTTATGGGCATGTACTGATCAATTACCGAGATGACTGGCCCATGTAGCATATTTTAAGGTCATCATCAAAGAGTGGTACTCGCCCCACCACTTGTTGGCCCTCGTGATTGTTGTGATCTTTACTCTGAAGACTGGTATGGCGCAGTTCTCCACTCTGTCGCGTGCAAGCCTCCATCTCTGCATAGCTTCTGCAACATGCGTCCTTTTGAACCAGCGTACTGTGTTCAACCTTTGGTCTCCCTCTAAAGTCTTTAACCCTCACACAAAATGGACGATATTTTCGTCAACTTTTAGCATAAATTTCTGTCTCTCCCAGTTCTATTGAGAACCACAAGCCGCAAGACGTAAATAAAAACAAGTGATCCATGTTTCTTTTATTCCCGCCTATGATTTCAGTTCTCCCCCCCTCAGACTTACGATTCCTGGTGACGATCTTCCAATAAATATGAACGTAGTAAAGCCATAGCATAGTAACCAGAATCAGACACGATGAGGACACTTCCGCCGACCAGCCAAGGGCGTCGAGAGTGAGTCACTGAAAACTACGGAAAGACAACAAAGACAACATGGCAGAAGGCATGTCCGGAGAGTGAACCAAATTGAGAACCTGGATATAACAGTAGCAGGAACCAAACAACGAACGACAGAAATTCCAGGCAGCTGCGCTACTAGCTTTATAGCGCGGCTGTGAGAGCCGATAGGCTGGAGCTGCGGGCGTGGCTAGCGCGCCGTGCTAAGGCGGCGACAGCAGAGCTCGCAGATTATGGCACTGGCAACTACCTGTTGTCTTCTAGGTCCATTCGTTCTAGGGGGCTTAAGGACTTGTCGGGCCGGGATACCATGGTCTGCTATTGTATTTTTTTGACGATATCACACTGCCTTTACTACAATACGACAGATCTGGTCACCACTGGCCGAAATCGATAGTCTGAGGATCAAAAAATTATGATCGCAGACTAGATTGAAAAGAAAAATATTCTATTGAGTACGATCACATTAATTATTCGATCCATGAACTTAATCTCATTGCAAAACCTTATATTGTGTTCTTATCTGAAAGGTTTATCATGCAAGCCTAAACTTTGTCAGCCGAACGTTACGTACCTTATATCGCTATTACCCTCGAGTCACAAACAAAACACAGACCATTAAAGAAATTGTAATGCGAGCTGTAATTACTGTCTACATCTACATCCATACTCCGCAAGCCACCTGACGGTGTGTGGCGGAGGGTACCCTGAGTACCTCTATCGGTTCTCCCTTCTGTTCCAGTCTCGTACTGTTCGTGGAAAGAAGGATTGTCTGTATGCTTCTGTGTGGGCTCTAATCTCTCTGATTTTATCCTCATGGTCTCTTCGCGAGATATACGTAGCAATATACTGCTTGACTCTTCGGTGAAGGTATGTTCTCGAAACTTTAACAAAAGCCCGTACCGAGCTACTGAGCGTCTTTCCTGCAGAGTCTTCCACTGGAGTTTATCTATCACCTCCGTAACGCTTTCGCGATTACTAAGTGATCCTGTAACGAAGCGCGCTGCTCTCCGTTGGCTCTTCTCTATCTCTTCTATCAACCCTATCTGGTACGGATGCCACACCGCTGAGTAGTATTCAAGCAGTGGGCGAACAAGCGTACTGTAACCTACTTCCTTTGTTTTCGGATTTTATTTCCTTAGGATTCTTCCAATGAATCTCAGTCTGGCATCTGCTTTACCGACGATCAACTTTACATGATCATTCCATTTTAAATCACTCCTAATGCGTACTCCCAGGTAATTTATGGAATTAACTGCTTCCAGTTGCTGACCTGCTATTTTGTAGCTAAATGATAAGGGATCTATCTTTCTATGTATTCGCGGCACTTTACACTTGTCTACATTGAGATTCAATTGCCATTCCCTGCACCATGCGTCAATTCGCCGCAGATCCTCCTGCATTTCAGTACAATTTTCCATTGTTACAACCTCTCGATACACCACAGCATCATCTGCAAAAAGCCTCAGTGAACTTTCGATGTCATCCACCAGGTCATTTATGTATATTGTGAATAGCAACGCTTCTATGACATTCCGCTGCGGCACACCTGAAATCACTCTTACTTCGGAAGACTTCTCTCCATTGAGAACGACATGCTGTGTTCTGTTATCTAGGAACTCTTCAATCCAGTCAGACAATTGGTCTGATAGTCCATATGCTCTTACTTTGTCCATTAAACAACTGTGGGGAACTGTATCGAACGCCTTGCGGAAGTCAAGAAACACTGCATCTACCTGTAAACCCGTGTCTATGGCCCTCTGAGTCTCGTGGACGAATAGCGCGAGTTGTGTTTCACACGACCGTCTTTTTTCGAAACCCGTGCTGATTCCTACAGAGTAGATTTCTCGTCTTCAGGAAACTCATTATACTCGAATATAATACGTATTCCAAAATTCTAGAAGGTCTATAGTTCTGCACATCTGTTCGACGTCCCTTCTTGAAAACGGGGATGACCTGTGCCCTTTTCCAATCCTTTCGAACGCTACGCTCTTCTTGAGACCTACGGTTCACCGCTGCAAGAAGGGGGGCAAGTTCCCTCGCGTACTCTGGGTAACATAGAACTGGTATCCCATCAGGTCCAGCGGCCTTTCCTCTTTTGAGCGATTTTAATTGTTTCTCTATCCCTCTGTTGTTTATTTCAATAACTACCATTTTGACATCTGTGCGGCAATCTAGAGAAGGAACTACAGCGCAGTCTTCCTCTGTGAAACAGCTTTGGTAAACGTATTTCGGCCTTTAGTCAATCCTCTGCCTCAGTACCATTTTGGTCACAGAGTGTCTGGACGTTTTGTTTTGATCCACCTACCGCTTTGACATAAGACCAGAATTTCTTAGGATTTTCTGCCAAGTCAGTACATAGAACTTTACTTTCGAATTCATGGGACGATTCTCACATAGCCCTCCTCACACTGCATTTCGCTTCGCGTAATTTTTGTTTGTCTGCAAGACTTTGGCTATGTTTATGTTTGCTGTGAAGTTCCGTTTGTTTCCGCCTATTGAACTAATAAAAATTTGAAATATGGTATTAGTTGCACATTTTATACGTAAAATGCCAACAACTGATTTTATGCTGTCATGAAGTGAAAAAAAAGCCAATTTTTGTATTTCATCTCCCTCCATTACCTGTGTGTGAAACATGCGCTTCGAGCCGCCCTCATAACATTTACGTATACATTTTTGGATATTGCTTCCTGTTGACTGAACACTCGAGCTATACTCTAGGACTATAGCCTGCCTTTAACGTAGCTCAGTTCTGATGGTGTGTAAAATATGCGAGTGTGTTCCCTGCCGCCGTTGGATAAGCAGCTGCAGCAGCAAGTCGAATACCCCTAGCTTACTTATTTGTTACATAGTTTAATTCTTAATTTCTATGCGTGTCTTTGGGTACTTGCATTGTTTAATTCACATATTTCGGGCGTATTATAGTATTTGCGAGTTGTAGCATCGCGCTTTAGTGTTTACTTGGTAGATTCTTACTTAAATTGCGTGTGAGTTTCGTATAGGAGGTGTAATTTCGAGTTTTAGTTACTGTAATCGTAAATTCAGGCAGATTGTAGCGCAGTCGTTGGGCATTTGTAGAAGTTAGTTGATACATTCTTTGCGTGTTTCGCTTGCTTTATCTGGGCACGGACTCGTGTTTCAGTAACTGTTGTTCAACATCGATTAGAATGGACAGGGACTGCGATTGCTGTGTTCGGATGAGGTCTGAGTTGGCATCCGTTCGCTCACAGCTGCAAGCGGCGCTGACTTCGGTCGCGCAGCTTGAGGCTGTTGCCTATGGGCACCACTGTGGGGAGCCGGACTTTGGTATCACGGGGATGTCCACCTCGTCCCGTCTGTCCCCAGATCGGTCTGCCGCTGTTGTTGCCCCGGTTGCTTCCCCTCAATGGGGCTGAGCTCTCGCCTGTAGTTGATTGGGAGGTCGTTCCAAGGCGTGGCAGGCAGCGAAATACGTTCCCGGAGGCTGATCAGAAAGCCTGCCCGGTGCGTCTGAAAAACAGGTTCCAGGCACTGTCTCTGGCTGAGCCAGATGCAGCTGCCTGCCCTGTTTCAGAGGATCATTCTCAGCCTTCAAGGTCCGGGCAATCGCAGGGTGGGCTTACTGGTAGTTGGGAGCTCCAATGTTAGGCGCGTAATGGGGCCCCTTAGGGATACGGCGGCTAAGGAGGGGAAGAAATCCAGTGTGCACTCCGTGTGCATTCCGGGAGGAGTCTTTCCTGATGTGGAAAGGGTCCTTCCGCAAGAGCACAGGGTGCAGCCAGCCGCAGGTGGTGGCACATGTCGGCACTAATGACGTGTGTCGCTTTGGATTTGAGGAAATTCTCTCTGGATTCCAGCGGCTATCTGATTTGGTGAAGGCTGCCGGTCTTGCTTACGAGATGAAGGCAGAGCTCACCATCTGCAGCATCGTTGACAGAACCGACTGTGGACCTTTGGTGCAGAGCCGGGTGGAGGGTCTGAATCAGAGGCTCAGACGGTTTTACGACCGTATTGGCTGCAGATTCCTTGACTTGTGCCATAGGGTGGTGGGGTTTCGGGTTCCGCTGAATAGGTCAGGAGTTCACTACACTCAGCTGGCGGCTACACGGGTAGCAGAGGCTGTGTGGCGTGGACTGGGCGGTTTTTTAGGTTAGAAGGCCTCGGGAAAGTGCGGGGTGGGCTGCAATGTCAAAGGGTGCATGGCAAATACAGGACGTGCTTGGATCAAGGAACAGTCGGAATTATAGTTGTAAATTGTTTTAGTTGTGCCGGAAAAGTCCCTGAGCTTCAAGCGCTAACAGAAAGCACAGAAGCTGATATCGTTATAGGTACACAAAGCTGGCTAAAACCTGAAATAAGATCTGCAGAAATTTTTACGAAATCTCAGACGGTGTTCAGGAAAGATAGATTAGGCAGAATTGGTGGTGCAGTGTTTGTGTCTGTCAGTAGTGGGATTATCTTGTAGTGAAGTAGAAGTAGATACTGTGTGCGAATTGGTATGGGTGGAGGTTATACTTAACAGCCGAACTGAGTTAATAATAGGCTCCTTCTACCGACCCCCAGACTCCGATGATATAGTTGTGGAACAGTTCAGAGAAAGTTTGAATCTCGTAACAAATAAATACCCCACTCATATGGTTATAGTTGGTGGGGACTTCAACCTTCCCTCGATATGTTGGCAAAAATACTTGTTCAAAACCGGTGGTAGGCAGAAAACATCTTCCAAGATTGTCCTAAATGCTTTCTCCGAAAATTATTTCCAGCAGTTAGTCCACGAACCCACGCGAAATGTAAATGGTTGCGAAAACACACTTGACCTCTTAGCCACAAACAATCCAGAGCTGATGGAGAGCATCATGACTGATACAGGGATTGGTGATCACAAGGTGGTTGTAGCTAGGTTCAATACCGTTTCTTCCAAATCCATCAGAAACAAACGCAAAATAATTTTATTTAAAAAAGCGGATTAAGTGTCACTAGAAGCCTTCCTAAATGACAATCTCCATTCCTTCCGACCTGACTATACAAATGTAGACGAGATGTGGCTCAAATTCAAACATATAGTAGCAACAGCAATTGAGATATTCATACCTCATAAATTGGTAAGAGATGGAACGGATCCCCCGTGGTACACAAAACAGATCCGAACGCTGTTGCAGAGCCAACGGAAAAAGCATGCGAAGTTCAGAAGAAGGTGAAATCCCGAAGATTGGCTAAAAATTACAGACGCGCGAAATTTGGAACGGACTTCGATGCGAGATGCCTTTAATAGGTTCCACAACGAAACATTGTCTCGAAATTTGATAGGACATCCGAAGAAATTCTGGTCGTATGTAAAGTACACAAGCGGCAAGACGCAGTCAATACCTTCGCTGCGCATTGCCGATGGTACTGTTACCGACGACTGTGCCGCTAAAGCGGAGTTATTGAACGCAGTTTTCCGAAATTCCTTCACCAGGGAAGACGAATGGAATATTCCAGAATTTGAAACACGGACATCTGCTACCATGAGTTTATTAGAAGAAGATACCTTAGGGGTTGCTAAGCAACTCAAATCGCTTGATACGGGCAAGTCTTCAGGTCCAGATTGTATACCGGTTAGGTTCCTTTCAGATTACGATGATACAATAGCTCCCTACTTAGCACTCATATACAACCGCTCGCTCACCGATAAATCTGTACCTACAGTTTGGAAAATTGCGCAGTTCGCACCAGTGTTTAAGAACGGTAGTAGGAGTAATCCATCTAACTACAGACCTATATCACTGACGTCGGTTTGCAGTAGGGTTTTGGAGCATATACTGTATTCCCTCGAAGGGAACGATCTATTGATACCTAATCAGCATGGCTTCAGAAAACATCGCTCTTGTGCAACGCAGCAAGCTCTTTATTCGCACGAAGTAATGGCCGCTATCGACAGGGGATCTCAAGTTGATTCCGTATTTCTAGATTTCCGGAAAGCTTTTGACACCGTTCCTCACAAGCGACTTCTAATCAAGCTGCGGGCTTACGGGGTATCGTCTCAGTTGTGCGACTGAATTCGTGATTTCCTGTCAGGAAGATCGCAGTTAGTAGTAATAGACGGCTAATCATCGAGTAAAACTGAAGTGATATCAGGTGTTCCGCAGGGAAGCGTCCTGGGACCTCTGCTGTTCATGATCTATATAAATGACCTGGGTGACAATCTGAGCAGTTCTCTTAGGTTGTTCGCAGATGATGCTGTAATTTACAGTCTAGTAAGGTCATCCGAAGACCAGTATCAGTTGCAAAGCGATTTAGAAAAGATTGCTGTATGGTGTGGCAGGTGGCAGTTGACACTAAATAACGAAAAGTGTGAGGTGATCCACATGAGTTCCAAAAGAAATCTGTTGGAATTCGATTACTCGATAAATAGTACAATTGTCAAGGCTGTCAATTCAACTAAGTACCTGGGTGTTAAAATTACGAACAACTTCAGTTCGAAAGACCGCAAAGGCAATATTGTGGGGAAGGCGAACCAAAGGTTGCGTTTCATTGGCAGGACACTTAGAAGATGCAACAAGTCCACTAAAGAGACAGCTTACACTACACTCGTTCGTCCTCTGTTAGAATATTGCTGCGCGGTGTGGGATCCTTACCAGGTGGGATTGACGGAGGACATCGAAAGGGTGCAAAAAAGGGCAGCTCATTTTGGATTATCACGTAATAGGGGAGAGAGTGTGGCAGATATGATACGCGAATTGGGATATAAGTCATTACAGCAAAGACGTTTTTCGTTGCGGCGAGATCTTTTTTACGAAATTTCAGTCACCAACTTTCTCTTCTGAATGCGAAAATATTTTATTGAGCCCAACCTAAATAGGTAGGAATTATCATCAAAATAAAATAAGAGAAATCAGAGATCGAACAGAAAGGTTTAGGTCTTCGTTTTTCCCACGCGCTGTTAGGGTGTGGAATAGTAGAGAGATAGTATGATTGTGGTTCGGTGAACCCTCTGCACAAGCACTTAAATGTGAATTGCAGAGTAGTCATGTAGATGTAGGTGTAGATGTACGAGAATACTAAATTGCTCGAAAACAGTTTATATCCACGTGCAGTTTTCTTGCCCTTTTCTCTGTATGTTCTTGTTTCGCCCATGTGGCTTCATAAAGCGACACGGTGCGTTAGCTGCAATAGTTGGTCGGTAAAAGATTACTAGGCACTTCATTATATGATTTTCAGAGACTTACTATTCTTGTAATGTCCCTCAGTTATATGTGAAATCAATTTGCCTTTCGTTACGTACTCAGACTTAACCCACGTGGAGTGATGTAAGTACAACACAGAGCAAATGGATAATTCAGAGAATACGTCGCAAAGAATCATAACAGTAGAATAAAACTTTCTCGGAAAATTTGCCTCGTCTAATTCGGATAAAAGCCCAAACTTTCGGTGACTATCTCCATCATCATCCTAAGGGGCGAATTTCGACTATCATGAAACTGGCGAGTCTTACACATTTACGCAAATTGACGCCGTCCGTCTGGTTGGGTTAAGTCATCGTGACATAACGGAAATGATACTGAGGTGGCGTCCTCTATGTTCGTAGATAATGTTCGTGCACTCTATCCAGCGTTGCTAACCGCCCCATCACTTGATCGAGTGGAAAGCTGTGACAAATTTTCCTGTATGCTCTTTCTTTATCAAGTGCAGTCTCCCATGCTAAGTGGATAAACGGTATTTTATTGAAGATTTGATCTTTCGTTGACAGTGCCTAATGGGCTTCTATTTTTTCCTCAGCTATTCTTTCTCCTTCCTTCATATTTCGTATGTCAGGCCCACTTAACGCTCAATGTTCTAACTAAGCTTGTGGGAATTGATAGTGATGCTGTGAATTATTCCAAAATTTTATTAAGAAGAGAAGTTTCGCTCACTTAAAGGTTAAAATATTATTCCGGACGAAGCCTTTATCCGTTGGTACAAAACAGATACTGTTCTCATTGAGCGTTGAAATCTCCAGTGTTCTGGCAAGAAGACTCCTATTGCGGGGTAGTGAATTGTGTGTGTGTGTGTGTGTGTGTGTGTGTGGCAGAACGCACTCGAGCCATACGTATTCTACATTCAGTTCGGTCCAGCGCTACTTCAGACATTAGCCAGGTGCATGCCACGTCGTGTTGCGTCATTTTTGCGTACTCGCGGGGACCAGTCTTTCTCTTTATAGTTTAGTTTGTCTCTAATGAAAAACTGTAACCTGTTCTTTTTTATTTTTAATCATCTGGTATTTCGTACGTAATGGAATGGGAGTAGGGTGGGCTGGGACGGTACTCTCTGGGACGCAGTGAACCTCACGAGTAATGAATTCTGCTCTGTTTAGAGATACTGCACTGCAGAAGTGTAAAGTAACTGCTGTTCTTCGTCTCCCGAGTTGTCGTTGAGAGATACGACATTCGTCGGCGGCGGTTATCTGCTCTAAACACTGAAATGCCAGGCGACAAAAAGTGAACAGCGTAGCTTCATTCGCTACGCTGTCAGACGCGGAGACGAGGAGAAGAAATGTGTTTCAAAACACTGGGGCGCGCAGCCAGTGCCGGCAACAACTGTTTGTTTGGTTTGCAGCGAACAGGCCTTAGGAGAAGCGATTAAAGCTCTGCTGCCCTCCCTCTAAACACAGCAACGAAAGAGAATGCTCGTTAAGTGGTTTTTGTGTCCGTCTGCAAGTGCCAAGGGGACATAGCCATTGACTGACCGCGACTCCAGGTGTTCAAACGTGCGACAAAACTTGGTTTCCTTACGTAGGCTCGTTAAAGTATCGAGCGATAAAATCAGATTATCTTAAGTGTTTTGGAAATCATGTCGCTTCCCATGGACAGTATTATTTTGTACCAGATGGTTGAAGGTACTTTAGAAAACTTGAACCTGAATTTTGCGTTTCACTAAGAACACTCTTACTTGCTCAGCTATCTGCGTGTGGCGTGCGTACAACGAAGTAGGCGAGTGTCAGCAATATGTCTCGTGGTCTTATCGTGGCGTGTTTATCTTATGCCGTTAGGTCAGACGATAGAAATGCCACTTGCCCGCTTAGAGTAGCAGATTGACGGTGACCAACTTTAAACAAAACTTGATTAATTTTCACACACATTTATTAAAATAATAACAAACATAAAATTACTTAACTTGATTCTGTATGCTATTTACAATTGACAATCTGAAGTTCCTTTGGTCTTAGTACGTTAATCTTATTCTCACATATCTCTGATACTTGACCAAGTGTCCATAGATTTCTCTTCGTGGCTATGTACAGGAATATGGTAATCTTATTAGGCGCAGACTGAAACTTGACTATAGACTGGCGCAGACTAATGCAGACTAATGTATACCGATACAGACAGGTGTAGATAAATGCAGACTGACTAATCGGAGGTCTGTACACACATTATAATACCTCGAGCGATCAGGTATCACTGCGCGAGTGTGATCCGCGAGGAGAAAAGGTTCTACGTTAGCAGCAGTCTCATTGGCTACGTTACATATTAATACGCAGATTGGCGGACGCAGAATTTGGTCCGTCTCTAAGGCAGCGCCATCTCGTAGTACGGAGACGGACGAGAACTGCGCCTGCGCTGTTGTGCTTAGTGGGGCGCGCTCTATTGGGAAAGTTGTGTATACGCTGACTACGGGAACTATGTACACACCAAGGGCGAAGGAATAAATTCTATACCTCATCCAGAAACGGACCCTCTCGAAAACTGGGCAGCAAGCTACACCGCGATGCAGAGTCTGCCTCTTGAGTTTGCTAAACATATCTCTAACGCTATCACACTTACCAAATAAACCTGTGACGAAACGCGCCGCTACTCTTTGGATCTTCTCTATCTCCTTCGTCAACCCTACCTGCTACGGATCCCACAATGATAAGCAATACTCTAGGTCGAACGCGTGTTTTGTAAGCCACCGCCTTTGTTGATGGACTACATTTTTTAAGGACTCTCCCAATGAATCTCTACCTGCTACCCACCTTACCAACAATTAATTTTATATGATCATTCCACTTCAAATCGTTCCGTACGCATTCTCCCAGATATTTTACAGAAGTAACTGCTATCAGTGTTTGTTCCCGTTTCATATAATCATACAATAAAGGATCGTTCTTTCAGTGTATTCGTAATACGTTACATTTGTCTATGTTAAGGATAAGTTGCCACTCCCTGCACCAAGTGCCTATCCACTGCAGATCTTCTTGCATTTCGCTACAATTATCTAATGTTGCAACTTCTCTGCATACTACATCTTCATCCGCGAAAAGTCGCATGGAACTTCCGACACTATCTACTAGGTCATTTACATATATTGTGAAAAGCAATGGTCCCATAACAATCCCCTGTGGCACGCCAGAGGTTACCATCTGTAGACGTCTCTCCATTGAGAACAACATGCTGTGTTCTGTTTGCTAAAATCTCTTCAATCCAGCCTCACAGCTGGTCTGATATTCCGTAGGCTCTTACTTTGTTTATCAGGCGGCAGTGCGGAACTGTATCGAACGCCTTCCGGAAGTCAACGAAAATAACATCTACCTTGGAGCCTGTAACTAATATTTTCTGGATTTCATGAACAAATAAAGCGAGTTGGGTCTCACACTATCACTGTTTCCGGAATCCATGTTGATTCCTATAGAGCAGATTATGAGTTTCCAGAAACGACATGATACGTGAACAAAAAACATGTTCTGAAGTTTTACAACAGATCGACGTCAGAGATATAGGTCTATAGTTTTGCGCAACTGCTCGACGACCCTTCTTGAAGACTGGGACTACCTATGCTCTTTCTCCAATCATTTGGAAACTTCCGTTCCTCTAGAGACTTGCGGTACACGGCTGTTAGAAGAGGGGCAAGTTCTTTCGCGTACTCTGTGTAGAATCGAATTGGTATCCCGTCAGGTCCAGTGGACTTTCCTCTGTTGAGTGATTCCAGTTGCTTTCCTATTCCTTGGACACTTCGATGTCAGCTATTTTTTCCACTTCCAGTGTCACTACGTCTCGAATGATGATGAGATGATGAATAGAACACAAACGCGCAGTTCCCCGGTGGAGAAAATCTCCGACCCGGCCGGGAATCGAACCCGGGACCTCGTGATCCAGAGGCTGCAACGCTAGCCACTAGACCACGAGCTTCGACCCTTTCAGATGGATCAATTTTTATGCTCCATTTGGCAGTTGGTCCCTGATGACTATGTCCACCCCTATATCCATTTCATTTCTCCTCGGCACGGTGGCATTTATCAGCAGCCCAATGCAGTGCACACAGCTCACAGTGAATGAGCGTGGTTCGAAGAGCAGCAAGATGAGCTTACTGTACGGTCCTGGCCACCAAACTCCTCTACCTAAACCCAGTCGAGAATATGTGAAACCACCTGACTCACGCTGTTTTCCCCATGAATCCTCAACCGAGAAAGCTTGCGCTATGGGCCAGGTCAGTGCGATCTGCAAGACTCCACACGCCTTCGGTACCGCCCGTCGGTGCTGACGGGCCCAGGCAAGTCGAAAGGCTTTGTGTCATCAAGGGCACACGAGTGAACCTTCGGCTGCCGAAGCCCATATTGTCGATGTTACGTTGAATGGTTTGCACGGAGAATTGTTGACGGCCCAGCATTGAAATATCCAACAATCTGCCGAAGGGTCCACTTTTGTCACACTGAACGATTCTCTTCAGTCGCTGTTGATCCCGTTTCTACGGGATATTTTTCCGGACGGAGCAATGCCAGAGATCTGATGTTTTACCGGATTCCTGATATTCACGGTACACTCGTGAAATGGTGTTGCAGAAAAATTCCCACTTCATCGCTGCTCGGAGATGCTATGTTCCATGGTTCGTGAACCGTCTATATCACCACGTTCAAACTCGCTTAAATCCTGATAACCTGCCATTGTAGCAGCTGTAACAGATCTAAAAACTGCGCGAGACGCTTGTTGTCTTACACAGAGATTGCCGATCGCCGCGCCATATTCCGCCTGTTTACATAACTCAGTATTTGAACACGAATGCCTACGCCACTTTGTTTGGAGCTACGGTGTAGAAAATTGAGTTTGTACGGAGTTCTTGATAGTGGAGTCTGCGCTGAACCGCCGATCCTGTGGCAGCAACTCAGCAACGATGTCTGCAGCAGGGGAAAGAAAGGCAATCGGCAAACCTACAGGCTTCACAACAGTCTAACCATGTACCCAATATCAACGTTCAGCAGCAGATGAAATTGTAAGTAATTTCCCCAGTTACCTGAAAAATGGATAAATCAAAACATTGAGGTGTAGCTGATTCAACCTGGAAGATAAGGATAGACGTAACGAAATTCACCAGTGCCTATTGTAAACAAGTTTTCTCGTAAAAACATTTTTTTTGACAGTTCAACAAAGTCACAGAATTTCCATATGTTCGTTGTGCGGTCTGATACTCCTTGATATCTTTGCCAGAATAAATTGAAATTCTCCTAATTTTTCCTTAAATAATTAATTACTGTCACTAAAGAATCAATCTTGTTCTCATTTAACGACATATTCCACTTTAAAACCGATCTTCTTGACCACAATCGCCGATAAAGTTTTAAACCAGAATTTTAATACACTTCACAGTATCGATTATTTTCACAATGTCAGTACGTGTCGACTTCACATTAATAAAACTTTAAACTAGTTAATTATTCAAAATCGTCCACACTGCTGATAAAATTCTGCCGGGATCTCTTCAAGCAGTTTGAATTTTAATAAAATTTGCCAATTTCACACATTAGTAATATTTACGTTGGTTGTCGTAACAACGGAGCCAACTGATTGTTTTAACTTCCAACTCGAAGTTTATTTAACAGTTGATAACCAATTGACATCCACCTTCAAACTTTATGATTCCACATTCAACATTGAACTCCCTTTATTTTATAAAAAAAAAACATGAATCATATTTTAATAATGGTCAGCATGATGTTGCAACGGTTCATCCAGCCGCCGTCCGCCGTCTACGATGCAACAGTGGTTAGCTCTCATCGTCCGCCGCGTCTGGAGTTCCCACTGGATCATCTTGCTGCCACTCTCGACATGAAAGAAAAGAAACAAAACCTTTTTAAATAAGAAGTCTCGACTTAACATAATACAAATAAATAAATATATATATTTACATTTCTTACCTGGCGTCGCTGAAGCGGTAAAGAAACGCGATATTTCCTGATTAGACTTTTGAAAGACTTCAAGTCCTACTCACACTTTTGAGGATTTTTTCGGTATTGATACGGAATGAATAAAGATATAACAGTTTATATGGACCCAATTTGCTATGAAATATATTGGGTAATTTCGTAGCTTCGTGTTTTGATGAATATTTCTCTAAATAAATATTTCAACTGCTGGAAAACATAATTTTTCAGATCCCTCTAACAACAATGAAGCGCAAGTCAACCTTTCAACGTCCCATCACAGTTTTTTCGCCGATAGATGGTCCGGTCGCCTGACGTGACTCCCCTGACGAGCAACACGTGACAGCTTTCTGGGCACTGCGGCGGGTGGCAGCAAAGAAGTACGGAGGCCGCTTTGCTCGTGAGGCGTTCTCGGGCCGCAGAGGGACAAGCGGACCACGTCGCGTCGCGTGGCGAGCACAGTCGGGGGACAGTGACGGCGGGGTCGACGCTCGGCGCCGCGCTACGCTGGCTGCGGTAAGAGGCGCCGGGACAATCCGTCGCTGGCCGCCCGCCGCGCTCTGGTTGCGCCTCTCCGGAAGGCGGCGGCAGCGGCGGCCACCGCCGACCGTCACAGCCTCCGCAGCCGGCACTCCAGCGGTCCCCGCTGCGCGCCCCAGACACTGTGCGTAATAGCCTTCACTGCTGAGGTCTGTTCTACGAGAGCATTTAGAAAAGTAAAGATACAATGGCTCGCAGTCCTTCAATAGAATTTTTATTTAGAAAACTCGAGAAATTGCAAAAAGGTGGCAATTTAAGGATATGTGACCTGGGTAAACTGACTAAACGAGAGGCTGTACAGAGTTTCAGGGAGAGCATAAGGGAACAATTGACGGGAATGGGGGAAAGAAGTGCAGTAGAAGAAGAATGAGTAGCTCTGAGGGGTGAAGTAGTGAAGGCAGCACAGGATCAAGTAGGTAAAAGGGCGAGGGCTACTAGAAATCCTTGGGTAATTGAAGCAATATTGAATTTAATTGATGAAAGGAGAAAATATAAAAATGCAGTAAATGAAGCAGGTAAAAAGGAAAACAAACGTTTCAAGAATGAGATCGACAGGAAGTGCAAAATGGCTAAGCAGGGATGGCTAGAGGACAAGTGTAAGAATGTAGATGCTTACCTCACTAGGGGTAAGATAGATACTGCCTACAGCAAAATTAAAGAGACCTTTGGAGAAAAGAGAACCACTTGTATGAATATCAAGAGCTCAGATGGAAACCCAGTTCTAAGCAAAGAAGGGAAAGGAGAAAGGTGGAAAGAGTATATAGAGGGCCTATACAAGAGTGATGTACTTGAGAACAGTACTATGGAAATGGAAGAGGATGTCGATGAAGATGAAATGGAAGATACGATAATGCCTGAAGAGTTGACAGAGCACTGAAAGACCTGAGTCGAAACAAGGCCCCGGAGTAGACAACATTCCATTGGAACTACTGACGGCCTATGGAGAGCCAGTCCTGACAAAACTCTACCATCTGGTGAGCAAGATGTATGAGACAGGCGAAATACCCTCAGACTTCAAGAAGAATATAATAATTCCAATCCCGAAGAAAGCAGGTGTTAACAGATCTGAAAATTACAGAACTAACAGTTTAATAACTCACAGCTGCAAAATCCTAACACGAATTCTTTACAGACGATTGGAGAAACTGGTAGAAGCCGACCTCACGGAAGATCAGTTTCGATTCCGTAGAAATGCTGGAACACGTGAGGCAATATTGACCCTAAGACTTATTCTAGAAAAAAGATTAAGGAAAGCAAACCTACGTTTCTAGCATTTGTAGACCTAGATAAAGCTTTTGACAATGTTGACTGGAATACTCTCTTTCAAATTCTAAAGGCGGCAGGGGTAAAATACAGAGAGTGAAAAGCTATTTACGATTTGTACAGGAACCAGATGGCAGTTACAAGAATCGAGGGGCATGAAAGGATAGCAGTGGTTGGGAACGGCGTGAGACAGGGATGTAACTCTCCCTGATGTTATTCAGCATGTATATTGAGCAAGCAGTAAAGGAAACAAAAGAAAAATTCGGAGTGGGTATTAAAATCCATGGAGAAGAAATAAAATCTTTCATGTTCGTCGATGACATTGTAATTCAATCAGAGACAGCAAAGAACTTCGAAGAGCAGTTGAACGGAATGAACTGTGTCTTGAAAGGAGGATATAAGATGAGCATCAACAAAAGCAAAACGAGGATAATGGAATGTAATCGAATTAAGTCGTGTGATGCTGAGGGAATTATATTAGAAAATGAGACACTTAAAATAGTGAAGGAGTTTTGGTATTTGGGGAGCAAAATAACTGATGATGGTGGAAGTAGAGGAGATATATAATGTAGACTGGCACTGGCAAGGAAAGCGTATCTGAAGAACAGAAATTTGTTAACATCGAGTATAGATTTAAGTGTCAGGAAGTCATTTCTGAAAGTATTTGTATGGAGTGTAGCCATGTATGGAAGTGAAACATGGACGATAAATTGTTTGGACAAGAAGAGAATAGAAGCTTTCGAAATGTGGTGCTACAGAAGAATTCTGAAGATTAGATGGGTAGATCACATAACTAATGAGGAAGTATTGAATAGGATTGGGGAGAAGAGAAATTTCTGGCACAACTTGACCAGAACAAGGGATCGGTAGGTAGGACATGTTCTGAGGCATCAAGGGATCACAAATGTAGCTTTGGAGGGCAGCGTGGAGGGTAAAAATCGTAGAGGGAGACCAAGAGTTGAATACACTAAACAGATTCAGAAGAATGTAGGTTGCAGTAGGTACTGGGAGATGAAGAAGCTTGCACGGGATAGGGTAGCATGGAGAGCTGCATCAAACCAGTCTCAGGACTGAAGACCACAAGAAGAATTTAGAAAACGTCAGTTACATCTTATTAACTGGTTTATTTGCTATTTTTCGACATAATCACCCCCGTTATCCAAACATTCGTTAAGTTGGTGCACAAGATTTTGTGTCCCACAGTCATAGAAGGTTGCCGCCTGTTCGCGGAACCACATTTCCACTTCACCTTTGATCTCTTCATCGTCGTGAAATCATTTTCCACCAAGATGTGACTTCAGGTAACGGAAGACATGGAATTTGGTGGGCGCATGGTCCGGGCTGCTTGGCGGATGGTCCAATACGTCCCATTTGAATTGTCAGAATAGTGCTTTGGTCACGAGCGCTGTGTGAGGCCGAGCAGTGTCATGCAGCAAGCGGACTCCACTTGTCAGCATTCCCCTGCGTTTGCTTTGAATTGCCCTTCGAAGACCTTTTAAAGTCTGGCAATACGCAGCAGCATTAATTGTCGTTCCAGGAGGCCCAAATTCCAACAGAAGAATTGTGGTGTCACTGCCAGACTACGCGGTAGTTTTTAAATCGACCGCGATCAGTTAGTATATGTCGGACCCACGTGTCGCCAATATCAGTGATTGCAGACCGAGCGCCGCCACACGGCAGGTCTAGTCTAGAGAGACTCCCTAGCACTCGCCCCAGTTGTACAGCCGACTTTGCTAGCGATGGTTCACTGACTACATACGCTCACATTTGCCGAGACTACAGTTTAGCATAGCCTTCAGCTACGTCATTTGCTATGACCTAGCAAGGCGCCATATTCTGAACAGATAATATTGTGTATCGTGTACCGTCAAGAATGACGTTCATAATTAATGGATTAAAGTTAAGTATCGAACTAATTACGTCCGTTTTCTGAATTCTAATTCCTTGTCATGTTCCAGACCTCACGTCAGTATCGTCCTTCGCTCCTCACGCCAGCCTGTGAGCTAAAACGCGTGCATTTCGGACTCTACTAGTAACACGGTGTTGGCTCTTCTGCCACCACAACAAGAATGCCTTGTCTGTCCCAAAAAACAGAAGCCATGATTTTTTTCGCTGAAATCGACGTTTTGCACTTCTTGCCTTTTGGTGAATTCGAATGGTGCCATTGCATTGATTGTTGCTTGGATTCAGGTGTATGGTGATAAACCCATGTCTCTTCACCTGTCACAATGTGATCAAGGAACTCATCACCTGCTTCAACATAGCGTGTGAGGAAGTCGAATGCAAAGCCCATCCTTTTCTTTTTGTGCTCTTCCGTTAACAGTTTTGGAACCCAGTACGCACACAACTTCCTGTACCCTAACTCGACAGTCACAATGTCATAAACAGTTGTCATTCACACGTCCGGTATGATCTGATGCAATTCTTTCAATATGAGACGTTTATTCGTACGATTGCTTCCTCCGTTCTCCGAAGAAGGGCATCAGAGATCACAGATGGCCGACCTGTTCTTAGTTCGTCAATAACATCTGTCCTACCTTCACAGAAATGACGACACCATGTCGTTACATTTATTCGATTCATGATGTTCCCATAAACAGAAACAATTTCTTAGTGAATATCCACTGTTCGCAGACCTTTAGCATGAAGAAAACGTATGACGGAACGCACTTCGTATTTGGCGCGATTCTTAATCGGCTCAGCCATTTTAAACACGACCTACTCGAACCAGAAAAAACGTTCAACTGACGAACGACCGCGAGGAGAAAGCTAACGGTTCAAGGTTAACACCAGTGTTGCCTACTTGCTCGCCAAAGCTCTTCTGTTCCTCTGGCATACGATGTATCTTTATTTTCCGAAATACCCTCGTACATTCAATAACAAAGCAATGAGGCTACAACTTCCGTCCAAAAATTCTGGACACGACATGTTACGTCCGTTTTGTATTTATACACACTCACACATACATAAATTGAAGCGCCAAATAAACAGATACTGGCATTCATACTCAACTACAGAGATTTATAAACAGGCAGAACACGGTGCTGCGATAGGCAACGCCTATATAATACAACAAGTGTCTGGCTCAGTTGTTAGATCGGTTACCGATGCTACAATGGCAGGTTGCCAAAATTTAAGTGAGTTTGAATGTGGTGTTATAGTTGGATAACGAGCCATGGGACACAGCATCTCCGAGATAACGATGAAGTGGGGATTTTCTCGTTCGACAATTTCACGAGTGTACTGTAAATATCAGGAATCGATAAAAGTATTGTAAGATGGCAAGCACTATGCCCCTTACATGAAGTCATTAAAGATCACACGTTGAGCGAACAGTAGGGCTGAAGAAAATGACTGATAATGCACAATGCATCTTGTAGAGGATATAGTACAGACGTATTGAAATAATTAATCTTGGGTGATGATTTTAAAGTAACTCACGTGACGTAAAAACTTGGTGGAAACGCGTCGATTTACTGGAGGCTAGTTTATCCCATGGAAGTATCAGAGCTGACCGCAGCAGGGTGGCGGCGCACGAAGGGAAGCGGCAATAACCAATTTAGTTTGGCACAAACTCTGAGAAAGCGGTAATGGGGCACGGCTTCCAGCTGTCTTAAGATGAGTGACCATGAGGGGGTGGTTGACCCCATGTTGGTGTACCAGGAAGCAAACGAAGAACTTGTACGCCTGTTGATAAATGTTCGTCATCCTGTTTTCAGAGAAACATGCAAGAAATCTGGGCAAAGCTACAGTGGAGCCGTCAACAGAAGCCAAAATATGCGTGTTCGTGACTATAGAAACTTTACGCTGAATTCACGGTCCTTAGAGTCTGAAGCAAATCAGGTGAAGAGCGACAGAATGAAATACGCTGGCCTCTGATGGAAATGTAGGACCAAGGAATTTGAAGTACTCTCCTGGGAGTCAGAATTTCGAAAAAATTGCTGTGTTATGCAGACGCGAACCTTGATGGGTGGCCTGGGAGGAACTAAATAGCACAAGTTGAGGGGAAGGGAAATTTGGTGGGAATTTGTTCACTTCCCAAGGCAGGCATTGCTCGGCGCTGGGAAGTGACACATAATTAACGCGACTGGCGCTGCAATTGGCGTAAGTGATTTTGATGGAGGGGAAACTGAGGCAAAGAGTGGACTGGCGAAATTCTCTGTAGAGATCTTCCATTCCCAGCTTGCCTAGAGTGCAGACATGGCGTTCTTTACTCAGCTTGCCTGAGAGAGAGTGAGCATCTCAGCAATTTATGACTTAGCGAACGGAACGATTGAGCTTGGAGATATAAAGTTTCGTTTAGCTGTGTACTGAGCAAGATAGCTAGGAGTGAATCGACGAGCGCAGCCTTGCAGCACTACAAGGCTGGCTGACATCCGTACAATAACAAAGAACCGCCACGCCGAATTCGGTGATATTGAGCCCGCTCCGGCTTCAGTTAGGCCACTGATTAATTTGTTGGATCACGCCGGCAAAGTTTCAATGAGGGTTTCATAGGCCATGTAATGAAGAATTCTTCTCGCACTTTGCATCGCACCTGAGTCAGAATTAATTTTGATTTGTCGCTGTTTCCTCCATGTAAACGCAATTTATTCCAACTGCCTGTTGGGAGAGTCATGTAATGTGATGATTGAAGGTCGTGAGTTAAAATAAATTTGTGCTAATCGACTGCATCTGTTTTCAATCAAGTAGTTGAAACCCCAGATAACTTTCTTAATTAATTTTATGTTCAACATTTGCATCTGGTGTTCAATAGCTGAATATAAACATCAATGTTCACCCCTTTTTTAATTAAAAAAGGGATCAATTCTGAATCAATTAATGTAAACATTGCCACCGCAGTTCAAGAAGGAGTCACAGGGCCTTATTACTTTCTTTGCGTTATCCGATATTGCGGCAGTTTTGCACTCTCTGTTGATCTGTTAGTCAACTAGCTGCGGTGAACACACGCTAAAACCAGATAAGTGACGGGTGGGGTACTACGGTATCAAATCTGCAACATTGCTGCGGTCGGAAAAAGAACCTGCAAGAACGGAACCAACGAAGACTGAAGAGAATCGCTCAACGTGATAGGGCTCCAGCCCTTCTGCATATTGGTGCAGTTTGAATGCTGGGTCATCAATAAGTGTCAGCGTGCGACCACTTAACGAAACATCATCGATATGGGCTTTTGGGGACGAGGGTCCACTCGTGTACACTTCATGATTGCACGACACTTAGCTTTACACTTCGCCTGGGCCCGTCAACTCACATTGGACTGTTGATGACTGGAAACATGTTGTCTGGTCGCACGAGTCTCGTTTCAAATTGTACCGTGTGGATTGACATGTACGGGTATGGAGACAACCTCATGAATCCATCAGTCCTACAATGTCAGCAGGTGACTAATCTAGTGGAGGCTCGGTAATGGTGGGCGTGTGCAGTTTGAGTGATATAGGAACCCTGATACGTCTGGATACGACTCTGACAGGTGACACGCACGTAAGCATTCTGTCTGATCACCTGCATCCATTCGTGGCCATTGTGCGCTGGACGGATTTAGGCAGTTCCAGCAGGGCACCGCAGACGTCTAGAATCGCTATGGGATGGCTCCAGGAACAGAGCTGAAGCACTTCCACTGGCCACCAAACTCCCTAGACTTGAGCATTATTGAGCATTCTGGGTTGCCTAGCAACGTGTTGTTCGGAAGAGATCTCCACCCCCTCGTACTCCTACGGATTTACGGACAGCCCTGCAGGATACAAGGTGTCAGTTCCCTGTAGCACTACTTCGTTCGAGAATCAACCGAGATGTGTAAAAGGGTGTTCAAAACAACATCAGTCGATATGCACGAGCACAACCCAAAAGCCTGTACTGGCCCATCATGTACTGCGTACCACAAGTGACATTAAGCATCATAACTCGGAAATAAACCAATTTCAGACAAAGCTTTGTTTAACAGTTAACTGTTTTTTGATGTATACCTTACACCCACGATGTGTGTACAGT
Organism: Schistocerca gregaria; assembly: GCF_023897955.1. Classification (NCBI taxonomy): domain Eukaryota; kingdom Metazoa; phylum Arthropoda; class Insecta; order Orthoptera; family Acrididae; genus Schistocerca; species Schistocerca gregaria. Next base: position 125,409,117 of record NC_064928.1, on the reverse strand, counting down.
TATATCGTGATTCATGTGACCTACTTATGGGTTATATGCCTTACAAAATCATGAATGAGGTTTTCATGCTTTCTATGTGCAAACTACTATTCCTACAGAAAATTTTAACTATATCATCTTGTAGGAAATTTGATGTAGTTCAATTTTGTACTGGGGTATTTTTTCGCGTTTTTAGAGTTGTTCAAGAAAAACCTCTTTTGAAGACCATTTTTATACATTTTTCTTGAATTACCAGAAATCCATAGCCTCCAACTAAGCGTATGCCAGTACAAAATCTTACTGTATTAAATCTACTACAGAAAGAATCTGTTCATATTTTATGTGGAACTAAACGTTTGTGCATAGCAAGCAAGAGAATATGAAAATCTTGAATGGGTTTTTGATGGTACTGTAGGTTGCATTGGTATGGGCAACCGAATCTACCCTGTATATACAGCAAGCCACTGTACAGTTGTAAGTAGGATGTTTAGGTTTTTTTTATTGGTAACGCCGCCGCCACGTAGCGCTCTGTATGAAAATCACTGGCTGTGCCGTGTGCAGTCTGTGGCTGGTTTGCATTGTTGTCTGCCATTGTAGTGTTGGGCAGCGGCAGCTGGATGCTAACAGCGCGTAGCGTTGCGCAGTTGGAGGTGAGCCGCCAGCAGTGGTGGACGTGGGGAGAGAGATGGCGGAGTTTTGAAATTTGTAAAACTGGATGTCATGAACTGCTACATATATTATGACTATTAAGGTAAATACATTGTTTCTTCTGTATTAAAATATTTCATTTGCTAACTATGCCTATCAGTAGTTAGTGCCTTCAGTAGTATGAATCTTTTATTTAGCTGGCAGTAGTGGCGCTCGCTGTATTGCAGTAGCTTGAGTAACGAAGATTTTTGTGAGGTAAGTGATTTGTGAAACGTATAGGTTAATGTTAGTCAGGGCCATCCTTTCGTAGGGATTTTTGGAAGTCAGATTGCGTTGCGCTAAAAATATTGTGTGTCAGTTTAAGTACAGTGATGCACAATTTTTCTAAGGGGACGTTTCACAGTGAATGGTGGAGGGTACATTGTGACAACATTTCCACTGTGTCCCAATAGCGTAGTCTCAGATCATATAATAAAGGCGTATATCAGATGGGTACCCCGAACGTTCCTACAGTGGGCCAAGGTTTCTTGACAACACTGCAGATCCGGTTATGCTAGGTAAGCGCCATATACCTATACGAATTTTAAGTAGTGAAGATAACTCAAACTTTTCTGTTATCAGTCCTCTGTGTTCTGGAAACATACATGTTTCTCCGCAACTCGTGTTTCTGCTACGGAAAAGCTGCAACCATTACCGCTGAGCTAATAGTTATCTTTCCTGGGAACTGAAACTGAGAGTCGGATGCTGACTCAGACGTCAGTTGACATCGTCTTGTTGAACCGGTGTATCAGACAGCATCCTCGGTGACACTGTTACAGTTTGTTATATATTTACACCACCACTCACGGATTAGTCCTTAGGCCTCATCCGACTGGCCAACTGCTGTCTACAAGGCACCACATACGTGTGGTCGGAATATTGCCGGTCCCTCCTGCCGTTATTCCCACCTGAAGAATTCTGATGGTACCGCTGCTACCTTATCCAGTCAGCTCCTCATTTGTCTTCACGTTCCCTATGTTCCTGTTATATATTTTATAAATGTTATCTAACGACAGAAGATCGAAACATAATATCAAGAAAATACTTATTGTGTTTCTGATAGTGATATATTAGCGAATAGAGGTGATGGATGTTCCGTATCATACTTTGCATCAGCGGCAAAACGATAAGTGAAACCACTGAACGTATTTGCTGCCAGTAGTTATACTTCAATCTGATCATGGAAATACAAGTATTTGTGAATCACAGTTCATCGTTGAGTATATAAGTGTCAAATTGTTACTTATATGCGTTGACACTTAGGAATTAAAGTAATTGAAAATCAGTTTCTGTCCTTTCACGCATTAAAATCTACAATGTTCTGTTGTCAGCGAGCGGCGTGTGTGTGTGTGTGTGTGTGTGTGTGTGTGTGTGTGTGTGAGTGTGTTTCCGAGTGTGCGTGCGTGTGCGTGCGTACGTATACTTGTGCGTCAGATGTGTGTGTGTGTGTGTGTGTATTTTCCAGACGACAACGATATATGGCATCCGCTTTCGCGTATTTTATTACATGCTTGCTCTGTCTTCGCAATAACCACTCAACGCAGTAGATATTGACTAGTAGCAGAATCTAAACCGGTTGCGTGAATAAAATTATATTTGATTTGGTACTGTAGAGTGTACTGCAAGATTCACAGCAACTTTTCAAAGTGACAACCGGCAGTCACAATGGAAGCATTGCAATGGAAGATACAGTTTTACAGCTTAAAATATTTCTATCGGCCGTGTTTGTATGAGGCAGGGACCTAGGTCCAGGTTCGTTTAGAATTTCTGCTTTACCGTTTTGTACCAGACATTTCATCCAACTACACAGGAAAAATCAGTTTCCAACGCAACAATGAGTGTACCCGTTATTTGGGTGGGATGTTGAAAGTCGTATTGAAACCGCACCCTCTAGAGTACAACACAAGGTACAGTCTCCTAAAACTGCGGTAGCACATCTGAAATGGAGATGGGATAACGTCCGTCATTCATACAAGGTTCTGTCAGTTGGTCTTGAAAAATCAGAGTCCACGAGTTGACAAATAACTGTTAGTGACAGTCGTGAATTGTTGGAGTATAATCACAAGAGAAGTGCTTACCTTTAGTTGAAAACACAATGAGGGTTAAATGAAACTTCGTCCATAAACTATACAAATTGTTGCAGTGTATCATTGCATTGGATAATCTAATGACAGACATGAGCTGAGAATTTAACATTATTTGGTCCCAATTATTATCGACGCTCTCCGTGAGGGGGTTGTAATTAACACTACACCGGTACTGTCTGCACTGAATTATTCAAAGGAGGCACTTCAAGCACAACTTAACGAGTGATAAATATTCTCCATCATTTAGTGCTATTGAGGGAACAGTATTATTTGTGGAAAGTTTGACTAGCTCTCTTTGGTTTGAAAGACAAATTTTTACCAAATTTCTATGCACATTTCTGTTCATTGGTTCTTAATCTCAGAATACTTGGTTTAGGACGCATTAAACTTTCGACTGTACAGATTCTGAAGATTCTGTCTACACGTTTAGAAGCAGAGAGATTAATTTACAGATTTTATTTTTAGCAAAGCAGTTGTAATACATAATGTTCGGCTCGGATAACTTAGCGCGCAGGGTGCAGACGTGCGAGACTGGGAGGTTAGCTAGACTCAGATCAAATCCGCGAGACGAAGTAACGACCGTCTGTCTAGTATAATGGCCAGCCTGAGAGTGTTTTCGAGGCGACTCTCCTCACGTGTTTAGGTCAGTACTGGGCTAATCCCAATCGCATCCTCAAAAAATAGGATAACAAAATATGATAACAAACGGAGTAGGAGTTACACGATTCAATGTTAGATGCAGCGTGTGACTTCACTCACTGACGTCTGTGGTGAAAGGAAGGACATCAGTCCACGAAAATAAAATAAATTAAATTTACTAAACGGTGCAAACATCGGAATGTAAAACGTCAGAAATGATAGGAAAAGAGAATTTTCAGGAAACAATGACATTCTCAAGCTTTATAAATATGTGTTACTACCGCGCAATTGTCATGCTTACTCTGTTGCTGCAGAAGTTGGTGTACCATCAGTGGTATAAACACTTTTTCACACACCGCATAATTTTTGCTCGCACTGCAGCATCTTCTGTCGTGATGTGTTACTACAACATTAGCAGCTGCTGAGGACTTTTCTGTAATGTCTATGGTTAGGATTTTCATGCTATGTGTGTGTGAGTCTACGTAATTTTTTGCCGTTCCACCTACCACTATCAGTAACTTATAGTTCATTTAATATATCTTCATCTACTTGTTCTTATTTTCATTCGTTGTCAGTTTATCCTCCGCTCCGAGAAGGTCGGATGAGAATGAAGTTTCGTACACGTAGACGTCTATATGATTAGTGTGTGGTCTTGCCCAATCGTCTCGTCCAGGGTGCCTAAAGGATGCTGAGTGCCTAAAGGATGCTGGGTTCTCTGAATGCTATACAACAATTGAAGCAAATAACATTCATAGTTTTATTTCAATAAAGCAGTTTGACAATACTTAACTTTGTATTTAGAACAAGTGTTGCAAGCGATGGGCGACATGCAAACAGTAATGTTCTTCGCTATAGACAAAGCCCAAACATGCAACGGATATGGATCACTAACAACTATTCTCGCAGCACTCTCTGCTAGGCCATGCTAATACTCTGCGAATCCTCTCCACTAATGTCCGGCCGAGTCTGGCAGGACCGACGCCCATATTCACTGCGGATGGATGCCGCTCCTATCGTGGTGTGTTCCTATTCCGCGCACCATGTCCGACGTAGTTTCAACGCCCTCTCTGGTCTTGCGCTCTCCTTCTTCGTTCCGGCGCTTGCGGTTACGCCACAACAATTAGGACTGCAATTCTCTGAGACCGCTAGAGCGGAAACCAGAGTACTTTAGAGTTGTTCGTGTTTAATGTTATTATGAGGCCTGGTAGGGTACATAAGGGGCACGAACAGTTTCAGATGCTCAGTGATCACTGTAGAGGACGCGAAGGTGGACCATACACGTGTGGGTCAGCGTTAACAGCACCTAAGAAAGTTTGAAAGCGGTCTCATTGTAGATTTCATTTGGCAGCTAGTAGATAACGCTATATAAAAATCTGTGGGGAATTCAGATGAGACAGTCGCTCGATACTGGACTGTATATATTCGTGAGGGGAGGGCCATTCATCTCGTTGACCACGGCTGGCTACCACAAAAAATACATCCCCATTGGTCGGAGATCAGTAGCACCTGGACTAGGGAGGTATCGTCCCGCGAATAGCCATCTGTTGCTAACGTCGCAACAAACGTGTTACAAGCCTAAAGCCATACCGGATGGCAGCCAGGATTAACAGTGAGGTGCCTCTTCAGTACACTGGAAAAATGGGTATGGCTTTAGGCTTGTAGTAACTGAGAATACTCTGACGGTAGAGTGGTACGTCATCGGCAACCTGCGCCCTCGTCTGTTACCTCTCATGTGGCAATACCGGGATGTCATTTTTCAACAGAACAACGCTCGTCCACACATGGTACGTGTCTCAGTGAGGCACTTCCATAAGCAGTAATATCACCAGCTCTGTTCCTAATACAATATGTGTGAGACCACCGTGGCTGTCATCCCTTTAATAACGATATCAAGGTCTCACCAACTGCGACATGGTCGCATATACAAACAGTGATCCAATACTGTCAAATGTTTTTTATTCCAGTCTTTGATCACAATATGAATTCTTTAGACGATGACCGGTTTCAGTCCGTAATGACCATTCTCAGATATTTTCTACACCATGTCCTAAAGATCTCAGGATGGTCATTACGGACTGAAACCGGTCATCGTCTAAAGAATTCGTATTGTGATCAAAGACTGGAATAAAAACATCAAGTACTGGTTGCTACAGTTGTGTGCCATCTTGTCTCCGAATACACCGAGATGGCGAAAGTCATCAGACAGCGATTTGCACCTATGCAGATGATGGTAATATCACGTACACAAGGTATAGAAGAACAGTGCGTGGCAAAGGTCATTTGTACTTAGGTGATTCATATGAAAATGTTTCCAACGGGAATTTACACCCCTTTAGCGCGGAATGGTACTTGGAGCTTGACATGGGACATTCCATTTCGGAAATCGTTAGCGAGTTCACTAATCCAAAAACCACGCTGTGAAGAGTGTGCCGACAACACCAAATGTCAGGCATTACCTCTCACCTAGGACAAAGCAGTGGTTGACGTCCTTCGCTATAACAACCGAGAGGCAGCACCGTCTGAGTAGAGTTCTCAGACAAGCAAAAAATAGTGAAATAACCGCAGAAATCAATGTGGGACTAGAACGAACGTATCCGCTTGGACAATGAGGGGAAATTTGGCGTTAACGGGCTACGACAGCAGACGAACGACGCGAGTGCCTTTACCGAAGGCACGACATCGCCTGCAGCGCCTCTCCTTCCCTCGTGATCGTATCGGTTGAACGCCGCACTACTGGAAAGCCATGGCCTGGTGAGATGAGTCCCGACGTCAGTTGGTAAGAGCTGATGGTAGGGTTCCAGTGTGGCGCAGACAACACGAAGCCACGGACCCAGTTTCTTAACAAGACACTGTGCAAACTGGTGGTGCGTCTATAATGGTGTTGGCTGCGTTTAAGTGCCATCGATTGAATCCTCTGGTCCAATTCATCAGATCATAGCTGGAAATGGCTATGTTCAGCCACTTTGAGACCATTTGCAACCATTGGTGGAATTCGTGCTCCCAGACATGTCACAGTGCCGCAATTGTGCGCTGATTGTCTGAAGAACATTTTGAACAATTCGAGGGATTCTTTTTGCCATCCATACTGCCTGACGGGAATCACATCGGATATTTATGGGAGATAATCGTGAACAGAATACTGCCCTGGCAACACTTTTGCGGTTTTGGGCGGCTACTGAGGCAGCATGACTCGATATTTCTGCGGAGGGCTTCCTGCGACTGTTGGGCGCATGAAACCTCGGGTTGCTGCACTACGCTGGGTCACAATTATGTCTGAAATGGTATCAGGGAGTGAACCAAGACTTCTGTCACCAACGTCCACACCAGCTCCATGACACACTGTCCAACCCAATAAGCGTAGACTACATATCTTATGTATAAAAAGGTTCAAATGGCTCTGAGCACTATGGGACTTAACTTCTGAGGCAATCAGTCCCCTAGAACTTAGAACTACTTAAACCTAACTAACCTAAGGACATCACACACATCCATGCTGGAGGCAGGATTCGAAATTGCGACTGTAGCAGTCGCTCGGTTCCAGACTGAAGCGCCTAGAAATGCTCGGCCACACAGGCCGGCTGTCTTGTGTATAGGTTAACTCTTATTTTGTTTGCATCTCCTTTTATGGATGATACACTGTGTGTTATAATGCACAGACAGCATTGGGAACGGAAAGCTGGTTGAAACCAGACGTCAGTGACAACGAAATCCTAAGGTCTAATTGGAATTTTTATCATAAAGATAGGTTAGTCGCCAATGGCGGCGGCTTGTTTACTGCAGTAAAAAATTCGATAATATCTAACGAAGTCATCACGCATGCCGCATGTGAATGAATCTGGGTGGAACTGAGTATCAAAGAACGGTCACAAATGGTGATCGGATGCCTTTGTCGACCACCTGGGTCAGGATCTGTAGATGTAGAGCGCTTCAAACAGAATTTCCAGAATATCACCAGCAATTTTTCTGCTGATGCCGATGTAATACAGGGTGACTTCAATTTGCCAGGTATAGATTGGGAGTGTTATGCCATCAAAACTGCTGCCAGAGACAGGGATTACTGTGACATTGTTCTGGATGTCCTGTCCGAAAATTACCTTCAGCACGCAGTTAGAGAACCAAATAGTGACGGTAACGTCTCAGACTTCCTAGCAACAAACAGACCTCAGCTTATCGAATCAGTTAACGTAGGAAGGTGTCAGCGACCGTAAGGCCGTGACAGCATCTATGACGACACGTCCTACAGCAAATGTTAAGAAAGGTAGGAAGATATATTTAATCAGCAAGAGAGACTGGATACAAATTTCAGAATATCTCAGCAGTCAGAACAAATATTCGGTGATGAGGACGAAGATGTAGAGAACAAATGGAAGAAATTCAAAAGCATCGTTCAGTATCATAGAATGAAGGCTTTCACGACTGGATGACTGCTGGTAAACCTTTCGGGATTCGAGGTCGTGCTCCAAGAAACTCTTCTGTTCCTGACGTTTCTTCCAGGACTGCACTGGACATCCTCAAAGGCGCTCTCCGATGAGTCTAGCTGACTGACCTGTCGGACGTCCGAGAGCAACACATATACTGTAGAAAAGAGGCTGTGGCCGAAGTAACACGTGGTGAGCAGAGACAATCCTTGTAAAAGATAAAACTTAGCTATAGCTTGTCGTCTTGACAAAGATAAAATTGTCTAGCGATTCTGCAGAGCTACTGTCCATATGTTGCAAAGTTTCATTCCCTCCCCTTTCCTATTAAAATTATCCTGATGTTTATAAATTTCAATGCCTTCTCTAAATAGTTGTGGATAATAATTTGACGCTGTAGATAAAATTTCTGCTTCAGAAAACCCTTCACTTCGTTGTTTCCTGACGTATAAGCATCCGATGCTACAGCTGATTTTCCAGTGTTACTTCGACTACACCCCCTTTCCTACAGTATATATGTCCGGCAGGTCAGACGGCTAGACTCAGAGGAGGAGAGCCTCTGAGGATGTCCAGCGCAGTCCTCGACGAAACGTCAGGAACAGAAGAGTTTCTTGGACCACGGCCTCGCATCCCGAAAGGTTAAATGGATCAAATGGCTCTGAGCACTATGGGACTTAACTTCTAAGGTCATCAGTCCCTTAGAACTACTTACACCTAACCAACCTAAGAACATGACACAAATCCATGTCCGAGGCAGGATTCGAACCTGCGACCGTAGAGGTCACGCGGTTCCAGACTGTAGCACCTAGAACCGCACGGCCACCCCGGCCGGCTCGAAAGGTTAAGGAAGTTATGATTTACATAACGGATATTTTTCCAGGAGTCTGACTGCTCTTTTTAGACATTGCCTTACTTCGAGTCAGTTCCAGTGGGACGATGAATTTTATGAGCAACTTGATAGTGTAGCAATGGGTAACCCATTTGGCCCTGCGATCGCTAATTTGTATATGGAGAAATTCGGACAACCGGCTCTGGGCAAAGCAAATAAGAAACCATCTCGCTGATATCGGTTTGTAGATGTCACATTTGTGGTTCGGTAGCATGGTAGAAAGACTTCGGACGAATTTCTTGATCATCTAAGCAAAATTAATCCAAAAATCCAGTTCACCATGGAAATGGAAAATGATAACAGGATATATTTCTTGGATGTTTTAGTTATGAGACGGTCCGATGGAGGTTTGGGACATAAAGTTTTTCGGAAAGTAACACATGCGGGCAGATAGTTACATAAAAACTTCAATCACCATCCACAACAAAAGAGAGGTGTTATTAAAAGTCTTGTCGATAGAAACAAACTGATATGCACATTGGAACACCTGGATGCTGAAATAAAGCTCCTGAAGCAGGCTTTCGAGAAAAATGGCTCCTCACGTAAGGAGGTAAAGGGAATTTTGCGACCAAGAAACAGAAGGCCGAAGGATAAGGATGAACCACAACGACGGAAAAATGCATTCTCTCCCTTTTATTAAAAAGTAACGGAGCAGATCGGTAAGATATTACAGAAACATGACATCAGACCAGTATTTAGGCCAACAAAGCAAATAACTCAAGTACTCTAATCTGTAAAGGATAAACGACCTTCTCTGTCGACATGTGGCGTACACAAAATTCCGTCTAAGTGTAGTAAATTTTATATTGGAACTACCAAGAGAAGCGAAAGTACACGGCTAAAAGAGCACAAAAGTCTTTGCCGACTAGGAAAAATAAATAAATCAGCTGTAGAAGAGCAAGCTCATACTTCAGGAAACCACGAAGCTTTCTGAAGCAGAAATTTTATCTACAACGTGGCCCTTCTGGTCTCCCAGTAAAATTTTCTAGATCAAAACCGCAGCACATCTCTGCAAACTGTGGCAACATTTAAGATGGCTGTAATTTCGGAAGGTAATTACCAACCAGTTGCGCGACGGTACGACGGCACCATCATTGTGAACCCTGCACTTCAACTGGAACTCTACTACCATAGAAATAAACAACCAAATAGACAGTCCGTCTAAAGTGCATGGAGAATTGTTAGCTGTACAAGCGGGGTGGAGCAGCAGTGAGAGCCTGGAATAGACGTTCCGATCTCCATAAGATTTATCAACGGTCATCGTGGCTGCCCTAAATCACTGTAGCAATTCGCCGAAATGATTACTCCGAAAGCGAGATGCCCTGTGTCTTACCAAATCCTTCCCTAATCAGAACGTGTGGTCTCTTTCAACAAGATGTTAAAAAAGAGCAAGTCGATGCTTAATTTGAACAGTTTTCGGGTATCCGACAGGGTAGGCGTCGTAATTTCTCCACAATATTTCGGCAGGCGTACATGCTGCCATCTTCAGGTGGTTCCTGTCGAATGCTGTGCTGTTGCTCTCGGCGCCCTATATATACTAGCCGTTACCCCCTCCACCGTTCCTCTCCTGGTGTCTTCGGTGCGGCCGGCGCGGCAGCTACTGGAGGTGGTGGGGGAAGCGGCGCCTGGGTCTGAACTCGGGTCTGCAGTCTCCCTACTGCCGCTGTCGGAGGCGGTCGTTTCTCTCCAGGCTGAGTGCAGGTTTCCAAGCCCCACTAAGTTGAAGGTCGCTGTCTTTATTACTTAGATCGTCCTATATATAAAACATTCTCGGCATTCTTGCCGCGTCAGTTCTAGATAAAATCTCGAGCTTTCGGCGATTACCTCCATCGTCAGGAGTTGACTGTCGGCACTGCTGCTATGGTAGCCTCTGTATAGCCCGAAGACGGCTTCCGATTGGTCGGCTTCTGATTGGTTGGCGATTACGTGCTGCTGTCTCAGACGGGGCCACTGTGTGCGCCGGTGGCGCCACCGCTTCCGTTTGAACGTAACCATTGGAAGGAACGTCTCTGCTGCTTCTCTGCACCAAGCGCTCGTTTCCACGCACAGCTCAGATGGTATCCGCTATCGCGGTTAAAGTTCTTTTGGCTCATTCTTATTTGCACAGCCTCCTTAATAACAGAATCCCAGTACGTGGAGGCATGGGACAGAATTTTAGTTTCATCGAACAATATTTTATGTTTGTTCGTGAGACTGTGTTCCGCAATTGCCGATTACTCCAATTCTCTGTTTTTAATATGGCGTTGGTGTTCTGCACGGCGGTCGGAAACGGTACAAATCATCTGACCTATATAATTGCTTCCACACTCACAGGGTATATTATAAACTCGAGATACCCTGAGGCCGAGATTGTCCTTAACAGGGCGCATCATCTCCTTAATTTTCTTAGGAGGACAAAAAGTCGGTCTTATACCACGTCTACGCAGGACTCTTCCTATTTTACTGGAAATCGCGCCACAAAAAGGAAGAACCTCAATCGGTGTTTCATCCTGTGAGGTTGCAGCATTTCACGTTTCCTGCTTTTGGAGAACGCTGCCTTTATATCGCGTGCACCATAGCCATTCTTTCGGAACACGTTCTTCAGTTGGTTAATCTTGGACTTTAAGTGGTCCTCGTCAGAAACAGTTTTGGCTATATATACCAACGTGTTCAGAATGGCTCTCTTCTGAGCAGGATAATGGAAACTCTGTGCATTCAGGTATAAATCGGTATGCGTCGGCTTACGGTATACAGAGTGGCCAAGACGCCCGTCCGCCTGTCATTGTACTAAAACATCTAAGAGAGACAGTCTCCCTTCCTTCTCCATCTCGACAGTGAACTGGATGTTCGAATGTATTCTGTTGATGTGAATTGTTCGAGAGCTTCTGCGTCGTGTGGCCATATCATAAATGTATCGTCAACGTAACGATAAAATAAGGATGGACGGAGGGGAGCCAAATTTAATGCACGTTCTTCAAAATTCTCCATAAAAGAGTTAGCCAGTGATGAAGACAACGGAGAGCCCATTGCCATACGGTCCGCCCTTTCATAAAATTTATTACCATACAAAAAGTAGGTCGTCGTTATCACGTGCCGGATGAACTTTATAGTTTCAGGAGGACAAAAAAAAACCGCCAGAATTTTCAAAGTGTCCTCCACAGGAAATTTTGTGAACAGCGACACCACATCCAGGCTGACTAAAATGTCATTTGGGCCAATTCTAATCTCTTTCATTTTCTCAATGAACATCTGAGAGTTTTTGATGTGATGTTCACACCGGCCGACTGTAAGAGTCATCAACTTTGTTAGGTATTTGGCCAGCGTATAAATAGGAGAATCAATTGCACTTACAATAGGTCTCATGGGAACATTATCCTGATGGAGCTTCGATAGTCCGTACAACCTGGGCGGTCTAGGAGCCCGGAATTCTTCAGTAACTTCATGGTTTTTCTGCTGTAAGTCAAAGTTGGGTTCCGTTTAAGACACTTACACGTACTGTACTCCAACAGTGATGTCATTTTTCTATGATACTCGGTAGTATTAAGGACCACGGTGGCATTTAGTTTGTCAGCTGATAATATCAGAAGACCTTCACCCTTGCGAAGGAAACGGAGCCCCTCCCTCTCCTCTCATATTAGACCTGGGAGGCATGGCTGAGGCCAAAAAGCGACTGGTAACAATTCTCACTTCATCGGCGTCGTCCTGTGCAAGAACTGACGCGGCAAGAATACCGAGAATGTTTTATACATAAGTGGCGCCGCGAAAAACTTCGTTCCCAGATCGTCCTGTAGTCGGATTTCGATAGCCTCTTTAGTAACGCAGTCCCAGATGTAGGGGGATTGACTGAGCATTTTTGTTTTTCCATAGTCCATAGTATGGCCAGTCTTTATACAATGGTCAGCCAGGGCTGATTTAGTGGCCTGTCGTAGTTCAGTATGGCGCCTGTATTCGCGGCACTTCTCTTCTACAGTGCGGACTGTTTCTGCACTGACAGGGAATTTGATAAACGCCTGGCCTAGGTCATCTTTCACTGAACCCGGTACAGTTTCTGCAGGGGGTCGGAATACACATTTTACATTGTGTTTCCCCAGGATTCTGCCGATTCTTCTTGAGGTGTTTCCGACAAACGGAATGCACGCCAACGACTTCTTCTGTTTCTTCTCCTTGTTCTCTTGGTGCAGTTTGTCTGGGTGCGTGTCTTATCTGCTTCTGGTTGTACCCATTTTTCCTAAAAGTTATCTCTCGGTGCTGCAGTTCTGCTTGAAGGCTCTCCTGATCGCAGATAGATCGTGCCCTGTGAACAAGTATGCGCAAAACGCCTTCACGCTTGGATCTGTGGTGGCAACTGAAGGCATTTAGGTACAAATCGGTGCGTGTAGGTTTTCTGTATACACTGTGTACCAGCTTGCCGTCAGGTTTCCGTTTCACCAGGACGTCAAGAAATCATAGGACACCATCCTGGTTCACCTCCATCGTGAATTGTATGTTGGGGTGCAGCGAGTTGAGGTGTTCGAGAAATTCGTTTAAGCTGTTCCGTCCATGTGGCCAAACAACGAACGTGGGAGGGGGTAGTATATATAGGGCGCCGAGGGAGCATTCGTCAGGAACCACCTGAAGATGGCAGCGTGTACGTCTGCCGAAATATTGTGGAGAAATTGCGACGCTACCCGGTCGGATACCCGAGAACTGTTCAAATTGGAAACACGCCTGGAAAACTTTAGATCGCAAGTCTTTGAGCTGAAAATTAGAAAAAAAAAATGTAGTAGAATCAGCTGCTGAGGTAGTGTGCGGATGGCTCCCTACGTAATGCTTGAACACTGTAAGGCAATACGTTAAATGCTTCACTGCTAACGCTCTTCGTTTTATTTGCTTGACGAATGATCTTAGAATTACTAAATCTGCATGAGAAGCAATTGATGAACGACTGGTAAGGCACAGTAAAGATGCTATCTAGCGTAACAGATGAATACGGTAAGAGAATACTGTTACCGTGCGTCATTGCAGTACGGTCGATTAAACACACAGTAATGCGCCGTCACTCGCCAACTGGACAGCATACCTGGCGGGAGCCCGGAGCGACTAATCACGTAAGGCTCGCAGCAGGGGAGCGGCTGCAGCAGTCGTTACTGCAGGTGGGGCACCGTTAGCGAGGTGGAAGTGCCAGGTTCGCACCCAGCCGCAGCAGCCACGGCGCTTCACGGTAAGTTCTCGTCTTATTTTCAAGGGAGCTGTTGTCTATATGGGAAGACAGTGAGTCTGAGGGCCCAGTACAGACTCGGCAAATGTTACGCCGCTCTGCGGCTACTGCCACGCCGGACGCAGCCCGCCTGGTGCCAAGCGCCTCGATGCTCGGTGGTCACTCCGGATCTTCGATGCCCGTCGCCAAAGCCGTAGAGCGCGATAGCACTACCGAAATCTCTCTTCCAAATCTGAGTCAGAATACGCTTCTGCTACAAAATACACTGATGGAACAGTAGTCATATACACTTTTGGAGGTATCCAATTCACTCAAGATTTATTATTGCAACAGTGCATATGAAGTAATAAATGATTACATTTCCCGATCCATAGCGCAAGCGGTTCTGAGGTACCAGTTACCGATCAATTCTGAAACAGTTAGTGCTTGGTGTAGTCTCCACGGTCTCACTCTGGCACACAGTCGATCGTATATGTGGCTAACGGTGTCTTGGGATTCAATTGGAAGGAAAATCATCATTGAGCGTATTTTGTTGTTTTATTGCCAGTAAAATCGATTTTCGGTCACTTAGTGACCATCCTCAGTGCTAGAAGTTAAAAATTTTCAAATGACGATCAGAGATTACAAAACCGAAAATCACTTCTACATCTGCGTATGAACATAACAGTTGGTGGGAACGTACCTGTAATATACACTCCTGGAAATGGAAAAAAGAACACATTGACACCGGTGTGTCAGACCCACCATACTTGCTCCGGACACTGCGAGAGGGCTGTACAAGCAATGATCACACGCACGGCACAGCGGACACACCAGGAACCGCGGTATTGGCCGTCGAATGGCGCTAGCTGCGCAGCATTTGTGCACCGCCGCCGTCAGTGTCAGCCAGTTTGCCGTGGCATACGGAGCTCCATCGCAGTCTTTAACACTGGTAGCATGCCGCGACAGCGTGGACGTGACCCGTATGTGCAGTTGACGGACTTTGAGCGAGGGCGTATAGTGGGCATGCGGGAGGCCGGGTGGACGTACCGCCGAATTGCTCAACACGTGGGGCGTGAGGTCTCACAGTACATCGATGTTGTCGCCGGTGGTCGACGGAAGGAGCACGTGCCCGTCGACCTGGGACCGGACCGCAGCGACGCACGGATGCACGCCAAGACCGTAGGATCCTACGCAGTGCCGTTGGGGACCGCACCGCCACTTTCCAGCAAATTAGGGACACAGTTGCTCCTGGGGTATCGACGAGGACCATTCGCAACCGTCTCCATGAAGCTGGGCTACGGTCCCGCACACCGTTAGGCCGTCTTCCGCTCACGCCCCAACATCGTGCAGCCCGCCTCTAGTGGTGTCGCGACAGGCGTGAATGGATGGACGAATGGAGACGTGTCGTCTTCAGCGATGAGAGTCGCTTCTGCCTTGGTGCCAATGATGGTCGTATGCGTGTTTGGCGCCGTGCAGGTGAGCGCCACAATCAGGACTGCATACGACCGAGGCACACAGGGCCAACACCCGGCATCATGGTGTGCGGAGCGTTCTCCTACACTGGCCGTACACCTCTGGTGATCGTCGAGGGGACATTGAATAGTGCACGGTACATCCAAACCGTCATCGAACCCATCGTTCTACCATTCCTAGACCGGCAAGGGAACTTGCTGTTCCAACAGGACAATGCACGTCCGCATGTATCCCGTGCCACCCAACGTGCTCTTTAAGGTGTAAGTCAACTACCCTGGCCAGCAAGATCTCCGGATCTGTCCCCCTTTGAGCATGTTTGGGACTGGATGAAGCGTCGTCTCACGCGGTCAGCACGTTCAGCACGAACGCTGGTCCAACTGAGGCGCCAGGTGGAAATGGCATGGCAAGCCGTTCCACAGGACTACATCCAGCATCTCTACGATCGTCTCCATGGGAGAATAGTAGGCTGCATTGCTGCGAAAGGTGGATATACACTGTACTAGTGCCGACATTGTGCATGCTCTGTTGCCTGTGTCTATGTGCCTGTGGTTCTGTCAGTGTGATCATGTGATGTATCTGACCCCAGGAATGTGTCAATAAAGTTTCCCCTTCCTGGGACAATGAATTCACGGTGTTCTTATTTCAATTTCCAGGAGTATACAATTGGAGCGATCACATGAACTGAGGCCGCTGTTTACATGCAGCTGTAGAGCAGACCTCGCTGCGACGGAGCTTGGAACGCCCTCTATGTGACATGTGTCACGTGAGGACTTAATATTACTGGTTTTGCCAGATATTAACAGAAAATATCTCTTGTGCATTTGTGACTCATGAAGTAATTCAAATTTAAAATGTACGTAAAAAGCTTAACAGACGAAGAGGAAGGAAACATCTAAAATACACTGGCGTATTGTTCTTTAAAAAAAAACAGCTTACAAAACATAAAACAGATCGATAATAAGTTGTCAGAGTGCAGGACAAGTAAAAGAGAAAAAAGAAAATAATAAATTATAATATATGAATAACATGAAATGAGGTATACCACAGTTTTTTTAAAAAACATAGTATCCACCATCAGGCGTGGGAAGATAGAAGTACAACGTTCCTGATTTAGGTAAACTGTTTCGTTAAAACTAACGAGTCAAATATATAAAAAATAGTAATAGTACGAAAATGCCATTACGTAATAATTAAAATTCCGTGAAACACAATATTCATTACAAAAAAGTTTTGAAGGTATAGACAAACAATTTTGCTATCATATTTCACCGACATGATGATGTATATCTCGTTTGTCCCTTTAGACACTCTAACATTATTATAACAATGGTTATACGCTTCTGCATAAGCACTGGGTCAGAACCCATACATACATGACATCAAACATACGCGGTTACTTAATGTAACGCATAGCACACACAATTTGGCGTGGTAGTGATTCGTTATGCCACACCTATTCAACCTGGTTCTGTAGTTCAGTAAGAGTTGTTGGTCGACGCATCACACAAATCACTTCTTTACCCGTAATATCCCACATGTCTTCGATTGGAGAGAAGTTTGGATATCGTGTTGGTTAGGGAGGTTTGAGCACGTTTTGCAGAGCACGTTGAATTTCAGGGGCAGTTTGTGTTCAAGTATTGTCCTGTTGGAGTAACACGTCAGCTTATTGTTTCAAAAACGGTTAAAGAAGGGGTCTAACAACGTTCTTCGGGCGCAGCCCCGAATCCTCCTGCGGTCAGAAAAATGGTACCGAATGCCACCAAGACCACAAGCGTGTGAAAAACGATGGTACCGAATCCTCCCATTTGAAGCAGGTAGCAGTACAAACGTTATGAATACTCCAAGAAGACGATGGAAATCATATGAAGTTACAGTAGAAGATGTAAAAACTTTTCGCGTGTATTGTATGTTTAAAAGTTTTATCTTTTATCTTATTTAGATATTTATTTTTAAAAACTGGAATCATTTATAGCCTTGATTTCTTCATGATTAATTTACTAAAATAGTAAACCATGATTTCGCAACAAATATACTATCACAGTGTTCGTTTTATGAATTATGGTTACTTTTCCAGCAAATCTATACATACAACAAATTGATAAGCGCCCTATGCCTGAATGTAGGAGATGGTTAAGAAAAATTAATTTGAATGGTCTATAGAAGCGCAGTAGACAGCAAAAAATATTTTTATAATTTTGTTTTCGCATAATTTTGCGCCTAGCTTTGTAAATAGATAAATGAAAATTGTTGATATCTCTCGTAGTTACATCTTGCATATCTTCTCCTTTTAACTTTTGGTAAATTATTTTTGACGGTCTCTCACAAATATCTTCTATGGTTTTTCTCTTCAGGTCAGAAATGATTTCTTGCCTCTGAATTGTGTTATGAGGCATTTCTTCATGATTCTGCTCTTCTTGACACTCTACGACGTCGAACTCCTCAATAGAAATAGTTTTAACAAAACTTCTGCAGCCATTACTATTGCACGTCCATCGCGCTAGACCACCTTTCAGCAGTTTTTTGAAAACCGAAGGTGTTGCCTTTCAAAACCAACATTATCCTTCCATTCCTACTTAGTGAAACTGTATGCCCGTCTGAGGACATGTTCACTCGACGACGATATGCGGCGAATTGCGAAGTGGCCGCAGGCAGCTGTGGTCATTAGCAAACACACACAATGCTTTGTCGCGTTGTGTCAGTCTGGGAGGATTCGGTCCTGTTACCTGCTAAACTACATCTACATCTACATCTACATGACTACTCTGCAATTCACATTAAAGTGCTTGGCAGAGGGTTCATCGAACCACAATCATACTATCTCTCTACTATTCCACTCCCGAACAGGAGGGGGAAAAACGAACACCTAAACCTTTCTGTTTGAGCTCTGATTTCTCTTATTTTATTTTGATGATGATTCCTACCTATGTAGGTTGGGCTCAACAAAATATTTTCGCATTCGGAAGAGAAAGTTGGTGACTGAAATTTCGTAAAAAAGATCTCGCCGCAACGAAAAACGTCTTTGCTGTAATGACTTCCATCCCAATTCGCGTATCATATCTGCCACACTCTCTCCCCTATTACGTGATAATACAAAATGAGCTGCCCTTTTTTGCACCCTTTCGATGTCCTCCGTCAATCCCACCTTGTAAGGATCCCACACCGCGCAGCAATATTCTAACAGAGGACGAACGAGTGTAGTGTAAGCTGTCTCTTTAGTGGACTTGTTGCATCTTCTAAGTGTCCTGCCAATGAAACGCAACCTTTGGCTCGCCTTCCCGACAATATTATCTATGTTGTCCTTCCAACTGAAGTTGTTCGTAATTATAACACCCAGATACTTAGTTGAATTGACAGCCTTGAGAATTGTACTATTTATCGAGTAATCGAATTCCAACGGGTTTCTTTTGGAACTCATGTGGATCATCTCACACTTTTCGTTATTTAGCGTCAACTTGCCACCTGACACACCACACAGCAATCTTTTCTAAATCGCTTTGCAACTGATACTGGTCTTCGGATGACCTTACTAGACGGTAAATTACAGCATCATCTGCGAACAGTCTAAGAGAACTGCTCAGATTGTCACCCAGGTCATTTATATAGATCAGGAACAGTAGAGGTCCCAGAACGCTTCCCTGGGGAACACCTGATATCACTTCAGTTTTACTCGGTGATTTGCCGTCTATTACTACGAACTGCGACCTTCCTGACAGGAAATCACGAATCCAGTCGCACAACTGAGACGATACCCCATAGCTCCGTAGCTTGATTAGAAGTCGCTTATGAGGAACGGTGTCAAAAGGTTTCCGGAAATCTAGAAATACGGAATCAACTTGAGATCCCCTGTCGATAGCGGCCATTACTTCGTGCGAATAAAGAGCTAGCTGCGTTGCACAAGAGCGATGTTTTCTGAAGCCATGCTGATTACGTGGTTTTGGGAGGATTTGGGGCTGTTCCCATTCTTCAGGTACATCGGTGTTTAGCATCTCATCCAGAAATACTAAATCCACAGGAAACTGTGCCTTATGTCACCCCAGATCAGAAGGCCAGTGTGTCTGACGAATACAGTCTACGAGACAGCCCTCACGAGGTCTACGACGTACGCGAGAACGAGCATCACATGCGCGGAGGCAGAATATTTCATCACTGAAGGCCGTGCGCCTATTCCATCTTCCAAGTGATCCTCTGACGGCACCAGACTAGCCGCGCACGTGGATGCCGAGGCGTGTTTACTCGCCCGGGCTCACAAGCCCATGCTAGTTGAACGATCTGCCACTGCAGCCCTTACAATACGACAATACCGGTGGACGTCTGTCCAGCGTGGACGTCCAGAACCTTGTCTACGAGTGTGAGAATGTTCACGTCACCACTGACATCAGCATCGTTGCGCAACTGACGTAACACATCCAGTTCGTGTGGGAGTGTCCCGAATGTGGGAGTGTCCATCCGAATGTGGCCCCTTTCAACATCGCTCAGTTGGCTGTATGAAGCACGAGTGTGTCATTGTGGCATGGTTACTTACTTGCTTCACACTTTTACACCACACTGAGCCTTCTGGCATTCTGTACCAAAGGCTAGAAGTAGATGGCGCTCTGGAAGCTATGCGACTACGCTATCACTTGGCGGACGGCGTTGAACTCATTATTAGTGTATCTACTGTGGCTCAGGGAGCATACAGCGTCACCGGATCAAAGTCGGCGCGTCTTTAGAGGTGTTTCTTTGAAACATGAATTGCCGCGGAAAAAACCATCATGCTAGATACACAGAACTAATTGTGAGAGAAGTGAGCTTTGTTAATTCAACATGTCGTACAAATAATTTTGCGATTTTTAAGACAATTTTTTCATTTGTTTACGAATGACCGTATAATAATTGGTTCAAATGGCTCTGAGCACTATGGGACTCAACTGCTGTGGTTATTAGTCCCCTAGAACTTAGAACTACTTAAACCTAACGAACCTAAGGACATCACACACATCCATGCCCAAGGCAGGATTCGAACCTGCGGCAGTAGCGGTCACGCGGTTCCAGACTGAAGCGCCTAGAACCGCTCGGCCACAATTCGCAACCGTCTCCATGAAGCTGGGCTACGGTCCCGCACACCGTTAGGCCGTCTTCCGTTCACGCCCCAACATCGTGCAGCCCGTTTTGTTTGTCTATTTCCATCCATTCGGTAAAGATGTCCAAAAAATGTTAATCTTCGTTTGGCCATTACTTCAGACATTTTCTCTATATTTTTGTAGATCTCCTCATTACTTCTTATTTTCCAACCTTCTGCAGTTTTCATTGCACCCATTATTTTTCTAATAATCCTTCTTTCCAGTACCTCTGGTTTGTCCATCTTATACACTCCTGGAAATTGAAATAAGAACACCGTGAATTCATTGTCCCAGGAAGGGGAAACTATTGACACATTCCTGGGGTCAGATACATCACATGAGCACACTGACAGAACCACAGGCACATAGACACAGGCAACAAAGCATGCACAATGTCGGCACTAGTACAGTGTATATCCACCTTTCGAAGCAATGCTGGCTGCTATTCTCCCATAGAGGCGACTGTAGAGATGCTGGATGTAGTCCTGTGGAACGCCATGCCATTTCCACCTGGCGCCTCAGTTGGACCAGCGTTCGTGCTGGACGTGCAGACCGCGTGAGACGACGCTTCATCCAGTCCCAAACATGCTCAAGGGGGGACAGATCCGGAGATCTTGCTGGCCAGGGTAGTTGACTTACACCTTCTAGAGCACGTTGGGTGGCACGGGATACATGCGGACGTGCATTGTCCTGTTGGAACAGCAAGTTCCCTTGCCGGTCTAGGAATGGTAGAACGATGGGTTCGATGACGGTTTGGATGTACCGTGGACTATTCAGTGTCCCCTCGACGATCACCAGAGGTGTACAGCCAGTGTAGGAGATCGCTCCCCACACCATGATGCCGGGTGTTGGCCCTGTGTGCCTCGGTCGTATGCAGTCCTGATTGTGGCACTCACCTGCACGGCGCCAAACACGAATACGACCATCATTGGCACCAAGGCAGAAGCGACTCTCATCGCTGAAGACGACACGTCTCCATTCGTCCCTCTATTCACGCCTGTCGCGACACCACTGGAGGCGGGCTGCACGATGTTGGGGCGTGAGCGGAAGACGGCCTAACGGTGTGCGGGACCGTAGCCCAGCTTCGTGGAGACGGTTGCGAATGGTCCTCGCCGATAACCCAGGAGCAACAGTGTCCCTAATTTGCTGGGAAGTGGCGGTGCGGTCCCCTGCGGCACTGCGTAGAATCCTACGGTCTTGGCGTGCATCCGTGCGTCGCTGCGGTCCGGTCCCAGGTCGACGGGCACGTGCACCTTCCGCCGACCACTGGCGACAACATCATGTACTGTGGAGACCTCACGCCCCACGTGTTGAGCAATTCGGCGGTACGTCCACCCGGCCTCCCGCATGCCCACTATACGCCCTCGCTCAAAGTCCGTCAACTGCACATACGGTTCACGTCCACGCTGTCGCGGCATGCTACCAGTGTTAAAGACCGCGATGGAGCTCCGTATGCCACGGCAAACTTTCTGACACTGACGGCGGCGGTGCACAAATGCTGCGCAGCTAGCGCCATTCGACGGCCAACACCGCGATTCCTGGTGTGTCCGCTGTGCCGTGCGTGTGATCATTGCTTGTACAGCCTTCTCGCAGTGTCCGGAGCAAGTATGGTGGGTCTGACACACCGGTGTCAAGGTGTTCTTTTTTCCATTTCCAGGAGTGTAGTGCATCGTTAGGCATTCAGATCCATATAAACATTCTGGTCGTTCCACTGTGGTGTAGTGTTTTACTTTTGTTGTTCTAGATATATATTTCTTGTTGTAAATATTTTTGGTCAAACCATATGCTCTTTCCATTTTGTTCATTCTTACATCTATTGTAGATTTTTCTAGTCCATTCTATAGTTTTTCCAAGATATTTAAATTTATTTACTCGCTCTATTATACCGATTTGTGTTTCTATGTATTTTGGTGCATTTTTTATATTTGTCATGAATTTTGTTTTTTTCAGCTGAAATTTTGAGACCAGTTCTGTTTGCTAATTTTTCCAAAATGTTTATTTGAGTAACTGCTTCTGTCAGGTTTTCTGAAAGTATTGCGAAATCATCCGCAAAAGCCAAGCACTTTACCTTAATTCCATTTGTTTTCCTTCCCAGAGGTCTTGGTTCAATTTTGTGATATTTTAGCTCCGAATTCAAGATCCTTACAATTTTTTCTAGAACACAGTCAAACAGTAAAGGTGATACACCATCACCTAGTCTAACACCAGTTTTTATTTCAAAAGGCTGAGATACTTCCCTCATAAATTTAACTTTAGATACTGCACCTGTTGGTGTTTCACGAATTATGTTTGCTAGTTTTGATTTAACACCAAATTCCCTAATGACCTTATCTATCGTTTCTCTGTCTATACAATCAAATGCTTTCTTGAAATCTATAAATGACACTAGTATTGGTTTGTTGGTTAACATTCTATTGCGAATTATTGACATTAAGTTAAAAATTTGTTCTGCACAGGATTTTCCCCTTCGAAAACCACACTGATATTCTCCTAGCTGTCTGTCTAAAATATCTACCACTCTGTTGAGGAGAATTTTTGATAATATTTTGTATGCCACTGGCAGAAGTGACACGCTTGCAACCTATTATTATTATTATTATTATTATTACCACCATTAAGACTTCCGCACATGCGATGCAATTGTTTCTTCTTCCTATTGTTCCGATTTTTTATGTCTATTCTGTGAAACTAGAAATGCAGTAGCTGCTTTATCACGACAGGTGTGTTTTCTATTTTACATGTCCGACAGAACACCACACCTGTCTGTCAGTGTGATGATGTGATGTATCTGACCACAGGAATGTGTCAATAAAGTTTCCCCTTCCTGGGACAATGAATTCACGGTGTTCTTATTTCAATTTCCAGGAGTATATTTCATAGAAATGTCAGACAAATCTTTAATACTTTAAGGAAATGAAGGATTGAACTTCATTCTGCTGCTTCTAGATTAGGGTTGGCGCCATCCTGAAATACAACCAATATCTGGCGCCGTCAGCGAGAAACAGCCGTGTAGACCGGGTGGGAGCGAGTCTTGCTCACTGCACGTACAGTGCGTAGCTTAAAGCCACGGCACACGGCAACAGGGACATTATTGTCTCTGCAAAGCTGAAGCAATGGGTTTTTGGATCTCTTATAATGCTGACGTTAGCAGGATTAATGTGAATCATTTGGCACATAGCAATTGGTATGGAGACACTCCACGCAATTTGGAACGTCTTTGAAATGTTACAGAATGTCTTACGCCTCAGTGCTTTCAGTCAGAGACGTGCATACTGGGTGATTGTAATCGCAGTGCAACTAGCCACAGAGGTCCGGTGTGGGGTGCAATTATCGTGTGTCCGCCTCCGTAGCGTATCCGTAGCGTTACTGCCTACCACGGAGGGGTTTATCTCCTTACAGAAGCAGTGCCTCATTGACTCGGTAGTCGCCGATGTGGCGAAAGATGGTAGATATTCTAATGTGTTAGTGCGAAACGGACTTACGCTGGAAGTTCCAGTTATGGGCGCCAGGTGGAAGTCTGGCTCTGTGAATGTGAGAAAGATGTATAGAAATGTTTCCATATGTAATGATGATGACTCGGACGTGGGTAGACAATGTCAAACAAACGAGAAAGGCATAATGGCGATATTATCAATCACCTTCACAATTTGTTCAGTATGTGCACTGGAGACTTTGACGGAGTGCTGCGAAGCTCTATATTTGCTCCTGGTGGCCAAAATTGGAACTAATTTTTTTCCCAGAGTACATCGGGAGTACCTACCACGTTTCGCTGCCATACAGTCCGTAATGGACCTCTGTGAGTAGCTGCAGTTTCATTGTTACTACCCGGTAAATCACTACGCCAAGACGAAGTGCAGATGATAAATGGGTATTCATTGGAAAAATATATTATACCAGAACTGACATTACATTTTCACGCAATTTGGGTGCATAGATCTTGAGACATCAGTACCATGAACAACCACCTCTGGCCGTAATAACGGCCTGGATACGCCTGGGCATTGAGTCAAACATAGCTTGAATGACGTGTACAGGTACAGCTGCCCATGCAGCTTTAACACGATACCACAGTTCATCAAGAGTAGTGACTGGCGTAGTGTTACGAGCCAGTTGCTCGGCTGCCATTGACCAGACGTTTTCAATTGGTGAGGACAGCAGTCGAACATTTTCTGTATCCAGAAAGTCCCGTACAGGACCTGCAATAAGCGGTCGTGATTTATCCTGCTGAAATGTAGGGTTTCACAGGGATCGAATGAAGGGTAGAGCCACGGGTCGTAACACATCCGAAATATAACGTCCACTGTTCAAAGTGCCGTCAATGCGAACAAAAGGTGAGCGAGACGTGTAAGTAATGGCACCCCATACCATCACGCCGGTTGATACGCCAGTATGGCGATGACGAATGCGTTCACCGCCAAACACGGATGCGACCATCATGATGCTACAAACAGAACCCAGGTTCGTCGTTGAGTACACCATCGCAGGCGCTCCTGCCTGTGATGCAGCGTCAAAGGTAACGGCAGCCATGGTCTACGAGCTCATAGTCCATGCTGCTGCAAACGTCGTCGAACTGTTTGTGCAGATGGTCATTGTCTTGCAAACGTCCCCATGTGTTGACTCGGGGATCGAGACGTGGCTGCACGATCCGTAACAGCCATGTGGATAAGATGCCTGCCATCTCGACTGCTAGTGATACGAGGCCGTTGGGATACAGCACGGCATTCCGTATTACCATCCTGAGCCCACCGGTTCCATATTCTGCCAACAGTCATTGGATCTCGACCAACGCGAGCAGCAATGTCGCAATATGATCAACCGCAATCGCGATATGCTACAACCCTACCTTTATCAAAGTCGGAAACGTGATGGTATACATTTCTCCTCCTTACAAAAGGCATCACAACAATGTTTCACCAGGCAACGCCGGTGAACAGCTGTTTGTGTATGAGAAATCGGTTGGAAACTTTCCTCGTGTCAGCACGTTTTGCGTGTCGCCTCCGGCGCCAACCTTGTGTGAATGCTCTGAAAAGCTAATCATTAGCATATCACAGCATGCTCTTCCTTTCGGTTAAATTTCGCGTCTTTAGCACGTCATCTTCGTGGTGTAGCAATTTTAATGGCCAGTAGTGTAGTTGCGCGCGGAGAGGCAGTTTTGATGTTACCGGTGTTTATATCCTTACAGAAGCAGTGCTTTGTAGCACGTGTGGTAACACGGATAAGTGGAGGGGACGTCTGGAGAGGGAATCTGGTCCCGCCCTGTTTACGGACTAGGGCTTCATGTACGAATAATTCTATTTGTTTTTTATATTTTGACCCTGAGATCTTTTGAAGTGCATTTTATGTAGGGCTAAATTATACAACCACGTGGTAGGAACCTGATTCCCGAAACACGTTGCTGTCAACTGTGTTCCCAATATTAATGCCTACAGGCTAACATATTTATAAAGAAAAATTTTATCGTTAATGCATAATTTATAAATTAAATTTCAGCCAAATATTCTATCCTCGTTCATGTAGAATGTATAGTCCTCTGAAATTAGATGACTCTTTTTTTAAATAGCATTTCTGCCTCATGTCAAAGAAATGCTACGACCGCCAGGTTGAACTTCGTTGCAAGTAATCATCGAATGATGTAAGTATATTGCCAAAGCGAAACAGAATTATTGCTTATAATAACATCTTGTCACTTCTTCCATATAGAACGACTATCGTTGTAAAATTACGCAGTTGGCCGTTGAACCGCTGCGACAGGAAGGATAGAAAGTAACTAAATTTTATGTATTGCATGTGTAGTGTAATAGAGAGTACAAAGGGTGTTGAGAAGTACAGGTACAGATATTGTGACAACTGTAATCTTAATATGCACCCAATAAGTGTCTTAGTTGGTTTTCCTCTACCTGTGCCACTCTTCCTGCAAACACAGCACATAATTTTTATCAGATGTTTTCTGCACTGTTGTAACTGCACTGCAGAGTGGTCTGTGCCTGTCAATACAGATTGCCCATTTCGCACGCAAGTGCCCACATTTCAACTCGCGACCTGTTGCCCAGGAGAAAAATAACATTAGAAGCTTACTTACGCCACTCACACTTGGAGGTACTAATCAAACGAAACTCATGCTATATATGTGGTGTCTGTTCTTTCGAACACGTCCAAAACAACAGACACCATTTTGATCCTGCAGCGGCTATGAATCAAGACGCAGAGGAATTAATGACTTCAGCTGCCAGTGTGCATTGATTTAAATGAATGGGGGAAGTCGAAAATTTGTGCTGGACCGGGATTCAAACCGGTGTCTCCTGCATACCAGGCAGACGTGCTGACCACTGCTCTGTCTGGACACTTTGGGCACCACAACCGCACGGATGACCCTAATACTCTAATTCTCAACTTATCCACACACTGCAGACGTAATGCCTTCGCCAATTATCACTGTGGAAGCACACAACACTCGAACTCTTATGGGCTAGCTGCGGAATGCCGTGAGTAATGAGGATAATCAACAATGGGCACTACGTCAGTAGTGTGTGTGTGTGGGGAAGTTGAAAATTTGTATCCGACAGGACGCGTGCTAGGATATTCCTACTGTTTCCTAGTGTGACCACTGTGTCCAGATGGCGCAGGAGCCAGCGCGGATACCTAGTATGCAGGAGACTCAGGTTTCATGGAGTCGGCTTTCGGCCGTGGTCGCGTGCGGACCGGCTCCGCGCGCCGGACAGCGCACCGTAGTTTGTTTACTTCCGCGTCGCGGTATTTCGTGTTGTGTAGCGTCCATTTCTATTGCACCTCATGGCGCACTGTTACCGCCGAGCGACAGTTAAAGTAACATTCCAAGCCGAACATGCTAGACCACGCGCTTTTGAAATTGAGCAATTCATTCGCGAAGAGCTACGTCTGGACCCTCAGGAAGTGATAGGTATTCATTTCTCTATCACTAGCAGCATCGTCTATATTAAGATGACGACGGAGGAAGCGTGTGCTAACGTAGTTCGACAACACGCACGCGGACTCAAGTTCAAACATTCTGACGGGCATATTGGAGAGGTGACGGTCGATCACGCTGGTTTCGGACTTCGAACAATCCGGGTTTTTGAGCTCCCTTTCGAAGTGCCGCAAGATGTGGTCGTCGAAGCTTTCCGACCCTATGGCAATGTTGTGGGGCACATCGCGGAGAAATGGCAGACATTCACGACATACAACGTGTTGAATGGTGTCCGCCAAATCAAAATCGAACTCTCCAAACATGTACCATCCTATCTGCTGATAGGTGGCGTGCGAGCCATCGTTATGTATGATGGCCAGCCGCGGACGTGTGCCGGTTGCGGACAGGAGGGCCATGTTCGGTCAGAATGTCTCCGCCGACGTTTGCTCCAGGTCCCGACCAGTGACTCAGCTCCCAAAGTGACGGCCGCTTCTTTACCAGATAGCTACGCCACAGCCGTACGCAGCCCCGATGCGTCACTTCAGGAAGCACCTCTTCTCCACCCGGCACTCCCCACTGGAAATGACGGTGCTGCCATGGCCTCACCGGCACCATCTCCTCCGACGGCTACGACACCACCAACTCTCGAGAGCTCGATGGACATCGACGCGAATGCGGTGCCTACCTCTGCCTTTCTTCAGACTGGCGCGACCTCGGACATCGAACATCCACATTCTGATTCAGAACAGCACCTCCGAAAGCAACGGTCGCCCAGAAAACGGAAGAAGAGGAGTCAAACGCCATCTGACGACACACTTCTTCATGTGGCATCACAGGCAGTGGAGCTGATACACGACAGTGATCTCCCTTCGAGCGTTCTGACGACAGGAGAGGCTGCTCCTGATGTCCCATCTGAAGAACGATCTCACACGAATATGACGGATTCCAAGGAGGGTGCCTCCCTGGACCCCACTACAGCAGCGTCGCTACAACTCGCCCTCGAGGAGTGTGACAGTCGCTCACCGTCTGTTCCAGTCTCCTGGGCTGATGATATCGACGAAGGAGCAGTTCGAGACGGTGGTCCTCCCATCAGGCAGTGCCCCATGGAGGTGCCTGA
This sequence comes from Schistocerca gregaria, assembly GCF_023897955.1. Classification (NCBI taxonomy): domain Eukaryota; kingdom Metazoa; phylum Arthropoda; class Insecta; order Orthoptera; family Acrididae; genus Schistocerca; species Schistocerca gregaria. Next base: position 125,380,652 of record NC_064928.1, on the reverse strand, counting down.
CCCACCTTCCAGCCAGTGATTACGACAACGGTGACTACGTCAGATGTTACACGCCAGCCAGACATCTCTGCCGGAACATCTGTGCCAATGGTGGGAGCACGCCCCCAACATTACCGCATAGCGACGATGAATCTGGCCACCATTCGGGCCCCCCATAAACTGGCAATGTTCCGTGAGACCATTTATGCTGCTGATGTCGACATTGCCCTCCTCCAAGAAGTGTTTGTCGCCGATTTCCATGCCCCCACTGGCTACGTGGCACACATCTCCCATGCTTCTGACAACGGTAGTGGAGTTGCCATCCTCCTCCGTTCTGGACTCCCTGCTGAAGATGTAGTGTACCTTGCTAATGCTAGGGGTATGGCTCTCACGCTGTTCGGCGTCCGTATCCTCAATGTATATGCGCCGTCCGGCTCCAGTCGACGTCGTGATCGACACACTTTCTTTGCTGACGAGGTAACGCCGCCGTTTGAGGGTCCCCTAGATGATATGGTCCTCGGTGGCGATTTCAACTCCACGCAAAGGCCTGAAGATCAATTACCGCATCATTCCCCTTGTGCGGCCCTCTCCGTCATCATCGACAGACTCCAGCTTGTTGACACATGGACAAAGGTGCATGGCACCCGTGCAGGTTTCACATATTATACGGCGCATTCATCTAGTCGTCTCGATCGTATATACCTCACACGTTCCCTTGCTGCCGACGCTCGACATGCCGGAGTATGGCCTCTGGCTTTCTCTGACCATGACGCCTACATCTGCGATGTCGTCCTCGCCCGCCAACAAGTGTGGCACAGCCGCGGCTTGTGGAAATTCAACGTTTCCCACCTGACTGTCCCTGACTGCCGACGAATCGTTGAGGATGCGTGGGCCCTCTGTCATCGTCGTCGCCCCGCCTACGCATCCACCTTATCGTGGTGGGTATCATGCGCGAAACCAGCTCTGCGCAGGGCGCTGATAGGATATGGCAAAGACTTCAAAGCCTGGCAAGCGAGCACCATGGACTTTTATTATGCAGTCCTTCGTGACTGCACTTCGATGGCCTTCTCTCCTGATCGTCAGATGATGGTGCATCGTGCTAAAGCGCAGATCACTTCCCTCACGCGACGGCGCTTAGAAGGGACTCTTGTCAGATCCTGCACCCGTGACCATATGCCTCATGAAACGCCATCGATGTACCACCTTCTCAGGGAACGCCGACGTCGTCGTCGAACCCTCATCCACGATCTCACAGATGCGGAAGGACGACGACACACTACGCAATGCGACATTGGTCACGCTTTCTATTCTCATTTCCGTCAACTGTTCGCTGCCGTCCCTCATCCCCCGACCTTAATTGAGGAGGTGGCAGCAATGACTGTCATCACCATGCCAGAGGATGTGGCTCAAGAACTTCAGGAACAAGTGACCTCTGATGAAGTCCTAGATGCAATCAAGGTGGGGGCTGCCAACAAGTCCCCTGGACCTGACGGCCTCCCCCTCGACTTTTACAAGTATTTTAGCTACCTTTTGTTACCTGCTTGGACGTCCATATGTCGTGAATTGATGTCACCCACAACGATGATCCCAGCCACCTTCCTTGATGGGGTCATCATCCTGGTCCCTAAGCCACATGGGCGATCACGGATCTGTGATTACCGGCCCATCACTCTACTCAACAGTGACATGAAAATTTTCACCCGTTTGTTGGCCTCACGCCTCAAGAAGGCAGCAAGATCCGTCACCTCCCTTGATCAGACTTCGTTGGGCGGTGACAACAACATCCATACGGCCCTTTGCCGTTATAGGGACATGATTGCGCTCGCGCGCTCGCGACATTTACCTGGCGCATTGGCATCGCTTGACTTCCGTCAAGCTTTCGACCGTGTCGACCATACTTTTCTGAAATCGGTCCTCCAACACATGGGTTTTCCGGTTCGTACAATCACCGTGGTAATGCGGCTCTTGAGCGGCGCAACTTCAAGAATACTCTGTAATGGTCGCCTCACCGCGCCTCTAGCGATCGAGCGCTCTGTCCGACAGGGATGCCCACTTTCCACGATACTGTATGCTTTGGCATTAGAGCCCCTCCTACAGGGGCTTCGCCAACGCCTGGTGGGCCTGACATTGCATGGGCACCGCTTCTGTTGTACAGCCTATGCTGACGATCTAGTCCTCTACCTCCGCAATGAAGACGATGTTCGCGCTGCTCTGACTTGCGTGACGACTTATGGGGAGGCATCGGGCAGTTCTCTTAACATTTCCAAATCGAAGGTTCTGCTCATTGGTGAGGGTCTACCAGAAAGATCTGTCGCTCCTCTAAGTGTGGCCACCAGCGTCCGCTGTTTGGGCATTGATTTTATGAATGACCTCCGTCGCTCAGCGGCAACCAACGGTCGACGTCTCCTACAAACGATCAGGGCTGGCCTTGTGGACCACCGGCTTCGATCCCTCGACATTATACAGCGCGCGCAATACGTGAATGTTTATCACGCCTCACGCATCCCCCATGTGGCACAAGTGTTCCCGGTTCCGATTACCCTCGCACGTCGTATGTTGATGGCGATGGGATCCTTTGTCTGTGCCGGGATGTTATTCAAAGTTCAATATTCCTCCCTTGCCCTCCCGCGGGAGCGTGGTGGAGTGGGCTTATTCCATGTGCCAGACAGAGTTACCGCACTTTTTGTTAGCTCCCAACTGAAAGTCTGGCGTCGCTGCCCGACGAGCCTGACCGGACTGCTTTTGCGTGAATACGCACCAGTCTCCATGTCAGCCCCGGTCATGTTATCCGACATTCCACCCCCCTTTTATCACTTTCGGTACTTCTTCTTTGAAATCAGTTACATTCTGCACTCCTTACCCCTTCTCCGTATACTCCAGACAAAGACTGTATACGACACCTTACAAATGTGTCAAACCCCCAACCCCATTGAACACAAGTTTCCCCAGATCATATGGCGCCGTGTGTGGAAAGCAGTGCATGCTGGTTACCTCGACACCAGCGTTCAGTCCACCTGGTATATCACCGTCAATGGCAAACAGGTCAACCAGTCTCGTTTGCACCGCATCCGCCTTGCTGACTCACCACTCTGTGTTCACTGTGGTGTAGAGGACACGGACGCTCATCGGTTCTCATGTGGTCCGTCTGCTGACGTCTGGAGGCTCGCGCAGCGTATCCTGGCTTTCCTCACCCGACAGCCGCCTGCTCAGATTATTTTCCTGACGCTTCTATTCCCGGATGTGATTCATTATCCCACAACAAAAACTAATGCCGTGAATTGGATACGCGGTCATACAGTCCGCTACCTTTTTGGGCCCGATGAGAAATCAGAACTAGGTTATTGGACGTACCTTAACGATCGACATTGTGCACTTGTTCGCAACCCCAGATACAAGCAGTTCTTTTCCAATTTTCTACGGAGCGCCTTTCATGACCCGCCTTCCAGCTGGAACGTCCAAGCCATGAGATGCTGATGCTTTTTTGCCGATATGATGTTCTGAACGTACTACACACGGAATCCCCACTAAAACTTCGAGAAGACACGTTTGGATGTTCCGCCAATCAGACGGCGCAAGCGACTCCTAGAATTCTGGTGCAACGACTGCCATAATACAAAAAAAAATGAATAAATAAAAACATACATACAAAAAAAACAAAGAAAAATAAAGAAAACAAAAATGCAATACAAATAAACAAAAAAAAAAAAAGTTCCCGTTTCACAACAAATTTCATTTTTTTATCGCTACTCTCTATGTTTCTTCCCCCCTACTTTCTTCCTTTCCTACACCTTTGCAGTAATAGGTTAGTTGTTTTGGAATAGGTGTAGATAGGGGCCAACGCCTGAAGAGGTGCATTTAATTTTATTTTTTTGTTAGAATACAAGTGGCGGTGGCAAATAGACATTTTTTTTGTAGTTTTTCCTTTCCTGTCCAGATAAAAAAAAAGGGGTAGCGTCTTATTAGAAATTTAAAAGAAAAAAAAAAAAAGGTCGTGGGTTCGATCCCCACAAGAGACGGGCAAATACAAAAAAAAAAAAAAAAAAAAAATCCCGCTCTGGTACAAAATTTTCAACTTTTTCCATTCATTTAAATCAATGCCCACCCTCAGCTAATTCCATAAATTCCTTTGAGTCCTGAAAAACATACTACTTCTAATATCCATATTTAATAGTCTGCAATAAAGTAAATACTGAAGTAACGTTCCTAATGCTCTGTCTTTAATAGAAGTATTTGCATTTGTACCCCTAAAATGGTTCAAATGGCTATGAGCACTATGGGACTTAACATCTGAAGTCATCAGTCCCCTGGAACTTAGAACAACTTAAACCTAACTAACCTAAGGACATCACACACATCCATGCCAAAGGCAGAATTCGAACCTGCGAACGTAGCGGTCGCGCGGTTCCTAACTGAAGCGCCTAGAACCGCTCGGCCACAGTGGCCGGCCTCCTCGTTCCGTTTCACGTCGCGTTTTAGGGGTACGCCTAAATATTTAATCGAATTGACTGCGTTAAGCAGCTCATCACTAATACTGTACTCAAACATTACATCACTCGTTTACCTGGTCGTCTGCATTAACCTAGATTACTGCAAGATGACGTCCATCTACCCAAATTTTGTGCTTTCACTTCATTCATCCTTACTAGGAGCAAATATAGCAATGTATAACCAACAATAAATGAACCAACATCTTCTTTCATCTCTGTTTCGTTCCAGAGGCAACCGGTTTCGGCCTTCCATTAAGCCATCATCAGGCCCTCCATGCTAACACAGTGCCTGAGCTTTTCGTGTATAAAAGAACCAGTACCCGTATCATCGTATGTTACACGACTACACACCCGTAAACAGTCTGAGCGCTGACATTTTTACGAGTGTATAACCATGTTACATACGCTAGCGTGGATATTGGTTCACTTTAGCGTGACAGTTCGTCTGGCAGTATAGTCTGGTAATAAAAGTTGAGCTGCTATGTTACCATAAAAGGCCTGATGATGGCATAATGGAATGCCATAAACCGTTTGCCTATGGAGTTTGTCAGAGATGAAAATGCAGTTGTTGGTTTATTTATTGCTGGGTATATAAATTCTGGTCTAGCCATCATGCATCCTGAAATTCTCGAATATCTACATATCCCTCCCCTCAGATCGATACTTTATACATAATCATTTTGCAAGTAATATCACCTTTAATAACATTTCATATCTTCACAATATACATTTTTACATAAATTTATATACATATCTCTTCTTTCAGTAACATTTCTTTGTTCTCTCTTGAACAGTTTTTCGTTTGACATGAGTATACACCCGGTTTTAGTCAGCTTTACTAATATTTAGGAATTGTGAGGAACTTTTTTTTTCTTCATTTTCTTTACTTTCTTTTTCAATCGAAAACTTCAAGTGTTAATGCGCATGAGTAATCTCTTTTCTATTCTTATCTTATTGTACTACTTTTTTTCTAGTATGTACCATTTTCATTAGTTGTAGCTTGGAGGAACTCAGGGTGAAATAAAAGTGTTCTTTTGACACTCATATATTTCTACAAAACGTAGTAGTGCTAGTCGTTCATAGAATTGATACTTTCCAGAATAATTTATATAAAATTTGTGACTTTTGTCACGATTATGTCCCCTTCGCCTAGAATCAGCACCTCTTCCTTGCTTGTGGATTGACCTTATGAGAGCACTTCCTCTTTCCATTCTGTTAGGTACGCCCCTTATAAAACATCCCTATTCTTTAGGCCACAGTTCGTCCTATCTCCTTGTAGGTTCGTCTGCCCGTTATACTTGTGAATGCAGGGTAGCCCGCCTTATCCTTTCCAAGTAGGCCTCGCGATTTCATTACCTTAGTACACATTTTTATGTATGACACAATTAAGTATTGACGACACTCTCCCATGTCATCAGCAAACAGTCACAGATCTCTGCTCTCCCTGTCCGGTCACATAGTTCACTTAACCTTACTTCTCACAACTATGATCCGGACACTTGTCTATGCTGCAAGGTTCCAGTCTACAATTACATTTAATAATCTCTGAACGCGGTTTGTATGGAGATAAAATGTCAACCTTAAGGGGATGAAAAAAATGGTTCAAATGGCTCTGAGCACTATGGGACTCAACTGCTGTGGTCATCAGTCCCCTAGAACTTAGAACTACTTAAACCTAACTAACCTAAGGACATCACACACAGCCATGCCCGAGGCAGGATTCGAACCTGCGACCGTAGCAGTCTCACGGTTCCGGACTGCGCGTCTAGAACCGCGAGACCACCGAAGCCGGCTAAGGGGATGATTTTGAAACTAATATTAAATACAGTCTTCGTCGAAATAAAACATTTACTACAATATGGCAACAGATTTGGGTCGAATAGGGACCATCTTCAGACCATTGGCACCATGGTGGCAGGTGGCAGCGACGAATGGTTCAGGCGTGGCAGCTATTTGCCGAAAAGCATTGCCATTTTTTAATAAATGTTTTGCGATCAAGACAGTTTTCAATTTTAGTTTCGAATAGTGTTGTTGCACAGTATCTACATTTCCTTTGTGCTGCATTTGGGAGAGCGACAGGTACTGCACTCTAAGCGACCGCCGAATTGCTGTATCAGTATTGTATCGTATTGTATGTACTGAATGTTAACCTGGGACCTAGAAATGACGGAGAGGCTCCGTCCCCGCCGCAGCCGCAGTGGTCCACAACCCCACGACGACTACCACAGCCCACTTCACCCCTCCGCCGCCCCACACCGAACCCAGGGTTATTGTGCGGTACGGCCCACAGTGGACCTCCCACCCCCCCTCCTTCCCCTCCCAGGGAACGTCTCACACCAGACGGATGTAACCCCTGTGTTTGCCAGGTAGAGAAATGGTGGTGTACGCGTACGAGGAGAAACCGTTTCCGCATCAATCGCCGACATAGTGTAGCTGAGGCGGAATAAGGGGAACAAGTTTGCATTCGCTGAGGCAGATGGAAAACCGCCTAAAACCCATCCACAGACTGGCCGGCTCACCGGACCTCGTGACAAGCCAGCCGGGCAGATTCGTGCCGGGGACCAGGCGATCCTTCCCAGTGCTGAAAGCCGTGCGTTAGACCACACTGCTAGTCGGGCTGGCTACTGTATCAGTGTACTTAAAGAGCCAGTTGCTGTTGAACTCTTTTGAAGAGAAAAAGGCAATTTTGATTTTGTTGCGAGCTTTCATGTGTGACAGTAAACTGGTAAATAAATTTAAATAACGCTGGACACTGTTCTTCTCGTTATTTACCAATGATCAATCAGTGACATTTTTAATAAACTGGCATTATGCAATATGCTGCTAAAATTTAAATGCGGCACGTAGCAATGGTGCTGAATTTCCATGTACTGTGTGTTCTTGTTAAATTATTTTACATAGCTGATACGGCATTTAAACACCTGAAGTTAAAATATCTGGTTTAAATACAAACTGAAGGCTATACCATAGTGGATAACTAACAACAGCCGGCCGGTGTGGCCGAGCGGTTCTAGGCGCTTCAGTCTGGAACCGCGAGACCTCTACGGTCGCAGGTTCGTATCCTGCCTCGGGCATGGATGTGTGTGACGTAATTAGGTTACTTAGGTTTAAGTAGTTCTAAGTTCTAGGGGACTCATGACTTCAGATGTTAAGTCCCATAGTGCTCATAGCCATTTGAACAATTTTGATCTAACAACAAACATGAAAAGGGAGTAGATGGTTGTCCACATTGCCCCTACGTCCAAGATAAAATGGACGTATGTTAAGGGAAATGCTTGAAAAAAAAAAGAAACAACATACTTTATTTCTAAAACTAAAGATTTGGCCAATGTTAAAAATGAGAGCGAAACCTGCCAGGTAGTGTCATTAGAGTCTGCAAAACTGAGGCAAGAGAGAGTTGCATGAAAAGAAATAGGAGACTGTGGACTTGGCCTAAAGAAAGGGATTCTTTAATCTGATATGATGTGTGAAATTCAACCAACAGTTAAGGTGGCCACCAAAAGAAAGTTATATTCCGTAAAAGAACTTGAAGACAAACGGGAAAATGAACAAGCGTCAGTTATTTTGATAGGTGTTGGTATTGAAATTTCATGTACTGGAAAATAAATGTGTTAAATAATGTTTTGCTTTTATTTCCTATTCAAATAAATGGACAGAAGAACTGTAAATACAAACAACTGTGAGGTACATGAGATGGGGCATAGGAACATTGGCATCTAACTATGGCCAATTTTTCATAATTAATATCTGCTTTGAAGATACTTGAAACTACAAAGTAGTATAATTGTAATACTGGTTTCACTTCATTGAACACTTGAAAAACTGTAATCTGAATATCAAATATGCTTTCTCCTCAGAAAAAAACGAAAAAGTTGCGAAAACTGGTCCATAAGTATGGAAAGTAATGAGATAAGGATGTCTCTCCTAAAAGTCGTCAGACACGTTTTTTTGGTGTTTCGTCAGATATCTGCAATTCCGTATTTGCGTTGCATAACTGGAGTCAGCCCAAACAAATATTTCTCATCGCGTCTTTCAAGTGACGCCTAGCGTCGAAGGAAAGCGCTCCTTTGTTTTCCGTTACAAACAAAATGATTTTTAAAGCGGAATTTTACACTCCCATTCGATAGTGCAGTCCTAACTCAATGTAGTGCAAAATTTGACTTATACATAAGTATTAGCAGGGTTATTTGGTAAGCGTGATAGCGTTACGGAGATGTTTAGCAAACTCGGGTGGCAGACTCTGCAACAGAATCGCTCTGCATCACGGTGCAGCTTGCTGTCTAGGTTTCGAGAGGATGCGTTTCTTGATGAGGTATCGAATGCAAAATTAGAGAGATTCGAGCGCGCACGGAGGCTTTTTGTCAGTCGTTCTTCCAGCGAACCATACGCGACTGGAACAGAAAAGGGAGGTAATGACGGTGGCACGCAATGTGCCCTCCGCCAAACACCGTTGGGTGGCTTGCGGAGTATAAATGTAGATGTAGACGGCAAAACACAAAGAATCGCCAGCAATCCAGCAGCGGCAGCACCATCTTGGCTCGCTCTGACTGCTACCGCCAAGCATGCAGCGCTAGTCGTTCGCTGCTGGATTACGGTCTACTCTTCGTGTTAATACATATGGGTAGGTAAAATATTGCACTAGACTGATCTGAGACCACTCTATCGAATGGGAATGTAAAATTTCCCTTTAAAAATCATTTTCTTTTGTAGCAGGAAACACAACAAACCTTTCCGTTGACACTAGACGTAGCATGAAATCAATCAGAAAATGTCTGCCGCAACACCAGAGACAATGCGCCTGACAACCCTTAGGAGAGACACACAGTACAGAGAGCAAGAGCGGTGCTATAGCGAATCCCTGGCCACTCCTGATGACACCTTTGTCCCAAAAAACACTCCGGGACACTCCTTTCTCCCGGGACTTCCGGAACAAAAAACAGTTTTCTGTTAGATCAGAAGATTGCAACAAGTTGCATTGTACCTTATCCAAGCACAGGAGATGGTGTCGAGATCGAAGCTATCAATTGCAGTATATTACACTACCGGCCAATAAAATTGCTACACCACCAAGATGACATGATACATGTGCGAAATTTAGGTGACGGGAAGAAGATGCTGTGATATGCAAATGATTAGCTTTTGAGAGCATTCACACAAGGTTGGCGCCGGTGGTGACACTTACAACGTGCTGACATGAGGAAACTTTCCAACCAATTTCTCATACACAAACAGCAGTTAACCGGCGCTGCCTGGTGAAACGTTGTTCTGATGCCTCGTGTAAGGAGGAGAAATGCGTACCATCACGTTTCCGACTTTGATAAAGGTCGGATTGTAGCCTATCGCGATTGCGGTTTATCGTATCGTGACATTGCTGCTCGCGTTGTCCAATGACTGTTAGCAGAATATGGAATCGGTGAGTTCAGGAGGATAATACGGAACGCCGTGCTGGATCCCAACGGCCTCGTATCACTAGCAGTCGAGATGACAAGCATATTATCCGCATGACTGTAACGGACCGTGATGCCACGTCTCGATCCCTGAGTCAACAGATGGGGACGTTTGCAAGACAACACCGTCTGCACGAACAGTTCGACGACGTTTGCAGTAGCTTGGACTATCAGTTCGGAGACCATGGCTGCCGTTACCCTTGACGGTGCATCACAGACAGGAGCGCCTGCGATGGTGTACTCGACGAGGAAGCTGGGTGCACCAATGAATCCAGTTTATGTTTACAGCATCATGATGGTCGCATCCGTGTTTGGCGACATCGCGGTGGACGCACACTGGAAGCGCGTATTCGCCATCGCTATACTGCCGAATCACCCGGCGTGATGGCATGGGGTGCCACTGGCTACACTTCTCGGTCACCTCCTGTTCGGAATGACGGCACTTTGAACAGTGGACGTTACATTTCAGATTTGTTACGACCCTTCATTCGATCCCTGCGAAACCCTACATTTCAGCAGGTTAATGCACGACCGCATGTTGCAGGTCTTGTACGGTCCTTTCTGGATACAGAAAATGTTCGACTGCTGCCCCGGCCAGCACATTCTCCAGATCTCTCACCAACTGAAAACGTCTGGTTAGTGGCAGCCGAGCAACTGGCTCGTCACCCTACGCCAGTCACTACTCTTGATGAACTGTGGTATCGTATTGAAGCTGCATGGGCAGCTGTACCTGTTCACGCCACCCGAGCTCTGTTTGACTCAATGCCCAGGCATATCAAGGCCGTTATTACGGCCAGAGGTGGTTCTTCTGGGTACTGATTTCTCAGGATCTATGCTCTCAAATAGCGTGAAAATGTAATCACATGTCAGTTCTAGTGTAATATATTTGTCCAATGAATACCCGTTTATCATCTGCATTTCTTCTTGGTGTATCAATTTTAATTACCAGTAGTGTATTTGCTTTGGGCGACATCATGTGAAGTACCTGTGACAGTGAAATTAGAGAAATGCGAGCTCAGTCGGTGGTTTATCGACACTTAGTCTCAGTGCGGGCCGCATCGGATTGGAGCAGTTGGTCCATCCTGGCAGGGTCGCCAGCAACAGGATACGCCGCCAGCAGAACCCGCGCCTCTAATTGCAGGCCTGTGCCGTCGCGTTGGCACCTGTGCAGCAGTTTCTTGTAAAAGAGAGCGCGGCGGCGCGCCTGTGGTCCGCCGTGTGTGGCGACATCGGTACGCCGGCCGCATACGAGAACTCGTGTAGCGTGGCGAGGCTAAGTCGTCCGGAACGTGATCCGCCTACCAGAAAGTTCGCGGCCGTACAATTACAGGGTCAGCACTCGTAATGATAGCGTCTCAGCGTGGAGCCTGTTACGAGTTACGTCTTTGTAAATACAGCCCGTCTGCGACTCTGGATAAGAGTGCCCGCAAAGAGGATGGCTACTACAAATAATGTTTTTCTCTTTACGCCAGTGTTTTTACCGTCTAGTACGGGATCCGTGTTTTCGGGATTTGGCAGATTTTATTGTACTGAGAAACTACTAGTAAACAACTTTTGTGGCCTTGTGGCCGGATGACCTTCTCCACGTCACAGCCGTCAAGGTAACATAAGGCGGGGAAGCCGTCTACGGCATCTCTCTCCGAATTGTGTAAACTTTGTTCTGTGTGTGATCGTATTGTATCTGTCCGTGTACCGGTTTCTCTGACGCTGAATTCGGGGACTATACCAGTATTTTCCTAAATGAGGATGGGAAACCTCTTGAAAACCACGTTCAGACTGGCCTGTATTCGGGTCCAAAATCCTTAATAGGCCGTTCCGATTCGGTCCAAGACTGGCACAAATCCCGACCGACAGGCTAGCTCATTCCATGCTACCTACACGAGCAGGTCACTAGAAATTTGTGATTTAAAATGTTTAAAAGAAGGGCAGGGAGACTACAGCACCTCAGAAACCATAAGAATTGCGCTAATTAATTTTGTAAGTATAGTATACGATAAAGAAGCAGTAAATATTTTGTTGTTTGCAGATGGCGAGTCGTATAGTACTTGGCAGATGTACAATTTACAGCACGAAATAATTGAAAACGTCATATAAAGTTTATAAAAGACATCATATTTACGCCAGTGACTGTAATACTTTCTTTATTTCACGATTGCAATTTCAGCCTTAGGCCATTATCAACTGAAGATGTTATGGCTGTTAGGCCATGTCAACCTAAAATGGGCTGACGCATTTACATGTCGTTTTCATGACTATTAAATACATTGGTGTCAGCTCATTTTAAGTTGACATAGCCTAATATCCAAAACATCTTCACTTGAGAATGGCCGAAGGCCGAAATTGCAATCGTGAAATAAAGAAAGTGTTACAGTCACTGACGTAAATGTGATGTATTTTGTGAAGTTCTACATGACTGTGAATCCCTGGTATAAAAGGTTAATGATCTAAAGTATGTGAACAAGTGTATAACTACCTTATTTCTTAAGTAGCACACTACCCCTAATTTAGCGTACAATATTTAATACCTTTTCTCCGTGAAATGTGTCTTTAGTTGTACATCAGTAAGATCCCGAGATGTTACAATAATTTTCAGAAAGAATAGTTAGTAAATCCCACTGAAAGTAGCATAAAAAGGCTAAAAGTTTCAGTATAACAAAATTAATGAAACATTGTTTTGTATAAGGCAGAAAATCACTCCAATGGGACAAGTTTGTTTGCAAACATTACGTATAGCTCATATCATCGACATTTACACTGTTGTGCAGATGCAAACGCACATGCATAAGCTGCAGGGAATTACAGGTGATACGATATACAATGCGTACAAGAACGAAGAGGGAAAATTGTAAGAATGGGAGGCTAAGAACCAAATGTGCAGCCTTTCGCCACTACTGCACAGTTTATACACGAAAGAAGCAATGATGAAAATAAAAAGGAAGGTGCGAGTGTGGGTCTATAAAGTAAAAGGGTATAAATGATAAGATTCGTTGATGACATTGTTGCTCAATTTTAAGAAGACATAATTGTGGGAGGGACGTGTTGATTGGAATGAACAGTCTAATGAGTACACACTACATCTGAAAGAGAGAGAGAGAGAGAGAGAGAGAGAGAGAGAGAGAGAGAGAGAGAGTGGTAGAAGAAATGTGATTAGCGACGAGATTACATTTTTTTAAGATTTTAAAATCTTCTAAAGACTTCTGGTAGCCGCGTTAGCTGTTAAATGTTACTTTATAATCGGATCATTCCGACTGGTTTCGCAATGATTTTGCAGGTTGCTCTGTAATGCTTTTGTATAGGCCTCCTGAAATTCCCGTTACAAAATTGAAAGACTTACAGAGGGAAGTGAGTAGATAATATTTTGAATTGAAGCCAATGTCCGGAAATAAACCGTTTACATGCTACAGCCATTTGAAAACATATTGGTGGCGTTACCTCTTTTGCAGGCAGTTGATTAAGCATGGCCCAATACATCAATTGTATTATATTTCCATGACGAAAGAAATTGACCGTGTACTCGTTGACGGGTTCTCTTCAAAGTAATGCAGTGCGGCAGTCCGGCGTCTCCTCGGAGTACCTGCTGGTGGTAAAGCTACCCTTTCTCGAAGCCATTGCGTAGCGAAAAACGTATGCGATGGAGTCGGACGTTGTGGATAACCATCTTGTTAAAGGACACGAGCAGTGGTTCCATTACCGAGCTTCACCTTTCGGAAGGATCGTATCGCAGTATTCTGCGAACGTGTACTCATAAGCACATGTGTGATGTTCGAACCAGGGCATGGAGGTAGGACAGACGTCAAACATCGTCAGCCTATTTGATGTAACCACCCACCACCATGCACCCTGTTGCATATCTACCTAACAAATGTCTTTTCAAAACTACCTGGCAGATTAAAACTGCGTGGCGGACCGAGACTCGAACTCGGGACCTTTGCCTTTCGCGGGCTGTGGCTAAGCCATGTCTCCTCAAAATCCTTTCTTCCAGGAGTGCTAGTTCTGCAAGGTTCGCAGGAGAGCTTCTGTGAAGTTTAGAAGGTAGGAAGTGGCGGAATCAAAGCTGTGAGGACGCGGCGTAAGTCGTGCTCGGTTAGCTCAGCCGGTGGAGCACTTGGCCGCGAAAGGCAACGGTCCCGAGTTCGAGTCTCGGTCCGGCACGCAGTTTTAATCTGCCAGGAAGTTTCATATCAGCGCACACTCCGCTGTAGAGTGAAAATTTCATTCTGTCTTTCAATCGGCTGTAGCACGGAAACGGAACGACTTCGGACATGCGTTCCTGTTCAAAATATTATCTACTCGATCCCCTCTCCAAGCCAGAAAAGTTTGTAACGGGAAATTCCGAACACACTGTATTACTAATTTTTTAACAATTGAAGTTTTCGTAAGGTGCCTTTAATTTTATCATAGCTGCTCTTAACGCGTGCCTTGTAATTACCCTCTACCTATTTGCTACATTACTCACTGTCTTTCTCCTCTTTAATTCATTATGTAACGGTTCCTAGCCTTCGGTTGGTACGTAATCGTGTATCTTCCGTCTCCATCATTGCAGCCCCTGGCATCATATTACGTTACTTCTCTCGGGCACACTACATGCCGGCAGTTGCAGTAACATAACGTCAACCGGACGGTTTGGTGGCCTGGCCTTTCTACCGCAGGCATAGTCACACGTGGCTTTTACGGTTGTATGTTGATTTTTTTATTACCGGTGAATCTTTATATTTTTCTGTCCGAACGCAGGTTCTTTCCACATAGTTTTCTTCACCGGACGTTTTCTCAACTCCTTTCCTAGACCCGTACCTGCCTGCGGCTCCCCGTTGGGATTTTAGATGTTTCATTTTTTGACAGTCCAATTTAAGAGGTTCTGAAAATACGAACAAAATAAATGGCTCTGAGCACTATGGGACTTAACATCTGAGGTCATCAGTCCCCTAGAACTTAGAACTACTTAAACCTAACTAACCTAAGGACATCACACACATCCATGCCCGAGGCAGGATTCGCACCTGCGACCGTAGCGGTCGCGTGGTTCCAGACTGAAGCGCCTAGAACCGCTCGGCCTCAATGGCCGACAAAATACGAATACCATTCGAAAGTTTCGACCAAATGTTACGGGAGTACTTGTTTCCAAAACTGGTTTAACTGTCTTATTTTTTGTCATTATTACACCTTCTAATTCTTGTTAAATTTTTCATAGATTTATATACCTGAAGATGCGATTAAATCATTGCAAAATCGGATGAATGTTTAATAAAGGAACTATCAACAGCTGTTGTGTCTATCAGAAGCTTTTTAGTAGATTTTATTAATTTTTTAATCTAAAAAATATTTC
Source organism: Schistocerca gregaria (assembly GCF_023897955.1). Taxonomy (NCBI): domain Eukaryota; kingdom Metazoa; phylum Arthropoda; class Insecta; order Orthoptera; family Acrididae; genus Schistocerca; species Schistocerca gregaria. The sequence continues at coordinate 125,365,416 of NC_064928.1, read as the reverse complement.
TATTATTTTTCTAAGCGGTGGGTGCTCGAGTCGAAAAAGCATACGTATCAAATCAGCCAGAAGACGTAAAAATGACATAAACAATCTCGAGCGGAAAAACATTTTTTTGATGATAACCTTTTTCGGTCAGGTTTTGGCCATCCTCAGAGCCTTATAACGAAATACGAACATAGAATGGAATTAAGGAGGAATATCTGATAATAGCAATAACATTTAAAATACACGACACATAACAAATATTAACGGAAGGTGGCGCGGAATGGAGCGAGTGCTGTTGAGCCAGATCGCTGGTCGATCATCAGCGATCGGCTTGTTATCTTTGGCGCCTCCCCGGGCATGTGCATCTTTGCGTTTTCGGCTGGGGCGCGCGGGACGGCGAGAGGCAGTCGGTTTGGGGCGGGGGGGGGGGGGGGGGGGGGGCGGTGAGACTGGCGGAGTTGTGGGTCGGGCGTAAGCACATGTGTGATGCCTGTTACGCTGGGGCTGTTAGCTAATCGTGAAACTCCTGCGGCGGTTACTGGTTGCCTGGAAGGCATTTCGTATAAACTGTGCCAAGCCTCTCAGTGAGAGGGGAGTCCGGAGGTGGTGTTGGCCTAGATGTCTGTACAAACAGACGTGGCTGTGTGAGAAACACGGTGTGGGCCTGTTGGTTGCTTCGTCTTTCTGGCAGCCACCGCAATCAGATGTTCGGCCGCAATGTCTACAGTTTGTGGTGAGCATAGTGTGAACAAGTTCTCGTAGGATGTGCTCCCAGCCTGACTCTTAGCCTGTGTTATTTGTGGGTGCCGACCCCTCGTCTGTTACTGTTTACGGGTGTCCTGTAAGATTTCACAGCAAAACTGTATTTTTGTGGCATTCTGTGTTTCTGGCTCCTCATGCGCCTAGAAAGGGGAAAGATTTGTTCCTCAACTGAAAGGGGGAGGGGGGGGGGGGGTTCGCTTGGACATCTTTTGGAATTCCTTAGTGCTGTAATTTAAACATACAAAAAAAAAAGTCCTTTCAGAATAAGCTCCAGTTTCTTTGGGACACTGCAGTTAAAACAGGAGTGGCGTAGTGTAAATGAGTATTTGTTATTCGTCAAATGAAGTATATTTAATGTCTTGCAGTTTTCTAGGGCACGCAGCTGTGTTATTGAACTCATTTTGAAGTGTTCTGTCGGGTAAATGACTGCTGCCCACTTCAGTGTATTCTTTTGAGTAGTATTGTAAGGTTTTTTGGATGTTTCTCAGTGGGGTGTATTGATCCAGTTTAGTTTTTCTCTTGCTTAGTTTATCTGGTTATTGGCTTAACTCGCGCTTCACGCACTAAATCAGCTGATATTGAAATCGTTTTTTTCTTTTTCATTACTGTTTAATGTCAGACAGATTCAAATGTAACTTCATTCATGTCATTTGAAATAAATGTGTTGGATTAACTTTAATGAATTATGTGCAATCAAAGTAAGGGACCCAGTCCTTCATTAGTGCTTAACAGTGGCGTGTGGTTCGGGTTGTGAGCCCCGTGTTCGGACCAGCTGTACACGAAAGCCTACAGCTAAGGAGAGTAACGTAGCTGTTGCTTAAACACGCCCACTGTATACAGAATGCGTCAGTCATGGGCAATCTGGAATACAGAAAGTAAAACAGTTATTACAATAATGCATATACAGAATGGTTAGACGAAAGCTAACATCAAATGAAGAAATAGGTGCATTACATATTGTAAAGTAACAGATATAAACAGCATTTCATCAATATGTGATGAAAATACACATAAATTGATAGTCAATAACAGTCGGTTGTGAGCACAGAGATATTTGGGAACTTAGTGTAAACTTGTAGATCGTATGCGAACAAGCATAGTGGTTAAGCGACCAGACGTCAACGGTTTTCATCGAGCGAGGTGGCGCAGTGGTTAGCACACTGGACTCGCATTCGGGAGGACGACGGTTCAATCGCGTCTCCGGCCATCCTGATTTAGGTTTTCCGTGATTTCCCTAAATCGTTTCAGGCAAATGCCGGGATGGTTCCTTTGAAAGGGCACGGCCGATTTCCTTTCCAATCCTTCCCTAACCCGAGCTTGCGCTCCGTCTCTAATGATCTCGTTGTCGACGGGACGTTAAACACTAACCACCACCACACCACATCAATGGTTTTCATGGAGACAGCGTTGTCGTATCGATACGTGCCATCCAGTAGAAGACGATTTCGGAGCTGCGACGGCGACTGGATGGTAAATAAGTACTGCCATGTAGACCCACTTATAAGAATGCGTGCCAGCTGTTGCAGACGTTCTCAAAAATTGCTAGTCAGAAGACGATTAAAATCTGCGAGAGTCCAAAGATTGCCGAGAAAAACTCAACAAGAAGAGTAGTGTCCCTTGAGTTGAAGAAAGAAGAGAGAAACATCGAGAACTGATGAGAGAAATATGGAAACAACGAGAGGAAAATATAGTCGATAGTGGCTCATGCGTAAAAGAAGAGGTAGAACACGTGAGAATAAACGAACGTATGAAATAAAACAAAATGCATGAGAAACCATGGACCTCTCATATCAAAATATTCAGAAATTATCAATGTGTAGTTTTTTTTACATAAGGAAAAAGGAAAAGAAAAACTTTATTCAACTATGATAATAAATACAAATATCACCCTGCAAATCAAATTTATTTTTAAACGGGCCCTCAACTTTTACCCAAATATAAATCCCCTCACTTGCTGCAACACGCCGTCTATTCCTCGTATGAAGACATAACGGTTTGTCACTCACGAGATAAGAAGTACCCTAATCCCTTTTAGGTACCTCACCAGTACTCCATGTCCTGAATGCAATAATGTCTCTCTCGGGAAATGCTTCATGGCCACCCAACGAAGCATCACCAGTGCGAACAAACGCCACTGTCAGCCAACCAGAACCACCAAAAACTTCGGTAGTCTTAACACTAAAATCAAATTTCGCGCCCACAACGAACGAACTCGTTAAACTTTGTTGTTGGTTTGTCCAGATCGGATATTTCAGTTGTAATGTTGATGCATTAAGTTGTGCTGAAAGCGGTGCTGATACTCAAAACAATAAAAGCTGTGAGCAGTCTGGGGAAGTTAACCTTGCATTACTTTGCAACTGTTTCACCAGGTATCCGGTCTAGCTTACCAAATTCCCAACCAGACTAACATTAATTATAATCTTTTAGTACTCATCTTATGATAACTGGTGATATATATGTATAAAAAGACAATTTAAATAAAAAAAATCAGTTTATATTTGGACATTTATTTTAACAGTGATCATTGTTCCGTTAAAATTTCAGCATATTAAACTTGATTTATAACTAAACTGGTGCGTTATTTAGGATTGTAAAAATGTGAGTTTGTAATCGTACGGAACACATCAAATATGGAGCCAACATTGGGAGACTGCATACAACACTGCATTCATAAAATAACACACGAAGAACGTTGAAACATTTGCAAGAGGAAATTAACCACAACGAACGATTCAATTTTCACCCAATGAAGTTACGTTAGTAGCGCAATCCTGTCCGTCATGAAATTACCACACACTGGTATACTAAATTCATACTATATCTCTGTGAAATCTTCCCGAAAAGAATAGCTGAGGGCTACTTTGATGCTTACACCACATGCTTCGCGTGGTCAACTTGGTTTACACAAAGAGTGTAACTCCACAATAATTTTGATAATGAAACCAAATTACATAGAAACGCGATTTACAAAAGAAAATCCTCGAACTGGTTACAATCGTCTTACTATTAACCTGAGGGGTCAAACAAATGTATAAGCACGTGGTACACCCCACGTGGGTTGAACATAAAGAAAAGTTGCTATGTTGAAAAATATTGTCAAGACGACTGGAAGATATTCTCAACTTCCCACTCGAATTACACTGCGTTGCAATTTAAGATAACATTAAATATTTTGGATCTAAACCTGAAATAAAGGTGATCAAATTTTCAGTTAGGCTAAAGTTAAGAAATCCATTGTCGTACGGACTTAGCAGAGACGCGCTTAGCCGGAGATCTTACCACTTCAGACGCTCGCTGCGGACAGACTGCTGTGGGCCCCCACCGAGGGTACTTCACAGATTCAACCGGAAGTGACCAGAGAGGCAGCTTCCTATACCAACATGACAAGGGACAGAGAGGACCATACTAAGAATAGAAACCTCTTTGCTTTTAGAAAGCGTAGCTACCTGTTCCGACGTTGGTCCTACGGTTCTCTAGCAGACAGGCTTGTCTGCTACCATCAAGCATGCAACTAGAAATACATTTGCTCGTTCATTCTTTCACACAGAAGGGAAGGGGGAAGACAGTATCTTATCATATACTGTATATAAAAGAAAGCAGATGTTGGTTCCGTATCAGACTGTGTGACATGAATTAGACGTAAACTGTGTTTTAAAGTGTAGCAGTGTGACAGATCGTTTTTGATTATGTGTAAAAGCAACACGTTCCACTGCTGAGCCTCCTCCCAGATAGAGTCGGAAACACCCCAGTAAATTTAGAAGTGGAATGTATGCCGTAAATGACAGCAGATTTAAGAAACTTCACCTAAAACTTCCGTAGTCGAAGTACAAAACTCACTCATGACGTTTCGTCTCCGACTGCGGGAGACATCGTCGGAGGTAAAGCGGCGATCTTCGAAGAGAACTCGAGGAAGAGCTGATAATAGGCAGTGCAGAGGGCGCCACAGTCGATCACGTGGTGTCGGCTATGAGATTATCTCTGGTGATGCCAACATTCTCGATTGAAAGTAATCGATCGTCACGCTTGCGGTGCAACTCTGACATCCAAATTTTATCCGGTTTAACACCTTCGTCTTTCCTGTTAAAATTATTACGGTGTTAATCAATCTCGATAGCCTCTCTATACAAGCGTGCATAATAATTCGAGGTTTTTGATATGACGCTCGTCTCGCTGAATTTTATTTCATGATCACCTTCCTGCCGGCCGCGGTAGCCGAGCGGTTAAGGCGCTTCAGTCCGGAACCGCGCGGCTGCTGCGGTCGCAGGTTCGAAACCTGCCTCGGGCATGGATGTGTATGTCGTCCTTAGGTTAGTTAGGTTTAAGTAGTTCTAAGTTCTAGGTGACTGATGACCTCAGATGTTGCGTCCCATAGTGCTCAGAGCCATTTGAACCATCACCTTCCTGGTAAACATGTTCCGCTACGGCCGATTTATCCGTGTGACCCTGGCGGCAATTCCTCTTATGTTCGACAAGACGGGTGTTCACACTTCTCTTTGTGGTTCCGATGTAAACCTGTCCACAACTACAAGGAATTTTATATACCCCCGGTGTAGCGAAAGGGTGTCGTGCATCTTTAGCCGACCTTAACAATTCTTTTATTTTGCTAGTGGGTCTTTCAATCGTGAATGTTGGTATCACCAGAGATAATCTCATAGCCGACGCCACGTGATCGACTGTGGCGCCCTCTGTACTGCCTATACAATCAGCGCTTCCTCGAGTTCTCTTCGCAGTTCGCCGCTTTACCTCCGAGGATGTCTCTCGCAGTCGGAGACGAAACGTCAGGAGCGAGTTTTATAGTTCGACCACGGCCTATCAGCCCGGAAGTTTTAAGTGAAGACAATACTGGCAGTGAAAGCTTACATTGTATGATCAGATTTAAGAAATTAACATGAAAGGAATCCAACAACGACCTTTCACAGTACGAGGGCCACAGACGAGGATCTTTGCAACGCGCCACTTTTTCATTCGTTAGTGTTGTCCGTTGCGGCAAGAAAAGGTCACGGAACTTCGGAGGGGGAGAGGACGAATCCCATGTTTACTGTGGCTGCGCACGCTCGCCCCGGCGAGCAACAGCCGCCACCGGCCGTAAATCTGAGATCGGAGTACTGGGAGAAACCTGGACAGTTTATGCGGCTCGCCGTCCCAAGCGGTGGGGCTGTCTGCGGACAGGGGGCCATTCTTACCGGCGCCCACCCAAATGGATGGAGTCAGGAGTGGGGAAAACACGCGGATTCTTCTGCCGCTGTTGCAGATGCAGCGGCGATGCGATATTTAACGGGGCGATTAATACCTCCCGACCTCGTCCAGCAAGCGGTCGCCGTGCCAAATAGGAGAGGGCGTTCAACCGCGCGCGAGTTAATGATAGCGGTCGCGGAGGGAGCTGACGGGAATTTAGGGAAACTTTCTCCCGGCGCCAGACTGCCCAGCGAGGTGGCTTTTCCTAATAAGTTAAGACGGCCGGCCGAAACCCGGTGGGAAAGCAGGGACTTCGCCTTTCGCGAACAGCGCTCCACCGTCCGAAACAGTTTTACAAGACGTATCGTGTTGGGTTCCGCGCGTTTACGCAAAAAACAAATTCTGCTCAAGTTACTTTTCTCACCCAAACATGTTTCAGCATATATCTCCCATCATCAGTATATTCTTATTTTACGCAGACTGCACATATTTCTTTAGAGTAACACAGTAAGCATTTTGTATTTTTTTTATAATATACTGTACTTCAGCCTCACGTGCACAACTGATGTATTATAGCGACTACCACTGGATTGCATGAGCATCTCCGTGACGCTTCATCGAAGCTTGCACGAAATCCGCTGTTCTCCTTTTGATCTACTGCCATACAAATTACACTCACGCTCAGAAAAAACAGAACACCTTGAACGACTGGAGACAGAACGTTCATATTCTCAGAACAAGTACCAGGTGATAAAAAAGTCAGTATCAATTTGAAATCTTCATAAACCACGGAATAATGTAGATAGAGAGGTAAAAATTGTCACACATGCTTGGAATGACATGGGGTTTTATTAGAACCTAAAAAAAGACCTCATATTGCTAGACGCATGCAAAGTCACTTGCGCGCGTCGTTTAGTGACGATCGTGTGCTCAGCCGCCATTTTCGTCATGCTCGGCCTCCCAGGTCCCGAGACCTCAGTCCGTGCGATTATTGGCTTTGGGGTTACCTGAAGTCGCAAGTGTATCGTGATCGACCGACATCTCTAGGGATGCTGAAAGACAACATCCGACGCCAATGCCTCACCATAACTCCGGACATGCTTTACAGTGCTGTTCACAACATTATTCCTCGACTACAGCTATTGTTGAGGAATGATTTTGGACGTATGGAGCATTTCCTGTAAAGACCATCATCTTTGCTTTGTCTTACTTTGTTATGCTATTCATTGCTATTCTGATCAGATGAAGCGCCATATATCGGACATATTTTGAACGTTTGCATTTTTCGGTTCTAATAAAACCCCATGTCATTCCAAGCATGTGTGTCAATTTGTACTTCTCTACCTACATTATTCCGTGATTTATTCAGTTTTCAAATTTATACTGACTTTTTGGTCACCCGGTACATTATTATACTCTGCAGAAATGATTAACATTTGAACCGTGCCGGCCGGCGGGTTCAACGTCAACATAGATATCACGGCGCAACACCAAATACCGGCAAAATGTGCCTGCGTTTCTTGTTGTCAATACAAATCGAAGGTAACGGATCAGTGTTACTTGAGCAGACGTGCAGTATGCCTCTCAGACGTATACATGACACGTACCGTCAAATCACTGAGTTGGCGCATTGTTGGCATGAGAGAATGTGATGCATTCATTTGGGAAATCGTTGCTCGTGTGGGATAAAATATTTCTGCAGTACAACAGGTGTGTGCAGAATGTTTCACGGATTGCCGTAGAACACAACGAAATGGATCAGGTCGCACCACCCAGACACCTCCTCATCCAAATGGTATTGCAGGACAGATCTTCCCCCTTCTCAGCTCTGACGCAACAGTGGAACAGTGTAGCCCATCGTACACTATCACGGGTCAAAGTCCGCCGCCGTTTCTTACGACGCGGTTTACGCCTACCTTTGACGGATGTGCAGAAACGTGCTAGACGGCAATGGTGTTTGGAACGATATCAAGGGGGATAGGAATGGCAAGAGATAGTGATTCCGGTCGAATCAATATTCTGTTTGTTTGTAAATGATGGCCGCATTTTGGGTCGCCGCAGCGAAGAGGAGCGGAATCACAGTGACTGCGTTCGCACAAGACATGAGGTGCCAGCTTAATGCCTTGGGTACTGTGGTGAGAGTGACCTCCTCGGATGACATCATGCGACTCGTAGCCGTACCCTCTCTACACAACAGAGCAGACACTATTTTTCAGCAAAAGAGTGCATTGCGACATGTTGCTGCACGAATACGTGCTTTCTTGATCGCTGGATGTCAGCCCTTTACCCTAGCCCACCTGATCACCAGACTTCTCACGAATTGAAAATATGTGGGATATGGTGAAACTATATGTACAGTGCTGCGACCCAGTGCCAACTACCACAGATGGACTTTGGAACCAGGTGAATGCAGCATGGATGACTGTACCACAATACGCCATTCGCGCCTTATATCCGTCGATGCCATCAAAAAATGGTTCAAATGGCTCTGAACACTATGTGACTCAACTTCTGAGATCATCAGTCCCCTAGAACTTAGAAGTACTTAAACCTAACTAACCTAAGGACATCAGACACATCCATGCCCGAGGCAGAATTTGAACCTGCGACCGTAGGGGTCGCGCGGTTCCAGACAGCAGCGCCTAGAACCGTTCGGTCACTACCGGCCGGCGTCGATGCCATCACGCATGGAAACAGTTATCACAGTTATGAGAGCCCATGGCGAACCCTGCCCTGTGCCTATTAGGTTGGCTGGTTGACTTAAAAGACGGGGGGGGGGGGGGGGGGGGGGGGTTGCGGAGGGACCAAACTGCTAGGTCATCGGTCCCGTGTCCACTAGCCAACTGGACAAATGCTGATCATTTCTGCACAACGTACTGATGTACATGTCCTGCGAATATGAACGTCCCATTTTCCACTCGTTCAAGGTGTTCATTTCTTCTGAACATGATTGTGCAAAATAAGCAAGTCAGATTTCTACAACACACTACATACATGCACATTAATATTGTTCTGCTCCACACTGAGGTGACAGGAATCGTGGAATATGCAGATATGCAGACGACAATAGTATCGTGCACGTAAGGTGGAAAAGGGCAGTGCACTGGTGGAGATGTCATTGATACTGAGGTGATACATGTGGAAAGGTTTCCGACGTGATCACGGCAGCACCATGTGAATTGACACACTCTGAATGCGAAATGGTAGCTGCATTCAGGCGCATACGGCATTCCATTTCGGAAATCATTAGGGAATTTCCGGCATTCACAGTGTCAGCAGCGTGCCGAGAACACCAGATTTCATGGTGTTACCCCTCACCACGGACAACGCAGTGGACCGAGAGCAGCCGAGTTCCAGTAGCGTTGTCCGCGCTAACTGCGTGCAATAACCGCAGAAATCAATGTGGGGCCTACGGCGAACATATTCATTAAGAGAGTGCGGCGAAATTTGGCGTTAATGTACTACGGCAACAGACGACCGGCGCCAAGGCCTCTGCTAACAGTACGAGATGTTGCAGCGCCTGTCCTAGGCTCGTGACCATGTTGTTGGACACCAGACGACTGGAATACCCTGGCTTCATCAGATGAATCCCGATTTCAGTCAGTAAGAGCTGGTGGTAAACTTCGAGTGTAGGGCACACCCTACAAAGCCATGGACCCCAGCTGTCAACAAGGTACTGTGCAAGCTGGTTGTGGCCCCATAATGGTGTGGGCTGCGTTAACATAAAATGGGATGGGTCCTCTGATCCAACTAAACTTATCATTGACTATAAATGGTTATTCATGGACGTCATATTCCCGAACAATGCTGGAATTTTTATGGATGACAATGAGCCACGTCACCGAGCCAAAATTTTTTGCGAACTGTGGAACATTCGAATGAATAAGAAACTTCCTGGCAGATTAAAACTGTGTGCCCGACCGAGACTCGAACTCGGGACCTTTGCCTTTCGCGGGCAAGTGCTCTACCAACTGAGCTACCGAAGCACGACTCACGCCCGGTACTCACAGCTTTACTTCTGCCAGTACCTCGTCTCCTGCCTTCCAAACTTTACAGAAGCTCTCCTGCGAAACTTGCAGAACTAGCACTCCTGAAAGAAAGGATATTGCGGAGACATGGCTTAGCCACAGCCTTGGGGATGTTTCCAGAATGAGATGTTCACTCTGCAACGGAGTGTGCGCTGATATGAAACTTCCTGGCAGATTAAAACTGTGTGCCCGACCGAGACTCGAACTCGGGATCTTTGCCTTTCACGGGCAAGTGCTCTACCAACTGAGCCACCGAAGCACGACTCACGCCCGGTACTCACAGCTTTACTTCTGGCAGTACCTCGTCTCCTGCCTTCCAAACTTTACAGAAGCTCTCCTGCGAAACTTGCAGAACTAGCACTCCTGAAAGAAAGGATATTGCGGAGACATGGCTTAGCCACAGCCTTGGGGATGTTTCTCATTCTGGATTCGAATGAATAATTTGGCACCCAGATCGCACAACGTAAATCCCAGCGAATATTTATGGGACATGATCGAGAGTTCAGTTCGTGCACAAAATGCTTCACGGGCAACAGTTTCCTCATTATGGACGGCTACAGAGGCAGCATGGCTCTGTATTCCTGCAGGGGACTTTCGACGAATTTTTGAGTCCACGCCACGTCAAGTACGAAACAATGTTCCTTCTGACATGCATGCATGTTTGAAGACTTCACTTTCTTATTTCGTCAACCATGTGTCTGCAACCTGCACTAGTACATCCAATATGTGTGTTACGGTAATGGGGAGGCATTTCACTTGAAAGTCGCTTACGTGGTGTCGGCGTACACACGATATTTCAGGGGAATCATCCCAGCATTTTTCTGGAGTTCTTTAGCGATATCATGGAAAACCTAAACCTGTAGGCCTGACGAGGATCTCAACCGTCGTCCTCCGAGTTCAGTGTTTTGATCTCTGGGACAAGTCATCAGCTACTGTGGTTTGACATACGCATGACTGCGACTAAAAGTACGCGCGGTTGTACGTGACTACAGGTCTCGGAGTCACGTTGCACGACGTAGGAACGGTGGTCGTACAAAGGTCCTGACCGTCGTGGGCTGGAACCGACTATCACGCCTCGTCAGTGACACTCCGCATTAGATCCGACAGTAGCTGTTAGTGAATGCAGTTGATCTCAGTTTCCCAGCGAACATTGTGAAAGAGAGCTGCATGCAGCGAAGTTGAGTGGCTCGCGAAAGAGAACTACTTTCAGAGGGAAATACAGCTGTATAGCTCTTCTGTGAGCCACACGTGGCCGTAATTCTATGATAGCTGAATGGGGTAGTGTAGTCTGGTCTGACACGATTTTGTCTAATATCAAATGATGCAAGGGTAGCGAGAGCCCAATGAGTGTGGAAGATGCTGCTCAGCAAGGGGGTTATGCTTTGATGTTTTGGGTGTATTTTTCGTACTATGGTGGGGGACCACTCAATCCTCGCTGGATCAACGTTAACAGGCAGTAAACACACACAGACAGTAGTCGGCAGCACTAGCAGTAGAGAATACATAAAGTGTGTCGGGATGGGGTGGTTGTGGGGGGAGAGGGGGTACCCCTAAAACAGTGCAGTCGTTATCCTAATGCGGACGTGAAGCTATGTCTCTGACATCCCAAACGTTATGATCATTGGCTTTCGGCCGAAGGGTGGAAGAAATTCTGAAACGGCTTACCTTCTAAACTGTCCGTGTGCCATTCCGGTTAAAGTACAGGGTGTCCGAAAAGTATTTCCCTGATTACATAAATTGATAACTCAGGCTAGAAGTAAGATGCAAATATGAAACTTGTATCGAATTGTTTACAACTATCAAAGATTTTTTTTCTGTTTTAGGTTCGCAGTACGTAAGTGGTGCAGTGCTCAAGAAGCCACGTTAACCAATCAGGAGAAGACACAGTGTGTCCTGTGGTACCATGAGACACTATCACCAACCACAGTGCAGATACACTTCCAGACAACATTTGGAAGGAATCCACCTGATGTCAGGAGCATTAAAGCCTGGTATGAGTGTTTCAAGAACACAGGATCGGCTGATGACCTTCCGAGGTCTGGTCGACCAAGAACCTCAGCAGACTGTGTGGAAGCTGTAGGGCAGTCTTTTCTGCGAAGTCCGAAGAAATCGGTGCGCAAAGCCTCACGTGAGTTACAGATGCCAAAAAGCTCTCTCCATGACATTTTACACAAACATTTATTGTTTCGTGCATACAAAGTGCAACTCTTGTTACCCAATGACGGTACACGTCGATATGACTTTGCAGTCGAAATGCTATCACGTATTGAGGACGATGATGGTTGTCTCAGACGAATTGCCTTTTCCGACGAAGCGACCTTTTCTGTCAGTGCAGTAGTGAATCGCCCTAATGTGCGCATTTGGGTCTCATAACCCCCTGGTGAGGTCATGGAGTGCGCCAGAGGCAGTCCAAAGTTGAATGTTTGGTGCGCGTTATTGCACGATTGAATTATCGGGCCATTCTTCTTCGCTGAGGCTACCGTCACATCTGCAGCGTATCTGGACATGTTGCAACTGTATGCTGTTCCTCATCTGCTTCAGTATCACCCCTCTGTCTTGTTTCAGCAAGACGGTGCACCGCCTCATTGGAGTTTGGACGTCCGTGCCTATCTCGATATGACCTTTCCTGGGCGTGAGGGGGCCAGTAGTTTGGCTTCCACGCTCTCCCGACATAGCCCTATTAGACTTATTTTTATGGAGTTATGTCAAGGACGAGATCTACCGAACACGTGTACCAGATCTTGAAACCCTGCGGCAACGGATAACCACAGTCGGTCCAGTGATGTTGGCTAATATGTGGACGGAAATTGAATATCGCCTAGATGTGCTACGTGCTACCAAGGGTGCTCATGTGGAAGTTAACTGATGTGTGAAAAATCTTTAATAATTTGTAAACAATTAGACACCAGTTTCATATTTGTATCTTACTTCTAGCCTGAGTTATCAATTTATGTAATCAGGGAAAGACTTTTCGAACACCCTGTATATCGGGCATGGCAAAGTGAGGCTATCCAAAGTTGGCGCTGAGGCAACTGTATGCACGTGGGCCGTCGATGACAGGTGTGAACGACAGCTGCGGAGACTTGTACGTGTGAATAAAGACATGCAACTGTTGGCCAGCTAACCGTTCAGGTGAACCAGTGGCCTACCGAAAGTGATTCCTCAACGACCGTTCAGTGAACGCTGCTGTATATCTGTCTCTCTATCAGGCGCCTTGTTCATTCGGCTGTGCTGACTGCTGTCCATCAGAGAGGAAGGCTGCGATTTGCACGTCAATAACGCAACTTGAAGTCCAGTGAGTGGCGACAGGTGGGCTTTCCAGATGAATCACGTTCTATGCTCACCGGCGCGAAACGTCTCCAACAATTGTCGGAATGGCCCAGGCCGCGTTTGGGAGCGTTATGGTCTTGGGAACGTTCTCATAGCATTTCACGCGTGAAACAAAACAGCATGTTAATAACACGAGTATTAGCATCCTACACATCCAACCAAAAGGCAGAATAATAGAGATCCTCGAAACACTCCAAATATACAAATACCAAACGAAACAACTGGATTCCATCTTAAATGACAAAAAATGACAATATTTACAATAGTATCATCTCTGTTTTCAGCAACTGCCTACATTCTTAAAACTGCACACACACACAAACACACACACACACACACACACACACACACACACACACACATGCACACGCACACACACACACACACACGTGCACACACCTTAAAATTTACCATAAATATGAGAGCCGCAAAGAGTACAAGAGATTTACCTCATTTAAGGATAATTCATCACACCAACAGCTTGTACCCCTTATCATCTTGAAACGGTGTGCACATCAAATAATGGCTCAAATTGTATATCTCTCTGCATATTTTATAGCATTAACCAATGCATTAGCCCAACCTTTCGGCAGCAAATATACGTAACATGTAATCTTAAAAGCAAAAGGAAAACGAGGATAATGGAATGAAGTCGAATTAAGTCGGGTGATGCTGAGGGAATTAGATTAGGAAATGAGGCACTTAAAGTAGTAAAGGAATTTGGCTATTTGGGGAGCAAAATAACTGATGATGGTCGAAGTAGAGAAGATATAAAATGTAGACTGGAAATGGCAAGGAAAGCGTTTCTGAAGAAGAGAAAGTTGTTAACTTCGAGTATAGATTTTAGTGTCAGGAAGTCGTTTCTGAAAGTGTTTGTATGGAGTGTACCCATGTATGGAAGTGAAACATGGACGATGAATAGTTTGGAAAAGAAGAGATTAGAAGCTTTCGAAATGTGGTGCTACAGACGAATGCTGAAGATTAGATGGGTAGACCGCGTAACTGCTGATGAAGTATTGAACAGAATTGGGAGAAGAGGAGTTTGTGGCACAACTTGACAAAAAGAAGGGACCGGTTAGTAGGATGTGTTCCGAGAGACCAAGGGATCACAAATTTATCATTGGAGAGCAGCGTGGAGGGTAAAAATCGTATAGGGAGACCAAGAGATGAACACACTAAACAGATTCAGAAGGATGTGGGTTGCAGTAAGTACTGGGAGATGAAGAATCTTGCACAGGATAGGGTAGCATGAACAGCTGCATTAAACGAGTCTCAGGACTGAAGACCACAACAACAATAACAAATCTTAAGACACCTTGCCATGTAAATGTATGCTCTCATATAATTATTCTTTCCACTGTCTCTCTCTCTGTCTTTCTCTCTCTCTCTCTCTCTCTCTCTCTCTCTCTCTCTCTCACTCACTCACTTACTTTCTCTCTGTCTTCCTCTCCTTCTGCTTCTAGCCCCTCACATCTATTAATCCCAATCAAACTGTGTCATCTATGTATGATTTCACCGCTGTAGCCAATATGAATATTGTTCTTCAAGTCTGTAACATCTCACCTGACTGTTATTAACAAGTATGAAGTTTAAGCCATTTTAATATTTCATCTGATTGTATAAACGAGTACGAATGTTAAGCTGTTTTAACTTGTCAAAATTGGATTTATATGCCACCTGAAGTACACACACATATATTCGACACCTCAAAACAAACATCTCCAAATGCTTTAAAGAATTATTCTGTAATAATGTTGTTACGATGTATATTCTTTGCACTTTGCGATTATGTCTCCTCTTCTGCTATACGAACCTTGCACCCAGCAGATTCGAGGCACCATATTTGTTTACAAATGTGACAGTATACATGTGATGAGTTACGACAGCGAAAGGATCCTGTGACCACTGGAGATACTCTAGTTTACTTATTTTATATTTACCATTAGATATCAGTTTAATTTTTTTGTCAGAAGAAATCCAAAACCATATTCTGAAATAGTGACTTGTTTCTCCACTAAACAGTGCCACAAGTTCCTCCAAAAAATCATAACGCAACACACACACACAAATGTCATACTAAGTAATTTAAATCCACCTGATGATGGAGGTTTAAATCTTTGAAACGCGTCGTGGAAATAAATAAAACGGTGACTGGTAACAGTTAAATTTGTTGTTTCATTGAATAACTACTGTCAGCTGTAATTTCATTATTAATTTATAGGCGTCCAGTTTGTAGGATAGACTTTGTTATCATCGTGCCCTCTAAATTCATAGTGGCTGAATTTTGCCGAAACACATCAGTCAGAAAGTCCTATGTGAAAATAACCGGTATCCGCTTCAGCTCTTGTAAACGACCGTGCACGGTGAGACTACAAACACCGTCTGTGGTTCCTTACAAGAGCTGATGCAGATACCGGTTATTTTCACATAGGGCTTTCTGACTGATGTGTTTCGGGAAAATTCAGCCACTATGTACTTCCATGGCTTGATGATGATGAAGACTTGATGATGATGAAGTGCATCGTCGAAACCGATTTCTAGTAAAATTATAATGAAATTACAGCTGAATGTAGTGTTGAAAATTGTAATATTCCTATTGCCTGCGGTCCTCTCGACCTATTTCATCTACATCTACATATACTTGATTACTCTGAAATTCACATTTAAGTGCTTGGCAGAGGGTTCATCGAACCACAATCAAACTATCTCTCTACCATTTCACTCCCGAACAGCGCGCGGTAAAAACGAACACCTAAACCTTTCTGTTCGAGCTCTGATTTCTCTTATTTTATTTTGGTGATCATTCCTACCTATGTAGGTTGGGCTCAACAAAATATTTTCGCATTCGGAAGAGAAAGTTGGTGACTGAAATTTCGTAAATAGATCTCACCGCGACGAAAAACGTCTGTGCTTTAATGACTGTTACGTAATAATACAAAACGAGCTGTCCTTTTTTGCACCCTTTCGATGTCCTCCGTCAATCCCACCTGGTAAGGATCCCACACCGCGCAGTAATATTCTAACAGAGGACGAACGAGTGTAGTGTAACCTGTCTCTTTAGTGGACTTAATGCATCTTCTAAGTGTCCTGCCAATGAAACGCAACCTTAGGCTCCCCTTCCCCACAATATTATGTATGTGATCTTTCCAACTCAAGTTATTCGTAATTTTAACACCCAGGTACTTACTTGAATTGACAGCCTTGAGAATTGTACTATTTATCGAGTAATCGAATTCCAACCGATTTCTTTTGGAACTCATGTGGATCACCTCACACTTTTCATTATTTAGCGTCAACTGACACCTGCCACACTATACAGCAATCTTTTCCAAACCGCTTTGCACCTGATACTGGTCTTCGGATGACCTTACTAGACAGTAAATTACACATCATCTGCGAACAACCTAAGAGAACTGCTCAGATTGTCAGCCAGGTCATTTATATGGATCAGGAACAGCAGAGGTCCCACCACGCTTCTCTGGGGAACACCTGATATGACTTCAGTTTTACTCGATGATTTACCGTCTATTACTACGAACTGCGACCTTCCTGGCAGGAAACCATGAATCCAGTCGCACAACTGAGACGATACCCCATGCAGCTTGCTTAGAAGTCGCTTGTCAGGAACGGTGTCAAAAGCTTTCCGGAAATCTAGAAATACGGAATCAACTTGAGATCCCCTGTCTATAGCGGCCATTACTTCATGTGAATAAAGAGCTAGCTGCGTTGCACAAGAACGATGTTTTCTGAATCCATGCTGATTACGTATCAATAGATCGTTCCCTTCCAGGTGATTCATAATGTTTGAATACTGTATATGCTCCAAAACCCTACTGCAAACCGACGTCAATGATATAGTAGCTCGATGGATTACTCCTACTACCCTTCTTAAACACTGGTGCAACCTGCGCAATTTTCCAATCTGTAGGTACAGATCTGTCGGTGAGCGAGCGGTTGTATATGATTGCTAAGTAGGGAGCTATTGTATCAGCGTAATCTGAAAAGAACCTTATCGGTATACAATGTGGTCCTGAAGACTTGCCATACAAGCGATTTGAGTTACTACGCAACCCCTAAGGTATCTATTTCTAAGAAACTCATGCTAGCAGTTGTTGGTGATTCAAATTCTGGATTATTCCATTCCGGATTTAGGACCAGTCCAGAATCCGTGGCTTCATCTCGATCGGCCTGTTCGTCCCAGGGACCGTCAACCGAAAACCCTAGCGCAGCTGGTCGCCACGCTGGGCTCGGAAGGGCCCCATTTCTCCGTTGGTACCTTCTAGGAACACAGTACCTCTCTCCCCGCACGTCTCGCAGCAGTGTGCGCTACAAAATGTGGCGATACAGGCTTTTAACTGATGGTCACATTAATCTGACTGGACACTGTTTTTATCCCTGTGGATTATTACAGCGTTCTCAGTGACTGTTTCCTGGGTACTCTGCGTTCATTTGCGTCTTTCAAAACACCGTGTTCACAATATTGCTCCAGAAGTTGGACCATTACGGAATAAGGGGAGTAGCTCACAATTGGTTCAACTCTTACTTCAGCAGCAGTCAGCAAAAGGTCATTATTCACAATGTTGATAACGGCTGAGATGTGGGATCTGAGTGGGGTACTGTCAAGTGGGAGGTGCCCCAGGAATCAGTGTTGAGGCCGCTCCTGTTCCTTATTTATATAAATGATATGCCCCCTAGTATTATGGGCACTGTAAAGTATTTCTGTTTGTTGATGTCACTAGCTTGGTAGTAAAGGAAGTTGTATGCAGGTTTGGCTCGGTTTCAAACACTGCAGTTTATAAGTTGCTAATCAATTAAATAAAAATTTAATTTTTGCAGGGAAACATATAACTCTCTTGGAAAATGCCTTTCCGAGATTGATGCTTGTAATACCCCTCTGTGAGACTGACAAGGGGGAGATTCAGTCAATAATTAAATCGCTGACGACTAAGGACTCTCATGTATATGATGGAGTGCCTAGAAGAATATTAAAGTACTGTGCTGCACATGTTAGCCCTGTATTTAGCCATATTTGCAATATTTCCCTTCACAATGGTTAGTTTGCTGAATGATTACTCAGTAGTAAAGCAGCTTTATAAAAACGGAAAAAGCGACAATCTAGACTATTTTAGACCTATTTCTATGCCATCGGTGTTTGCTGAATTCATCGAAAAGGCTGTGTATGTGATACTTGTGTATCACATAATTTGCTATCAAATGTACAGTTCGGCTTTAGAAGTCGATTAACAACTGAAAATGCTATATTCCCATTTCTCTGTGAGGTACTGGATGGAGTAAACAGAAGGTTTCGAAGGCTAGACATATTTTTTGATTTAACTAAGGCGTTGATCACGAAATATTGCTCCAGAAGTTGGACCATTACGGAATACGGGGAGTAGGTCAAAACTGGTTCACCTTTTACTTTAACAACAGACAGCAAAAGGTCATTAGTCACAGCGTTGAGAATGGCTGTGATGTGGGGTCTGATTGGGGTACAGTTAAGTGGGGGGTGCCCAGGGATCAGTTTGGGGCCACTCCTGTTTCTTATTTATATAAATGACATGCACTCTAGTATTATGGATAACTGTAAAATATTTCTGTTTGCTGATGACACTAGCTTGGTAGTAAAGGATGTTGTGTGCAACGTTGACTCGGTTTCAAGTATTGCAGTACATGACTTCAGTTCATGACTTGTAGGAAATAAACTAACGTTAAATCACAGTAAAACTCAGTTTTTACAGTTCCTGACACACAATTAAACAAAACTTGACGTTTTAATCTCACAGAACGGGCATATGATTAGTGAAACTGAACAGTTCAAATTTCTAGGTGTTTAGATAGATAGTAAGCTGTCGTGGAAAGCCCCCGTTCAGGATCTTGTTCAAAGACTTAATACTCACGTTTTCATTATTCGAACGGTATCAAAAGTGAGTGACACTTCGACACGTAAATTAGTCTACTTTGCCTATTTTCATTCACTCAAGTCGTATGGTATTATGTTTTGGGGTAACTCTTCCCATTCTAGAAGGATATTTTTGGATCATGAACGGGCGGTTCTGGCAAAAAGTGGTGTGAGTTCACGAACCTCTTGTGGACCTCTGTTCACGAGTCTGGGTATTTTGACATTGGTCTCTCAATATGTATATTCATTATTGCCGTTTCTTGTTACCAATATTAGTTTATTCCCAAGAATAAGCAGCTTTCACTCGTCTAATACTCGACAGAAATGAAACCCCCATTTCGATCGGACTTCCTTAACTCTTGTGCAAAAAGGTGTGCAGTTTACTGCTGTATCCATTTTCAATAATCCGCCACTCGAATTCAAAAATCTTAGCAGTAATCCACGCGCTTTCAAATCGAAACTGAAGAGTTTTTCATGGGTCTCTCCTTCTATTCTGTCGAGGATTCCTTGAAAAATTAAGCTGATTCTTATTGTATTGCTGATAGCGTTTACTTAAACTTATGGACTGACTTTTTTTCAGGTTCATGAACATTTATTTTTATCTGTCATTACTTTTATGTTGTAAGTTCATGTACTGACAAGTTCCATTACCTTGGAGATTTGCTCCTTAATTTGGTCCTACGGAACTTGACGTATAAATAAATAAATAAATAAATAAATAACAGGGCTGCATCCATACATTCCTGGAATAACGACCACTCAGGCAGTCTGTCGCTTGTCGAATGACCCTCTTAATCCCGCAGAAAATGTCTGAGACGAATCAGAGCACAGGGCGAAACACAACAGTCAACATCCACGCAGTTTGGAAGCTCTGCGGTCTCTAACCATCGGTAAGTGGTTTCAGCGGATGTGGGAAACCTGCAGAAACTTTTGGAATTTCTTCTTCGCCCAACTGCGGCGGCTGTCAAAGCTGCAAGCCGTGTCGCTGTGTTTCCTGGGGGTTACTAATTGTTGGCCGACGAGCTTATAAATGCAATGTCACACACAGCACTTAATAATTTAATTGCTAACAGACACAGTGGGGATGCTGTGAAGAGCTTCACATGCAGTGGTTGTCAGCGTTTTGTGTTCGACAAGCGGCCCATCTTGTGTTCCGCTCGTTTCCAGTTGCCACGCCCTGGGCTTACATGCGCTGTCGGAACCGAAAGTTGCAGGGCTTCCCCACGCAGACAGTACATAGAGCGTAGTGGCGAGAGGGCTCTCCATTAAGCCGTCTCTTAGGGACACGCAGCCATCACTCACTGAACAGCTTTTCAAGCTGTCGCCTTTTGGAAAGGCTTAGACGGCATTTCGGCTGTCAGTCAGCGAACAGGATGGATCCGGCACGTGCTAGTCTTGTGCTACATCGGAACACGTGGACAACTACGGCCGTCATTTGATTTACACAAGAAAAGCTTTCTAGTTCTACGCACCATGATGGCAAAGTTGAAGTCAAGTGGGAAGGCGTTCGTGCAGGCGTCTTGGTACTGTTTCCGTTTATGTGCAGCGTTTTTGTCACCTTTCTTCGGCTGAGCACAGAATTAGTTACGTCAGCAGATTGAAGACTAGCTTTTGAAACATCTCTGGCGCGGAAAATACTTGGTACGGCCAAACTTTCAGGAAACATTCCTCACACACAAAGAAAGAAAACATGTGGACATGTGTCCGGAAACGCTCACTTTCCATGTTAGAGCTCATTTTATTACTTCTCTTAAAATTGCATGAATCATGGAATGGAAACACACAGCAACAGAACGTAACAGCGTGACTTCAAACACTTTGTTACAGGAAATGTTCAAAATGTCCTCCGTTAGCGAGGATACATGCATGCACCCTCCGTCACATGAAATGCCTGATGCGCTGATGCAGCCCTGGAGAATGGCGTATTGTATCACAGCCGTCCACAATACGAGAACTAAGAGTGTCTACATTTGGTACCGGAGTTGCGTAGACAAGAGCTTTCAAATGCCCCCATAAAAGTCAAGAGGTCAGGAGAGCGTGGAGGCCATGGAATTGGTCCGCCCCTACCAATCCATCGGTCACCGAATCTGTTGTTGAGAAGCGTACGAACACTTCGACTGAAATGTGCAGGACCTCCATCGTGCATGAACCACATGTTGTGTCGTACTTGTAAAGGCACATGTTATAGCAGCACAGGTAGAGTATCCCGTATGATATCATGATAACGTGCTCCATTGAGCGTAGGTGGAAGAACACGGGGCCCAATCAAGACATCACCAACAATGCCTGCCCAAACGTTCACAGAAACTCTGTGTTGATGACGTGATTGCACAATTGCGTGCGGATGCGTGCGGATTCTCGTCAGTTGGGCCAACTGGCGGTGAATCGAGGAAGTACAGTACATACTGACGAAACTAAAATGAGTTCTAACATGGAAATTAAGCGTTTCCGGACACATGTCCAAATACCATCTTTTCTTTATTTGTGTATGAGGAATGTTTCCTGAAAGTTTGGCCGTACCTTCTTGTAACATTCTGTATATATAAGTCCAAGTTCCGGCATGCTTTGTCGATTCCCTCTCGCTACATTTCCGGCTGATCCTTAAGTGTATTTTCATGTTTGAACAGTGAAATAAGATATAAGTATCTCTTTATAAAGCCCGACATACAAACATACGCACTACTGTCGATTATTTTAGGAAACTGGTTCTAGGCTTTAATCGGTGCATGCAGCTTCTTTCCCTTTTAGTAAGAGCAGGCCACTAATGGCGAAATGTGTCTGAAGAGTTTGGTGACGAACGCTTGTAGTGGTGACTTCGATAGGTGCACAGAACAGAAACCTTCCTTCCCTGTCTTTATAGGAGAGACATTACGAATGCACTAGTTGCCCAACGAGCTGACTCTCCGACTGTTATCTGCAAATTATTTTTTCTTCCGCAAAGAGGTACATTCGGTTAAATTTTTAACGTTGAGTTCTAGTTCCGTTCCCAAACAGACAAAGTTAATGATGTATGATTAAGTACGTGTACGTAAAGTAATTACTCCCTTACAACTGGACATTATCTTCCCAGATGATTCCCTTACACCTTTCTAAGATGCAGTTAATGGCCCTATCACGTTTCGCTTCGTCTGTTTTTGCTTTGTGTCGGAATTTTAAGGGCAGTTAATTGCATCTTAATAAGGATTAAGATAACCAACTGGGAAGATACTCAACTCTGACATTTATGGCACACACGCTGCACGTATATGCATAATTCTCTTGGAGGAAAAAATAATAAACTGAGAACGTGTTCATAAACCTGTACTGCAGAAAGCAGTTTTGAGCGCTATGCTTCAAGAGTTGCACAAAGAAAGAATCACAGCTAAATGAAAATGTTCAATGCAGGCTTGAGGACTGTTGGCACGTGCTCAGTGTGTGAACTGGTAATGTCCATTCCAAGTGCTAAGACGTAGAGGCACTGTCACCTGGGCTGAGATTGTGCAAACCATTGCTTCGACGGAGCGTTGCACTGTTCACTTGTCTTTCAAAACACTTCGACCAGTACTTTTGGTAGGTAATTCTGCTGTACTTAACTGAGTCGTTCAATATGAACTTACAGCACTTCTTGTATGTTCCAACCGTACGTTTTCACTTCGTATTTTTTTTCTTTTTGTTTGCATTCATCTGTTGCACATTTCAGCCGATTTTCTTTAAGCTCGTTGTAAAACTTTCTTCAGTAACACTATTAAAGAATTAATGAAGCAGGAAAGCCGACGAGGGCTAAAATCACAGAAGGAAAATTATTCCCGTAACCATGGATATGGAGACGAACAGTCGGCGAGATAAATACAAATATGTGCTTTCAAGCAGCTTCTGACTTCCGTATTGAAGATTGTCCAAGCTCGTACAAATGGATGAGTAGTGTAAAATTACCGACCTCATCGTACAGCGCCAAACGCCGAGGTCGGCTAGGGTACTCCTTAGTAACGGTTCTGTTGTTGCTGACTTCACACTATACACCCCACCTTACATCTCCACAGTCTTCCTACGCCTCAACCTCGTGAAATATGTCGTCTCCTCCCGAAATACGTTTCTCCCAATGCAAGTCCCTCACATTTTTAGTGGAAGTGCAGTGCTTCAGTGCTTTTCCTTAAAAGAATTTCACCATGCTGTACGCATTTTTTTCTTTTTTCTAGGTGTCCATCTTTGATTTTTTTCTTTTTGTAATTTAAAATAGAAAATAAGTCGTCATGTTGCTTCTCGCATCATTGTTATACTTTTAAAAATGCCCTAGGCTGAAGTGCGGAATACTGCACCGCTGGCAGCCCACCACCAAAATTCATGGCACATAGGGCATGAAATAACAACAAAGGAAAATAACTGATAAAGTTTCGATTACGTCCCCTTCTAATTGAACTCCAGAATCATGTATGGACAATGACTGTAGAATGTGTATATGCACGACTGAGCACCGGCTCGTTTTTCTGGTGATGTAAGACGACGTTTACCGCTTCACAAGTACTAGCAGTGCCTGCACCTTGACCACAGAGGTCATCTTCAATAATTTCCCGTACTTCCTGAGGTAATGTTCAACTGACACCACGCCGGCACTTTTGTTAGTTACTTAGGTGTCCAGTGCGAGAGCCGAGTTGGTGCCCACAGGTGGTGCGTGAGTATATCACACCGAAACAGGGATTCGTCGTAGGCGCAGCTCTGCAGACTCGTTTCGCAGATCAGTTGCTGGGCCAGGTGCCGTTGTGGAACTTGCTGTCGTCCTTGGCGAGTTTCCTGCTTCTGCTGTGGTCTTCGACGAGCTCCTCCCCTTTGTAGCAATCCGTACTACAAGCGTTCATATCGCACTGACGCAAAGGTCTTCCAGGGGTCCCCTTGCCACGTGCTTTCTCACCAAGAAGTGTTCGTCGGGAGTGATCCACACAATAAAAGGGTCCTAACCACCACAGGTGACGCTCTTTCAGAGTGGCGGTAATACTTGGTAGCTTCGCTGGATTCAGGACCATTTCGGCTGTCGCATGATCCCTCCATGATATGCGAAGAATGTTTCGTAAGCACTGCAGAAGAAAGGCGTTGAGATTGCGTTCTTCTTTAAGATGTGTAGGTATCAGTATCATAAAGGAGGGTAGTCAGTACTCATGGCTGATAGAGGAGCATTTCTGTGGTCACCGTCACCATAAGATGTTTGCTATCCCAAACTCCTGTGCAGATCTTCTAGCGTTTATTTCGTCGTCCAGAGATCTTACGACACTAGCGAGCCAAGGTAGCAAAGAGCCAACTAATCTTAGGCATATCAGTGCATCCTTGCACCATAATCACAGTCTACGTTGTATTCACAGACATAAAGAACAGCTTGCATGCATTAGCGAATTTGTGCACAAACCGTTGAAGATCGTCTTGAATATGTGCTATGAATGCTACATCGTCAGAGAATAAAACATTGTTTACAAGCAAGTTCTCACGATATCGCATGGATCCGAGTAGCGAGAAGCAAAATTTCCTGTGTGCCCTCGTTTGTTTCGCCACAAGCAACTTTGAGATATAACAAGCAGAATATACCAAACAACATTTCACAAAATATATAAATGACCTAGTAGATAGTGTCGGAAGTTCCATGTGGCTTTTCGGGGATGATGCTGTAGTATAGAGAGAAGTTGCAGCATTAGAAAATTGTAGCAAAATGCAGGAAGATCTGCAGTGGATAGGCACTTGGTGGAGGGAGTTGCAACTGACCCTTAACATAGACGAATGTAATGTATTGCGAATACATAGAAAGAAGGATCCTTTATTGTATGATTATATGATAGCGGAACAAACACTGGTAGCAGTTACTTCTGTAAAATATCTGAGAGTATGCGTGCGGAAGGATTTGAAATGGAATGATCATATAAAATTAACTGTTGGTAAGGCGGGGACCAGGGTGAGATTCATTGGGAGAGTCCTTAGAAAATGTAGTCCATCAGCAAAGGAGGTGGCTTACAAAACACTCGTTCGACCTATACTTGAGTATTGCTCGTTAGTGTGCGATCCGTAGCAGATCGGGTTGACGGAGGAGATAGAGAAGATCCAAAGAAGAGTGGCACGTTTCGTCACAGGGTTATTTGGTAACCGTGATAGCGTTACGGAGATGTTTAACAAACTCAAGTGGCAGACTCTGCAAGAGAGGCGCTGTGCATCGCGATGTAGCTTGCTCGCCAGGTTTCGAGAGGGTGCGTTTCTGGATGAGGTATCGAATATATTGCTTCACCGTACTTATACCTCCCGAGGAGATCACGAATTTAAAATTAGAGAGATTCGATCGCGCACGGAGGCTTTCAGACAGTCGTTCTTCCCGCGAACCATACGCGACTGGAACAGGAAAGGAAGGTAATGACAGTGGCACGTAAAGTGCCCTCCGCCACACACCGTCGGGTGGCTTGAAGAGTATAAATGTAGATGTAGATGAACCATCACACGGTCTTGATCAAAAGGACTGGTCTCGAAGATCCAGATCCTGTGTGCCAGTCATGGCAAAATCACCATGAGTAGTCAGGCAATGATCCCAATGGCACACAAATTTGAAGCTATCCGCTTTTTAAACCACTGTGTCTTGGTGTATGAAGAACTCCGTAACTGCCTACCGCACATCCTCGTCTGACAGGAATCGTCGACTCTTCAAGGCCTTTTTAGGTAGCCGAAGGCTTGATAATTGCATGGGGAGAGATCATAATTGCAGTAGGAGGGAGCAAGATACTCTAGTGCATCCCATTTCAATTGCCGTAAAGAATGCGTTACGAGATTTGCGGCATCGGAATTGCGTTACCATGAAAGGGCTGCGCCCTTGACTCACCATTCCACCATTCCCTAGACATTTTTCATCCTGTCATAGACGTTTACCGGAGTTCGTCCTTGGCAGGCGAGAAAAGAATAATAGCACATTGGTCCTGTTTGGACGCATGTGGTAATAACGTCGCCACAGTTCAAGTTTCCGAATTTACCCAATGCACCTTGGAAGACAAGAATGCCACACTAATCCCTTGTGCCGCGCGGGATTAGCCGAGCGGTCTCAGCCGCTGCAATCATGGACTGTGCGGATGGTCCTGGCGGAGGTTCGAGTCCTCCCTCGGGCATGGGTGTTTGTGTTTGTCCTTAGGATAATTTAAGTTAAGTAGTGTGTAAGCTTATAGACTGATGATCTTAGCAGTTAAGTCCAATAAGATTTCACACACATTTGAACATTTTTGAACTACACATATCAGTGTTTATACACTCGCATTGAAGTCGCACTACGGTTGCATATACGCTGCTGCAATGTCCTGAAACAGGAACTTTTTGGGGGTTTTCAGAAATATAGCAATGGAGTGTAAAATCTTATCAAGCTTTTCTTGTTAATACTTCTGAAGTCTTTGTAGAGAAGAAATAAGAGTGTATTATCGCATCGCAATGCGTGGACGACATCGGAACATCAACATACCAGTGTACAGTGTGATATGTGTTACAAAACGGACACAATAGGAATTTATTACATCAGAGAAATACACATTTCAAGACAAAATTTAACTTCATGAAATATTGCTCCCAGTAAAGGTTAACATAAGCAGTGACAAAACTTAGTTGTCTTAAGGGTTCCCAGTGGCAAAAAAAAAAAAACAAAACAAAAAAATAATTAAGGAGGCAATGTAAGGTTTTTATCAGTTTAGCTCAAACACGCAGCTAGTGATTGAATCACGACACAGACACTTTATCAATTTCGGCAACAAATAAATACCGTGAATTTGTACTCACAGCAACCACCTAATCAACAGCCTTGCCATTGAATAAGTAGTAGGCCATTTCGAACGAATTAGTAACACCCAGCAACTAGGGGAGTTAATACCAACAGTCTTTAAATGTTTTGCTCCCCATTAAATAAACAAACTTACAGCAATTAAATGAATAATAAATCAAACACACTACGCTCCACTCAAACTCTTCAGTGGAAGCCATGGCAAAATGCAGATTCCACTAACTGACTAGCACTGAAATCACACTAAAGCTCATCTCTGTGTTCCCAGACACACATGGGGCAAACTTAAACAACACAAGATTTTGAAAGGAGAAAATCAGTAAAACCGGTAGTGGAGCTAACTCGTGCCACAGAAAACGAAGGTACTAGACCGGGGCACAAGGTTGCCTTAGTGCTACAGTGCGCTCCAAAATATTAATGCAAATGGCCAATTCAAAATTAAGTACGTATAAACCAGCATTAATTAACGAGGAGTGACACCAGGTCGCTCGAAGGGATGACAACACTTAACTGAAAAGACGAATGCCGGAGGCGGCAGTAACATCAAACACCTTCTCCGAGTTTTAACCACGAGTCACTTCACGCTATACAAGTAAACATTTAACCAAGCACAAAGAGGGAACCCCAAAGAGAAATTCAAATAAAACCCCCAAAAGATTATTAAGGACAGGGAACCCCAACTATTTAAATTTAAAAGAATTAGATCTCCCCAAAGGCAGCGTAAACACTAAGGCCACACTTAAGAGGCCACCAAAATTGGTTACAAAAAGTCTTATACATTTGCTGATTTACTTTAAAAGAAACACAAGGCTGCTTAACTTATGCTGGACGTCCGGTATGGCTCGTGTAGGATACACCAGGCAGCAACTCAAGCTAGGCGGTCGCAAGGTTCGGCGAGAAAAATCAGGAGAGCAGACAACATGTATCCTCCATCCTGAACCGGCAGACCGCGTACAACCAACTCCACATATACGTGGCTGCTTCCCACCTCGTACCTCGCGGCGTCTCAGCAGGTAGCCCGAGCAAACGTCAACTGCCACTCGCCCCGCTAATGCGGAAAACAACAAGGCAATCAAAGATAAGAAACATCGAAGGATCGATAATGGACATCCAAGAGACTGGAATTCCAGTAACGAGCCCCATGGCTCACAGTGAACTGAAAAATATAACTTGCTAAAGTTGTATTCTATTTTTTTCTTAAATGTAAGCCGTGGATGGATATTTCATCGACAAATCTAATTTTACTAAACTCATAGTCCATACTGAAGTCAGTATAGGCTTGTAACCACACATTCGCAATTGCGGTTCGCTTGCAGACCCATGTTTACAGGGACACTTGTACATCTGTCACCGTTGAGTGTTTGTCACACCTTTTACAGAGGTGGAGCCACTACACACTCACACCGTCAACATGGCCAGTTTAAAAGGTCTACTGCCATCTGTGCATAAGGGTTAGTTTCCACTAAAGTGAGGTGTCGCAGGATGTGGGTACTTCGATGTTTGATTACGTCTGGTTAAGGATAACCATTAATACGCGCTCATCTGGAGATAGATTGGGTAACGGTTTGAAGGGCGGAGGAAAAAAGTGCCAAGGCAAGAGCCAAGGGAAAAAACCTCTGCGGTAGTTAGGTCGGGTGATAAGAGCAGTAGCGGATGCCTTGCCGCCTGTGATAGGTAGTGCAAGGGCAGGCTTTATTAGTAGAGGGTATCATGCATGTCGACACCTTTGACTTTGTGCCGTGCTATTGCTCTGCGGCTGCCGCTGGGTGCCGGTATTGGACTCTCGATCAGCGTCAGCAACCTGCAACAGTTAGGTTTATCACCGTTTTGTGACCGATAGGTCATATATCGGATGCACAGTGTAGGGTGATACTGGCGACTTGTTTGTGCGTCAGTGGGCTAGCTCGTCGCTTTCCCTGCTGTGGCCTGTTGGTCGGCTCTAGTAGCGGCTGGCTACAATGGTTCAAATGGCTCTGAGCACTATGGGACTTAACTACTGAGGTCATCAGTCCCCTAGAACTCTGAACTACTTAAACCTAACTAACCCAAGGACATCACACACAACCATGCCCGAGGCATGATTCGAACCTGCGAACGTAGCGGTCGCGCGGTTCCAGATTGTAGCGCCTAGAACCGCTCGGCCACACCGTCCGGCAATAGCAGCTGCTAATTCCCAGTCAACGTTGCTGATATGCAGGTGTTTGCCGACGTTTGTCGCTTGTCGGTGTATGTGAGCTCCCAATAGACGGTTATGCCCTAGATAGTAGTGTCTTTGTTCGCTTATGCTTACACCTATGGTTCTGATAATCGCAACCATAGGTGGAAGCATGAGCGGCCAAAGACACCACTACCTACGGCATAATTGTTACCCGTGTCAGTTTTCCCTTTTAACTGCGACGCACCCTGTGTATTGCGAACTTCCCTCCTGGCTGTTCTCTCAGGTATAGAACCAAAAATGATTCTTGGTGTTGTGTTGGCAGAAGAGCCGTGTTACTAGTGGAGGCCGAAATGCACGCGTTTTAGCTCACGCAGGCTGGCGTGAGGAGGGAAGGAGTATACTGACGTGAGGTCTGGAACATGACAAGGAATTAGAATTCAGAAAGCCGGAGCTGCAACGAGGTGACCTTGCGCCCCTGACACAACTGGAATAGTTACGAACCCCTGCCTCCGCCCCCATTGAAATATTTTTCTATAATTACTTTTAATACATTCAACAGATTTCCAAATTATTTTAAGTTTAATAGGAATGAAGCAGTGGAAAAAATAAGTACAAACAATATAAGTCGTTGTTGTGGTCTTCAGTCCAGAGACTGGTTTGATGCAGCTCTCCATGCTACTCTATCCTGTGCAAGCTTCTTCATCTCCCAGTACCTACTGCAACCTACATGCTTCTGAATCTCCTTAGTGTATTCATCTCTTCGTCTCCCTCTGCGATTCTTACCCTTCACGCTGCCCTCCAATACTAAATTGGTGATCCTTTGATGCCTCAGAAAATGCCCTACCAACCGATCCCTTCTTCTAGTCAAGTTGTGCCACAAATTTCTCTCCAATTCTATTCAGTACCTTCTCATTAGTTATGTGATCTACCCCTTTAATCTTCAGCATTCTTCTGTAGCACCACATTTCGAAAGCTTCTATTCTCTTCTTGTCCAAACTATTCATCGGCCGTGTTTCACTTCCATACATGGCTATACCCATATAAATACTTTCAGAAACGACTTCCTGACACTTAAATCTAAACTCGATGTTAAAAAATTTCTCTTCTTCAGAAATGCTTTCCTTGCCATTGCCAGTCTACATTTTATATCTTCTTTACTTCGACCATCATCAGTTATTTTGCTCCCCAAATAGCAATACTCATTTACTACTTTAGGCCTCTCAGTTCCTAATCTAATTCCCGCAGCATCACCCGATTTAATTCGACTACATTCCATTATTCTCCTTTTCTTTTGTTGATGTTCATCTTATATCCTCCTTTCAAGATCATGTCCATTCCGATCAGCTGCTCTTCCAGGTCCTTTGCTGTCTCTGACAGAATTACAATGTATAAACTGTAAGTACTATATTCCTTATAAGATCCCAACAGAAATTGATAGTGAAAAAAAAATCTATCTCTTATTGTTTATGTCAACTACTCTCTAATGGTTTTAGTATAATGAATAATCAAGTACAGCTTTTATTTTTATAAGTTAATAGTAGTGTATAAATATGCAAAGAAGGGAAAGCAAAAAGGTGGAAGGAGTATATAGAGAGTGTATACAAGGGCGATGTACTTGAGGACAATATAATGGAAATGGAAGATAATGTACATGAAGATAAAATGAGAGATATGATATTACGTGAAGAGTTTGGCAGAGCACTGAAAGAGCTAAGTCGAAACAACGCCCCGGGAGTAGACAATATTCCTTTAGAACTACTAACAGCTTTGGGAGAGCCAGCCCTGACACAACTCTACACTCTGGTGAGCAAGATGTATGAGACAGGCGAAATACCCTCAGACTTCAAGAAGAATATAATAATTCCAATCCCAAAGAAAGCAGGTGTTGACCGATCTGAAAGTTACCGACCTAACACTTTAATAAGTCACGGCTGCAAAATACCAACGCGAATTCTTTACAGACGAATAGAAAAAGTGGTAGAATCCGACCTCGGGGAAGATCAGGTTGGATACTGTAGAAATATTGGAACACGTGAGGCAATACTGACCATACGACTTATTTTAGAAGATAGAGTAAGGAAAGGCAAACCTACATTTCTAGCATTTGTAGAGTTAGAGAAAGCTTTTGGCAATGTTGAGTGGAACACTCTCTTTCGAATTCTGAAGGTAACAGGGGTAAAATACAGGGAGCTAAAGGCTATTTACAATTTCTAGAGAGTCGAGGGGCATAAAAGGGAAGCAGTGGTTGTGAGGGGAGTGAGACATTGTTGTAGCCTATCCCCGATGATATTCAATCTGTATATTGACCAAACAGTAAAGGAAACAAAAGAAAAATTTGGAGCAGGAATTAAAATCCATGTAGAAGAAATAAAAACTTTGAGGTTCATTGATGACATTGTAATTCTGTAAGAGACAGCAAAGGACCTGGAAGAGTAGTTGAACGGAATGGACAGTGTCTTGAAAGGAGGATACAAGATGAACATCAACAAAAGAAAAACGAGGATAATGGAATGTAGTCGAATTAAATCGGGTGATAGTACAGGAATTTTGCTATTTGGGGAGCAAAATAACTAATGATGGACGAAGTAGAGAGGATATAAAATGTAGACTGGCAATGGCAAGGAGAGTGTTTCTGAAGAAGAGAAATTTGTTAACATCGAGTTTAGATTTAAGTGTCAGGAAGTCGTTTCTGAAAGTATTTGTACGGAGTGTAGCCATGTACGGAAGTGAAACATGGACGATAAATAGTGGGGACGAGAAGAGAATAGAAACTTTCGAAATATGTTGCTACAGAAGAATGCCGAAGATTAGATGGGTAGATCACGTAATTAATGAGGAGGTATAGAACAGAACTGGGGAGAAGAAGAGTTTGTGGCACAACTTGACTAGAAGAAGAGATCGATTCATAAGACTTGTTCTGAGACAGCAAGGGATCACCAATTTAGTGCTGCTCGGCAGCGTGGAGGGTAAAAATCGTAGAGGGAGAGCAAGAGATGAATACATTAATCAGATTCAGACGAATGTAGGTTGCGGTAGTTACTGGGAAATGAAGAAGCGTGCACAGAATAGAGAAGCATGGAGAGCTGCATCAAACCAGTCTTTGGATTGAAGACCACAACGACAACAACATAAATAATTAATTAGATATTAAAGAAAAAGGCCTAATTCAGTCTGAAACATGTCTTTCCAGGAACTAAGTTCATTTTAATCTCCTTTGAAATGCCCGATTTGAGAAAGGCATTGATTATGAATTTGAGGAATGGTAAAATTTGATAGTCCGCTTCCACCCGTAGTCAACCTCGAACAGTTTCGCTGTTGTCTTTAATTTACTCAACCTGCACCATAACCTGCAGCGGTTACTGACACTGCCATATATCTAACCAAAGCTATTTCCATGTTTGAATTAGCATTTCTTGTGACAATGCCCTTCACCTGGAGCCTGAAAGCACCTAGCTATTTCGTTAACTATCTCCTCTGTTCGATTTCACACCAAAATCAGGCGTACGTTTTCCACGATAAGATGCAGAGTTTTCAGTAAAGGTGCTTGAAGACTAGACATTAAAGCCAAATACACTGAACAGCCAAAGAAACTGGTACACCTGGCTAATATCGTGTACGGCCACCGCGAGAAGGGAGAGGTGCCGCTACACAACGTGGCATGGCTTTGGCTAATGTCTGAAGTAGTGCTGAGAGGGATCTGACACCATGAACCTTGCAGGGCTGTCCATAAATCCATTACGATAGGGTGGGGATCTCTTCTGAACAGCACGTTGCAAAGTATACAGGATATCCTCAATAATGTTTATGTTTGGGGAGTCTGCTAGCCAGCGGAAGTGTTCAAACTCAGAAGAGTGTTCCTGGAGCTACTAGCATTGTCCTGCTGGAATTGCCCATCAAAATGCACAACGGACGTAAATAGATGCGGGGGATGAGAAATGATGCTTACGTACGTGTCACCTGTCAGAGTCTTATCTGGACGTATCAAGGTCTCATATCACTCCAACGACACACACCCCACACCATTACAGAGTCTCTAACAGCTTGAAAATTCCCCTACTGACATGCAGAGTCCATGGATTCATGAGGCTGCCTCCATACCCGTACACGTCTGTCCACTGGATACAATTTGAAACGAGACTAGTCATCAAGAGTCCAATGTCGGCGTTGACGGGCCCAGGCGAGGCGTAAAGCTTTGTGTCGTGCAGTCATCAAGGGTACATAAGTTGGCCTTCGGCTCCGAAAGCCCATATCGATGATGTTACGTCGAATGGTTCGCACGGCGACACTTGTTGATGGCCCACACTGATATCTGCAGCAATTTTCGGAAGAGGTGCACTTCTGTCTCGTTGAAGGATTCTCTTCAGTCGTCGTTGGTCCCGTTCGTGCAGAATCTTTTTCCGGTCGCAGCAATGATGGCGATTTGATGTTTTACCGGATTCAGCGTGAAATGGTCATACCGGAAAATCTCCACTTCATCGCTACCTCGGAGATGCTGTGTCCCATCGCTCGTGCGCCGACTATAACACCAAATTCAAATTCACTTAAATCTTAATAACCTGCCATTGCAGCAGTAGCCGATGTAACAACAGCGCCAGACACTTGCTGTCTTATAAAGGCGTTGCCTACCGCAGCGCCGTATTCTGCCTGTTTAAATTGTATTTGAATCGCATGCCTCTACTACATTCTTTGGCGCTTCAGTGTAAAATGGAGTTATATGGGGGACCGGTATTCCATTTCACTTATTGTTCAACTGACCTTATCAGACAGTCTCGCTCCAGAGCTCAGCCGGAAAAAAGAATCGGCAGCAATCGGTAGCTCTTGACGTGATAGCATTTTTGCTTCGCCGATCTTTGAGTTCACGGAGTACCACGGCGAACTAGCAGCAAGAGCGACAGTGTTGGACACGGGGGAGCCGTGCGGACGGCAGGTGCGAGAATTTAGCGCACCGTCGCCGCACAAACCGAGTTATCGATTCATCTGTTGGGTAATAACAGTTTCTTTGTGACGCTCCTTGTGACGCGCCCGCATGTCGTGGTCGTGCGGTAGCGTTCTCGCTTCCCACGACCAGGTTCCCGGGTTCGATTCCAGGCGGGGTCAGGGATTTTCTCTGCCTCGTGATGGCTGGGTGTTGTGTGATGTCCTTAGGTTAGTTAGGTTTAAGTAGTTGTAAATTCTAAGGGACTGATGACCTAAGATGTTAAGTCCCATAGTGCTCAGAGCCATTTTTCCTTGTGACGCGTTGTTACAACAGCATACGTCTACAGTCGTGTGCCGAGAGGAAGGCTTCTTCACGTAGGCAGGAGATAGGATCATGCTGTGTAGGAGAACTCAAGTAAGCTTCCCGGCTGATTCACAGACTGTCATATTTTCTTGTTGTCATTCTCCAATCGGTTTATTGCGCACCCTCTGTGTGTGCGCCCGTGGTGGATTCAAAATGGTTCAAATGGCTCTGAGCACTATGGGACAACTTCTGAGGTCATCTGTCCCCTAAAACTTAGAACTGCTTAAACCTAACTAACCTAAGGACATCACACACATCCATGGCCGAGGCACGATTCGAACGCGCGACCGTTGCAGTCGTGCGGCTCCAGACTGAAGCGCCTAGAACCGCTCGGCCACATCGGCCTATGTGGTGGAGGCTTTCGACCAAGCGAGCTGGTGCAATGGAAAGAACACTGGATTCGAATTCGGCCGGACGAACGTGCAAATCTCCATCCAGCCACACGAATTTAGATTTTCCGTGATTTTTCTAAACCGGTGTACGCAAATGCCGAGAGAATTGCTTTGAAAATGGCACCGCCAATTTCCTTCTCCATCTTCTCGTAACCCGAGCTTGTCCCCATCTCTAATGACTTTGGTGTGACCGGTACGTTTCCACCTTCCATATCCTGTTGGAGACCTACGTCGCCAACCCATCGATACTCTCCTGCAGACAGCACAAGGAAAGAACTCGGGGCCTGAAGTTAAAAAAAAAAAAAGGAAACTCTATCTGGCGTAAACTACAGGCACCGAAGATCACGGTAGCGTAACCGGTTCAAAAATATTCAAATGTGTGTGAAATCTTATGGGACTTAACTGCTAAGGTCATCAATCCATAAGCTTACACACTACTTAACCTAAATTATCCTAAGGACAAGCACACACACCCATGCCCGAGGGAGGACTCGAACCTCCGCCGGGACCAGCTGCACAGTCCATGACTGCAGCGCCACAGACGGCTCGGCTAATCCCGCGCGGCTGTCATCGGACTAAATTTGATGTTAGTAAAGGTAATGTAGTGCGACAAGGCGCCAGAGGTAACTAAATACATTGAAATCTCAAGATTTTGAGGTAACAAAAATACCCATGGAAATACTGTCTGTAAACGTACAATTTAACCGATAAAACAATAAAGGTATGATGTAAGATGAAGTACACGCCTTTCATTTCCGTATTCAGTATTATCTAAGCTGATCACATAAGGAAGAGAAACAAATCTACATCTACATCTACATCTACATCTATACTCCGCAATTCACCATACGGTGGAGGGTACTTCGTACCACAACTAGCATCTTCTTCCCCTGTTCCACACCCAAACAGAACGAGGGTAAGCTGACTGCCTTTATGCCTCTGTACGAGCTCTAATCTCTCTTACGTTATCTTTGTGGTCTTTCCGCGAAATGTAAGTTGGCGGCAGTAAAATTGTACTGCAGTCAGCCTCAAATGCTGGTTCTCTAAATTTCCTCAGTAGCGATTCACGAAAAGAACGCGTCCTTTCCTCCAGAGACTTCCACCCGAGTTCCTGAAGCATTTCCGTAACAATCGCGTGATGATCAAACCTACCAGTAACAAATCTGGCAGCCCGCCTCTGAATTGCTTCTATGTCCTCCCTCAATCCGACCTGATAGGGATCCCAAACGCTCGAGCAGTACTCAGGAATAGGTCGTATTAGTGTTTTATAAGCGGTCTCCTTTACAGATGAACCACAACTTCCCAAAATTCTACCAAAGAACCGAAGACGACTATCCTCCTTCCCCACAACTACCATTACATGCTTGTCCCACTCCATATCGCTCGTCAATGTTACGCCCAAATATTTAATCGACGTGACTGTGTCAAGCGCTACACTACTAATGGAGTATTCAAACATTACAGTATTCTTTTTCCTATTAATCGGTATTAATTTACATTTATCTATATTTAGAGTTAGCTGCCATTCTTTAAACCAATCACAACTCCTGTCCAAGTCATCTTGTATCCTCCTACAGTCACTCGACGACACCTTCCGTACACCACAGCATCATCAGCAAACAGCCGCACATTGCTATCCACCCTACGCAAATGATCATTTATGTAGGTAGAAAACAACAGCTGATCTACCACACTTCCCTGGGGCACTCCAGGTGGTACCCTCACCTCCGAGGAACACTCACCATCGAGGACAACGTACTGGGTTCTGTTACTTAAGAAGTCTTCGAGCCACTCACATATTTGGGAACCAATCCCATATGCTCGTACCTTAGTTAGGAGTCTGCAGTGGGGCACCGAGTCAAACTCTTTCCGGAAGTCAAGGAATATGGCGTCCGTCTGGTACCCTTCGTCCATGGTTTGCAAGATATCGTGTGAAAAAAGGGCGAGTTGCATTT
Source organism: Schistocerca gregaria (assembly GCF_023897955.1). NCBI lineage: Eukaryota > Metazoa > Arthropoda > Insecta > Orthoptera > Acrididae > Schistocerca > Schistocerca gregaria. The sequence goes on along the minus strand of NC_064928.1, from coordinate 125,328,701 downwards.
CGCAGGAGCGATGCTTTCTAAAGCCGTGCTGATGATCATGGACAGCAACTTCTCTGTCTCAAGGAAAACTATATTCGAACTGAGAATATGTTCGAGAATCCTGCAACAAACCTATGTTAAGGATATTGGTCTGTTATTCTGAGGATCCGTCCTTCTACACTTCTTATATACAGTCATCACCTGCGTTTTTTTCCAGTCAAATGTCAGGAACAAGAGCGTACCGACGAGTACATGTAGTTCCCACTACGTCTGGTTTGCGACTGACTTTGCAACGTGTGGCGTGAGCCACGAGCGCCATGTGTTAGAGGCTGCCGTGCCTGAGAGCAGAGGAAGATTGTGGCTGCCGTCAGACGGGCATTTCATCTATCTTGAAGATTAAGATGTTTGAATGGCAAGTCTGTCGGCAATTTTGATTTTTGAGGGACTTTAGAGCGCAAATACTCACTCCGGTATGCAGCGTTAAGACGGGTGGCGCGTGCGTTCGCATCCGTGTGTACCGGCAGAGGCGAGGGCGTCGTCCGACAGCGGCCCGGAGCCGGTCTGCGAATCCCGCCCCTCATCATTTGTGGCCGGCACGGCAGCACACGTCACGGCAGGTGGCGCGACCACTGCTCCTCTGCTGTTGCCCAGTTTGTCCAGTCCGATTCCCTGTCCGAGGAGTAGAAATCGCGTCACCACTTTACTGTTATCCTGAGAGGCAAACGAGTCCGTATACTACACTACTGGCCATTAAAGTTGCTTCACCACTAAGATGACGTGCTACAGACGCGAAATTTAACCGACAGCGAGAAGATGCTGTAATATGCAAATAAATAGCTTTTCAGGGCATTCACACAAGGTTGGCGCCGGTGGCGACACCTACAACGTGCTGACATGAGGAAACTTTCCAACCGATTTCTCATGCACGAACAGCAGTTGACGGGCGTTACCTGGTGAAACGTTGTTGTGATACCTCGTGTAAGGAGGAGAAATACGTACCATCAAGTTTCCGACTTTGATAAAGGTCGGATTGTAGGTTATCGCGATTACGGTTTATCGTATCGCGACACTGCTGCTCGCGTTGGTCGAGATCCAGTGACTGTTAGCAGAATGTGGAATCGGTGGGTTCAGGAGGGTAAGACGGAACGCCGTGCTAGATCCCAATGACCTCGTATTACTAGCAGTCGAGATTACAGGCTTCTTATCCGCATGGCTGTAACGGATCGTGCAGCCACGTCTCGATCCCTGAGCCCACAGATAGGGACGTTCGCAAGACAACAACCATCTGCACCAACAGTTGGACGACGTTTGTAGCAGCAGGGACTATCAGCTCGGAGACCGTGGCTGCGGTTACCCTTGACGCTGCATCACAGACAGGAGCGCCTGCGATGGTGTACTCAACGCCGACGCTGGGTGCACGATTGGCAAAACGTCATTCTGTTTACAGCATTATGATGGTCGCATCCGTGTTTGACGACATCGCGGTGAACGCACATTGGAAGCCATTCTGGCGTGATGGTATGGGGTGCCATTGGTTACACGTCTCGGTCACCATTTGTTCGCATTGACGGCACTTTGAACAGTGGACGTTACATTTCAGATCTGTTACGTCCCGTGCCTCTACCCTTCATTCGATCCCTGCGAAACTATACACTTCAACAGGATAATGCACGACCGCATGTTGTAGGCCCTGTACGGGCATTTCTGCAGACAGAAAATGTTCGACTGCTCCCCTGGCCAGCACATTCTCCAGATCCCTCTTCAACTGAAAACGTCTGGTCAATGGTAGCCGAGCAACTGTCTCGTCACAATACTCCAGTCACTACTCTTGATGAACTGTGGTATCGTGTTGAAGCTGCATGGGCAGTTGTACGTGTACACTCCGTCCAAACTCTGTGTGATTCAATGCCCAGGCGTATCAAGGCCGTTATTATGGCTAGAGGTGGTTGTTCAGGGTACTGATTTCTCAAGATCTACGCACCCAAATTGCGTCAAAATGTAATCACACGTCAGTTCTAGTATAATATATTTGTCCAATGAATACCCGTTTTTCATCTGCAATTTTAATGGTCAGCAGTGTATTTTAGCAACAAATTCCCGCTGTCGTAAGTTGACTGTGGAATGAAAATCGAAAACATATACCAGACTGTAACACGTATTCAGGAGAGGATATAGTTTCGGATCAAAAATTTGGTGATGATGGGAGTGTCAACATGTGTAGCCCACATCTCGTGGTCGTACGGTAGCGTTGTCGCTTCCCACGCCCGGGTTCCCGGGTTCGATTCCCGTCGGGGTCAGGGATTTTCTCTGCCTCGTGATGGCTGGGTGTTGTGTAATGTCCTTAGTTTAGTTAGGTTTAAGTAGTTCTATGTTCTAGGGGACTGATGACCTAAGATGTTAAGTCCCATAGTGCTCAGAGCCATTTGAACCATCAACATGTGTAAGCAAGTGGGGCATTGAATTACTGATGAACTATGATGTGGCTTTGACGTTCTCTGACGTTGTGGATACTGCAACTATCAGTATCTCAACTGATATTTTAGTTGAAGTGTAGTGGGCATCTCCATAAAGGACAATCACAGACTTCCGACAGTCACATACAGGTACAAACAAGTTACCTGCCTTCGGGAGTAGAACGGAAGATAAATAACTTGAAGATGGTTCGATTAATCCTCTGCTAAATGCGGAGTAATCATGTCATCATCAGACGATATTTCGAGAGGGTGATACGGCGGTCGGTCCGTGCCATCGGGGCTTTCGAAGTATGTTAGAACGGAGGAGTAATAATACACATGTAGTAGATGTAGAAATAATGGCTAATGGAAGTATTAATTTAACTGATCGACGAAAGAAAAATACATAAAAATATTCAGGAAGATGATGTGCAGCAATATCCATAAATTCTTATTTTGTTCGTCGTCTAGGACCAGCAGCTCTGACTAACAACCGAAATATGCGGGGCCTCGGTTCGACGCAAGCCACTGCTTAACATTTTGAAAAAATAATTTATTAGCAATTGTGGGTGAAAACCTCCGGAATAACGTTCAAATGGCTATGAGCACTATGGGACTTAAGATCTGAGGTCATCAGTCCCCTAGCACTTAGAACTACTTAAACCTAACAAACATAAGGACATCACACGCATCCATGCCCGACGCAGGTTTCGAACCTGTGACGGTAGCGGTCGCGCTGCTCCAGACTGAAGCGCCTAGAACCGCTGGGCCACACCTGCCGGCCCCGCAATAAAGAACTACCATTGTCCTGTAAACGGTCTTGCCAAAGAGGGCGGTGGAGCGGAAAGAGTTTCAGTACAAGCTCTCCCTTTGAGCTAGGTATGCTATCGCCTCTACGAATTTCTCGGTATGTGTGCGCAGAGTATGTTACGTCAGGCTGAACGGTATAGTGCTGCCAGCTATGATATGCCAGTAGAAGTGACTGCAGTGGATTACTTATGTATTCTGGAACGAGCCACGCTTACTCCATGGGATAGCAACACGAACTGTAGGAATTTTGTACGGATTACTTCTAGTTAAAGGAAGAACTGCAATATACAAATTACGCATAATGTGCGACGAGAATCTACTCATCGTATTACAGGAAACTGAAGTTCTGTACTACGGAAATTCTCAAAATATATAATTGCATAAATCAAGGCACGGTCCGTAAATTCCTCGATAATTATAGGGAAGCGTGAAGACTGTCGGGTTGGTCGAACCCTGCAGCGCAGTTCTCGCGATTGAAGTAAAGTTTTAAAAAACTAATTTGTGTGTTAATGCACAACATAGACAGAATATCCGATCATTATCCACGCTAAGTTTCATCATAGCATATTAGACGAACTCCCTAATTCTTAAATTAGACGCAACATTTCACGGCAGAGACACCAATTCGTCGATAAATTATTTCTGCAAGGTCTACCAGGCTTCTTTGGCAGATACATTATCCAGTGTTAGTGTTCGCTGCATTAGAAGAGCTAACGAGATTCACATTTTTCTGATCAGTACGACAGAGATTGGACGCCAGTGGACGATTAAGGTACTGAATTTCTTTTTGCAAAAGGAGAAATCTATTCACAGTTAACAAAATAATTAATTCAATTTCATCTATAAACATAAACTAGACAAACAACTTTTATAAACATTCAATTACATTTTAACTATTCAGTCACTTTTTAGTTATAGAGATATTGCTTCAATATTTTGTTTAGGTACAGTGTATTGGAAATAGACTCTATCATCAGTCAGCAATGATCAACGGCATGAGAACGGAGAAGTAAATGCGTACCACTACATTAAAAACAAATAAGGACATGACGATCATACCATTGGCAAAAGATTTCAGTCTCACCTCCATACGGCTCTGCAGCAGGAGATTGCCAAGTGGGAGGTATTATTACTGGTGGTGTGACTAAGGCCTCTCGTCGGGTAGATCGGTCGCCGGGTGCTAGTCTTTCGATTTGACGCCAGTTCAGCGACTTGCGCGTCGATGGGGATGAAATGATGATGATTAGGACAACACAACAACCAGTCCCTGAGCGCAGAAAATCTCTGACCCACTCGGGAATCGAACCAGGGCCCTTACAATTGATATTCTGTCACGCTGACTACTCAGCTACGGTGGCCGGACAGTGGGAGGTAACCAATGAAACGCTAACATACTGCGAGTCAGGGCGTGCAATTTCAGATGTTTCAACGTAATACGAAAGTTAGAAAATCTGAAAAGGGGGACGCAAAGGCTCAATCTACATATGGTGAGGACCAGTGAAGTGAAATGGGAAAAAGATAAGGATTACTGGTCAGTCGCATGAACAGCAGCAGAAGATGGTTTAATGGAAGCAGGATTCGTTACGAATAGAACGGTAGGGCAGTGAGCTATTGCGAGTAGGTAAGTGGTAGGGATATTCTCATCAGAATCGACGGCAGACCGACGTCAACAGCAATAGTTGAGGCACACATGTGGATATCAAGAGTGGAAGATGAAGAGATAGAGGAAGTTCTTGAGGATATTGAAAGAGTAGTATGCATAAGGAAATGATAACCTAATAATCACGGTTATCTGAAAACCGGTACTAGAGGAAGGAGCAGACGAAGGAGACTTGGAGCATGTGAGCATGGTAGTAGGAATGCAAGAAGAGTGAGACAGTTGTGCCATAAGTTTCAACTGGTAACAATGAATACACTGTTAAAGAATCACAAGAGAAGGAGGAGGGATGTTGGGAAAAGGCCGGGGGATGTGGGGAGATTCCATCTGGGTTACGTCATGTTCGAGCAGAGATTCTAAATACAGATATCGGCTTCTAATACCTACCTTGCGGAAGACACAGACCCAGTTCACAATTTAGTAATGATGAATAGTAGGGTGAAGAGAAGGTCTGGAAGAACCAGTGTGGAAAGAAGTGCGATACAGAAGTAATAAACAGTCGTGAGCTATTTTTTAAGTTCTCTAAGACAGTAGATACTGCGATAGTGAATATCACAATATTACAGTTCAGTTGAACAATAATGGACATCTCTAGAAAGGCCAATTGCAGAATACGAACAGATAACAAAGGTTTAGAAGAAGTCAACTGATCAACACCGAGCGAGGTGGCGCAGTGGTTAGCACACTGGACTCGCATTCGGGATGACGACGGTTCAGTCCCGCGTCCGGCCATCCTGATTTAGGTTTTCCGTGATTTCCCTAAATCGCTCCAGGAAATCGAGGGATGGTTCCTTTGTAAGGGCACGGCCGACTTCCGTCCCCGTCCTTCCCTAATCCGATGAGACCGATGACCTTACTGTCTGGTCTCCTCCCCCAAAACAACCTAAACCAATCAACTGACAAACGGAATGTCGAAAGCTGTAGTTCAAAAACGTTTAGAGTAAGAGAGGAATACAGTCACACAAGTCACTTCGCTATGGAACAAATAGGAAAAGCAGAAAAGCCAACGAAAATGGCTGCAGGAAAAATGCGAGAAATCGAAAGAGAAACGGTCGTCGGAATGACAAATGTATCATAGAGAAAAGTCAAAACAACCGTTGGCGAAATTAAAAGCAAAGGTGTCAACAATAAGAGCCCAATGGAAATTCCACTGTTAAACACAGAGGAAAGAGCTTGTAGGTAAAAATGTACAATGAAAACCTTTACGAGGTGGAGGAACTGTCTGACGACGTGATAGAAGAATATTACAATCAGAGTTAATAGATCATTGTAAGGTAGGCTTTCAAATAAGGTATAAGGTATAGATAATATGCCTTCTAAAATTGCTGGAGCAAGTAGCAAACCAAAGTATTACTGTTTATTAGTCTATAGAATGTATGAAAATTTGCCATTAGACTTTCGTAAAAATATTATCTATACAATCCAGAAGAAACGGAGTGCAGGTAAAAGTAAGATCTATCGCATTAGCACATTAATAGCTAATTCATCGAAATCGGTGGCAAGAATAACATAAAGGGTTATTCAGTAGGCCTTGCAGGAATTGTATTATGCAGCCCAATAAACGTGTGAAATCGTTATAAAGACGATCTTCCCCTGCTAGCTTTCTGCGTGGTACTAATGTCCAGTAAGCTCATCTTGCAAACGATGCTGAACACACATGATAGGTGGTATAGTCAGTTCACAAAACATTAGTCCTTTAAGTATTTTATCTGCCTCTCTCTCCCACGTATCTCTGTTAAAATGTCCTGCCTAGTGACACGGTGTAACAGAGAGCGAAATTAATACATGAACGAGGTAACAATAAAATAATGTGTTAAACACCGAACATACGGCGTATGCACTCCAATCAATTCGTAATACAAGAATATTCCCTGCTGTGTAGCGTTATATATGTGGTTTTTTTTTCCATCAGTCTACTGACTGGTTTGATGCGGCCCGCTACGAATTCCTTTCCTGTGCTAACCTCTTCATCTCAGAGTAGCACTTGCAACCTGCGTCCTCAATTATTTGCTTGACGTATTCCAATCTCTGCCTTCCTCTACAGTTTTTGCCCTCTACAGCTCCCTCTAGTACCATGGAAGTCATTCCCTCATGTCTTAGCAGATGCCCTATCATCCTGTCCCTTCTCCTATCAGTGTTTTCCACATATTCCTTTCCTCTTCGATTCTGCGTAGAACCTCCTCATTCCTTACCTTATCAGTCCACCTAAATTTCAACATTCGTCTATAGCACCACATCTCAAATGCTTCGATGCTCTTCTGTTCCGGTTTTCCCACAGTCCATGTTTCACTACCATACAATGTTCTACTCCAGACGGTGTTAGTAAAGCAGTAAATACAATGTGTAATCTACGGTTCGAGTGGTGAATCGTTTAAAAATTTTGCACCGGTATGATGTGTTAATACGTAAACCAAGGCCAACGCATAACACATTCAAACTGGAAAATGTTGCTGTTAGCCTGCGGGAGTGGCCGAGCGGTTCTAGGCGCTATAGTCTGGAGACGCGCGACCGCTACGATCGCAGGTTCTAATCCTGCCTCGGGCATGGATGTGTGTGATGTTCTTAGGTTAGTTAGGTTTAAGTAGTTTTAAGTTCTAGGGGGTCTGATGAAGTCAGATGTTAAGTCCCATAGTACTCAGAGCCATTTGAACCAGGTTTTTTTGTTGCTGTTATTTGTATTTTTATTTTCCATTTCATCCTATGCTGTGTCTCTGATTTGTTTGTGAAATAACGCTGTAAATGATGCACATACGGCCTTACATTAAACTTACGCATTTACGCGAGTGTATCGACTCCTGAAACGTCATACCTAGTCGCCGGCCTAATTTCGTTCGTATGATATTTTTTTACTTCGGATGTTTTGTTATCTCTTATGAGTTTTGTCCTGTGTTGTCCGCTCTTGTAAGGTACGGACGCCATTATGCTGTTCTCATTGTAAAAATTATTATGTAATTGATAATTACGTTTTCTAAATATAGTATGAACTTAAAGTTATTCTCCCTTTTATTATTATCAAAAGCCATGCCACTTCTATATGATTTTTGTTTTGTACGATGTGTTTTCAGAGGTCCACAGCTGGAACAGAGGCGTCAAGAGGACACTGTTAGTGGACGTTAATGAGCGAACGCTTTTTGTGTTCAGTCATTACTTTTCAGTGCGTCTTACACTATACGTCCCCGAGACACCTGGACCAGTCATTTTATTTGTATCTTGCAGGATTTTCACGCAAGCTATGCAAAGAAGGACTCGGTCATTCGTCTACTAACAATGAGGTCGTTGTCCAACCTACACCAGTCGGGGATAGGGCCCCTCGGACATTTAAAAGTTTTGGATGGAGGTTAATTTCCCTTATACGCTGCTTTCTCGGCTTCATGCAGAACTCGGTACGAAAGAGCCCGACTATAATGACATTCCGCAGTATTGAAAGACGTCTAGGGTAACAGGTGCGATTCTGAAAGTACCGCCTGTCCCACAGAGGACTGTAATATCTGGTCAAAACGAAGGCTCGTGCTACACACGTGAGTACAAGGACAAGTGAACAACAGTTAATCACCAGCCCACACGTCTGTAAAGCGAAAACTGGATCCACTTCACCCATACCGTCTATAGCTACACGGAGAGCTTCACAGGGGAGATTTCGCAGCTCGAATGAATTTATGTCAGTGGCTATCAGGAAATACGGAAAATGATGCTACAAAAATAATAGCGTAAGACATCAGTGGCCGGCAAGTGCAAGTCTTATTTCATTCGACGGTACAATGGGCGACTTGCGCCCCGGTGATGAGAATGAAATGATGATGAGGCCAACACCCGGTCCGCGAGAAGAGAAAATCTCCAACCCGGCCGGGAATCGAACAACGGACCGCTCGCATGGGAAGCAATGACGCAGCATTCCTAGCGCACAGCTTGTTCTCTGACGAAACGCGATTCCAGAATCGCTGCGACGTGCTCTATTGCAGTACCGACCATTCTCACTGGGTGTGACAGACAAGCTATCGAGTACGATCGGAAGTGAATGTCTGGTGTGGAATCTTGAGTGATCGCCCTTTTTGGACCATATTTCTTTGAGAGCCATTTGATAGGCTCACGCTGTCTGCACTGTCCGTGTTAGGAATTCTCACTGCTGCTGGAGGAGGTGGCGTTGAAAGACAAGATCATTTAACCATGTGGTTTAAACTGGATGGAGCTCCACCATATTCAGCCTCACCCCTTCGTTACCATATAAAGGAGGACCTTCCAGAGAAATGGACAGGGAGAGCAGGACCTGTTGCTTGAGCCGCCAGATCACCGGATTTAACCCCATTAGACTTCTTCCTGTGAGTGGCACGTGAAACAAGCAGTTTGCACTCAAGCGTCGGAGAATCCGACCACCTCTGCCAACTCATTACAGAAACTTGCAGACGGTAAAATAGGGAAAGCTTCAGTGCGCACGGGGATCTACCGGGTGACCAAAAAGTCAGTATAAATTTGAAAACTGAAAAAATCACGATGTAGATAGAGAGGTACAAATTGACACACATTCCTGGAATGACATGGGGTTTTACTAGAACCAAAAAAATTCAAACCTTCAAAAAATGTCCGACAGATGGCGTTTCATCTGATCAGAATAGCAATAATGAGCATAACAAAGTAAGACAAATCAAAGATGATGTTCCTTACAGGAAATGCTCAATATGTCCACCATCATTCCTCGTCAGTAGCTGTGGTCGAGGATTAATGTTGTGAACAGTACTGTAAAGCATGTCCGTATGTTGTCTTTCAGCATCCCTAGAGATGTCGGTCGATCACGATACACTTGCGACTTCAGGAAACCCCAAAGCCAATAATCGCACGGACTGTGTCTGGGGACCTAGGAGGCCAAGCATGACGAAAGTGGCGGCTGAGCACACGATCATCACCAAACGACGCGCGCAAGAGATCTTTCACACGTCTAGCAATATGGAGTGGAGCGCCATCCTGCATAAACATCGTACGTTCCAGCAGGTGTTTATCAGCCAGGCTGGGAATGATGCGATTCTGTAACACGATTGTCATGCGCAGTCGCTGACGTTTTGCTGTCCAGCGCCATCTGTCGGACATTTTTGTGAACTTTTTTTTTCCTAATAAAACCCCATGTCATTCCAAGCATACGTGTCAATTTTTACCTCTCTATATACATTATTCTGTGGTTTATTAAATTTTCAAATGTATACTTACTTTTTGATCACCCGGTACTTAGTAGCGGGCCCAGATGTGCATAAACCAAAACGGATATCACCATATCACTGCTATGGTAAATACTTTCAGTGAGTTTCTGTGCCCTTATTTCTGTTCCGTATTTGTCCGATCTGTTCACGAATCAGCTCTTCTTGAGGCCACTTTCATTCACATTTGCATAAAAAATGATACTGCTCACTCATAATGTACATCAAAACCATAAGAAAATTAAAAAAATGAACAAAAGCCTTGCCCTGGATTGGAACGTCGCACGTTAAACACAAGGTCTTTCCACAACCCTACGTCTAACCTTAACAACTCTACATTTCAGTGCGGCACAACTGGTGAATATTATAACAGGTATTTGAGCACATGCTCCTTTATATCCGCAACCAATGACGCTTGTGGGTTGAGGATGACAAGGCGGCCGGAGTTCGGTTTTAGTTTTTACTATTTTTAAAATGGTCACAATATCACCTTAGTGTTTCAGCTGCATTTCAGTGTCATAATATCTGAATAACACACTCATGGTTTTCACTGTTTAACAACATTAGAACATTATGGCTGCCTATTACGGTGAGGAGTTAAATATCAAGATATCTATTTGTGTTTGCTAAGCATACCCGTATAGGCTTTTTTCAGGTCAGAAATAATATTGCGGATTTCATAAAACGACATTGATAGGGGCAGATGAATCACCCTGTACAGATGAATCAAGAAGACAACTGAGGAGCTTTCGTTTCATTGTTGACACAAGCACTTTTTTTTATGAAAACATGAACGGTTGACCATTTGTTCACTAAATGCCGCTCTTATCATCTGGAGGAGGCCAATGTCGCTGAAGCTGTTCATCATAATTTTAAAAAAAAGGGATTATGTCAATAAATAAACAAAAATTATAAAAAGTCAACAACCTACATAGACGAAACGCTTCTCCAAAAACTGTAGAACGGTTAAATGACGACGGTTACTGATTTAGGGAAGGTAAAGGAACCAGAGAGACACATCCATTTGCAGTAGATCAGACGAAAATAAAGGTGCAAGTACAGGTTTTGAGCCATGCTTGGGTAGGTCAGTTGGTAGAGCACTTTCCCATGAAAGGCAACGATCCTGTGTTCGAGTGTCTGCCTGGAACGTGATCTTTCATCTGACTGGATGTCGTGGTGGTTACAAAAACTTAGCACAGCTGAATAAAATTGAAATATAGTGAAAAACCAACGGACCATTTACTGAACCCTGAGGAAGTACAGAGATCACTTGTTCCCACAATGATTTTTCTGACTCACAGAAGTTACCGGAGCTACTATCTGCCAAATAAATTACTGTTAGCCTTTTGTAGGAGGTAGATAGGCAAAGGGAAAATGTAAGGTCATCGGCCAGTAATGTTCACATTAGATGCCTGATAAGGAAGAAGGAAAATTCCTAGGGCTGACCCTTGGATAAAACTGAATGTACCCGGAATGAATTATTCACTCTGAAGAGGTGTGTGTGTCGGTATGAAACTTCATGGAAGGTCAGAACTGTGGGCTGGTCTGAGACTCGAACTCGGGACATCGGCCTTTCGCAGGCAAGTCCTCTATCAACTGAGGTACCCAAGCACGACTCACGCCCCGTGTCGCAGCTTTACTTCCACCAGTACCTCACTTTGTTTTTTACTCGAGTGTCGGTCAAGCAAGTTTCACAGCAGAACGTCTGTGAAGTCTTGTATGTAGAAGGCTAGGTTCTGACGGAAGTAAAGCTGTGAATACTAGTCATGAGGTGTACGTGGATAACTCAGTTGGCAGAGCACTTGCCCGTGAAATGTAAAGGTCCCGAGTCTCGGACAAGAACACAGTTTTGATCTGCCAGGAAGTTTCATATCAGCACACACTCTATTACAGAGTGCAATATAAACTCTGGAAATATCTCCCAGACTGTGCCTAAGCCACATCTCCGCAGCATCCTTCCTTCCAGGAGTTCTAGTCCCGCGACTTTTACAGAAGAACTTCTGTGAAGTTTGGAGGATTGGTGTCTCGGTCGGGCACACAGTTTTGATCTGCGAGGAAATTTCAAAACTGGATGCTGTCATAATGTAAATGCTAGTTACAAGAACTTAGGGAAGATGAATATGACTGATACACAGCAAAAAAGCAACGAACCAATTACTGCACCCTGAAAGAGTCCAGAAAGCACTCATTCCCATGAGTACTTCTCTGACTCACAGAAATATGTGAGTTAGTATTTGGAAAATAAACTACTGTTAGGTTTTTGTTGGAGATACAGGGTGGCGCACGAAATGTGTTATCAATTGTTTCTTTCACAATTTTCGACGTACGTTAGATATCCCGCTGGGATCTCTACAACAGTACCAGCAGACCTTGGAAAAACAAATGAGTTACGAAGTGACGCGTAATTCACGATACTGCCGCTAGGAGACTAGTAAGCAGCAATGGCTGACAATGGAAGACTGAGGACGCAGCAACGATCGGCAATTCTGTTACTTTTTCATGAAACGAAAAGCCTTGTTGTGACTCAGAGGCGTTTTCGACAACAGTTTAACACACTATGGGTCCCTTGCAAGAAGCCCATCCACAGGCTTTACGATAAATTTGTACAGGAAGGAACAGTGTTGGAAGCGAAGCGTCCTCGGCCTAAGCCTGTTTATTCGCAGGAGAATCTTGAAGCGGTAAGAGTTGCTGTACAGAGAAGTCCCGGGAAATCGTGTTGAAAGGCAGCAGTGCAACTGGGAATATCCAGACGCTCCGTTCAACGCTTTCTTAAAAGTGACCTCATTATGTACCCATAGAAGATGACCTGTGCACAGAAGCTCAAAGAACACATGCAGCAGAGACTACTGTTAGCTCAGTGGGCGGAGGGTAGGGAATAAACTCTCAACAACGTTTGGTTTTCAGACGAGGCGCATTTTCATTTAGACAGTGTGGTTAAAAAGCAAAATGTACGCTTTTCGGCCACTGAAAACGCACAAGTGCTTCATGAACGACAACATTATGCTCCGAGGATTACAGCGTGTGCAGAAATTTCCAGTCACGGACTTACTGGGTCCTTTTTCTTTGCCGGACGAGCGGTTCTAGGCGCTTCAGTCTGGAACCGCCCGCCCGCTACGGTCGTAGCTTAGAATCCTGCATCGGGCATGGATGTGTGTGATGTCCTTAGGTTAGTTAGGTTAAACTAGTTCTAAGTTCTAGGGGACTGATGACATGTTAAGTCCCATAGTGCTGAGAGCCATTTGAACCACTAGCACCTTTTTCTTTGGAGAAACTGTGAACAGCGAGCGTTATCTGAGCATGCTTCGCAATAGCTTCATTCGTCAGCTTCTTGCTACTGCCTTGCACTTCAACACGCAATGGTTCATGCAAGATGGGGCAAGGCCACATACTGCAAACACTGTGTTAAAATTTTTACACGTGCGTTTCGACATGCGGATCATTTCACTCAGGTTTCCAGGTCGCTTCAATGACGGACAAAGTTGCCTTCCCTCCCCCACCCAATAGTCCAGACCTCAATCCATGTGACTTTTTTCTTTGGGGGTACCTAAAGGAAAAAAAATTCCCGAAACGGCAACTTGATTTACCGGAGCTCAGAATACATTCTTCAAGCTTGCAGTGAAATTACAGAAGACATGTGCGGTAAGGTAATCACAAACTTCAGTGTTCGTTTGAAGGAAGTTAAGAAACGAAATGGGGGACATATTGAGCATGTGCTGAGTTAGAACAAACCTCCATGGACTCTTTATTGTAGTATATGTTTCTTTCAAATTGTATTGACAATAAAGTTTGTATTCAAAAACAAAAAGGGTAACACATTTCGTGCGCCACCCGGTAGATTGGCAAATGGAGAATGTAAGGTCATCAGACAGTAATATTCACATGAGATGTCTAATAAGGAACAAAGAATGTCCTGAGAGTTGGCGTTTGGTTAAAACTGAATGTAGTCAAGATGTAAATGGCACTTACAAGAACTGAGCGCAGATGAATGACACTGATAAAAGAGGAAAAGCAATGGACCAATAACTGAACTCTGAGGGACTAAAGAGATTACTTGTTCCCGAGATCATTTCTTTCACCCACGAAGGTATCATGGTTACTACCTGAAAGGGAAAGACGAACAACTGGACAACTTAAGGGCACCGGATTGTACTGACAATAAAGTCTATATTCAAAAACATAAAGGGTAACACATTTCGTGCGCGACCTGGTAGATTGGCAAATGGAGAATGTAACGTCATCAGACAGTAATATTCACATGAGATGTCTAATAAGGAACCAAGAATGTCCTGAGAGTTGGCGTTTGGGTAGAACTGAATGTAGTCAAGATGTAAATGGCACTTACAAGAACTGAGCGCAGATGAATGTCACTGATATAAAAGCAATGGGCCAATAACTGAACCCTGAGGGACTCCAGAGATTAGTAGTTACGAGATCATTTCTTTGACTCACAGTTACTACCTGTAAGGGAAAGACGAACAACTTGAGAGCTTGAGGTCCGTAGATGAATGACACTGATATAAGAGGAAAAGCAATGGACCAATAACTGAACCCTGAGGGACTCCAGAGATTACTTGTTCCTGAGATCATTTCCTTGACTCGCAGTTACTACCTGAAAGGGAAAGACGTGCAACTGGACAGCTTAAGGTCACCGGCCATTATTACTGTCACACGGCTCGGGGTGCGGGTGCAGCGGCCGCGGCGGACCCCGTTACGGCGCTCGGAGGCTGCGACGGCCGGCGCGGCTGTTGACTGCCTGGCGGAACGGCGCGTCCCGTGCGGCTGTCTGCGCCCGCGCCCGCGTCCGCCTCGCGGTCCCTGTCCAGGAAGCCGGCCACACTCGGCCGGCCTAGCGAGACCGCCGGCAACGCAACGCGACACCGCCCGGGGGAGCGACACGCAGGCGCGCCACATTCTGCACGCCACGGCTCCAGCTGGCCAGAGGTCCCTCACCCACCCACCCGGGCTCCACGTCATGAGTGCAGTGGGCGGCCAAATGTCTGGATGCTCGCTGTTGGAGACAGGCCGTCCAGCTAAAGCAGGAGAGAGAGCCAAACTGCCTCGAAAGGGCCCTCAACTGAGGTAGACTGCGAGTCCCCGGAAGAATAGGCGTTACACCGATACTAACCTTGAGTGAGTTGGCATTACCCATACCAGATTGGTTCAAATGCTCTGAGGACTATGGGACTTAACATCTGTGGTCATCAGTCCCCTAGAACTTTAAACTACTTAAACCTAACTAACCTAAGGACATCACACACATCCATGCCTGAGGCAGGATTCGAACCTACGAACGTAGCGGACACGCGGTTCCAGACTGAAGCGCCTAGAACCTCATGGCCATACCGGTCGGCATACCAGATTAATAAGGTATATATACACTACTGGCCGATAAAATTGCTACACCAAGAAGAAATGCAGATGATAAACGGGTGATCATTGGACACATATATTTTACTACATCTGGCGTGTGATTACATTTTCACGCAATTTGGGCGCATGGATTCTGAGAAATAACGGCCTTAATAGACCTGAGCATTAAGTTAAACAGCGCTTGGATGACACAGTTGCCCATGCAGCTTCAACACGATAACACTTTTCTTCAAGAGTAGTGACTGGCGTATTGTGACGAGCCAGTTGCCCGGCCACCATTGACCTGACGTTTTCAATTGGTGAGAGATCTGGAGAATGTACTGGCCAGGGCAGCAGTCGAACATTTTTTGTATGCAGAAAGGCCCGTACAGGACCTACAGCATGCGTATATCTACATAATGCACAAAATCTCTGGCAAGAAACGTCTATGAATACCTAAGAGATAATTTACCTGTAAACATTAAGCATCATTTGAATGATCTGTCATTTTACAATTTTCAAAAGGTACCAGGAAATTTCTATAGTCATCAAATACGTGACCTGTGTTAACAACGTGGCTCTTCCCTTCATTAGATCCCTGCGAAACCCTACATTTCAGCAGTATAATGCACGACCGTCCTCACAGCTTTACTTCTGCCAGTAACTCGTCACCTACCTGCCAAACTTCACAGAAACTCAGCTCCGAATCTTGCAGAAATGGCTCTCCTGGAAGAAAGGATGGCTTTGCCACAGCCTGGGCGATGTTTGCACAATGAAATTTTCACTTAGCAGCGAAGTGTACCCTGATACGAAACTTCACGACGGATTAAAACTCCGTGCCGGTCCGAGACTCGAACTAGGGACCTTTGCCTTTCACAGGAAAGTGCTCTACCAACTGAGCTACCCAAGCACGACACTTGCCCGCGAATGGCAAAGGTCCCGAGTTCGAGTCTCGGTTCAGCAGACAGTTTCAAGATTTAAGTGAGTTTGCACGTTATGTTACAGTCGGTGCATGAGCGATAGGACATAGCATCTCCGAGGTAGCGATGAAGTGGGGATTTTCCCTTACGGACATATCACGATTGTACTGCGAATGGCAGGAATCCGGTAAAATATCAAATCTCCGACATCACTGGAAAAAGATGCTGCAAGAACGAGACCAACGACGACTGAAGAGAATTGCTCAGCGTGACAGAAGTGCAACCCTTCCGCAAATTGGTGCAGATTTCAGTGCTGGGCCATCGTCAAGTGTCAGCGTGCGAACCATTCAGCAAAACATCATCCATATGGACTTTTGGAACCGAAGGTGCAATTGTGTACCCTTGATGACTGCATGACACGAAGCTGTACTTCTCGCCTGGGTCCATCAACACACTCGACTGTTGACGATTGGAAACATGTTGGCTTGTCGGACGGGTCTCTTTTCAATTTGTATCGCGCGGATGGACGTGTATGCAGACAACCTCATGAATCCATGAACCATGCGTGTCAGGAGGGACTGTTCAAGCTGGTGAAGGCTCTGTAATGATGTGGGGCGTGTGCAGTAGGGGTGATATGGGATCTCTGAAACGTCTATATAGGACTCTGACAGAAGACACGTACGTACGCATCCTGTCTGATCAACTGCATCCATTCATGTCCGTTGTGCACTCCGACAGACTTGGGGAATTCCAGCAGGCCAGTCCGAGACACCACACGTCCAGAATTACTACAGAGTGTCCCCAGGAGCACTCTTTTGAATTTAAACACTTCCGCTGGACACCAAACTCTCCAGACGTCAATATTACTGAGCATATCTGGGCTGCCTAGCAACGTGCTGTTCAGAAGAGATCTCCACCCCCTCGCACCCTTAGGATTTATGGACAGCCCTGCAGGTGAAAGTTCTCTCCAGCACTACTTCAGACATAATGTGTAGTCCATGCCACGTCGTGTTGCGGCACTTCTGCGCGATGTTAGGTGTACTAGTTTCTTTCGCTCCTCAGTTGCATATATTAAGTGGGTTCATTTCATGTGCCACGCCCTGCATCTGACATTACTGGAACGCAAAATTTTAGTTATTTTCTTACTTTGTCTTTATACTGTCAAGTGGAATTGTGCTTCTTTATTGTTTGAAGGGTGAGAACTCTCTATCTTAATTACACTCCTGGAAATGGAAAAAAGAACACATTGACACCGGTGTGTCAGACCCACCATACTTGCTCCGGACACTGCGAGAGGGCTGTACAAGCAACGATCATACGCACGGCACAGCGGACACACCAGGAACCGCGGTGTTGGCCGTCGAATGACGCTAGCTGCGCAGCATTTGTGCACCGCCGCCGTCAGTGTCAGCCAGTTTGCCGTGGCATACGGAGCTCCATCGCAGTCTTTAACACTGGTAGCATGCCGCGACAGCGTGGACGTGAACCGTATGTGTAGTTGACGGACTTTGAGCGAGGGCGTATAGTGGGCATGCGGGAGGCCGGGTGGACGTACCGCCGAATTGCTCAACACGTGGGGCGTGAGGTCTCCACAGTACATCGATGTTGTCGCCAGTGGTCGGCGGAAGGTGCACGTGCCCGTCGACCTGGGACCGGACCGCAGCGACGCACGGATGCACGCCAAGACCGTAGGATCCTACGCAGTGCCGTAGGGGACCGCACCGCCACTTCCCAGCAAATTAGGGACACTGTTGCTCCTGGGTTATCGGCGAGGACCATTCGCAACCGTCTCCACGAAGCTGGGCTACGGTCCCGCACACCGTTAGGCCGTCTTCCGCTCACGCCCCAACATCGTGCAGCCCGCCTCCAGTGGTGTCGCGACAGGCGTGAATGGAGGGACGAATGGAGACGTGTCGTCTTCAGCGATGAGAGTCGCTTCTGCCTTGGTGCCAATGATGGTCGTATGCGTGTTTGGCGCCATGCAGGTGAGCGCCACAATCAGGACTACATACGACCGAGGCACACTGGGCCAACACCCGGCTTAATGGTGTGGGGAGCGATCTCCTACACTGGCCGTACACCTCTGGTGATGGTCGAGGGGACACTGAATAGTGCACGGTACATCCAAACCGTCATCGAACCCATCGTCCTACCATTCCTAGACCGGCAAGGGAACTTGCTGTTCCAACAGGACAATGCACGTCCGCATGTATCCCGTGCCACCCAACGTGCTCTAGAAGGTGTAAGTCAACTACCCTGGCCAGCAAGATCTCCGGATCTGTCCCCCATTGAGCATGTTTGGGACTGGATGAAGCGTCGTCTCACGCGGTCTGCACGTCCAGCACGAACGCTGTTCCAACTGAGGCGCCAGATGGAAATGGCATGGCAAGCCGTTCCACAGGACTACATCCAGCATCTCTACGATCGTCTCCATGGGAGAATAGTAGCCTGCATTGCTGCGAAAGGTGGATATACACTGTACTAGTGCCGACATTGTGCATGTTCTGTTGCCTGTGTCTATGTGCCTGTGGTTCTGTCAGTGTGATCATGTGATGTATCTGACCCCAGGAATGTGTCAATAAAGTTTCCCCTTCCTGGGACAATGAATTCACGGTGTTCTTATTTGAATTTCCAGGAGTGTATTATGTCTCTCTCAGTAAGGACTTTATTTTGCGTTTGTTATTACTATCTTTTACGTGTCGGTAATGTTACTCAAAAGGTTATGTTCTATCCGCTGTTAGTGAGGGTTTCGTTAGCCAACCGAACACGTTTCCTTCGGACTTGGTGTTCCGCTACTCGTGGCAGTTTTTCTCGCCCACGCGGCGCTCGTTTGGTAAAATTTGTGGTTGGCAGTCGAACTTACCGCTCGGTAACTGTATTTAGAACTGTGTTTGGATTCTGGTCGCCTTACAAGTTTCATTCACATGACTCTGTTAATACACTGAAAATTATCTATTTGTTTTTCTTGTTGCCGTAATTTTGAAATTCGTGCGGCGGCGTTCAGCTTGTATTAGATGCCTGATCTAAATCTCGTACTAATCTCTGTATTGCTCTGTTAACTAGGCTACCATTGGTGTTTCTTTTGGTGGGTTCTTCGGTGGAATCTACATGGCTGACGGAGCAGGCGTAGCGCCCGAAAGCGAAGCCAAGTCCGCGCTTTGCCACGGTTCGCGCGGCTCTCCCCGTCGGATGTTCGAGTCCTCCTTCCGGCATGGTTGTTGGTATTGTCCCTAAAGTAAGTTAATTTAAGTTAGATGAAGTCGTGTGTCATCCCAGGGACCGACAACTTCAGTAGTTTGGTCCCACAGAAACTTACCACAAATTCCCAAAATTTCCTTGACGCGCTCGAGTGTAGAGCCAGCAGGGTGCCGGTGGTCCTTCACTACTTAAACTTACCGTGCCCACTACGCCTTTCTGTGACAAGGTTGTATAGCACCTCGATGTATTCATTTGTGTCTAAATCATTGCGTGCCTGTAATAGCTCTTCTTTCAGGTTTTTAATAAAAAAAAAGCTCCTCTAAACTGTTGATTGTTAACAGGCTAATTTGACTATTGAGTAATTACTAGATTCGCTTACTTAAATGTATTCATACAAGTGTGTCTCGGCCAACTGAATGATTATCAGTGTTACCCCTTGCAATGCACTGTTGGATTTTGAACTGGCCAAACAGTAGGAGATTTAGGCCTGTTAATTTCATGAACGTTCTCACTGACTATCTGTATCATTCAGAGCGAAATGTTTAACGTAAGTCTCGTGCGGATATTTCGCTTGAGTGCCTTGTGCATCTGCGCTATCGGCCATATATAGTAATTTTCTTATGTGGTGCGCACTTCTATTTTGAGCAGTAAATCTTAAGTTTTCTTTCTTGAAAGAACTTTCAGCTTTTTTATTTTACTACTAAAGTTTATTGTTTTTAATTTTTTTACTTGTAATCAATCTGGAACAGAAATGCTTCAGAAGCCAAGATCGCTTAAACACTGTTTACCGGATAATCGGTTTCAACACACTAAAGGTGCCATCATCGGATCTGTCAAGATATAACATAAGAGGTTTGAGGGAGGGCTCGCATTAGTTACACTATATACATTACTATTAGTACAGTACCACATACTTGAATGTAGCTTAACATTTTAAACCATTTAGATATAACGATACATTAGGCAGACCAAATGGTTTATAACTGTTAAGCTACATTCAAGTATTTGGTACTGTACTAATAGTAATGTATATAGTGTAACTCATGCAAACCCTCCCTCAAACCTTTCATGTTATATCTTGACAGATCCGATGATGGCACCTTTAGTGTCTTGAAACCGGTTATCCAGTAAACAGTATTTAAGCTATCTCGGTTTTTTAATTATTTCTACAACAGAATGATCGTCCCACTACGAAATATGTGTTCACTACAATCTGGAACAGTTTCATGATTGTATATTATTCTGTTTCTTAATAGTCAGTAACAATGGAGATGTTTTTCCGATACATGTTAATTAAATCTAACTTTGTGTGTTCTCCTAAAATAAAGAGAACTTTCACAACACGAATGATGTTCATTCTTCCTTTGGTCCTCTCCTTCCTATCAGATACGGACTCACGCGGCTATTGCGTAAGAGACAGTAAGGTAGCACAATATCTCTAGCAAAAAACTTCTCTGATTACTTGTAAACATAAAGCGTCATTTGAACAATCTGTCATTTCACAGTTGTCAAAAAATTTCACGAAATTTCGACAGAAAGTAAATATGTGACCCATGTTAACAAGAACAGACAAAAGAACGTTCTAAAAGCGTCACTCCATCTAGACGTGGATATAATATAAGAGAAAATCTCATAGTACTATTACATAGATGTTGAGTGAAACTATATGTAAATATGTTGTCAACAGGAACACTTGAAAATGACACATATGTCGAATAGAGCTTGTCTTGAACTTACGTAATGAACAGGAAATAAACAATTTGCAGTTAATTTTGTCAAAAGTAATAAATAGATGTGTTCTGCTGGCTCCATATAGGAGGAATTCGGCAATCGAGACGTCAAACTCTTTTCAGTACGATGCTCATGAAGCCACTGTAGCAGAGTTATGACCTTGTGACATGGACAGTTGTCCTGCTGAAAGATGCCGTCAGTATGAAGGAATGCTGTAGCCGCTGTAATGTTCGTATGATGTGCAGCTGTCATGGGGTGTTGGAGTACTACTTCAGCTTCCACGGAAACACAAGTGAATGTCCATAGAAACAAAACCTGCCCCCAGTGGTCAGCGCCCGTAACGTGGTGCATCTTCGCCTGAATGACAGCACAGCGTGTTTTTACACAACGATCGACCTGTTGTGACATGTAACATCGTTCTTCCGACCAGGTGACATGTTTCCATTAATCAACGGTCAGTTTCGATGTAACCGTCCCAAATGCAGTCCTAAAGAAGTGTCGTTCGGGCTATATGCAAACAACAGAGATGTCAACTACTGCGGGGCCCCGTGTTCAGCAATATGCGCTGAACTGCGCGATCCGAAACCATCTTAGTCTTCAATAAATGTATACCTTCAGCCATTATATTTAGGAACTTTACTTATAGTTTCAACACCTCAGTAGCGTCTTCCTCAGGCCCTATCGAACGTCTGAGGTATTCCAGTAGTATATGCACACAATTCAGGAACCAATATAATGACTGGAGTCCATAGAAATCATTAGAACAGTGTGTGCTCTCCGCATTTGTAACAGCAACTGTTCCCATGAAGAAGATACTACTGTGGCGTTGGATCTCGTAGACAGAATAAAATTCTCAAAAATAACGGATGATTGTATAAATTTCCGCAGTAGTTGTACCGGCCGCTGTTCCTCGCCCCATATTTCTGAGGTGGATTTATGGTTAGTACAGCGCTACGGCGTCAGACCTGCCTAGATGGTCGCTGTCCTGCTTTGCTGAGCGGGCACGCCTCAACGTTCCAGCTACTGCGACGAGGCGTAGACGCCGCCTGCTCTTGGTTTGGCGTCCTTCAACCACATTACATAAACGCTCTTGACAGAAACACGCGGATAACCGGTCAGTTTTCCGAGATGTTCGCTCCCAGGCGCCTGCCTTTTCTCACAGTCGCTCATGTCAGTGGATTTCCCCATGTGTGGGTCATACCGTCACTGGAATGGTTCCTCATGACTTTTATAAATTGGTAAGTCGGGGCGGGGAGGGGGTGGGGGACTGTGAGCGTAACTTTTACGTATTTGTTTTTCGTTGTTTCTACGTTTTGATGCTTCTATACAAGCTGCACTTTCTAATGTACAATGTGACACTATTTACTAGATCTGCGCGCTCCACCGTCATCTTGCTTCGAGTTGTAATGATAACCTGGTGCTTAATATTTATCTGGTTTGTTTGTTGTTGTTTGTAAACGCGACTGGAGTGTGTTTCTTATTTTTGCAGCAAGGGAAAGACATAAAAATTATTAGGGTGAAAAATCACAAAAAAACTTCTGATATTGCAAGATAACTTTTACTTTACAATGAAAAAGAGAGTAATTAATGACCAAATCAATATAAAGAATAACTCACTGAAGTAAATCAATAGAAACAATAACTCACTAAAGTAATAACAAACAGAAATCTGAAACATAAGCAGAGTAAGTAATTAATGAATCTTCTTCTCCTCAATTTTTCCCTTTCTCACTCTCTCTCTCTCTCTCTCTCTCTCTCTCTCTCTCACACACACACACACACACACACACACACACACACACACACACACACACAAACGGCTCTCTTTTGTTGCCTGTTTGGATTTTAAAGCACAAGATGTCTGTTGAAACTGTATTCGTAACTGTTGACAATGTATTGTCAACTGTTGATAATGCGTTGTTGTGTGAATGTGTGTGTTTTAGACTTTTAAAGCTGAACTTTTAACTTTTGATAAAGTCTTGTAAACGTTTGATGATGTGTTATGAACTTTTGATAACATATTGTGAACTGTTGAAACTGAAACGTTCTCTCTCAAAAAGTTACTGCCCCTTGAAAGAAGTAGCGTTATCTTTTAAAAAATTACTGTCTCCCGTACAAAATGTATTGTGAACTGTTTAAATTCTTGACGTGGTGCTGGGAGTGATCTGATATTTGATAGATAAGAATATTTGGTTGCCAAGATCGTGTGTTTTTACATTGACCGGTTTTGACAGAGTCTAGTGGTCATCTTCGCTGTGTTTGTGCGATTCACGTGCATTTGTATTGTTCCCAGAAGACCCGAAGATCTATTAGGTTCTTCAGAACAGGTCACTACGGTAATAAAATAAAAATATTTCTACACGCGATCTTGGCAGCGAAATTTTCTTATTTATCTGTAAAATTGTACTGTGGACTGTTCAAGCTGAATTGTGAACGACTGAAAATTTAATTTGGTCTGTTCAAAATATAACGTTATCACTCAAAAATTTACTGCCACTTACATAATGTATACCTGATGAAAATGTATGACCTCCGGCCGTAAATGTGTCGCGATCTATTGAACACGTTTTTGTCTGCTTAGACCAGTGGCGGTACCTCAGCGTGTTCGGTCAGAAGGTTAGCTGCCCTCTGTAATAAAAAAAAACTGAGTGAATGGATCAACTACGAACTTGAACAAGCGCCACGGGACGTCCGCCCCCTGACAAATAGAGCGAACAACAACGAACAAATGTTCAAATGTGTGTGAATTCCTAAGGGACCAAAGTCCTGACGTCATCGGTCCCTAGTCTCACACACTACTTATACTAACTTATGCTAAGAACGATACATACACCCATGCCCGAGGGAGGGCTCGACCCTCCGGCGGGAGGATAATGAACAAAATGAAAATTAAAAAAAAAGGTAGTACGTGCTTGTCATGCAGCAGACCCGTTTTCGATTCCCGGCCTGGTTGGAGATTTTCTCCGCTCGTGGACTGGGTGTTATGTTGTATCCATCATCATTCCATCGTCATCACCGGCACCCAAGTCGCCCAATGTGGCATCGACTTAAATGTGACTCGCACCCGGCAGCCGAACTTCGCCGGATGGGGCCTCCCACCCCATTTTTTATCGATAATATATCGACACTTCTTGAAAAAAGTATTATCACCTGTAGATAATATATTGTGACTTACCTTCCATTAGGAATATGGATGCGCTCAGTTACTTTGATATGACCTTCAAAATGACGGAACACAGCAATAACTCATCCTTTTCTTTCCGGTTTTATTAAAGCAAATCTAGAAGGCGGCAAGTGCCTACCTGTTATCAGTGCACTATTTATGTTTCAGAACATGTTCTAGTACGTGAGGACCTGTTGTCCAGGCTTCTGTCACAGTTCATTCAAGTAGTCTAGAATGAACGCGGAATGTATGGGTCCGCGATCCGCTAATTGCGTCATTTACTCATAGACAAGGAATGTTCGGTCCCGTCCACGTAGCAACTTTAATTACATGACTCACCATATTTAACCTGAAGATATAGCTTCTAGCTACGTCGGTTTCCTTTCGTCCTTTACCTGCACCTACCTATGATCTTGTTGCAGCAGAAAAGAATCGGGAAAAGGTCTTAATTTTGAATGAAAGGTGGAAATAGCTGCAGAACTTCGGTATATTGTGAACCTTGGTGAGGTACACGTTCACTGTGTTAATATTAACACAGTCCTGCATAAATCCTTTCATTCACGTCAGCAAGTTTATGGTAGAGTATTTCCCGAAATGTGAACGGCTACTAAGCACGGATTGTTCTTAAATGAAAATGTTCGCCACACTATTAATGCTCTCAAGTTTTTAGTCACCGATCTGCTCAGTATACCACGTGGAATTACTGTCTTTTCTAATACACAAAATTACTTAAAAAATCCGTACTTCCCAAAAAACACACAGGAATAAATATGTCTTCACTTTAAAACACTTTTGAAACACGTAGCACAACTAACACCGACAAATTATAGCCCCCTTCGGAGTACCATTGAAAGGTAAGCATTCTATATCCCCAAGAGAAAAGATGCGCCAAGAATACTCCGTTCTGGTTGATCAGTTTTCTTTAAGGCCAGTAGAAAAACATTGTTCTCGTGCGTTAGTCTGCGCTTTTCATGACTAACCAATCAACAAATAACACACTTTCGAACTGTACTTTTTCCCGAAATAAATATTTAACATTGTGATATTTTGTTCACATTTTACGTTATTAACTATTTCCATTTGCACTCGAATTAGCTTTACTTTTGCAATAAACTTACCTAACATATTATGATACAAAATTTTGCGTCGTACAACGTTCGTCAATGGAATAATGATCCACATATTTACTGTAGACCACATTCACGCATCATTCACAGTGCTAAAAGCACATGCAAAACTGTACAAAAATTAATAAGCAAATAGCCTTCAAGAAATAAACATAACAATTCACAACAAAACATTCTGTTGACCTGTTTCTTGAATGCCTCTGCCCGCTACTGTCCTCTAGCAGATGAAAATTAGAACTACGTACTCGACTGAACCCGCTTTAGACCAACTGTCACTGTGCACGCATGAGTCATTCTCCCGATACAAAGGCTCTAGACAGGAGCGATATAAGGTGCCACGTCTTCACCAAGTCGTTAAGTAAATTATTCACAAGATCAGGCAAGCGGTTACTATCGAAGATGTCTATTTGCGGCTGCGGCTGTCCTTCATACAAAATAGCCGGTGTGACCGAGCGGTTCTAGTTGCTTCAGTCTGAAACCACGTGACCGCTACGGTCGCAGGATCTAATCCTGCCCCGGGCATGGATGTGTCTGATGTCCTTTGGTTAGTTAGGTTTAAGTAGTTCTAAGTTCTAGGGGACTAATGATCACAGATGTTAAATACCATAGTGCTCAGAGCCATTTTTTGTTTCGTGCATACAAAGTGCAAATCGTTCAGACCTTGTTGCCCAATGACGGTACACGTCGATATGACGTTGCGGTCGAAATTCTATCACGTATTGAGGACGATGATGGTTATCTCAGACGAATTGCCTTTTCCGACGAAGCGACCTTTTTTGTCAGTGGGGTATTGAATCGCCATAATGTGCACATTTGCGGTTCACAGCCCCCTGGCGAGATGGTGGAGTGCACCAGAGGCAGTCCAAAGGTGAATGTTTGGTGCTCGCTATTGCACGATCGAATTATCGGGCCATTCTTCTTTGCTGAGGCTACCATCACATCTGCAGTGTATCTGGACATGTTGCAACTGTATGCTGTTCCTCAGCTGCTTCACTATCATCCCGATGTCTTGTTTCTGCAAGACGGTGCACCGCCTCATTGGGGTTTGGACGTCCATGCCTATCTCGATATGACCTTTCGTGGGCGATGGATTGGTCGTGATGGGCCAACGGTTTGGCCTCCACGCTCTCCTGACGCAACCCTATTAGACTTCGTTTTATGGAGTTATGTCAAGGACGTGGTCTACCGGACACTTGTACCAGATCTTGAAACCCTGCGGCAACGGATAACCACAGTCGGTCCAGTGATGTTGGCTAATGTGTGGACGGAAATTGAATATCGCCTAGATGTGCTACGTGCTACCAAGGGTGCTCATGTGGAAGTTTACTGACGTGTGAAAACAAATTTGATAGTTTGTAAACAATTAGACAATTGTATCTATATATATCAATTAGACAATTATATCTTACTTCTAGGCTGAGCTATCAATTTATATAATCAAGGAAAAACTTTTCGGACTCCCTGTACTTCTGCGACTATGTTTTGCTGCATTCCAGCTTTTCTGTCACCTCTCGGAGAATTGCCACCCTTTCATTTTATAGTGTTTCGCATAGTACAGATGTCGAGGTATCAAATGTCACTCACCGCTGGCGGCCTGCTGTGCTCCCCCCCCCCCCCCCCCCATCCTCCCTCCACCCCTCTCCCTTCCCGAGCCTGGCGAAGAGACGGCGCAGCAGGAGGAGCCTCTGCGGCTAACAGCATTCCAATCACCATAAGGCGCGCGGCGCGGCAACGAACGGCCTGCGCGCTTTACGACAGCTGACATCACAGTGCCCGCGCCGGGGTCAGAACCCAGGACTCGGCGCCTCCTACGGCGTCTGCAGCCGCGGCCTCGCCTCGGGGAGTGCGTCCCGCCGACGGCGGCGGTCACGCACACACCGCTGCGCAGATCTTGTCTCACCTGCCCCGTATCCTCGCCTTCTGGTTATGGCCCTTCACTCATCTCCGCCGAGAGGAGCGGACGAGAGCGGTGTAGTATCCGCCGTATCGTAAAGGCTCCTACTGACAGCGCGTGTGGCGGCGATTGCAGATAGCGGCGGGCACGTACCTCGGACTGACAATGGCGACGCCTGAGCGATGTAACAGGCCTATGCGCCATTATCTTCCGCAACGCGTCCTGATGTGAGCGTGCGTAAAGAGCTGCGTTATGGTATAGCTCTGCATTGCAAATATCTCGCGTTTACTGCCGCTCGCTTTGTTCTACAGGTGCTCCTGCAAAGCATCAACTCAGTGGGAAATTTACGATATCTTCTTATTTTACTTCAAGAAAAGCTTTTACTTTTTAGCTTTATTTAGGACTAGAGACATCGCGTTCCCCCTCCCTATCTTCACCCAGCATAATACACGGACGTTCTATATTTAATGTGACACCTTTTTTGGGGGGCAATTTTTGTGGAAACAGTGCATAATTTTTTGGAGGACAGCGCGGAATATTCACAGTTCAGCCCCTATGGTTTTATGCAGATCCAGTAGGTACGTAACCTTAGAAATAACATCTATGAGAGAGGAGCGGTCAAAGCGTAGATTAAATCTCGTTTGGCGAGAAGTCAGAGCATCGTAGTTATCCATAGGCGCCTGCGGAGTGCCCGCGGAGTGCCTGCGGAGACCTGGTAGCCTGGTAGCGAGATGTAAGACGAGGCGTCTCCCTTCATCGCAGTCAGTTCGTGGACATCTGCCGACTGGCCGCACACATCTGTGACTCCTGCAATTGCGCCACAAAATTGCAGGCGAATTGTTCCTTCCTCCATGACAACTGAAGTCCTCGCACAAAGCTGCGCACCCGAGAGGAACTGCCGGCCGGAGTGGCCGAGCGGTTCTAGGCGCTACAGTGTGGAACCGCGCGACCGCTACGGTCGCAGGTTCGAATCCTGCCTCGGGCATGGGTGTGTGTGATGTCCTTAGGTTAGTTACGTTTAAGTAGTTCTAAGTTCTACGGGACTGATGACCTCAAATGTTAAGTCCCACAGCGCTCAGAGTCATTTTTCGAGAGGAGCTCGCAAAACTTCAAAGCACTGTTCTTCCCCAACCACGCTACAGCCCGCATCACTCACATCCCGACTTCCATCTGTTTGCCGGCCGGAGTGGCCGAGTGGTTCTAGGCGCTTCAGGCCGGAACCGCGCTGCTGCTACGGTCGCAGGTTCGAATCCTGCCTCGGGCATGCGTGTGTGTGATGTCCTTATGTTAGTTTGGTTTAAGCAGTTCTAAGTCTAGCAGACTTATGACCTCAGATGTTAAGTTAAATAGTCCTCAGAGCCATTTGAACGATTTTTTCTATTTGTTTAGCCCACTGAAGTGTACACTGTTCGGGAAGCAGTGCGTGGATGATGGGGAGGCTATTGACGCAGCAAGACATTGGCTCCCTTGGAAACGGCAGGGTAGGCTGCTGTCGAAATATCGGTGGTTGTCAAGGTCACACAGCTGCATTCAAGTAAGTTATTTGAACACTGTACACGCCGGCAGAAACGCAGAGTTGACAAGGGACAGGATGATAGTACATGTGCTAAGACATAAGGGAATCGCTTCAGTGATACTAGAGATGGCTGTACAGACTAAAAACTGCACAGAAAGACAAAGATTTTGAATCCTGTCTCGGGCATGGATGTGTGTGATGTCCTTACGTTAGTTAGGTTTAATTAGTTCTAAGTTCAGGGGCGACTGATCTCACAAGTTAAATCGGATAGTGCTCAGAGCCATTTGAACCATTTGAACCAAAGACATAGATTTGAGTACATTAAGTAAACAATTGAGGGAGTAAGTTACATTTGTGAGCCGCGCGTGGCTCGTGTTCCCTCGATCATGTATTTTACTCCCACCTCACTACGTTAATTTAAATTACTACTGTCACTGAGTTGCTGCTTTGCCTGACCGTGACCGGCGCTAGCAGCGCGTATCGATATATCACCTCTCGTAATATCTTTGCTCGACTGCTGTTACTTCCCGGTCGCTGTCTGCCGTAAGGAGTTCGGATCGCGAGTTCGGGTCTGCCAGTCAGTTGGAATGCGTCTGTAGCGCAGTATGTTTAATATTTTTTGTGGGATCTGAAATTTAAAAACCTCTCTCACACCTGCCTGATTTAACTTCACTGATCAGGATAGTAAAAAACATGCGTATATTAAGGGAATTTTCATTCACAAAGCAGACTCATCACATTCACATAGTTCAATACTGTTCTATCCTGATTAAATTGAGCTTGACTTAAATTCCATAAGGCAGTGAAGCAATTTCGAAGTCTCGGTGCGACGAAAATTGTCAGTCGATCTCCTGAAAACATTTGTAATAATTATTAACTTTCGGTGATCACATAGGGAAGACCGGAGATCTGCTGGTAAGACCGTGTTAGCCCATTTATTGTAAGTAATAAACTGGGTATCTTGAACGTGCAAAACGGCAGGTTCGTCCAATGTAAATCAGACGTTCCCCACTGATCCCGTGCAACTCAGCGTAGTAAGCAAACACTGTCAATAATAATCAGTTAAATAATACGGGAACACACTTACTTTAGTTCAGTTCATGTATTAAATTCCTTCTCACACAGAATCTCATCAAGATGGCGACTAGCTCAACAATACATACATATACATCTTCGTTCTCTCACGGCTAATCGGCAAGATTTCCTTCATTCCTTTTCATAAGAGAAAACATAGATAGCAGAGAAGCTATTCCATGGAGTAAACGCACGCTCCAAGGAACAATAGGGCTTGAAACTAGTTTGCACTGATAATCAGCGTATATTAAAGTTTAGGAATCGGTAAGGTAAGAAGAGATATTTCTAGATATGTGCTGAGTTTTATAATTTATACAATTTCTGAAAATATCGCGTAGAGATAGCTGCAAGAGACATTACATCTGGACCTGCGAGTCGGGGAGTTGCAATGCGGCACTGGTGCAATCGGGTTGGAGCAGCAGTGAGGTCTGCGCCGACATGGCTCGCCCAACTATTGCCGTCATGCATCACGGTCTTGGTGGATCGTCGGTCGGTCGTCCTACCGGAGGACGCGTTTTGGCTCGCCGATCCTTCATGAGTCGGCTGTGTGTGTGTGTGTGAATCGACTCCCGATTTGTCTACGTGCGTGCTTAGTTACTGTTGGGTATCATTCAGGTCTTCGTGCAAGTGTTTTTCAGGTTGTGTGTGTAGTTGGTGTTAATTCCACTGACGACTATTTTAGATACTGTCGACATTCCGCAGTGAGTGGGTCGGTTGCTGCGGACCAGGCAATTTATCTCCACGCGGTGCAGTCGGCTGGGTCCGCTGGCGGTCCTGGCGCAGTGTCGGAGCGTGTGTGGAGCTGTCCGATAGCTACGAGCTTCGTGGTTCACCGACCCAGGACGTCAAAGTTGAGTAGTGGTTTCAACCACCCAGGTCACGTCCATTCATTGTGTGTGGTTCGTTTCGGTTGTTCGCTGTTGGGGAGGTTTCCCTGTGAGCAACACCGAGTGTTTCGATTGCTGAAATTTAGCCGTCATGCGGTGCAATGAACTATGTTGGTTGACTACAGTTCAAGTTCTCCAGCGGAATTTTCTGCCTTGTGGCCGTTAGTGTTCCGGTTACCTGCCCTGGATATTAACGTAATTTCAGGCAGCGTCCTTTCCTCACCTGTTGTCGCTGTTCAACGAGGTGTGTAGTTTTGACAGCTTAATACATGTTTCATTGTAGACTGGATACTAACGTTCGTAACTTTTGGTGTTTGAGTTCTCATTGGTGGCAAGCTAGTAGTTTTGTCCGTCGGTCCGTGGCTGTCCCCTGGTTGGGTTCCGACGGATCAAGTGTAGTTGGGCTCACCACATGTCTCACCTAAGTGAACGAGGGCAGACCGACCTCCCTGGAGGCTTCTGAATCCGTTCTCTTTATCGTCTTTCCCACTTGTGTTTAACTGTTTTTAGCTACTTAAAATTTAAGACTTATCGTTAAATTTTTCCAAAAAAATTTTGAAAAATTGATTGTGAGCTTTCAGCCTTGCAACTTTATTCATAAGATTATCTTTCAAGCTTAAACATTGCGCCCTTCTGCGTTTACAAGATTATGGTAACATGTCTTAAAAAATTTTGAAACATAATTGTGGCCTTCAGCCATTTGTATAGCACCTTGCAAATGTGTGTTCTGTCCACATTGCCTTGAGGCTTTCCCCCTAGCTGCGACATATGCTTTTTTTAAAAATTATTTTATATGCTATTTTAACTGAATTTTTTTATCTTGTTGATTTTTAAGATTTCTTGTTTGGAGGCCTTCACCTGTCAAAGAGTTGCATTTGGTAAAGGTTCGCATATGTGCCGCTTTGGTTGTAAATGTGTTATTAAATTACAATAAATTACAATTAGAAGGTGAAACATGATTTACCCCTTCCAAAATCCTAATCACCTGTTCTGCCCAGCGGGTTTAGCGGGCATTTCAATTTGCTCCTCTGAGATGGAAAGGTTGACACAGGAGAAGAATTTGTTGCGGGCTACACACAAAAAAAAAAAAAAAAAAATATAAATAAAAAAGAGGAAGCCACATAGTTTTCTAGGGATCGTGTGACTGTACCTCAGCGCAACCATGCAGTCAGGTGATATATCCTCATATCGTGTCGGACCACCTTCTGCCCGGCGTAGTCCAGCAACTCGACGCGCCATGGACCTAACACGTCGTTATAAGTCCCTTGTAGAACATTTAGCCCGTGAAAGGTTGCAAACGATCTCCAAGTAGCCGAACGTAATCATTTCCAGTTAGTGGTTGCTTCAGCAGCACCAGAGGACCCAGTCCATTCCAGATAAACATTGCTCACACAATTATGGAGTCACCACCAGTTTGCACAACGCCTCTTGACGACTGGGATCCATTGCTTCGTGGGATGTTCGCCACAGTCGAACGCCACCATCAGCTCTTACCAACTGAACTCGTCCGACCAGGCAACGATTTTCCAGTGGTCTAGGATCCAACCGATATGGTCACGACCCTAGGAGACGCGCTGCAGGCGCTGTCGTGCTGTTAGCAAAGACACTCACGTCGGTCGTCTGCTGCCATAGCTAATTAACGCTAAATTTTGCTGCTCAGTCCTAACGGAGTCGTTTGCCGGAGGTCCCACATTGGTTTCTGCGGTTATCTCACGAAATGTTGTTTGTCAGCTGGCACTGACTACCCAAACGACGCTGCTCTCGGTACTTAAGTGAAGACCATCGGGCGCTGTGTAGTCCGTGGTGAGAGATAAAGCCTGCTACTTGGTATTCTCGGCACACTCTTAGCACTATGTGTGTCGGAATACTGAACTTCCTGTCTCCGTAATGGAATGTCCCATGCGTCTAGTCCCAAATACCATTCAGCGTCCTAAGTCTGTTAATTCCCGTCGTGCGGCCATAATCACGTTGCAAACATTTTCACGTGAATCACGTGAGTACAAATGACAGCTCCCCCAATGCATTGCCCTTTACATCTTGTGTACGCGATACTATATCTGCACATATGCATATCGTTATCCCATGACTTTTGTCACCTCTGTGTAATTCTCACGTCGTCTTTAAGGTCACATGTGTGACACCACTGCTTGCAGACACCAGCACATCCAGCAACTTCACACACCGTATCGCCACGAGCACGGCCGAATACAATTGCCTCTTTTCGCCACTGTTTCACGTCTTTACATTTACTCATGCTTACGTCAGTATACGTTTGAAACACAACGTCTCACTGATTACTATTTCCTATACTCACGTAGAGGTAACACGCACGAGGCTAAGCACGTGACTCGAAACCTGCCATCTGTAAACTGAATGACTGACCTGTGACTACGCACTGGGGTGACACATTTTTTGTCAAATGAGCTTACTATTCTATTGAAATGAATTTTGGCCTCATTGAAGTCGTTGATGTCACCTCTGTCTACATCCACATGTACATGATTACTCTGCCATTCACATTTAAGTGCTTGGCAGAGAGTTCATCGAACCATAATCATACTACCTCCCTACCATTCCACTCCCGAAAAGCGCGCGGGAAAAACGAACACCTAAACCGTTCTATTCGAGCTCTGATTTCTCTTATTTTATTTTGATGATCATTCCTACCTATGTAGGTAGGGCTCAACAAAATATTTTCGCATTCGGAAGAGAAAGTTGGTGACTGAAATTTCGTAAATAGATCTCGCCGCGACGAAAAACGTCTTTGCTTTAATGACTTCCATCCAAACTCGCGTATCATATCTGCCACACTCTCTCCCTTATTACGTGACAATACAAAACGAGCTGCCCTTTTTTGCACCCTTTCGATGTCCTCCGTCAATCCCACCTGGTAAGGATCCCACACCGCGCAGCAATATTCTAACAGAGGACGAACGAGTGTAGTGTAAGCTGTCTCTTTATTGGACTTGGTGCATCTTCTACCTGTCCTGCCAATGAAACGCAATCTTTGGCTCGCCTTACCCACAATATTATCTATGTGGTCTTTCCAACTGAAGTTATTCGTAATTTTTACACCCTGTCTATCTTAAGTACGTCACATTTTCTAAATTAAAACATTTATGTGTACGAGTCATTGCTGTAACAGGATGTTCGATTTACAAAGGGTCTCCTATCGACGTACCTCAGTGTTAAAGGCAATTCACATTATACACTGAAGAGCCAAAGAAACTGGTACACCTACCTAATATCGTGTAGGGCCCCGCGAGCAAGCAGAAGTGCCGCAAGACGATGTGACATGGACTCCTCTAATGTCTGAAGTGGTGCTGGAGGGAACTGACACCATGAATCCTGCAGGGCTGACCATAAATCCGTAAGATTCCAAGAGACCTCTTCTGAACACCACGTTGCAAGGCATCCCAGATGTCCTCAACAATATTCATGTCTGAGCAGTTAGGTGGCCAGTAGAAGTATTTACACCCGAAAGAGTTTTCGCACACTCTCTCTGTAGCTATTCTGTACGTGTGGGTTGTCGCACTGTCCTGCTGAAAATGACCAAGTCCGTCGGAATGCATAATGGACATGAATGGATGCAGGTGATCAGACAGCATGCTTACGTACGCGTTACATGTCGAGTCGTATCTAGACTTATCAGAGATCCCATATCACTCCAACTGCACACGCCCCACACCATTTCAGAGCCTCCACGAGTTGAACAGTCCGCTGCTGACATGCAGGGTCCATTGATTCATGATGTTGCCTCGATAGCCGTACACACCAATCGCTCGATACGGTTTGAAACTAGACTTATACGACCAGACAGTCCAATGTCGTTGTTGAAGGGCCCAGGCGACAATTTGGAACTAGACTTATTCAAACCTAATGGTTCCCAACCTGACACTTGTTGATGGCAGAGCATTAAATCTACAGCAATTTGCGAAGGCTTGCACTTCAGTCACGTTGGACGATTCTCTTCAGTCATTGTTGGTCCCGTTCTTGCAGGAGCTTTTTCGGACGCAGTGAGGTCCGAGATGTGATGTTTTACCGGATTGCTGATATTCACGGTACAGTCGTGAAATGGTCGTATGGGAAAATTCCATTTCATCGCTACCTCCAAGATGATGTCTCTCATCACTCTCGCGCCAACTATAAAACCACTTTCAAACTTACTTAAATCTTGATAATCTGTCATTGCAGCAGCCAACCTAGCAACTGCGCCAGATACTTGTCTTATATAGGCGTAGCCGACCGCAGTGCCGTATTCTGCCTGTTTACGTATCTCTGTGTTTGAGTAACCACGCCAATAGCAGTTTCTTTGGCGCTTCAGTGTAAAATGCGAGGGCTGCTTTACAAGTTCTCTACGATGCTGAGGTTAAGACCATCATCAGGATTAATTTAAACATCCGTCAGACGAATTTTATGGCTTCTCTCGAAACTCAGTCCTGGATGAAACAGAGGCGTTCTTTCTCGCAGTCGATTGCCTTGGCTCCCTGAATACTGTGGTCGGGCAGAACTGAGTTATCAGTCTATAGCGTAGATGTTCTACGCAACGTTCTGGAATTGTACGTGAAGTACATTTGACGTGCAAGGTGAGCATATAGTCTTCCCCTGATTACAAAAATTTGTTTGTAAGGAACTGAACTAGAGCTATGCGGTCTATTGCAAATCGTAGCTTAACTCATATCGATTTTAGTAATACACTTGTACATACGCTACAACAGTGTCTGATTTCTGGTCTCTTCGTCTGTCTGCTGTCTTTCCGTCTGTCTGCCCGTCTCTTACAAGTAGCGTAATTTAGAAGTGCTGCTGCAGCAGTAGTGTCTACTCAAAAGAAAGCACAATGTGATTTCGTGATACACAGTTGCATATTACAGTTGGCAATAAAACCAACAGCTCGCTATCCGTATGCACACAACCGACTGTAACTGGTTATCTCTTTCACCACTTATTGACGGAATATTGTTTATAGCTCCATAATGGCTCTGAGCACTATGGGACGCAACATCTGAGGTCATCAGTCCCCTAGAACTTAGGACTACTTAAACCTAACTAACCTAACGATGTCACACACATCCATGCCCGAGGCAGGATTGGAACCTGCGACTGTAGCGGTCGCGCTGTTCCAGACTGTAGCGCCTAGAACCGAACGGCCACCCTGGCCGGCTATGCTTCATATTTGCCAGTCTTATACAACCACTCGATCGAAGGAAGATCCGTAGCAAAAGATTTGAAAATTGCACAAGTCACACTAATATTCAAGAAAGGCAGTAGTAGTAATCCACTATCATTAATGTCGATACGCAGAGGATTTTGCAACATGTATTGAGTTCGGACATCATGAGTTATCGCAAAGAGAACCGTCTACTGATTAGTCAACATGGATTTAGAAAACATCGTTCTTGTGATACACAACTAGCTCTGTACTCACACCAACTGTTGAGTGCTATTGACAAGATATTTCAAATTGATTCCGTCTTTCTAGGTTTCCAGAGGCCTTCCGACACTATACCACAGAAGCGGCTTGTAGTGAAATTGCGTGCTTATGGAATATCGTCTCAGTTATGTGGCTGGATTCGTGATTTCGTGGCAGAGAAGTCACACTTCATACTAATTGACGGGAAGTCATTGAGTAAAACAGAAGTGATTTCTGGCGTTCGCCAAGGTAGTGTTATAGGCCCTCTGCTGTTCCTTATCTATATAAACGAATTAGGAGAGTCTGAGCAACCGAATTAGGTTGTTTGCAGATCACGCTGTCGTTTATCGACTAATAAAGTCATCAGACGATCAAAACAAATTGCAAAACTATTTAGAAAAGATATCTGAATGGTGCGATAATTGTCATTTGACCCTAAATAACGAAAAGTGTGAGGTAATCCACATGAGTGCTAAACGGAATCCGTTAAACTTCGATTACACGATAAATAAGTCTAATGCAATGGCCATAAATTCAACTAAATACCTAGGAATTACAATTACGAACAATTTAAATTGGGAAGAACACATATAAAATGTAGTGGGGAAGGCAAATTGAAGATTGCGTTTTATTGGCAGAACACTTAGGAAATGTAACATCAAAGAAGAGCACTACGTTTTGTATTATCGCGATATCGGCGAGAGAGGGTCACGGACGTGAGACATCAAAACAAAGGCGTTTTTGTTGCTGCGGAATCTTCTCACAAAATTTTAAACACCAAATTCCTTCTCCGAATGCGAAAATATTTTGTTGACGCCGACATACGCAGGGAGAAAAGATAATCATAATATAATAAGTAAATTCAGGAGGATGCGTGGAAAAATATAGGTGTCCGTTTTTCCGCCCGCCGTTCGAGAGTGGAATAATAGAGAATTATTGTGAAGGTGTTTCGATGAACCCTCTGCCAGGCACTTAAATGTGATTTGCAGAGTATTCACGTAGATGTAGATGTAGATTCTTCACAGAGGCATGACGGTAGCGTACATCTCTGACGCCCGTCTGGTATTTCTCCCACAATTATTTACTCTGCAAACATGCGCAATTGGCTGGCTACAGCAATATGTAAAGTGAATGTCAGCACCTCGGTTCCAGTCTCACTGACTCACTGCGAAAATGGCTGATTTGTTTCAGCCGAAATATTAGCAGTAGAACAAATATGGTTCCTGCAATTTTATGGATGAAGTGATATGTCGTGAAAATCTAAAAATTTACAGTTTCAGTGCTGTTCGGTTACACCACTGCTGGAACGTCACTGGAAACGAGGGGTGGCATAAAATCCGTAGGACTAATCATCTGGAGGTACCTAAAGTGGAAGAACCGCTACTCCGACGCCTAGCGCCAAATCCAACAGAGTGAGGGCGCGGTCCACAGAGAGTGCCTGGCCCGGAAAGTCGACGGGACCTCTCCTTCGAGTCGGGTTGCTTGAGGTTGCAGTTCCAAGCGGGTGGTAAAGTGACCGCGAGACCAGTAGAGAACAAGTACCTTGAGGGAAAGTTTAAAAGAATGAAGAGTGAGTTGAAAATCACGCGAAACTCTTCTGGGGTAACCGTGAGAAGTCCGAAATGTCGAAAATCGCAAGGAATTGCAATTCATGGACGATCAAATGGCTTAGAAAATGCTATCGCGACCGAGTCTCGAATATTCTTCCTCAGTGTCGAATCCTTCCATGGTTGAGTTAATAAAGGAGGTAGAGAAGACCCGACTAAGAGGGGTACGTTTCGTCACGGGATCGTTTAGAAAGCGCGAGAGCGATACGGAAATGCTGAAAATATTCTAGTTGGAAATGGTATGGAGCTTTACGCATCAAGGAGATGTCTACGTTCCAAGATTAGATTATATCAGATTAGATTAATACTTGTTCCATAGATCATGAATACGACACTTCGTAATGATGTGGAACGTGTCAGGTTAATAAAAGATGTCTGTACAAGATGTTACATTACACAAAATATTCCATGACACTAATGTTTTTTTTCCTTCTCCTCCCTTAATTTATATATAAAAATTCAGCCAATGAGTAGAAGGAGTTGTCATCTAGAAATTCTTGTAATTAATTTTAAAATGTTCGTTGACTATCGGTCAGGCTTTTGATGCTGTTTGGTAGGTGACCAAAGACTTTTGTGGCAGCATAATTTACCCCTTTCTGTGCCAAAGTCAGATTTAACCCTGCATAGTGAAGATCATCCTTTCTCCTGGTGTTATAGCTATGCACACTGCTACTACGTCTGAGATGGGTTGGATTATTAACAACAAATTTCATAACTGAATATATATACTGCGAGGTTACTGTGAGGATCCCTAGATCTTTAAATAGATTTCTGCAGGCTGACCGTGGGTGGGCTCCAGCAATTATTCTGATTACACGTTTTTGAGCAATGAATACTTTTCTACTCAACGATGAATTACCCCAGAATATGATGCCATACGAAAACAGTGAACGAAAGTAGGCATAGTAAGCTAATTTACTGAGATTCTTGTCACCAAAATTTGCAATAACCCTAATAGCATACGTAGCTGAACTCAGACGTTTCAGCAGACCAACAATGTGTTGCTTCCAGTTTAACCTCTCATCAATGGCCACACCTAAAAATTTTGAAAATTCTGCCTTAGCTACAGACTTCTGCTCAAAGTCTATATTTATTACTGGAGTTGTGCCAATTACTGTACGGAACTGTATATACTGTGTTTTATCAAAATTTAAAGAGAGTCCGTTTGCTGAGGACCACTTAATAATTTTGCGAAAAAATTCATTTACAATTACATCACTTAGTTCTTGGTTTTTGGATGTTATTACTATACTTGTATCATCAGCAAAAAGAACTAACTCTGCATCTTTATCAGTGTGGAATGGTAAGTCATTAATGTATATCAAGAACAGTAAAGGACCTAAGACCGAACCCTGTGGGACCCCGTACTTGATAGCCCCCCAGTTTGAGGAATCAGAAGAGACAGACAATATACGAGGAGCGTTCAGTAAGTAATGCGACAATTTTCTTTTCTGGAAGTAAGTTGGTTTTATTCAGAAGACCAATACATCGTATTATTAATGAGTCTTTTCACTAGGAAACACGTTTTTTTTTTTCAGTATAGTCTCTGATGGCCTTAACGCCATCTTAGTGGGAGGGCCTCTATGCCCTCATGGTACCACTCTACTGGTCGGTGTCGTAGCCAGTGTCTTGCGGCATCAGTAACTTGCGCTTAACCCAAGTGCTGCACCACAATAAAGTGAATCCTCCAATGGGCCAAGAGATGGAGGTCGGAAGATGCGAGTTCCTGGTTGTAGAGTGGGTGCGGAAGAACAGTACAGTGAAATTCTATGAGCTCCTCTTGGATGGGTAGAATTTTGTGAGGCCTTGCGTTGTCCTGGAGAAGGGGAAGTTTGTTTCCATTTCATTGGAGACGAACACGGTGAAGCCGTTTATTCGATTTCCAGAGGGTAGCACAATTCACTTTAGAGCTGATCGGAGTACCATGAGGGACGACTTCAAGCACAGTAACATCTTCAGAGTCCCACAGGACCGTCGCCATGACTTTACCCGATGTAAATGCTGCTCTGAACTTTTTCTTCAGAGGAGAGGTGGTGTGGAGGCACTCCGTGGATTCCCGTTTCGTTTCCAGTTCGAAATGATGAACCCACGTTTCATCGCCTGTGACGACGTTTGACAAAACGTTGTCACGATCAGCCTCATAACGTGCAAGCACTTGAGCGGTATGGTCCTTTGTTGCTCTTCGTGGTGTTCTGTTAGGCAGTGGGCACAAAACTTTCAGTACCCTATTCGGTGGAAGAGTGTGCCTCACTACCAACAGAGACGTCCAGTCTAGCAGCGAGGTGTTGTGAACCGTCAATCACCTCGAATGAGACTGTCCGCACGCTCCAACTTTTACATGAGATATTGCAAGGTATAGATGGTGTGCCGTACACGATATTCAGTGAGAGGAATGACATCCATCTACCGGAAAAAGTAAAGAAAAAGACAGCGGTGATATTTGACGACGCTGCTGTGGAGAACCAAGATCAAATTCGGCGATATTTCTATTTCGATCGCCCTACGGCTGCTGATGTATTTTATCTGAGTCAGACATATTCCAAAATCCCAAAACATCTGGCGGGGTATAATGCAAATCTAATTATAACATTCAAACAGAAAAATCTGAATTTAAAACACATTTTCCATGTTAAGAAGCGATACGTCGTTCAGTGATTTTGCAAAGATATGTACAGATTGCTGGAACACTCACAGTATGGGTTTCTCATTATTGATAAAACAAGGAAACTGAATGACGCCAGACGCCAGGTATAGCTGAAGCTTCCAGGAGTTCCTATGTATATATATATATATATATATATATATATATATATATATATATATAGTCATGCCTAGAGATGACTACAGCACCATAGATAAATTTCCACGCATGCTGGGAGCTTCATTTGATAGGATGGGTGTCCGTGGACAAAACATTCGCTTGTACAAACACGCGAAAACACAAACTCTTGAAGGTAAAATTGGAGGCGTTCGCAAGGAACTAAAGAAGTATTGTCATACCCTTCTGAGACTTAACAGTTCAATAAATTATCGGGTTAATGCAATCGAGAAAAAAATAAACGCCTTAACTGAAGGGTTCAAAAATGGTTCAAATGGCTCTGAGCACTATGGAACTTAACATCTGTGGTCATCAGTCTCCTAAAACTTAGAACTACTTAACGAACCTGCGACCATAGCAGTCGCGCGGTTCCGGACTGAGCGCCTAGAACCGCTAGACCACCGCGGCCGGCTTAACTGAAGGGAAAATAGCTGTTATTAAGAAGGCGATATTGTACGAACGGGTTAACGCAACTGGAAAGAAAATAAGCGACCTAACTAAAGGTAAAATACCTGTTACCGAGAATGGGAAGCAGCATAATAACAAGAAGAGCAGATATATAAAAGTCCGATTAGTATACAATTAGATGTCGACTAAGCATAAAGTTATTGAGACATGGAAGGCCGTTGGTGAGATGTTACGTTTGCTGAGGTTAGGGCATTTAAGCGGTAGTAGACACTGCGAAGAACCTTTGAAGCAATTACTGAATCTCACAACGGTGACGATGACGCTATTGCCGATTTGATTAAACCTCACAGCGACGCTAGGACAGACAAAATATTCGGTGTCAGTGGTGAGAAACCATACATCTTGGACACACTGCCTATAACTTTAAAAGAAAAAAAAATACACATCGGTTTTAAGGAGTTTGAAAGAACGCCCGGTCTGTTGTTGTTGTTGTCTTCAGACCTGAGACTGGTTTGATGCAGCTCTCCATGCTGCTCTATCCTGTGCAAGCTTCTTCATCTCCCAGTACTTACCGCAACCTACATCCTTCTGAATCTGATTAAAGTATTCATAGCTTGGTCTCCCTCTACGATTTTTACCCTCCACGCTGCCCTCCAATGCTAAATTTGTGATCCCTTGATGCCTCAGAACATGTCCTACCAACCGATCCCTTCTTCTTGTCAAGTTGTGCCACAAACTCCTCTTCTCCCCAATTCAATTCAATACCTCCTCATTAATTATGTGATCTAGCCATCTAATCTTCAGCATTCTTCTGTAGCACCACATTTTGAAAGCTTCTATTCTCTTGTTGTCCAAACTAGTTATCGTCCATGTTTCACTTCCATACATGGCTACGCTCCAAACACTTTCAGAAACGACTTCCTGATACATAAACCTATATTCGATGTTAACAAATTTCTTTTCTTCAGAAACGCTTTCCTTGCCATTGCCAGTCTACATTTTATATCCTCTCTACTTCGACCATCATCAGTTATTTTACTTCCTAAATAGCAAAACTCCTTTACTACTTTAAGTGTCTCATTTCCTAATCTAATTCCCTCAGCATCACTCGATTTGATTTGACTACATTCCATTATCCTCGTTTTGCTTTTGTTGATGTTCATCTTATATCCTCCTTTCAAGACACTGTCCATTCCGTTCAACTGCTCTTCCAAGTCCTTTGCCGTCTCTGACAGAATTACAATGTAATCGGCGAATCTCAAAGTTTTTACTTCTTCTCCATGAATTTTAATACCTACTCCAAATTTTTCTTTTGTTTCCTTTACTGCTTGCTCAATATACAGATTGAATAACATCGGGGAGAGGC
Organism: Schistocerca gregaria; assembly: GCF_023897955.1. NCBI lineage: Eukaryota > Metazoa > Arthropoda > Insecta > Orthoptera > Acrididae > Schistocerca > Schistocerca gregaria. Next base: position 125,286,151 of record NC_064928.1, on the reverse strand, counting down.
TACAACCCTGTCTCACTCCCTTCCCAACCGCTGCTTCCCTTTCATGCCCCTCTACGCTTATAACTGCCATCTGGTTTGTGTACAAATTGTAAATAACCTATCGCTCCCTGTATTTTAGCCCTGCCACCTTTAGAATTTGAAAGAGAGTATTCCAGTCAACATTGTCAAAAGCTTTCTCTAAGTCTACAAATGCTAGATATGTAGGTTTGCCTTTGCTTAAATTATTTTCTAAGGTAAGTCGTAGGGTCAGTATTACCTCAAGGGCCTCAACATTTCTGCGGAATCCAAACTGATCTTCGCCGAGGTCGGCTTCTACCAGGTTTTCCATTAGTCTATAAGGAATTCGCGTTAGTATTTTGCAGCTGTGACTTATTAAACTGATAGTTCGGAAATTTTCACATCTGTCAACACCTGCTTCCTTTGGGATTGGAATTATTATATTCTTCTAGAATTCGGAGGGTATTTCGCCTGGCTCATATATCTTGCTCACCAGATGGTAGAGTTTTGTCAGGACTGGTTCTCCCAAGGCCCGGTCTACTGAATTTTATTTTCCTAACACCTACAAAAATGTAAATTATTCGCCTAAATATCTGTAAATGCATCTGGAAATACTGCTTTTGGCTGATCTGCATAAGAATGCGAAAAGCCGAAACAAATTGCAATACAAGTCGATTGTCTGATGAAAGTAGCAGCTGTGGTGATGGTAATGACATTCAGCACAAAAGAGTGAACAATCGACTTCCGCAGTATAGATATTACGACGACCCCAAAGAGACCCAGCTACGACTCCACTTGGCGTCAGCTGCCGCTGGTAGCACAGATCATTCGAATGAAATCGTTTCAGTAATTTATGTGCTTAGAGAGAGAAGTATCATCGAATAAGTGTGGAGACTGTAATTTCTAGAACGTCTGAAGAGAAGAGTGAAAATCAAAATGTGGATGCCATTCTACACTACTGGCCATTAAAATTGCACCACCACGAAGAAGTTGCTGTGATATACAAATGATTATCTTTTCAGAGCATTCACACAAGGTTGGCGCCGGTCGCGACGCATACAACGTGCTGACATGAGGAAAGTTTCCAACCGATTTCTCACTCACAAACAGCAGTTTACCGGCATTGTCTGGTGAAACGTTGTTGTCTCGTGTATGGAGGAGAAATGCGTACCATCACGTTTCCGACTTTGATAAAGGTCGGATTGTAGCCCACCGCGATTGCGGTTTATCGTACCGCGACTGCTGCTCCCGTTGGTCGAGATCCAATGACTGTTAGCAGAATATGGAACCGGTGGGTTCAGGAGGGTAATATGGAAAGCCGTGCTGGATCCCAACGGCCTCGTATCACTAGCAGTCGAGATGACAGGCATCTTATCCACATGGCTGTAACGGATCGTGCAGCCACGTCTCGATCCCTGAGTCAACAGCTGGGGACGTTTGCAAGACATCGACCATCTGCACGAACAGTTCGACAACGTTTCCATCAGCTCTGAGACTATGGCTGCGGTTACCGTTGACGCTGCATCACAGACATGAGCGCCTGCGATGGTGTACTCAATGACGAACCTGGGTGCACGAATGGCAAAACGTAATTCACACTCCTGGAAATGGAAAAAAGAACACATTGACACCGGTGTGTCAGACCCACCATACTTGCTCCGGACACTGCGAGAGGGCTGTACAAGCAATGATCACACGCACGGCACAGCGGACACACCAGGAACTGCGGTATTGGCCGTCGAATGGCGCTAGCTGCGCAGCATTTGTGCACCGCCGCCGTCAGTGTCAGCTAGTTTGCCGTGGCATACGGAGCTCCATCGCAGTCTTTAACACTGGTAGCATGCCACGACAGCGTGGACGTGAACCGTATGTGCAGTTGATGGACTTGAGCGCGGGCGTATAGTGGGCATGCGGGAGGCTGGATGGACGTACCGCCGAATTGCTCAACACGTGGGGCGTGAGGTCTCCACAGTACATCGATGTTGTCGCCAGTGGTCGGCGGAAGGTGCACGTGCCCATCGACCTGGGACCGGACCGCAGCGACGCACGGATGCACGCCAAGATCGTAGGATCCTACGCAGTGCCGTAGGGGACCGCACCGCCACTTCCCAGCAAATTAGGGACACTGTTGCTCCTGGGGTATCGGCGAGGACCATTCGCAACCGTCTCCATGAAGCTGGGCTACGGTCCCGCACACCGTTAGGCCGTCTTCCGCTCACGCCCCAACATCGTGCAGCCCGCCTCCAGTGGTGTCGCGACAGGCGTGAATGGAGGGACGAATGGAGACGTGTCGTCTTCAGCGATGAGAGTCGCTTCTGCCTTGGTGCCAATGATGGTCGTATGCGTGTTTGGCGCCGTGCACGTGAACGCCACAATCAGGACTGCATACGACCGAGGCACACAGGGCCAACACCCGGCGTCATGGTGTGGGGAGCGATCTCCTACACTGGCCGTACACCTCTGGTGATCGTCGAGGGGACACTGAATAGTGCACGGTACATCCAAACCGTCATCGAACCCATCGTTCTACCATTCCTAGACCGGCAAGGGAACTTGCTGTTCCAACAGGACAATGCACGTCCGCTTGTATCCCGTGCCACCGAACGTGCTCTAGACGGTGAAGTCAACTACCCTGGCCAGCAAGATCTCCGGATCTGTCCCCCATTGAGCATGTTTGGGACTGGACGAAGCGTTTTCTCACGCGGTCTGCACGTCCAGCACGAACGCTGGTCCAACTGAGGCGCCAGGTGGAAATATCATGGCAAGCCGTTCCACAGGACAACATCCAGCATCTCTACGATCGTCTCCATGGGAGAATAGCAGCCTGTATTGCTGCGAAAGGTGGATATACACTGTACTAGTGCCGACATTGTGCATGCTCTGTTGCCTGTGTCTATGTGCCTGTGGTTCTGTCAGTGTGATCATGTGATGTATCTGACCCCAGGAATGTCTCAATAAGGTTTCCCCTTCCTGGGACAATGAATTCACGGTGTTCTTATTTCAATTTCCAGGAGTGTATTTAGTATGAATCCAGGTTCTGTTTACAGCATCGTGATGGTCGCATCCGTATTTGGCGACATCGCGGTGAACCCACATTGGAAGCGTGTATTCGTCATCACCATACTGGCTTATCACCCGGCGTGAAGGCATGGGGTGCTATTGATTACACGTCTCGGTCACCTCTTGTTCGCATTGACGGCACTTTGAACAGTGGACGTTACATTTCACATGTGTTACGAGCCGTGGCTCTACCCTTCATTCGATCCCGTTGAAACCCTACATTTCAGCAGGATAATGCACGACGCATGTTGCAGGTCCTGCACGGACCTTTCTGGATAAAGAAATTGTTAGACTGCTGCCCTGGGCAGCACATTCTCCAGATCTCTCACCAACTGATAACATCTGGTCAATGGTGGCCGAGCAACTGGCTCCTCACAATACTTCAGTCACTACTCTTGATGAACTGTGGTATCGTGTTGAAGCTGCATGGGCAGCTCTACCTGTGCATGCCGTCCAAGCTGTGTTTGACTCAATGCCCAGGCGTATGAAGGCCGTTACTACGGCCAGAGGTGGTTGTTCTGGGTACTGATTTCTCAGGATTTATGCACCCAAATTGTGTGAAAATGTAATCACATGTCAGTTCTAGTATAATATATTTGTCCAATGAATACCCGTTTATCATCTGCATTTCTTCTTGGTGTAGCAATTTCAATGGCCAGTAGTGTATCTTCGTGGCTCACACAAAGGGATCAATATCCTCTCACAAATAATCATAGAAAATACTGACCGTTATACCCTTCCACGTCAGGTCTTGATGTGCAAAAGGTTTTTTTGGAGAATTTAGTTAAATGGCACAATTTTCTGCTGTTGCATGTTTACAGTGAAAGTACTGGTGGCAATTGCTTTAGTACTTGCAATATAATGTGAGGTAAGAAATAAAAAACACATACATAGTTATACACATTTTTATTCAGTAATCATACACAGGACACACTGCATCAACAGGTTCTTTCAGCATATATCTCTCTCAAACCTTTTGGCAGTACATTAGCTTTCTTTGGCACCTATTCACCCACTGTTCGAAGTCGTCTACATACACACAGGGATATTCTGCAATGTCTCTAAACACAGGTTCAGTACTTAGTAACCATGTGCTGCGTCTTTCCAACGCAATGGATAACATCCTAGCAGATCGCGTTTTTAACGGTGAAGTGCTGTAGATAAATGGATGTGTGACCCGATTTCATTGTACACTCTTATAAAGGACATAGAACAGGATACTAAATGTTCTGAGGAGGACGGCTCAGACGATACTCAGTGCTCAGCTGTTTCTTGATGTATGTTTTTGCACGACACAGTTCATCCCAGTCCACCTCGATAAACCGCACTTTAGCACTTTTAGCTGCGTTGTCGATATCTATCACAACACGCCAGTCCCTATCTGCAGTTGCCTCTAGGCCAATATTCAAAGGCTTTGAACATTACGAGTGCTACGGGTATTCCATTGTAAAATACACAGAAGAGAGCTGATAGGTGGAAACAGTGCGTTTAAGGCCTCTATGAGGGGGAAGATTTGTCTTATGTGATGTAAGAAGAAGTAACAGAAGTCGATTTAGAGGAGATAGGGGATACAGTACTATAATTATAATTTATGAGAGTTTTGAAGGACATAAGCTCAAAAAAGGCAGAAGGGACAGATAACACTCCATCACAATTTCTAAAATCATTGGGGGAAATGTCACCAAAACAACTATTCACGTTGGTGTGTAGAATGTATGAGCCTGGCGACACACCATCTGACTTTCGGAAAAATATCATCCACACAATTCCGAAGAGTGCAAAAGCTGACAAGTGCGAGAATTATCGCACAAACAACTTAATAGCCCGTGCATCCAAGTTCCTGACAAGAATAGTATACAGAAGAATGGAAAAGAAAACTTTGGATGTGCCAGACAACGATCAGTTTGGCTTTAGAAAAGGTAAGGGCACCAGAAAGGGAATTCTGACGTTGCGGTTAATAACGGAAGCAAGACTGAAGAAAAATCAGGACACGTTCATAGGACTTGTCGACCTATAAAAAGGGTTCGACAGTGTAAAATAGTGTTCGAAATTCCGAGAAAAATAGGGGTAACCTACAGAGTGAGACGGGTAATATGTACAATAGGGATGTTACCCTCATCTGTGGCGTCTTGTAGTCAGGCCTACTGCATGAGTGGCCTGCCAAGCGAGTGCTTTTATTATTCGTACATCAGAAATATTTTCATGAGTTATCACACCCACTGCAACTACACTTCAAATTAGGGTCCTAGTACGTAACAAGCTATAATTTATTCTCGTCTCTACATCTTAACGCAACGGAATGAATAACGCATCTGACTAACAGCTTGTGCACATTTCTGATGGACTCACTCCATCCTGGGCAAGACCACATTTCCTTTCTGTAGTAAATATTTTAATCAAAGCTTGGGCATACTAGCAAAAATTGGAGCTTATGGTACAATACCTCAACAAAATGGCTACCAACAACTCTATAAACAAGACCACCATTTGTTTCATATACCTCCTCTTTTATTATAATAATTCTTTCACGCTAATGCATAACATCTTGCATTACACTTAAACAAAATAGTTAAACAAGGGATTCTCCACCCAATGGGCATGGCATTACTTAAGCATTTTACTATTCTATGGTCTCGCAATGTTTCTGTTTAGTGCTACTGTGCACTTTCTGGATTCGTAAGGAATCTTTCGATACTTCGACCTCTCCCATACTCTCATAAGCTCATTCATTAGCAACATAACGAATTTACTGACTATCTGGCTGTACTAAGGAAAATCATGCTTGACCCACTGTATCTGAAATTAATTCGCTACTGTCTCATGCAAGTCACACAGTTTAAATATCTCAATCAATATTCATCCCAGATTCACACGTCACTGACCCACGTAAGGAATTTCCCTACCACAAACTCTGGAGGATTTATGCACATTTCCCTGTGCAATGCAACCCACATTGTGTTGCCGGGTAGATGGCGGACACCTTCTCTATCAGAGTATCAGAATATCAAGCTAGCGTCACACGAATGTATCTCATAATGGAAATTTTTGCTGTCTTAATTATCTCACACACGGACCCTCGACTCAAAGCTTGGAAAAGTACTTCTATTTCTTTATCGTCTCATAGTAAGGTTGAGACTCACACTGTATTCACCACGTGGAAGTGCTTGTCTGTAATTCAAGTTCTGCACACGCAGTTCTTAAATATTTTCAACTCAGATTTACACACGCAAGTATTTCATCTTAATATTATCACACGCAAGTATTTCATCTTATAATTACAACACGTGGTATCATTGTGACCGTTGGTCACTTCCGAAGAATCCGATGTTCCCCACGAATTTTACCTGTCTATCTTTTTCCATAAATTCGCATTAGCCTCCCACCAAAAGTTTCTGAAAAGAGAAATCATTATTTTCATCTACTCTTAAATATTCCACATGCATACTATTTTGATTTTAATTTGTTTTTATGGAGCACACATAAAGCACGTCTTCACACATCTGGAACCAGAGACAGAGTGCTGAAACGTGGCCGTTCATCCGGTCATCTTGCGCTTCCGCAGAGATGGGGGAGGACCTTGCCACCGTATTGCTCAGCTTCATCCCAGGCCCTCTAGTGCTCTGGTATACTTCCTCTCTTTAGTTAGGCCAGAGGTGACCATAGGACTGTCTCACAGATGATTATAGAATCTACCTTCACTATTTGTGGTCAGCAGAAGACCAGCCATTCATCCAATTCACAAACATCACCAAACTGGATATAGGGATCTACTTTAAGGAAGTGCACATCTGAATTATTAGATATATAAATTGTCCTTCTTTCCTACATTGGTATCCGGCTTCGGTGTATTAAATAAAATTGTTTTATTATACAAAAAATACTGTTCGGACAAGAGCAACCAAGTATGTTGTGCTACATATTTTCTATGTCGGGCAATACTGTATGTACCCTTTCACAATATGTACAAAACCCGAGAGTGAATAATAGGAGATGAAGACCAGGAACGAAGCGCTCAGATTAGAAAGAGTGTAAGACAAGAATGCAGTCTTCTCCACCCCCTATATTTCAATCTGTACATCGAGGAAGCAATGATGGGAATAGAAGGAAGGTTCAGGAGTGGAATTAAAATTCGAGGTGAAAGGATATCAGTTATACGATCCGCTGATGACATTGCTATTCAGAGTGAAAGTGAAGGAGAACTGCATGATATACTGAATGGAATGAACAGTCTAATGAGTACAGTACACTGGTTGAGAGTAAACCGAAGAAAGACGAAGGTAATGAGTAGTAGCAGAAATTAGAACAGCGAGAACATGAGGATGAAGTTAAGGAAGTCTGCTATAAATATGCAGCAAAATAACCAATGACGGACAGGGCAAGGATACATCAAAAGCAGACTAGCACAGGCAAAAATTGCATTCCTGGCCAAGACAGGTCTACATTGGCCTTACTTCGGGGAAGAAATTTTTGAGAATGTATGTCTGGAGCATAGTATTGTATGGCGGTGAAACATCGAGTGTGGGAAAACCGGAACAGAAGAGAACAGAAGAATTTGTGCTACAGGCGAATGATGAAAATTAGGTGGACTGATAACGTAAGGCATCAGGAGGTTCTCTGCAGAATCGGAGAGGAAAGGAATATGTGGAAACCACTGACAAGGAGAAGGAACAAGATGAAAGGACATCTGTTACGAATCAGAGAATGACTTAAATGGTACTAGAGGGAGTTGTAGAGACCAAAACCTGTAGAGGAAGACAAATATTGGCATAAACCCAGCAAATAATGGAGGACGTAGGCTGAAAGTGCTTCTCTGAGATGAAGAGGTTGGCACAGGAGGGGAATTCGTGGTAGCCCGCATAAAACCATCAGAAGACTGATGACACAAATTAAACTACCTACATCCTTGAGATATACAAGCCGGCCGTGTGTCCGAGTGGTTCTAGGCGCTTCAGTCTGGAACCGCGCGACCGCTACGGTCGCAGGTTCGAATCCTGCCTCGGGCACGGATGTGTGTGATGTCCTTAGGTTAGTTAGGTTTAAGTAGTTCTAAGTTCTAGGCGACTGATGTCCCATAGTGCTCAGAGCCATTTGAACCATTTGAACCTTTTTCTTTGGAGAACAGCGAGCGTCATTTGAGCGTGCTTCGCAATAGAAAGCATACCCTCCACAGCTTTTTTTTCTTTTTCG